>NW_006442109.1:11251204-11290251 GCF_000325575.1 Pteropus alecto
CCCTAGCATCGACATTCCATTCCCTGCTGCTCAGTGAGAAAATGTTCATCTGTGTCTGCCCCAGGCAGTTGTGTTTTGATGAAACAACACTAACAAACTGTTGTAAAAATAATTTATTTAAAGATGGTTATTTTATTGCAGGCTTAAGTAACTAGTAAGGGAATTTGTTAATACTGTTTAGATGGTAGGTTGTCTGGTGTGATATTTCACTTAGAATATGCATTTTGAGTGTTTGAATTTCAAACGGATAAGGTTTGTATTCAGCAAGAAGGGACTCCATTTTCAAAAGAACTACCTGCCAATCTTGTGTTCCCATTTTTACTATCCCTGTTTCCCTTCAAAACTTTGGCAGATCAATTACTTGTCATCAAGAAAAGAGGCAATGTGTGTGTTCTCATATGTAAATACATGTAACAAAAATTCTAGGCAACTTTCGTGGTTTGGAGGTTGGTGTTTTGAGCATAAAATATCATCAGAATATGTAACTTTTTATATTCACCATCAGTTCCTCTCTCAAATTTTACCACCTGGATGAATTTCTCTCTGTCCAGTAATCTCTTCTGTTTTCTGAGTTCTAGGAATATATGTGTGTGTGTGTGTGTGTGTGTGTGTGTGTGTGTGTGTGTGTATATATGTGTGTGTGTGTATGTATACATATATATACACATCCATATACATATATGTATACGTATATACGTGTATATATATTGCACCTTTTTTAAGATTGTATCATACTGCTTTTTATTGACAGCTTTTTGTGTGTGTGTGTGTGCAAGTCTTTGTCTTCCAGAAGAATGTTGATTCTTGGATTTGGTCAATCTCAGATTTAACCTGCACCCAGAGAAAACTGTAATGGTTACATTCTGATTAAAGTTGATATATTCCAGGGGACCTACTAAAATATCTATCATACATTTATAAATATCGAGTTACAATAAACTTCTTGCCCTTCCTTTATATCCCACTTCTCTGGAGGAGCAGTAAGGCAGAGTAAACAAGTTTCAGAAGTTGGGCACGGGGAAGCGGGGGAGGGAAAAAAAAGGTTGGGTACCTAACTTTACAATTTTGCTCATTCAACCAATGAAAAATATAGGGGGATAGAATCCACATTGTTGGTTATTTAGCTACCTTTTCATGGATCTTTATCTCCATGTCTAGTTTTCAGGACCCTAGAGGGCACGGACCTACTTTGTACAGCTTACAGTTCTAACATAATGTTTTACATATAGTAGGTGCTAATAAATGTGAGAAATGATTGAATGATATATATGTTCTCTTGGAGTTTCTTTGTGGGAAACATGATTAAAAATAGAGTGCTAATAGCTATCTCAAAGTCTTTTTGTAAAAAAGTGGATATAAATAAACATAAATAAAAATAAAGCATTGTTATCACATTTTGGAAATGCCTTTTGGCCTCTGGCTTGCAATTTTCCCTGGATCAGAAAGACTAGCTGAAGGGAACTATTGGGGACCAGAATGTGAGATGGAATGCATTCTCTTTTTCTGGTGTTCAGACACAAGCTGTAAGAACAAAATGTTTCTAATTAAGAGACCACTGATTTTTCCCTCCATTAATCCCATTTTTCTTCAAAGCTAATGGATGTATATAATGACTCCACATCAAAGACTCTTTTCTAATGGTTTAGGAGATGTGAGTTTTATTTGAACAAAGCAGAATTCACAACCCACAACAGAGCAATTTGTTGAAGTTATTTTGGAGTTGATTTATGAATCACTCTTCATGAAATGGGCTGGATTCTCATTATGTGTGCTCTCCTTCTAAACCTCCTTCTCCAAGAAGCATTTCAGCTTGCTCCATACTTCTCCCCATACCTTCTCACTTGCACTCTCCTCACATAGTATTATAATTATTTATTCTCTTCCCTATCTCCTTCCATTAGGCCATAAGCTCCTTAAGGACAGGTATTAAAGTTTGCTCAACTTAGTATATTCAGTGCCTTGCACAAGTGCCTGGTTTATGATAGGCATTCAACAAAATCTGTTAAATGAATGAATGATAATGTCTTACATTTATATAGTGGCTTTAGGCTTGCAAAGTACTTTCCTATGTTATTTGACTTCTACCATACTCTGAGGCAGGCAGGAAACCCATCATCAACCTTATTTACAGATGTGAGAAGAGGCTCAGAAAGGCTGTGTAGCCTGAGGGCAAATAGGCTGCCATTTAGGGAGACAAGGTTCTCAAGACTGGATTCCTGCTCTAGAGCCCTTTTCTGAACAAAGGAGTTATTTGTTTTTGGAGCCAAGTGCCAAAGGGAAAACAAATTTATTTCCCCAAATTTTTTAAACTTCTCTTCTGCTCTGCCTTTACTCATCTGTTGGAACCTTTCAATTCTGACTTAGCCCTAATTTTTATTTAGGAGGCATACATTTCCTATATGCAGATGAAGATGAAGAATATATATCCTTCTGTTGATTCTCCAGTTCCTCTGCCTGGGACCTCCTGGTTGAGGTGTGGGATTGTGAAATATGTGGCTGAGATGGGGGTTATGTCTATTTGTGAGGAAAGATGGAGCTGACTGGTGTAGCCAAAGTGTGCTACTCAGAGGACTATCAGGGCAAGGGCCTGTGATGCTGAGGCCTCGGCCTTGCATTCCCTCTATCTCCCCTTCTCATCTCCAACATTTTTCTCCAGGGGAAATCTAGATAAAATAAACTGGTAGAGTTGAGAGAATGCCACTGACAATGAGACTCCAGCACACATAGATTTAGGTTTTATGGGAGGAGTGGAGTGGTCAAGGTGACGGTGGAAAGTAATCAGGCTTACTTGCTGCCATTAACTATATTTGATAATTGTATGGCATTGGACTCAATTGTATTCAATTCTCCTTTCCACACAGCCCTAAAGGTGGAAGCTATGGAGAGAGCAAAGGAGGTAATCTCTCAATTGGCCTTTAAAATAAGCAGAGTCCTTTTCTTGAAAGAGAAAAGACAAAAGCAGTACAGTTTTACAAATCCAAGAAAAATGGAATGTCATGGGACACTTGTGAGTGGCACAGATACCTACATCATTAGCAAGTTAAAAGAATGATGGGGAGCTTGTGGGCCTTGTCTCAGCTTCGCACATAATACCCAGATCTAAAGCGCTAGCAACGACATTACTCCACATACACCCACTCCCTCGCATTTAGTTTGCCAGAAAGAAAGAGAACAAACACACTCTATAAGCAGAAACTTAAGTTACCCACAATAAGGCCTACCATTTAATAGTTGGTACATCAGAGGTTTTACATATATTTTACTCCTCACAAGAACCCTGTGACAATAAGAACTGACATTTTAAGTTGACTGATAAGGAATTGAGTTTCAGAGAGGTCAAGCAACTTTCTCAAGGTCATATACCTAGTAAATGGGATTCCAGAATTCTCACCTGACAGTGAAACAAGTTATTTGATAGAGAGTCAAATAACTCCTGGGCTAAACTGCTTCATATATATTCAATTTAAGCAGGGGCAAGCACTCTCTCTTCTGCCTCTGCTATAATTTTTTGCACGAGTGACACATACATGGCTTGTATGCTGTGTATTCCTCTTACGCCCCAATTAGATTGTGAACTTTTTGAGGGCAGAGACTGGTTCCATATCTTCAGTCAGTTACACATAACTGGTGCTCAGTAGAATTTCAACGAAGGATAAGGTAGCTAGAAATGTGGGGGCCTACGAGTAAGAACAGGTAAAGAAGGAAGATGGAATATTCACTAAACAATTTAATGAGTACCTGGACCGGTGTTAGGTGTTGAAGATACAGTGATGACAAAGCCATTTAGTGTCCTTCACAGGACATTATTGTAGAGGTCGGAGTTATGATCAAGGATGTAAGTTACCCCAAGGACAATCTACCTTCGTGTTCCTCAGCGCTAAAGAAAACCGAGGAGTCGTAAGCCCCAGCATCTGCAGGATTCTGGTAGTCCTGCAGCGCAAAGATGTGAATAATAATATATTAGTAGGTCAAATGAACTGCTTTCAAGTGATTGAACTTGACCCGCCAGAGGTGTAGGTCCTGGTGTGATGGGAGATAAACTGTACAGAGCACGGGGTGCGCGTCGGAGATAAAGGGGTGTGGCCGACTGGGTCTTGCCGTCAGCCTTTCAACGTGTCGGTTCCTTCAGCAGCAGCAGGACGCCGGTCGGTAGGGTCTTACCCGCCCACTACGAGGAAAACCCGGCGCGCTGGCTGGTCTCCCACGCCTCACTGTCCTTTGTGAAACGCCTCCAATTGTGCCTCATAGACAGAGTCCGGTCCTCGCGGGATCCGGACTCCGCAAGAGCTGAAAGGTGAGGGCTGTACACGGACAGGGTGTCCAAAGAACGTAGGTGTCCCCCTCCTCAGTTAAATACCTTTCACTTTCCCTCCTCCCACAACCTCGCCCTGGCTCTCCTCCCCCAGCCGCTTTTGCCTCCCGCGCCGGGCCTGGTGGGAGGGGCAAGGGTTCCGACTACGCGAGAGTTCCGCTCAAATCTCGCGAGACTCGCCTGCCGCCGCTGCCACCGCCTCTTACGTCTTTCCCTTTGACAAGTCGCCGCTGCTGCAGCAAAAATAAAGGACGCGGCCACCGCAGCCACTGCCGAGAGGGGCTCGGGTCGCAGGAGCCGCGCCCCACCCCCTTCAGCTTCGGAGCCACTTACGGTAACGCCTCCTCTTCTATCTTAGCTGCCTCTGCGTGCGCCTTGCCGGCCGGGCAAGGCCGGCCGAGGCCGTTCCGGGGTCGCCGCGGAGTGGGGCCGTCGGGGTCCCGGGTGGACGGCAGCGAAGGCCCGAGGGACTCCTTTCGGCTTGGCGAGGCCCCGTGGCCCTAGGGGCCTCCAGCCACCCAGGCGCATACAGAGCCACGTTAGAAGCCAGCCGCCGGCCCGAGAGGGCAGAGGGACCCGCCCCTTCGGCGGCTTGGTGTACCTGTCCTTCAGCCCTTGGGGTCGCATCTCTGACCTTCTCCCCCACCCCTTTATCCACTAACGAGCGCCCCTCCCCCGGCCAGGTCTGGGGCCGGGAGTCGGCGGCCCGACTCTTTCCGGATCCGAGGAGGGCTGAGACCTCGCTGTCCCCCGTGGCTGGCCACCTTTTGATGGGGTGGAGGTTGGGACCGAGGTGTCTTTCTCTTTTCCTCTGCATTGGGGCGGGGGCAACTCATTATCTGGTGAATCCCTTTCCAACTCTCTCCCCTTGATAAAATAATTTATAGCCTTTGCTACCAGAAGGAGAGACGAGATACATTGTTTAGTCTTTGGGGTGAGAGGAGGATGATGAGGACAGGAGCTGTCCCAGAGAACATGGTGAAACCTTTCCTGTGATGGGTAGCAGGTTCATGGGAGACACGAGGAGGACAGGAGCTGGTACCACCTCTCCCAGAAGGTTATGTAAAAGCCATGCTATCCATCCTACAGAGCTGTGAAACCAGGGACAGATTTGTCTTAATTTTAAAATAATGTCTGTAATATTGTAGAAAATATAGATAATCAGAATAACAGGAATACCAAATCTGAACAAACTAACTCGTCCTTGTAATTCCATTTTCAGAGAGCATTTCATGGTTAACATTTTCGTGTATTTCCTAACAGACACTTAATTTTTTCAGATAGAACTTGGCTTATCTTTGATTGGAACTTCTCTATTCTATGTATGTTCCAAAAATGATTTGTTTTATTTGAGTCATTTCTTTGGCTTGCTTGATTAGAATGGTTACTCGTTCCTTATCACTGGCTGTACTCTGTCATCACTATCTTTTTCTTTGGACCCTGTTCCGAAATGATTGTTTGCTGAATGGTTTTAAAAATCAAACGTTAAAATAATTCTGCTTGGATCTAATATATATGTGTTTTTAAAATTCTGCCTGCAGTGGATGCCGAAAAGTAGCAGTGTTTGCGGAAAGCAAATAAACTATGATTATTCATAGGGATGAGAAACCTGTTTACCTCAAGGTTTTATAAAATTGATTTCCCTTGGTTATTTTTGGACCAAAATTGTTATATGACATTGTTTGTTTCATAGTGCTTTTGTGATTGCGATGGGATGGATATGTGCCTTTGATTATGTAGGTTTCTGTAGTATGTGTTTATACAAGCAAAACTGATTGTCCTAGGTGGCTGTGTGCACATATGTGTGCCTATATCTACACACACACACACACACACACACACACACACATACATACATACATACATACATACATACATACATATCTTGGAAGTGAGTTAAAATATATCATTATATTACTTGAGGAAAGAAAGCATTAGGCAGGGCAAAGAATAGTCTTGTAATAGTTCCCCCAAATCACATGACAGGATTATATGGCAGAATGAAACATCTAGGGAGGTTGGAAATCTGGAGGCTTTTAAAAATAGGATAGATTGTCATCTGCCTGGGATTGTCATTGGAATGGATTAAATGGCCTATTAAGGCCTCTTGTAATTCGAAACTTTTATGAATTTTGCTTTCCGTAAGATTCTTATCACTTGTTTCTTAAATTTCTAGTCATGCTGTTTGCAAGTGACACTCATTCATTTGCTGGTCGTATGTGTATTTCACTCCCAGTATAGGCATCCTGATGGTGCATAGAGGAGAAAGCAATTGTAAACCTCTCCAGAAATCCTATTTGATAAAAGAAATTTTGAAGACTGTGTTGTTGATTGGATTGGATTGTTTGGTAGAGGATGCAAATAATAAATAGCAATAAAATTAGAATATTCCAAGCATTTTTTCCCCCCAAAGACTGAAGTACTCCTTAACATGTGAAATAAAAAAGGACCGGATATATTGAACAGCTGATCTTTTAAAATTCAGATTTTCAGAACTTAATAATGATGACTGTGGTTTGGGGTATGGAGATGTTTGTGTTAGGATTAAAGGAAATTGACTTGTGAAACAAAATTTGCATTTTATAGTTGGCAACTATATAATAATAAGTAACAAATTTACTATAATCTTTTGAGGATAATTTTTTAATGTAAATAAAACTTTGGTTTTATTTACAGACACATGAAATGTAAATGCATTGTTATGGGCACATAGTGCAGATTATTATGATGTTGAAAACATAAAAAAATTATTACATCATTTAAAAAGAAGTTTGTAAAGCTAGTTAAGTTGCAACAGCTAGTAACATTTTTGACGAAAAAATTTATAAGGGAACATAAATAAGGTAATTTGCTTTTTAGATGCCAGATCTGATTTTTATGGTTTTAGTTTGTTCTGCTGTTACTTACTTGGCCCTAAATTAATGGGGATATTAAATTTCAGATGAGATCCCTGAACAATGAAATATGACAGTTGCATAAGATGATTGATTGATGGATTTTATTTATTTTTAACTTTTTTTTGAAATAATGTTAGATTTACAGAAATGTTGCAAAGTTAGTACAGAGTTCCTATATATGCTTCACACAGCATCCCCTAATGTTGATGATTTACATAACAATAGTACAGTGATCAAAATCAGGAAATTAGCATTGGTATGACACTATTAACTACAGACTATTTGAATTCCATCAGTTTTTCCCCTAATGCCTTTTTTTTCTGTTTCAGGATCTAATCCAGGATCCCACATTGCATTTAGTTATTGTGTCTTCTTAGTCTCCTTTAATCTGTGACAGTTCTTCATTTTTTTTCCTTGTGTTTCATGACCTTGACAACTCGTCAGTTATTTTGTAGAATTTTTCCCATTTTGGTTTTGTCATGATTAGATTAAGGTTATGATGTTTTTCTCATGATTGGATTGAGGTTATGTATGTTTGCAAGAAAACCACAGAAGTGAAAGTCTTTCTCAATGCATCGTATTAGAGGGTATATGGTATTGAAATGTCTTAACTGCTGGTGATATTTAACCTTGGCTTTGTTAAGGTGGCCTCTGCTGAATTCACCAAGTATAAAAAGTTAACTGTTCTTTACACTTTGAGACTACGCAGATATACTGTTTCTCCTCAAACTTTCTTCCACTGATTTTGGCATCCATTAGTGTGTCTTGTCTACAACAGTTATAACTGTGATGTTTGCATAATGGTGATTTTATATATCCCTCATTCTTTTTGCATTTAATTTTTGGAATTCTTCTGTAAGGAAGAGATATCCCTTTTTGATTTATTTATTCAATTATTTATATGTGTGATCTCATGGGTATTTATTTTATTCTACAGTTTATAATCCAATAGTGTTATTTTGTTGCTCAAATTGTTCTAGGTTTGGCAATTAGGAGCTCTTTAAGATTGGCATCCATCCTTTTTTGAGCACTTCTTTATATTCTGACATCACAGGTTATTCCATGCTCATCTTGTATCTTTCTTTGTACCAGTCCTGGAATCAGCTACTTCTCTAATGAGCTCTGATTCCTTTTATTGGAGAATAGAATTTAAATGAAGATCTGGATGCTAGGTGTGCTCATTTGGGTGTCAGGACAGAGCTAGGAAATATATGTTTATATACTAACCTGCCCACGCATGTGAGTGAGTGCATGCAGGTGTGTGCACGTGTGCGTGCACACACACTTTTATTTCTATATGTATCTTTCTCTTTATATATTAAAAACCATGAGTTTATATTGATATCTTCTAGTCCAGTCCAACACTACAAGTTTCATTCCAACTTTTCCTCTATTCTTATTTGTAACTTTTTTTCTGGAGAAACCTGGCACTCATTATCTATAGTATGCTAACTTATTTATTCACTTTTAGAATGTACATCAAGTAGTTACAATTGCTAATCCATACCCTTATGAGAAACATATTTGCTAATTAGGATGCAGTATTTGTGTATAGCTTTAGCCTTATAGTATCTGACTCAAAATATGTTTTCCAAAGTTACTTAGGTTAAGTTCTTTTATTCCCCACTCCTTTTAATGTGGTTATTTTATTCATCTGTAATGTAATTAGTTTCTTCTCTTACCTTTTATTTTCTATTTTGGGTTCCCCCTAGTCCTGTTCAATTTTCATTATTTATTTATTTATTTATTTATTTTGATATATAAAACATTACTATTACTAAACATTACTACATAAAAAGATATACTTAGAGAATTTCTTCAGTTTCTGGTTTATACTTTCATTATTTCTTTTACATAAATGAATATATTGTGTGTTGTATCTTTTTTTCTCAGTTTTTTTTTATTGAGATACAATTCATGCACCATAAAACTCATGCATTTGAAGTGTACAATTTAGTGGTTTTTAGTATATTCACAAAGTTGTGCAACCATCACCACTATCTAATTTGAGAACATTTTCATCACCCCCCAAAGAAACACTGTATCCATTAGCAGTCACTTCTCATTTCCACTTTCCCAGCCCCTGGTAACCACTAATTTACTATCTGTATGAATTCGTCTATTCTGGACATTTCATACAAATGGAATCATATGTGTGGACATTTGTGCCTGGCTTCTTTCACTTAGCATAATTTTTTCAAGGTCTATGTAGCATGTATCATTGCTTCATTCCTTTTTATTGGCTGAATGATATTTCATTGTATGAATATACCACATTTTGTTCTTTCATGCATTGATCAACATTAGGTTTTCCATTTTTTTGGCTTCTGTAAATGATACTGCTATGAACATTCATGTACAAGTTTTTGTGTGGACATATGTTTCCAGTTTACACACACACACACACACACACACACGCACATGCACATGCACATACACATACACATACACATATGAGTCGCCGGGTCATATGGTAACTGTTTAACTTTTTGAGGAACTGCCAAACTGTTTTCTTATTTCCTCTTATATGACGAGTGCCTTTTATAGATATTCTTTTGAACTCTACTTTTTTCACTTAACAATACATCCTAGAAATTACTCCAAACCCATTTATTCTTTTGAAGAGATATTCTTTTGACATTCTTAACTCTTTTTTTACATCTGTGTACTACTCCATTCTGTGGATATATCCTAATTTATTCAACCATTCTTCAATGGAAGGGCATTTAGGTTGTTTCCTATGTTTTGCAATTATAAACAGAGTTGCAGTGAATGACCTATGCATACGTAGTTTTGTATTGTTAGAGGTGTACCTTCAAGATGGTTTCTTATAAGTAGGATTCCTGGGTCAAAAGTTAAGTGCATACATATTTTGTTAGGCATTGCAAAGTTTTTCTACAGAAGTATTGTGCTAATTTGCACTTCGATCAGCAATGTATGACAGCACCTGTTTTCCCCACAGCCTCACCAACAGAATGTTGATTTATCTATCGATCGATCTATCTATCTACCTGCCTACCATTTATCTCGCCAGAGGTGACTGATTTTAAAAATGCTCTGTAGTCTTTTGAGTGACTGAACCTGTTGTGCAAGGGCACTTAATTCCTGCAAGTAGGCAGGTTTTTATAGCTTGATGATGATATACATTCTCTACTAGTATTGCAGTGATACATGTAGGTTAGTTTGTGCAGGTGAAATCTATTGGAATGCATTTTCTAGCCAGAATTATTCATTTGAAACCTTTGCATTTAATGGAGATGCTGCATTGATTCATAATACCTGTACTCTGAAATACTTGTGGAGTTTACCAAAGATTAACTACTTGTGGTAGGGTTTTTTTTTGTTGTTGTTGTTGTTTTTTTGACCAGTAATGGCCAAAGCTGGAACCTTAGGCCAGTTTTAAGGAAGATGAAGTTGAGAGTTTAAAGTTCTGGTTTGGGAGAATCCTGTCAGATTTTAGTGGTTCCAAGAAACAAAGACAACATGAAACACATCCTTATCTTACAAGGTAACAAGTTCTACCCAGTGATGCTGGAAATTTAGGTTCTTTCCCAGAAAGGGCACTGTTTAGGTGTTTGAAACACATTAACAAAGATTCTTGCACTGGAGGAGCTGACATTCTAGTGGTTTTCTGATGAACTGATATTGCGAATGGAATCAATAGAGGTCTGGTGTAGTCTTAATTAAAGTAAAATCACCTTTGGTGCTATAAAACCCCCAAATAACACTTGATTTTACAGGTTACAAAGAGAAAGCCATGGAAAGTCACAGGATAGTAATTTATGTTCACCAATCTCTCATTTTAAATGACTCCTAGTAGCAGTGGTGGTGGCGGTGGCAGTGGCGGTGGCAGTGGCGGTGGCAATGGGATAATAATAATGATAATAGAGTAGTAGTATTTTTCTCAACTGGGGTTCCATGAAAGAACTAAACTCTAATGTTCTAAGATATGTGGACATCGATTATATGTAAAGAATTAACTTCTCTGCAGTGCATCTAGAATGGCACAGTTATGTACCATCCTTGGGAGAATTGAGAAAATATTCATTTCAATGTTCAAGTTCTGTGGTTCAGTGACAAACTCCGGTTGAGAAAGGTCATGGGCTATTGTAGTCAGAACTATTTTTTGTTTTCCTCCTAACTCTATTGCTTATTAGCAGTGTAACGTTGGACAAGTACTAACGGGTTAGCCTCAGTTTCCTGATCTATAAAATGGGAATAATAATAGTTGCTATTTCATAGGGCTATGTGAGGATTAAACAAATAAGTTTTTCTAGTCTACATTTATCCATTTCTCTGACTTTAAAAACTATCTATGTGCGATTGACTCCCACATTTATATCTTCAACGCAGACACCTTCCCTGAGGTCCAGTGTCAAAGTCCATCTGCTTATTCTGTGTCTCATTTGGCTTTTTAATAGGCATCTCAGACTAAATTTGTGCAATACAAAAGATGTGAGTCCTATCATTATTTCCTTTAAAACTGCTCTTAGTAAATGGCAGGACCATTTAACTAGTTACTGAGGCTAAAAGCCTAGGTGTCATCTATGCTTCTTTTTTTTTTTTTTTAAATACCCTGTAACTGGCCCATCAGCAAATCCTTTTGGCCCTATCTCTTGAATATGTTTCTAATGTGGTCACATATTATCTTTACGTTATTATTCTGGTCTAAACCATTGGCTTAGATAATTACAATAATCTCTTAACCCATTTCCCTGCTTTCTCACTTGACCTCCTACAGTCTATTCTGCACTTCATAGTTAGGATGATCTTTTTAACTGTCAGTCAGTTAGGCCACTCCTCTATTTAATACTTTACAATGACTTACAATGAAAATAGCCAGTTTTCCTAGCTATGACTTACAAGGTCCTACATGATGTAGTTAGTCCCTGCCTACCTTTCTCTGTTCACTCTACTTCTGCTACATCGAACTTCCCTATATTCTTTGATCATGCCAGGTGTATTTCCAGGGCTTAGTATTTGTTCTTGCTCTGCTTGTAGTGCTCTTCCTTCAGGTCTTTGTACTGCCTGCTCCCCTCACATCATTCAGGTGTCTGTTTAAAGAGGAGTTCTCAGAGTCTGCCTCTTCAGAGAACTCTTCAGTGATGACACTATAGAAAAGTGTTTTATTATTTTTTATAGCACTTATGATTCCTGAAATTTAATGACTTATTTGACTACTTGCTCTTTCTTTGTCTTCCTTACTATAATGTAAACCTCCTTGAGAGTAGGAACCTCATATGTCTTGTTCATTCCAGTGCTTAGAAAAGACCCTGGCACATAGTAAGCTAAGGATGCTGCTCTAGGAAGTTGTCTGTGGAGTAAAATTGTCTGAAACTTAGATTAAGTGATTCTACCTTTTAAGGGTTTACGCTAAAGGAAAACTATTCAGTTAAAATTGTGAATTTTGTGCATTGGGTACTCACACATGAAATGTTAAGTTTTAGAATTTATGTTATCAGGAACACATAATTGTATATAGGATGTGCTAAGTAATATGTTAAAAATAAGCTCGGAGTTCAGTTCTTGTGCTTGTTGCAGTGTTTAACATACTCTTTGGTTGTCCACTAATTATAACGGTAGTGATGTTAATGTAGTATTTCTTCTTGCTCTGGCAAGCTATTTTTCCTTATACTTTTTTTTTTTTTTTTTAGTTTTTTAAAAAAATTTTAATTAGTTTCAAGTATACAGTACATTGGTTAGACATTTATATAGTTTATAAAACAATCCCCCTAATTACTCCTTCTCTGCTCTGGTTTTCCACATAGCCAGTATATTAATGCTAACTGCATTCCCTATGCCGTGCTCCCTATCCCTGTGACCATCTATAAACTACTAATTTGTACTTTAACCCTTCACCCCATTCTCTCAGCCCCAAACTCCCCCCTCCCCTCTGTCCATTGCTTTATCATTCTTTATATAAACATTTTTTTCCTTTAACTATTTGAGGGTAGGTTGCATTCATCACCATTCTCCTTTACTCCTTAATACTTGAGAATTTATGCAAATGGTAGGATTTCATTTTTTTTTTAATGGCTGAGTAATATTCCATTATATATATGAACCATAACTTCTGTATCCAATAGTCTGTTGATGGGCATTTAGGTTGCTTCCATATCTTGGCTATTGTAAATTGTGCTGCCATGAATATTTGGGTGCATAGATCTTTATGAATGATTGTTTTGGTTTTCTTTGAATAAATACACAAGGCAATTGCTGGGTCAAAGGGTAGATCTATTTTTAATTTTTTGAGATTCCTCCAGACTGTTTTCCTTAGCAGTTTTACTAATTTTCAATCCCACCAACAATGTATAAGGGTTCCTTTTTCTCCCTTGTTCTGTTTTTCCTTATTCTAACTCTTGATTTAAAGTCTGTATTGATTTTGGTTGGGGGGGGAGGGTACATTATTTTCCAAGCTTTTTTTTTTTTTCTTTTTTAAATTTAATGTAGTAGCATTTATAGGAGCCCTTTTAAATTTTGCCATGTTTTAAGACCATTTTTTGTTAGTCACTATACCGTAAAACTGGTCATGGGCAGTTGCAGCTTTGCTAACTGATGGTATTAGAAATATAAGATAACCTAATCTGGAACTAGGAAAGTTATGTTATCTATGTGTTAATATAATTTAGAAGCATGTGGGAGCAAGTATCTTTTATATAAATTTATCATCGATCTTCCTTATATAACCAAGTATCCAGTCATATACAGTATAATGAAATTTGTCAGTAATATGGTCATAGTTTCTGCTTTCTCAGAATTGCTCATTCTTTTGAAAAGAATTATGGAGCATGATGGAGAGATTTATGTAATTTAGTGAAGGTGGTGTGGTGGAGTAGACAAATGCATGTAATACTTATTAATCGTTTACTGTGCACCAGGCATTATTCTAAGCACTTTCATTATTATTTAGACCATGTTTAAATCTCGGTGAACTATCTTATTTTTTAAACCACAATTTAACTCATTTATTTTGCAAATAAGGGAATTGAAGTACAAAGAGGTTAAGTAACTTGCCCAAGATCTCACAGTTAGTAAGTGGTGGAGCCTGAATTAGAATTCAGAAACAAAGAGGGGTGTTGGTAGAAACTGTGGGGGTGGGGAACAGAAAATGGAAATGGCCAGCCTCAGTTTTGGCAGATCCATAGTTTTGGCTGATCCAAAATCCTAGGCAGATAATATTGTGTGGGCAAGATCATTCTACCTAGGTGTTCAGGAGCTCATGGTGACAATTAGAATTTTAGGTGCCACATGTTGCTTTGACTTCTTAAAGGATATTTCCGTGTCTCTTCTGCCAAAGAAAGGGAATAGACTTTAGGAGAGAATAGTAATTGGTATAAGGATTGGACTTTGCAATAGAAAGGTGAATGTTAGCGAATCTTTATACCCTGAAGTATGAAGTTTTTCTTGGTAGACCTTGAAACCCAGTGATATTAAGGAGCTACTTTAGTCTGCTACCTGTCTAACGTGCAGACAAGTTGTAAAATAATAATGATTTACATTAGTATATAGCTTTTTAATTTACAAAGGACTTTGGCAAACATTTTCTCAGTTGATCTTTATAACACCTCTGTGAGATAGGAAGAGTAGATATTCTGCCATTTGACGAGCTTCCACAGAGAGGAAGCTGCCTGAGGAAGGAGCCCTTGAATTGCTAGATCTGTGGCATGATGAATGGGCAAAGATGGCCTGTTGTAATTGACATGTTCTTAATGTATATTAAATCAAAAGCCTAGGCATTTTTAAGAAATGTAATTTATGTAAAAACTACAATTCTCATATCAACACTATTGTAATTTTTTGTTTAAGATCAATATTTTAATGAAAACCTACCAGTTAGGCTACGGTAATCTTGATGCTCTTGATAGTATTGTAGATTAGCATAGGGGTGGGGAGCTTTACTATTTTGAGGTCAAAAAAGAAAGTGTAGTAGCTTCTGAAAAGGCTGATGTAACAGCATTAGTGAAATATCGATTAATGTTTACTATGTTCCCTGTTTCCTTTGTTCATTTTGGAAATAGTTTTAATTGCTTTGGTTAGTTTAAATTGGTCTGAGATACTAAAAGGGACTTTTCAAAACTCTTAAAGGTACCCTGTGTAAGGGAATAAAGTCAAATGCAAATTCATAGAATCATATCACTTTAAAGTAATTAATGTTTGACAAAATGTGAGTGTTTTGCAAAAATCTAAGGAATTGCTGAATATTTTGTATTCTTAGTATCTTTCATTTCTGTTATTTTTTCCCCCGTGCTCTCTTGTAACTGCCTCCTATCACCACTTTCTCCCCTCTTGGTCTGCCATCTGTTGGTTTGGCTCTTCATTTAGAGTAGGAAGGCAGGAAAGGGTTTTTTGTACACAAGATAAAACTAGTCCTGTTTGGAGCTCAGTGAGGTGGAGCGCTTATGCAATAAGTCTGCTGATGGGAAATTACAGAAGTACCATAGGCTCATAGGACTAGGAAGATGGCGATGACTCTGCAATATTGCCTGCAAGTTTTTTTCTGTGACTGTTGCTTTATTTAATAAAGAAAAGTTAAAAAATAAATCATACTTAAACACTATTTTTTTTTTCATGGAAAACTTGATTAGATATTAATGGGCTTGTAAAAAAGAATAATTATATAGGAGAGTTTAGCATGTTGAGTGTTAGTGAAATTCATGTCAAATGATTTCTTATAGTACTTTATAAATATTATTTGATCGTGTTAAAGTTACATTCTCTTATGCCTGACTGTGCACTAATCTGTTTTGGGAATATGTAGAGACTATTTGCAGTCCTAGGCAGGTAATTCAATTTCCCAGACAGCATTTTTGAGTTTTTAAAAAATGTTCTTATTACAAAATATTTTAAACATATGTTAATAGAAAAGTAGAGAGAATAGTATAAAGAGGTCTCATGTATTCATCATTGAATTTCAAGAATTATTATAGCAGTCTTGTTTCCTCTATATTTCTGTTTACCACCACCCTACCCCCAATCCCTGTACTTTTTTGAACCAAATCTCAGACGTATTTAATTTGTAAATTTCCAATAGTTCAGTATGGATCTCTAAAAGATAGTCTCTTTATAAAATAAGCATAATACTGTTACCATACCACAAAAAAAATTATAGCAAATTCTTAATATCATCAAATATGTAATTAGATTTCATATTTTTTTGATTGTTTTATGAATACATTAGTTTGCTTGACATGGGATCCAAATAAGCTCCATATTTTACAGTTGTTTGGCATGTTATTAAATCATTTTTAATCTTTGAACTTCCCCTCCATCTCTTTTTTTCCCTCAAAATTTTTTGAAGAAACAAGGATGGTTTGCCCTGAGAAGTTTCCCATTTTGCTGATTGCATGTCTCTAATGTCATTTAACATGTTCTGTTTCCTGAATTTCCTGTAAACTGATAGATTTGTGAGATTTTGGGGGTGGATTAAAATTTTTTTTTTTTTTTTTTTTTTAGTAATAGTACTTAATAGGAATGGTTTGTGTTTCCATCAGGGAGTGCATAAAGTTTTATCACTCTTTGTGATTCTGTGGCTATTGGTGATCATTGCCTAATTTATTAATTCATCAGAGATTGTCAAATAGTGAAATTCTACTGTTCCTTCCTAATATATTATGTGGTGTTTTTTTTTTTGTGGGGGTAGTTCTACAACAATGTAAATTGTATATTTAGGGCATCGTATTTATGTTAGAACTGGTTCTGGGATGATTTGACAAAGTTCTGTGGTGGAATTCCTTTAAGGGAAGAGTGCAAGTCCTTATTGAAAATTCAGAGAAAACTTGAGAATATTGAATAACTAGACTGTTTAAAGGATGTTTGGCCAATAAATAGGTTAGCATCCATTGTGCAATAACAACTTGTGACCTAGTGTGTGTAGCTGGTCATTGGTGTTTGTTCTTTTTAGAGGTCAGTATTCATATTCAGAAATTTTAAGTGATTCATGCAGGGCAGCAGGTATTAGTTTCTTGAGCCAGATTTTTCAGCATGGATTTGAACAGACCTTGTGTGTGAATCAGATTTAAAAAATATTGAATTGGGAGGGGAGTTAGAAGGCTGGGAGAATGGGGTGAAAGGTTAAAGAAGTACAAATTAGTAGCTGATGGTCACAGGGATGAGGAGCACAGCATAGGGATTGCAGTTAGCATTAATGTAACAGCTAGGTGGAGAGCCAGAGGAGAGAAGGAGCAATTAGAGATATCATTTTATAAACTATATAGATGTCTAAATAATGTACTGTATACTTGAAACTAATAATACAAATAATAATAAAATATAATTAAAAAATTATACTATGTAAAAAATATTGAACTTGCATACAGTATATTTTGTATTAAAGATTGTCAAAGAACTGAAGCAGTGTTTCTCAATGTAACTCCTTGACAAAAAGGCTTTTGAGGCCAAATAAACTTGGTAAACAACATGCACTTTATCGGAATTTAACTATACATATTAACATTAAAAGACTTGTTTAACATTAACTCAGATTTTTCCAAATTTATTTGATCACTGAAGCTTTTTCCCCCTCGTAACATCTTGAACAACTAGTGGGACAAATTTTTTAGACGAAACAATTTTTGAGAAATATTGGATTAGAAGATTTGAACACAGAATAACTAGAAAAATGTCTGATGATAAAGAGTGTGTATGACTTCACTACAATGATGTGGAGAAGTTTTCGATAGGTAAATAATAATAAGGCATTTTTCAGTGAGATAAAAGTAAGAGGCAAATGTCGGTTGGTTGTTTTATCTTAGCCTGTAAGCATTGTACTTTTAGGGGAGCAGTGTTAGGAAAGGACTTCAGTCATTTATAACATTTACTACATGCCACGTACCGTTTAGGTCCTTTTTATATCATTTGTAATTTGTTCAGTCTTCACAACAACCTTATGCTGTAGGCACACTATTGTTGTCTCAATTTTACAGGTGATGAAATTGAGGCACACAGAGAGATTAAGTAAATTATTCAGGATTGCATTGCAGAGTTGGTGACATAGCAGAGCCAGGATCTGAATTTAGGCAGCCTGGCTCCAGAGTCCATGTGCATAGCCACTACTCTACACTGCAAGATATGGCAGATGGAAATCATGAAATAAACATTAGATTAGAAGAAGATTTAAAGTCTTTTTGGAGGGAACAGACATATTTTCTTTAACTTTCAGAAAATCAGGGCCAAAAGAGAAGAATGTGAAGTATGGGCTGTGTCCTACTGAAGATAGAAAACATGGAGACCTGGAAACTGTTATTCATAAAAAAGGTATACCTCCCAAAGAGAGATGCAGGTAGAAGGCTGAGTTAAAGGAGCATTGTTACTACCAGAATTTCAGACTTAGAAGTGAATTGGAGCTCATTTAATAAGACTCCCTCATTTTATATATGAAATCTGAGGTTACATAGTTTGTTCATGTGCTTGTAGTAATAAACATAGCTCACGTAGTCTATTACATTAAAGTACTTTAACATGGATTCTCATTTGATCCTCTAAACAGCCTTGAAAGGTATGTTGTTAGGTTCCATATTTTCCACAGCAAAGCTGGTTCTTGAATTTAGATTTCTGCATCTTTTAAAGTTGTCTACACTATATCTTATCACCTTAGTTCTTGAAGTTCAAATATTAAAGAAGAGAAGTGCATGCTTTTGAAATGAGTCGAGGATTTGAGTCAGAAAGAAAAGTTGCATTTTAACAAATGGAAATAATTTCTTCCTCCTAAGTATCAAAAGTAATATATGCTATTGTAAAAACCAATCTTTTAGACAGTATAGGGAGATATAAAGAAAAAAGTGAAAACTATCCCATCATGCAGAGTAACCACTATTAAATTCTAATGTGTAATTCTCCAGATTTTTTCTAGATCTATTTGCTGCTTTATAACCTAAAATATTATATTTTTAAAAGAGACTATCCATAGGCATTTGGTCGTTTGCTTCTACCGTAGGAAAAAGGTACATGCTGGCACAACAGACATAAAATGATAATGTCTTGGGTAAACTGGGCTGTATAGTCAGCCCTTTCACCAGCCCCTCTCCCCCTTCCTGATAGTTGACCTGTTAGTAAAGGCTAGGTGAACAGATACAAAAAAATCTTTTTGGAGTTAGGTTAATTTAAGAAGAGTTGTATAAAGCTTATTTTTGCTGTTTTTATGTGGAATTTGAGATTATTGATTGTTTTGCAGTTTGATAGGAAAAAACTTTTCATACTATAGTGGATTGAAAGATAAGTAACTCAGACCTCTCTAAGTAAACATTAAGAAGAATAAAGTATGGTTCTTTTGGAGCACTCTGTATGTGGGCATTTTTAGAATGTTTGTGTGCGTGAGTGCATTTGTGAGTCTGTGAGAAACTATCTCTGATTATCAGTGCTGTTGGAGTGGTAGGAGGGGAAAGGAGTCTATTGTGTTGGTTGTAGAATGGATTTTTGTACTTAAAGTCAGTTCTTTAGCATATTTTGCTTTCTGTTTTATTGACAGCGTCTAGTAATTTGCTTTGTTAATCAGTCTTTTTGCCCAAGCAGATTTTTGGGATGATCTTATTTTAATGTTTTTCTTTTTGAGGAGTGGGTTATATTTTATTTACATCTCTCAATATTTCCTTGTTGGTTGTAAGTTGAAGATAAGGCTTATGAGTTTAGCTATGCTAGTTTCTTTGCTGTTTCATACGAATTTTAAAATAAGATTGTCTATAGCTACAAAAATCTTACTGGGATTTTGATAGGTATTTCATTAAATCTATAGATCAATTTGGGGGATAACTGACATTTTTATATTTATTCTAGGAACATGGCATGTCTCTCCATTTATTTAGATCTCCTTTGATTTCTTTTATCTCTGTCTTATAATTTTTAGAATATGGCACTTGGGTATTTCATTAAAAAGTGTTTAAAAAACTATTACAGTATAATGCATATTCATAGAAGTGTGCATACTGCAAATGTACAGCTCGATTAATTCCACAGGGTTGGATTTATTTTCAAATTCTAACATTTTCTGTCAACCTGAGAGATTTTCAGGAGGGAGTTAGGTACGATTCAAGATGAGAGAATAAGAGAAGCTTCTTATTTCCTCCTGAGTCAGGTCTTCATAGTGCAGCCTTGTTTTATTTAAAAGTAAATTCTCAAGACAACAGACAATATTTAGGTATAGTTAAGCTCATTTCAAATCAGTTTTGCCAGTTAGCTTTTTCCTGCTATAATTTCCCTTCAGTCATGTTACAGTAGAGATTTGCCTTTATGTTCTCTCATATATAGGAATTAATACTATTCTAAAACAATGAAGACGTAGGTTGAAGACTTAAGAGATGGATAGTTCTGCCTTCTCACTTTTGTTGAACCCAGGTGTTCTCTACCCTTTAGCTTCCTTCTGTGTGGTTTGTACAAAGCACAAACTTTAAACTTGTCATCTTGCTGTCTGGCTTTTATCTTCTTCTGAGGAAGGGTAGGCAACTTTTTGTCTGTGTCTATGGGAGCAATATTTTTCTGTCTGCTCCTTTTTGAATAAGACTTAGAAATCAACTCAGTTTATAAATGTGATAGTATCACTATTATTTCATAAATGAAAATGATTATGTTATAAGGAAATTAAAAGTGAGACTTGCTTAATATACAGATGCTTTGGAAATAAATGAGTTTATTATATATGCTCCATCGGGAAGGACAGGGTTAATAATGGAAAAACTATACTTACCATTTAACTCCTATATGTAATTCTATCGTAAAAGATAATCTTTTTTTCCTCTTTTACATTACATTATCAGCTGTTTCTGCCCCTCTCCATTTGAAAATTTCTCAGATCTTTAGAAAAGTTGAAGAACAGTACAATAGGTACCCATATACTTTTTACCTAGTTTCATAGATTGTAACATATTGTTGCAGTTACTTTTTTTTCTTTCTCTAAACATACATTCAATTTTGTTTGAGTGAGAGTAAATTGCAGTTACCAAGATATTCCCTACCCCTATATTCCAGTGTACATCTCCTAATAATGACATTATCCAGCATAACCACAATACCTTTATCATGCCTAAGGAAAATAACCTGAATTTATTATCTAATATGCAATGTCTATATTTAAATTTTTCTAGTTGTCTCCCACATGTGTTTTATAACTTTTTTGTTTGTTTGTTTTTTCTGATCCAGGATCCAATCACATTCACTTTTGCTTTGGTTTTTATGTCTCTTTAGTCTCTTTTAATCTATAAAAGTCCCCTGCCTTTTAAAAATGGCATTAACTTTATTGAAGAATCTAGAGCGTTTGTCTTAAATAATGTCCTGCAATCTGAATTTGCTCATTGTTTTTTTAAGATTCAGGCTAAACATTTGTTGCATGAACTCTATATAGATGGTGTGTATATTTTGTATCACCTTAGGGGGCACTTAATACCATTTTTTTTTCCCATTATAGATGATGCTAAATTTGATCACTTATTTTAGGTGGTGACTGCTACCAGATCACTTCACTGTAAATGCATTTTTTTACCTTTACAACTAATAAGTAATGTAGAGTGGTACATTGAGATTGTGTGACAATCCTCTCTCCCACAACCTTTTCCCAAAGGTTTTAACATCCATGGAAGATTATCCTTGCCTGGATAATGCTTTTTTTTCCTTAATAAAATAGATATTCTTAAGCAATATATCCACATAGTACAAAGGGGGTTACAGCAAAAGGTATATCTCCCTTTTGTACCCTATGTTCACTTTCCTAGTTTTTCCCAGGATTAACTGTTAGTTCCTAGTATGTCTTTTCAGAGACCCTAAACCCCTTCAGTAATGCATTCATATACTCTCTTTTTACCAAATGATGGCATACTGCAGACTGTTCTATATATTATTTTTTGTGTGTGTGGTAAAGTATGGATGACATATTTAATATTTAAAGCAATCGTAAACTGGACAATTCAGTGCCATTAAGTGCATTCACTACTATCTATATCCAGAACTTTTTCATCATCCCCAATAAAAACTCTGTGCCCATTAAACAATAATACCCTTTTCCCCTCTCCCCTCAGCCTCTGGTAACCTCCATTTTACTTTCTCTATGAATTCGCCTATCCTTTGTACCTCATATAAGGGGAATCATATAATATTTGCCCTTCTATGTCTGGCTTATTTCACTAAGCATAATACTTTCAAGGTCCATCCATGTTGTAGCATGTATCAAAATTTCATTTCTTTTTATGACCGAGTAATACTCCATTGTATGTATATACCACATTTTGTTTATCCATTCATCTGTTTATGGACACTTGGGTTGTTTCTGTCTTTGGGCTATTGTGAATAATACTGCTATGAACATTGGTATACCGATATCTGATTGATTTCCTGCTTTCAGTTCTTTTGGATATATACCTGGGAGTGGAATTGCCTAATCTACATCTTTGTATTTTTAACTTAATATATCATGATTATGATTCCAATTCAATACAGTACAGATAATTATTGATCTTCCTCATTCATTTTAATGATTGCCTTGAATCCAAGTGTGTGTATATAATTTATTTAACCAATTCTTATTGATTGACTTTAGATTCTTTCCTCTTTTTGTTTTTTACCTTTTCACTATTCTAAACAAGGTTGCAGTGAATAGGATATTTCCTAGTTTAAGCAATACCGTATTTCTTGATTAAAACTGCAATGTGAGAGATTAAAGCTGCAATGTGAAAATGTTGATTGAGCCTAGTCTCATTGAGCCTAGTCTAAATATCCTTAAAAATCACCTCACAACCCCAATACATTATTTATTTCTCATTTATCTTAAGTCCTCATCTCCCAACTCAGAGTTTGGGATGTCTCTTGTGTCCTGGCCATTCTGTCCTCTTCATTCCCTTAGTATTATCTATAGTTCTTGCTGGGTAACTTTGTTATGCAACATTATCATATTGTATTGTAATTGTTTACATATCCTCATTCTATTCTTGGTTCTGAGTCCCTTATGAGCACTGTTGTTTCTGTCTAGTAGAACTTCCTACTGTGGATAAATTTTGCATATTCTTGTCAAGGTCTTGATAGTAACAAATAGGAATACCTTTGTTAAAAATAATACAGAGATACAGAAGATTTAAAAAAAGATATGCAAATAGGACTGACCTTAGTTTATTAGTAAATATGCTAGGATATATCCCTCTGATTTTTTTTTTTTTTTGCTGAAGAGATAAAAAGTTTACTTTAAGCCAGTTAGTATTTGGTACTATTATGTCTCCCCTACCCCCATTTCTTTTGATAGCATTAGATCTTTCAGATTGTCTTATAAGTTTTTTTTTTTTGTCTTTTCAAAGTCATATTCACATTGATATTCAGAGATTGTGTGAGGAGCTAGCCATAGTACCTACTTCCAACATTTTTGCGATTTTCTCTGTTCTTTATTTTAGGGAACCTCATAAGAATGAGTTTTCGAAGTATCAATTGGATATATCTTTGGGAGTTCAGTGAGGATAAATTTACTAAAAAATGTTATGATTGCCATGACTTAGGCTTTAGATGCTAGCAAGTTAAAGTTTGTGAAGAAGGGAGAGGAGATTTTTTCCTACAAACAATATGTGATGAGGACCATTGGCCTCTTCATGCCTCTAGAAAATGTACTTTTGTTGAAGTCTGTTGTCTGGTTCATGGACATGGTCAGCTACAAATTTAGGAATCTTGCATGTGCTGACATTTCTGTTTTCATTTGTGTACTAATTGTATCTATTTGCGTAACAGTTTGTTGAACCTGACAGATTGATAACTTGTGTTACTTTTTTTGTTCCCAAGGATTCTTTCGTTAAAAAGTGCATTAATGTTCTAAAAACCCCAAGGTTAACAGCAGCCATTGTTTAGAATCATTATTTTGAAAACAGAAAAAAAAAACATAGTAAATTTGCTTATAGCTAGTTATTATCAACTTTTTGCATTAGAACATTGTAGTGATATAAAATAACTAGTATTTGTCAACAAGAGTTACTGTATTTCTCATGTTACTCTAACTTCCATGATGGAATATAAAAAGAGGACCTTAAAATAGTTCGAATTACTTCCCTTTGTGATGTGTATGGTGAACAATTAGAGACCATACAATACAATACCTAACATTTATTTTTATAGTTTCAAGTATGTCTTTGTAAGAAAAATGGAAATTCTAAGGTGAGAAAGATAATTCTGGGTTAAGCATATTAGAACAGGTTTAAATATGGGGGGAGGTGGTGGATCTGAATTACTTCATGAAGAAAGTATATAGGATTTGTTAGGTAGAGAGGAAGGGAGGTGGGCATTCTAGAGGCAGTAGCATGAGTAAGGGTAGGAGTGAGCGCATGCCATGTGAATGATGATGGTAAGGATTGGTAGGGACGCCTGTCTGTCTAGAGCAGAGGGCTACTGAGAAAGGAGCATGAGGTAGTTAAGATTTGATAGGTTGGAGAAAACAGTTGATTTCGAGTCTTGGAAAGCAGAATGAGAATTTTAAGCCTGTGGAGCTGTATCACTCAAGGTTCTGGCAGGAAATAAATGGACTAGTTATAGAGGTTTGGGTAGGAATTAAGGAAAGCAACAAGGGATGGTGAAATTCCAAGGCCTGGTACTATCTGGAAGCCATTGATACTTTTAAGCCAGCAGGGCAAGAACAGGAACACTGAAGCTAGATGAGAGCTGGAGCATTGGAAGCCAAGGCAGTGGATAGGACCTGTGGCCATAGAGGAACGGTTCTGAGGTGGGAGGGAGCTAGGGAAACAAGGTCTCCGATTTTGTTTTCTTCTCATCCTCTGATGTCCTGCTAGTGCCTCTCATTGGCTTGACCCAACTGGAGGTCAAGGGATCTTGGGCAGTGTAGTCCTAGAGGTCAGCCTCAGAGGGTACAAAGCAGAGCATGGAAGGGCAGAGATTAAGTTGCAGGAAACTGGAGACAAATAGAGAATGCCTAGCCCAGAACCCATTTAAAATTATTGTGAATTTGTAAGCAGAGGAATGTTGTACTGAAAATGGTCTTGTAGGTCTTGTGAGTTTCGTGGACTTTGAGCATTTTCTTAAAAAAAAAATCTCTTCCATCAGAGTTCCTATTTATAACAAAAAAAGGAGAATGCAATCTATTATCTGATTTATCCTTATAGCCTCCGTGGGATATATAATTTTTTTCTCTGTAGACTGTTTAGGCCAGAATTAATTCATCTGCTGGAGGGAGTTCCCGAGTCCCTGCAGCAAGTATGGTAGGGTGCCAGTGGCTTAAAGCAGCGGTCTCCAACCTTTTTGGCACTAGGGATGGATGCTCCTAAGAGGATCTAATGCCTAATGATATGAGGTGGAGCCGAGGTGATGATGCTAGCACTCAGGAGAGGCTGCAGATACAGTTGAAGCTTCGTTTGCTTGCCCGCCACTCACTTCCTGCTGTGTGACCCAGTTCCTAACAGGCCACAGACCTATACTGGTCTGCAGTCTGGAGGTTGGGGTCCCCTGGCTTAAAGGGACAAAAGAGGGAGCAGTACAGAGTACCAGCCTTGAAAAGCTTAAGTCTTTTTATAGAGTTGTGATGAAGACAGGTACACAATAACAAATCAGGCAAGACTTGGATTAAAGACTACTCTACAATTTTGACTTCATATTTGAGTGATGTATCAGAAGGAGCTGGTTTTGTAAGGATGTAGGAGGATGAATAGGAGAGCATTAGGGGGTAGGGAAGCTGGAAGAGATGGTGAAGTTAATTTTGGACATGGTGAAGTGAAGGTGGGAAGCACAGTGATGTCCACCAGGCATTTGGAAACTAAGACCAATGTTCTGCAGAGGAGCTGGCCAGAGGTGTGGATTTGGGTTAAGCTTTCACAATGAACAGAAATAGTTGATGTAAAAAAATGTGTTTTGATAAGAAAAAAGAGGAGATTTCAGAACCTTTTTGCATTAAATGGACAGGAGGAGGCAAGAGTTCTGCAAGCCAGTTGGGTTTTTTGTTTTTGGTCAGCTTTAACGAGGAGTAATTAATATACAATAAAATTTACTATTTTTAAGTGAACAATTTGACAAATTTGACAAATGTGTGTAGTTATGTAGCTACCACCACAGTCCTAGTACATTTTCATCATCCCCAGAAAGTTCTCTTGTATCTCTTTGTAGTTAATCTGCTCCCTCAATTTCTTAGCCACTGGCAACCACTGATCTGCTTTCTATAATAGTTTTGCTTCTTCTAGAATTTTATATATATATGGAAGCATGGTTATGTCATCTTTTGTGTCTGGCTTCTTTCATGTAACATAATGCTTTTGAGATTATCTGTGTTGTTGCTTGTATCAGTAGCTTATTCCTTGTTTTTTTTCTTTTACTGAGTAATATGCCATTGTATTGATATGCTGTAATTTGTCTATTCATTAATTGATGAGTTAATGGGCATCTGAGTTTCTAATTTTTGGCTATTGTGAATAAAACTCCTATGAACAGTCACGTGCAAGTTTTTATGTGATCATGCGTTTTCATTTTTCTGGGCAAATACCCAAGGAGTGGATTCGATGCATATATACTAGTAAGTACAGCAAATGTTTAGTTTTATAATAAACTGCCAAACTGTTTTCCATTTTGTATTCCCACTGGCAGTTTATGAGTTAGTTTGCTATTCTCAGTCCTTTGCATTCTTGTCCTACAGGTTTCTGATGAGGACTGTGACAAATGTTTTATCGTTGTTGTTATCTGATTGGGATCATTTAATGATCATGATATGGTGGCTGGGAGGAATAGATTTTATCATAGCAACAGGACTCTAAAAAGGAGCTGAATTAGCAATTAATTCATTGAAACCTTTGGAAGTTTTTAATTTTAAAAAACTTAGCGTGATATAGAACATGTTAAACCACTATGATAGTAACGAGCAGCAGCATTATTTAGTGGTTAAGAAAGAGGTCGGTTGTCCAACATGGATGGACCTCAAGATAATCATGCTGAGAAATAAGCCAGACGGAAATAGTTGAAAATCACATAATATCACTTATATGTAAGATATTAACCTAAAAGCAACAAATGAACAGGACAGAGACTCATGGACATTGACAGGAGACTAGTGGTTACCAGAGGATAGGGAGAAAGGGGGAGGGGAGAGAGAGATGGGGTATTAGGGGTCAAATATGTGGTGACAGAAAGAAATCTAACTATGGGAGGTGAACACACAGTGTAAATATATATATATATGCCTTACTGTTAAAATATATAACTGAAACTTACTGGATTTTGTTAACCAATGTCACCATAAAAATAAATAAATAGATAGATAGATAGATAGATAACTGAAACTTACTGGATTTTGTTAACCAATGTCACCATAAAAATAAATATAAATAAATAGATAGATAGATAGATAGATAGATAGATAGATAGATAGATAGATAAATAAGGGGTTGGATGTCAGAATGCTTTGATTTGAATCCTTACTAAATCAGTTACTGGCAGTGTGACTTTGGGTTAAACTATTTAGTCTCTCTCGCCTCTGCTTTTTTGTTTTTGTTTTTTGTTTTTCTCTCAGGGTAATAATAAGAGCACCTAGTTTTTAGAGTTGCTCTGAGATTTATTAAGATAATACATGTAAAGCATTAGACATTGCCTGCCACATAGAAAGTGCTCAGAGGGTTAACTGCTGTTATTTTTCTGTTCACCTAGAGAATGTTAGAAAGCTTCAGAATTTTATAAATTCACTCGTAGTAACTATTAAGCCTACCCCTGTACTCAAATCTTTCAGCTTCCCTTATTTATTTCAGCTTTAGAAAGACAGTAGTAGTGCTATTTGGTTTATTTTCCAGTGCTTTGATAATTTTTACAACCCCTCTTTTTATTGGTGAATTTGGTTTTTTATGTATGCAATTAAATTTGGATTTGTGCATTGGGCCATGAGTGGAAAAAGAACAATTGGCCTTTAGTGGTATTAACCATTACTGTAAATTCAAAACAAAACAAAACAACGGCAGTTTTTTTTTCTTTGCCAGTATTTAGCTGGTTCATCAGGATTGTGAATTGGTGGTTCTTGAATACAAGCAAAACCCATTAGTTTGATTTAATTTTGTCTATAGTTCTTTACCTGCTGAATAAGCATGTCTGCTTCTTTTTTTTTTTTTTTTTTTTTGACTAGTTCTCATTATTGATGTAACAAAACAACTTGCCAGCATATTCAACATGTCTTTCCTTTTCTAAGTGTACTCACTTTCTAAATAGGGGTAATAACAAAAAACCTGTTTTCTTTTTATCAGCTATTTAATTTTGTGTCGCTAAACATTGATAATTTGTGTGGTTTAATGAGTAAAAGTCAGTGAGTCAGCCTAATGAAACCCTCTAAAAGGGAAGTCCTTAGAGTCAGGGGTGGAGAGAGCTGGATCACGGTGTGTACTTAAGTTTCAGTTGCAGAACTTTGTAAATGGGTTGTCCCTCCTCCAATTCTAGAAATGCCCTTAAGAAGTAACCTTATTGACCTCTTTCTTTTATGAAGCTCTAAATCCATTAATTTATTTGAGTGTAGGTGTGGGTGTGACGGAGGGGTGATAGTGAATGACAAGTTCAGTTTTAAACATGTTGAAATTAACATTCCTTTGGGACGTGTGTGTGCGTATATCATGTTAGCAGTGGATATTCAGGGCTAGAGTCCAGGAGAGAGAAATTTGGACTGAAATCTAGCATATGAGAAGTAGGTGAAAGCCTTGGAAGTAGCTGGAATAACTCTCAAAAATGTATGTACAATGAAAGGAGGAGATAGAAATGGACCGAAGACAGAATCCATGGGGTCTGTCGACTATGATACTGCCATACTTCGAATCAGTTCTTTTAAAGTACTTTCATTAAAAAAAATAAAAAAAAAATAAAGTGCTTTTATTACATCAGTTCTAAGTTTAAATTAGATTCTGTGTAAATAATGAACTACATAGATCCAGGTTGTTCACTTCAATTCAGCAAATATTTATTGAGGTCCTTCTATGTGCTTTACCTTTGTTAGGCACTTGGGGGTATAAACAAATTTGAAACTGTCTTTGCCCTCATGGACCTTCTAGACTAGTTTGTGAAGGCACTGAACAAATAATCACAAATAATACATAATTGCAAACTGTGCAAAATGCTGTGAAGGTAAAGTACTGGGTACTGGGTGAGCATTTTAAGAGGGACCTGGTCTCCTATGGGTACTGTCAGGGATAGCTTCCATGAGGAAGTGACATTTATTTCAGCTAGTAACTATTGAGTACCTAATATGTCCCTGGTACTGGGTTGTTTAAACTGAAATCTTGTGATTGGACATTAATAGGGTGAAAGAGGGTAGGATGGAGAAGGCAGGCTCTAAATAGAGGGAACTACATGTGCAAAGGTCCTGCAGTAGAAAGGAGCATGGTACCTTCTGGGAATTGAACATCTCAGGTGTAGCTATAGAAGGGAGAAGAGTAAGGCGGCGGGGCGGGGAAGAGGGGGAGAGGGGAGGTTAGTTCATGGCCTTCTCAGCCATCAGAGAGATTTTGTTTTTTAGAGTAAAACTATCGAAAAGCTTCTGAAAAAAGTTTAAGTTTTCTCCCTTTTAAATATGCTTTATTAACTTTTATTATAGAAAAATTTTATACACACATATGCAGGGAGAGAGGGAGAGAGATTATTTCCCAACATTTAGTTTCAACAGTTATCAACTCATGAGCATTTTTATTTCATTTATACCCTTTGTACTGTTTTCACTCAACAACACTTCTGACACCAAATGTATGAGTTTTCCCTCACACCAGCCAATTTTTCAACTCTCCAGACATTAACTGGGTGTCTTCCAATTTAACTCAGTTTTGACACTAAATACTGTAAATTAGCACAGATCCCTCAGTTTAAGGGCTCATTCCCACAGAATTGGCCCCACTTCAGATGCCAATTGCAAGTCCCAGGTTGCCACCTATACTTCGGACCAACTAACTGGCTATAAATTGGGTGTTCCCAGTACCTCCTCATCATGTTTGATAATTTGCTAAAATGGCTCACAAACTCAGGGAAACACTTTACTTGTATTTACCGATTTATTATAAAGGCTACAACCCAGGAACAGCCACATGGAGAAATGCATAGGACAAGATATTTGTAGGAATTGGGGTAGGGTGGTGGAAGGATGGTGCAAAGAGCTTCCATGTCCTCCTTGGGCATTCTGGAAGCTCTACAAACCGTGTCATTTCGGGGTTTTTATTGAGGTTTTATTACTTCAGCATTGGTCAAATCATTGGCCATTGGTGATTTAGGTCAATTTTCATCCCCTATTCCACCCCCTACCTTGGAGATGAGGGTTCTAGGGCTGAAAATTTCAACTTTCTAATCATGGCTTAGTCTTGATTAGAGACCACTTGCCCCCATCTTGAAGCTATCTAGGGTCCCCTAGCCACCATTTATTTTGTTAGCATACAAAAGCTATTCTTACTAATCCAGTGATTCCAAGAGTTTAAGATGCTATGTGACTAAACTAGACAAAGAGCAAATATCTATTTCCCATCATACCACATGCTCCCATCCACTTTCCTTGCCTCTTCTATTATTTTGAAGTAAATAAGATTTCATAGTTCAGAGGATTTTGAAGCAAAGGAGGGACACAAGCAGGTTTGTTTTTTAAAACACTTCTCTGGCCTGGGAAGCAAAGGAGGATGCAGATAGTCATTTAGTAGATTATTTTGGTGGTCGAGATGAGAGATGATTGTAACATGGGCGAGTGAACATAGAGGTATATGGATAAATTTGAGAGTTATTTAGGGAGTGATACACATATGCAAAAGTATGCGTGCTGGGGTATGTGAAAATTCTAAGATGGAAAAGGGTAAATCTTGCCTATAATAGAAGAAACAGACCAGACATGGAGTAGCATGGGTTACATAGCTGGTGGTATGGGAAAAGGTAAGGGCATTCTTAATGTTTTTCTTTGATGCGTTTTGTTCAGCCTAACAAACTTTATTGACTACAGTATTGCATTACTAGTTCTCTTTGATACATTCAGGTTTTCTAATCTGAGAGTGGTCACACCTCCTCCTGCTTCTTCGTATTACTTGCAAAGCTTGCTTCTTTACTTTTAATGTAGACTCCCAGACCAAGGGTGAGCAGTTTCTTTGTTCTCTTTGTTATGTGAAGCAACTTTTCACCTTTCTGAGCCATAGATCTGGCCTTGGTTTCACAGTATCTTCTTTTTTTTCTTCTCCTTATGCAATATGCCTTTTTTTTTTCAAAAAAACTTTTTATTGTGATAAAATACCTATAACATTAAATTTACCATCTTAAAACCATTTTTGTGTGTAGAGTCTAATGATATTAAATACTTTCATAATGTTGTGTAACCATTACCTTAGTCCATCTCCATAATTCTTTTTATCTTGTAAAGGTGAAACTATTCCATCAAAATATCAACTCCCCATCTCTCCCTACCATAAGCCCCTGGCAACCATCATTTTACTTTCTGTCTCTGATTTTGACTACAATAGTTTCCCCTAGTCTGTGGGAGAAATGTTCCAAGACCCCCAATGGATGCCTGAAACTGTGGATAGTACTGAACCCTATGTATACTATGTTTTTTCCTATGCATACATACCTATGATAACATTTAACTTATAAATTAGGCACAATAAGAGATTAACAATAACTAATAATACAATAGAATAATTACAACAATGTACTGTAATAAAAGTTGTGTGAATGGGGGTATCTCTCAAAATATCTTATTGTACTATACTCAACTCTTCATCTTGTGATGATATGAGATAATACAGTGCCTGTACAATGAGATGAAGTGATATGAATGTAGGCATTGTGACCTAGCTATTGACTTTCTGACCGTAGGGCTATTTAGTGATTAATGGGCAGGTAGCAGTTACAGTATGCATACCTTAGACAAAGAGATGATTCACATCCAGGGTGGGACATTGTGAGATTTCATCATGCTACTCAGAACAGCACGTAATTTAAGACTTATGAATTGTTTCTTTTTGGAATTTTTCATTTAATATTTTTGGACTTCAGTTGACTGCCAGTAACTGAAACCTTGGAAATAGAAACTGTAGATAAGAGGGAACTACTGTACACTAAGTACCTCATATGAGTGGAGTCATGCAATATTTGTCTTTTTGCGACTGGCTTATTTCACTTAGCATAATATTTCACTTAGCATAATGCTCTCAAGATTCATCCATGTTATAGCATGTACCAGATTTTTTTTTTTTTTTAAGACTACAAAAGCAGTGTTAGAGGGAAATTTATAGCAATACAAGACTGCCTCAAGAAACAGGAAAAACCTCAAACAAATAACCTTACATATAAAGGAACTAGAAAAAGAACAGCCAAGTTCAAGGAGAGTAGATGGAAGGAAATAATAAAGATTAGAGTGGAAATAAATGAAAGAGTCCAAAAAGACAGTAGAAAAGATCAATGGAACCAAGAGCTGGTTCCTTGAAAAGGTAAACAAAATTGACAAACCTTTAGCCAGTCTCATCAAGGTAAAAAGAGAGGGCCCAAATAAATAAAATCAGAAATAAAAAGGGAAAAATGACAGCTGACACCACAAAATACAAAGGATTTTCAGGAAATACTACAACAATTATATGCCAATAGATTGGACAACTTGGAAGAAATTGATAAATTCCCAGAAACATTCAATCTTCCAGGGTTGAATCAGGAAGAAACAAAACCAGAACAGACTGATAACTACTAACCAAATCAAATCAGTCGTCAAAAAATTCCTGACAAACAAAAGCCCTGGACCAAATGGCTTCATAGGTGAATTTTACCAAACATTCCACAAAGAATTAATACCTATCCTTCTCAAACTATTCCAAAAATATTGAAAAGGAGAGAAGGCTCCCAAACTCATTTTACAAGGCCAGCATTACCCTGATAGCAAAACCAAAGACATTACAAAAAAAGAAAATTTTAGGCCAATATCTCTAATGAACATAAATTCAGAAATCCTCAACAAAATATTAGCAAACCAAATTCAGCATTACATTAAAAAAATCATACATCATGATCGAGTGGGATTTATTCCTAGGATGCAAGGCTGGTTCAATATCCACAAATCAATTAACATGATACACCACATAAACAAAATGAAGGGTAAAAATCATGTGATGGTATCAATAGATGGAGAAAAAGCATTTGTCAAAACCCAACATTTATTTATGATAAAAACTCTCAGCAATGTGGGGATAAACAGAATATACCTCAATATAATTAAGGCCATATATGACAAACTCATAGCTAACATCGTACTCAAAGGTGAAAAGCTGAAAGTTTTTCTTTAAGATCAGGAACAAGACAAGGATATCCACTTTCACTGCTTTTATTCAACATTGTATTGGAAGTCCTAGCCACAGCAATCAGACAAAAGGAAATTAAAGGCATTTAAATTGGAAAGGAAGAAGTAAAACTGTCATTATTTGCAGATGCACAATGCTGTACATAGAGAACCCTAAAGAATTCACCAAAAACTTATTAGAACTAATAAGTGAATTCAGTTAAGTAGCAAATATATTAAATAATAATATTTGAAAATCTATTTTTATACACTAATAAACTATTAGAGAAATTAAGAAAACAATCCCATTTCCACTGCATCAAAAAGAATAAAATACCTAGTATATCCCATGCTTATGGATTGGAAGAATTAACATTGTTAAAATGTCTATACTACCCAAAGCAATCTACAGATTCAGTGCAATCCCTTTGGTATCAAAATACCAAAGGCAATTTCACAGAACTGGAGCAAATAATCCTAAAATTTATATGGAACCACAAAAGACCTCAAGTAGCCAAAGCAACATTGAGAAAGAAGAACAAAGTTGGAGATACCGCACTACCTTATATCAAATGATATTACAAGACTACAGTAATCAAAACAGCATAGTACTGGAATAAAAACAGAAACATAGATCAATGGAACAGACTAGAGAGCCCAGAAATAAACCCACACTTATATGATTTTCTGCAGTTGCTCTGTATGGACTTTTCTCTTGTTCATTTTTATGGTATTGAGTGTTCTATAATATTCCTGATTTAATGGCACCCTCTTATGTCACTATAGCAAAGTCCAAGTACTTCAGAGTGTTTTCTTGGTTGTTGTTTTAAGAGCTTTGTAAGTGTCCAATTTTATGGTTCTTTTATCTCGCAGAACCCTGAACATTTCTCACCTCTTTTTCTTTTACCCTTCACCACCAGTTGCTAAAGGATACTTCTCTCTTCCTTTTTGTCTTTTTTTTTTCCTTCTCTACACATTTCAAAAAATGCTCCTTTAATCACCCCTGTCTTTTAAAATTATATGTGTTCCTTTAAGTCATACCCATCCCTTTAAATTAAACATACTTTGAAATCTCTTCCTTGTAGTCTGTTCTGCCTGGACACTTTTCCAGTATTTTCAGATTTATTGTGGATTTAATCTTTCTGACAGTCATTCCAAATAACCTTTAGGCCCCTTCACTACCCTTTCTCTTCTGTCTTTTCTGCAGTTTTTTTTTTAGTCTGCTTTTGCTTGCCACAAAGCCTTGTGCCTGGATGGAGGTGAGAGTGGTGATTTTTCTCTTTTTATTCACAGTTTATTTTTAATTTTGTCAATCTGTGTCTTCAAATGCTGCAGGGGTAGTTTTATGTAGAATTTCTTATGCTGCAGGGGTAGTTTTATGTAGAATTTCTTTTTCTTCTTATCGTTTAGAAATAAATTTGGGGAGATAGTTATGCAACTGCCATTGTCCTCAGCTGTCTTGGAAGTCTTGGATTACTTAATAATTGTTGATGGCACAACTAGCCATCCACCTGGAAATAAAATTGGAATCCAGTTTTATACCATGTAGGAGTTACTAAAATTCCAGGTACATTAAAGACTCATGTGTAAGAAAATCTAGGTGGATACCTGTATGATCTGTAATCTGAGTGTGAAGGTGGAGGGATGCTCTTTTAACCGAGAATAGAAAGCAGAAGCTATAAAAGAAAAGATGTGTGTGTATGCAGAGGATAGAAGAAATATTTGCAATGTTGAGGACAATGATAAAGTATAAAAACTTTTTATAAATTGACAAGAATGATAACCCAGTAGAAAAATACATGATTAGAAAGACATGAATAAGTATTTTTTAGTAGAGTATATCCAAATAATCAATAAACATAAGATGTTCAGATTTATTAGTAATCAAGGAAATTCAAGTTAGAGCAACAACATGTCCCTTTATAGCTATCGAACTAGCAAAATTAGAAAAACAAAGCAGAATTATCTATGGCTTTCAGGGATGGAGATAAATAAGGTACTTTTATATCTTCTGCACAATATTTAAGAACTACTTAATGAAGGGGGAGAAGGCTTGTGTTTTTCCCCTTCTCAAATACAAACTTTCCAAATATCTAATAAAGATAAATTAAGCATAGTAATCAAGCTTGAGAAGGGAAGTGTCATCAAATTTATATTTAGAACTTAACAGGGCATATTGAGAAACAGGAAACTCCTTTTAATTAGTCTGGGTTCTCTAACACTGGAGTTCTTTCTTGAAGATCTATCTATATCATGAAAATAAAATGCCATTCAGTGTTTCAGGATCTTTCTCTACTACCAGCTGTTATGACTGCCATTCTGGGGACTAGCTTAAAAGGTAGGACTTAGTCCTCACCTCTCCTGCAATATTTTATGAAGAAACTTTTCAAACATACAGCAAAGTTGAAAAGATTTTAAAATGAACAGAAATATACTCACCACTGAGATTCTACCATTAATATTTTACTATACTTGTTTTATCACATATCTATCTATATCTTTACACACACAGATATCAATGCATTTTACTTTTTGATGCATTTCAAAATAAATTACAGACATCAGTATACTTACCCCTAAATATACTTCAGTATGCGTATCAACTGGGGTTCAGTGTTTATTGAAGTAAAATTTACATACAATGAAATTTAAAAATCTTAAGGGTATATTCACTAAGTTTTGACAAATGCATACGTCTTTTAATCCAGTGTTACCATCACCTCAAGAAATTCCTTCATGTCCCTTCCCAGTCTATTTATGCCCTCACCTTCTAGGGGCAACCACTACATTGATTTAAGCCTTTTTATGGACATATGTTTTAGTTTGCGTAAATCCCTAGGAGAGGAATTTTGGTTCATTGAGTAGATTTATGTTTAATTTTGTAAGAAACTACTGGACATCTTTCTAAAGTGATTGTTTCTTTTTACACAGAGATTTATAAGAGTTCTCATTCTACATCTTTGCTTACTTTTGGTGTCGTTAGCCATTTATTTTAGCTGTACTTTTGAATGTGTAATAGTATATATCTTTATGTTTTTCATTTGTATTTTTCTGGGTAATAATGATGTTGACTACTTTTCTTGTGCTTATTGATCATTCATATATCTCGTGAAGTTTCATTTAAAAATTACATTGTCCTTTTTATTATTGAATTGTAGGAGTTCCTAATGTATCTTGGATGCTGGTCCTTTGTGAGATATATGTTTGTGAATATCCTAGAGGACTTTTAAGTACTTTTTTTAAGTACATTTTTTTTCAATGAATACTTACCAAGCACTTACTATGGGCTGGAATACAGCAGTAAACACAATATACAAAATCATTTCTGCCCTTTTGGAGTCGTTGTGGTTCCTTAATACGTCCAGGGAGACCAGTAAGAAGTCTTCTTCAGTGATCCAAGAGCTGATGGCTTGGACCAGAGTTTTAGCAATGGTGGGGGTGAGAATTATTTGGCTTCTTGATACTTTTTGAAAGTAGAGCTGACTAAGTGAATTTGGAATATAAGAGAGGGAGGAATCAATGATGACTCTTCAGGTTTTTGGTCAAAAGAACTAGAACGATAGAGTTGCCATTTATTGAAATGTGGAAATCTACAGGAAGAACAGGTTTGGGAGGGGGTGGTGATAGTGTTGGTTTAGGTTAGGAATTCATTTTTGAATATATTGACTTTGAGATGCGTATTAGATACCTATCTATATGGAGCAGTCAAGTGGGCAGTTTGTGTGTGTGTGCGTGTGTGTGTATTAGATATATGAGTTTGGAGTTCAGGAAGGAGGTGCGGGTTGGAAATAGAAATTTGGGATGTCAGCATTTAGAACCCACTGTTGTACTGAGAGTGGAACTAGAACCTGAAGAGAAAAGGGTACACAAATCGCTAATTTTTAAAATAAACTTTTTATTTTGGGAGACTTTTAAATTTACACAAAAGTTGCAAAGATAGTACAGAGTTCCCATATGCCCTTCATCCATTTCCCTGTAAAATTAACATCTTACATAACCATGGTACATTACTGTTAACTAAAGACCAGATTTTGTGTTTTAACAGTTTGAAATCACTAATTGTAATGTAAGGTGGAAGTTTAGAAACATTTTATGAATCACCTATATAAGTTTTTGACTTTTTTTTCTTCTCTCTTGATAGAACTAATGGCTAAAGAGTAAATCAACATGGCAACTATGGTTCCGCCAGTGAAACTGAAATGGCTTGAACACCTCAACAGCTCCTGGATTACAGAGGACAGTGAATCTATTGCTACAAGAGAGGGAGTTGCTGTTCTATATTCTAAACTGGTCAGCAATAAGGAAGTAGTACCTTTGCCCCAACAAGTTTTGTGCCTCAAAGGACCACAGTTGCCAGACTTTGAACGTGAGTCTCTTTCAAGTGATGAACAGGACCACTATTTGGATGCCCTTCTTAGCAGCCAGCTAGCACTAGCGAAGATGGTATGTTCAGATTCCCCATTTGCTGGGGCACTTCGAAAACGACTGCTTGTACTCCAGCGTGTTTTTTATGCACTTTCTAATAAATACCACGACAAAGGCAAAGTGAAACAGCAACAGCATTCTCCAGAGAGCAGCTCTGGTTCAGAAGATGTCCATTCTGTTAGCGAACGACCCCGGTCAAGCACTGATGCACTTATAGAAATGGGCGTTCGAACTGGTCTAAGTTTATTATTTGCACTTCTAAGACAAAGTTGGATGATGCCTGTGTCGGGACCCGGTCTCAGTCTTTGCAACGATGTTATTCATACTGCAATTGAAGTTGTGAGCTCTTTGCCACCATTGTCTTTAGCAAATGAAAGCAAGATTCCTCCTATGGGCTTGGACTGCTTATCACAAGTAACAACATTTCTTAAAGGAGTAACTATTCCCAATTCTGGGGCAGACACTTTAGGTCGTAGATTAGCTTCTGAGTTGCTGCTTGGTTTAGCAGCTCAGCGAGGTTCTTTGCGATATCTTCTTGAATGGATAGAAATGGCTTTGGGGGCTTCAGCAGTTGTAAATTCCATGGAGAAAAGCAAATTACTATCAAGCCAGGAAGGAATGATCAGCTTTGACTGCTTTATGATGATATTAATGCAGATGAGGCGTTCTTTGGTATGTATTACAAATCTCTATTATCTAACAATTTTGGGAAAAGTCAACTCAGCTCTTAATAAGTTTGTGTTAATAGTGAATGATTTGAGAGTTTTACTGGTGATTGTTGGGTTAGTTAAATATTTTATACTCAAGAAATTTTTATACATGTTGATGTGAATATGTAATTCAAGGGCAGGCTAATTGGTATAGTGGATCAGAAGTCAGTATCCACTCTATCAGGTGTAGATAGACCACTGGATCAGGAATCAGGATTATAGTTTTATGGCTTCTTATGTGAACTTGGGAAATTCATCTAACTTTTCTATGTAGTGGTAAACTTATATGTAAAAATGGGGCCTTGGCTAGTGAATGTGGAGGTCTTTTGAAAAAAATCTCTAATTTCATCCTTCTCAATTTTTATTAAGTATTTACTATATGCCAAGTGTTATTCTAGTCCCTAGGGATACAGCAGAGAAAAATACAATTTCTTCCCCATGGAGCTAACAGCCTAGTAAGGGAACCAGATAATAAATATATGATTTCACATAGTGAGAAGTCCTAAAAT
>NW_006442109.1:11290274-11295683 GCF_000325575.1 Pteropus alecto
GAGCCTATCATAGAAAATGATAGGCTTGGGGCAGAGAGTGGGGAGGGTAAAGTGTGCTGTTTTAGTTAATGTGCTCAGGGAAGGACTCTGAATTGTGATATTTTAGCAGAGACTTGAATAGAAGGGAGTAATGAGCTAATAAGCAAAGATCCGTGGAAAGAGTCTATTGTTCCTGGAGGAAATTAATTGCTTTACTTTCATAGAGAAAGTAACCTTGGGTACCATATTAAAGAATAAATAATAAAATATAGTATATGATAATTTCAAGAGAGTCTAAGACTGAAATATAATGCCTTTGTGAAAACTAGAAATAAAAATTCAAATTAAGTATACAAAGTTAGCATATAAAGATTGAAATGTTTATAAACTATTTCAGTTAGGTTACATTGTTAGTCTTTTTGGTGTCTTTTATTACCAAATATCAATTAACAAATTTAATTAAAATAACTGAAAATACTACTTATGAATACGTATGTATATTTCAAGACATTTTTCCTTTAAACAAGTTGAGGGCTCTTGGATTGACAAGAATGTTTCATAAAAACAATTATATTGAATTTATTTTCAAACCAGGGCATTTAATTTTCACCTGGTTTACATTTTGCATTTGTGAACTTAATGGCAAATACTGGGTCATTTTTTTTTTTTTTACAAATTACTGTAAATTAGTACTTGGAGATTTTAAATTATAAGATCTATGAAATTCGAATTTCTTAATATTAAATAAAATTAAGACAAGAAAAGTATGCAGTACTTTGGGATACGAAGTGTTGGGAAGGGCCCTGTGATCTTTACTTGAAGTGGAAACCTGGTGCTAGAGGTGCAATGGTCAAAGTAAGAGAGGTTTGAGGGAACAGCTATCAGAGGCAAGGAGGCTTTTTTCTGTTTTCTTATACAATATTTAAACCCACTTACTTGAACATCTATTTTTCTAATTTTATTTTCTGATCCTTAATACTTTCTGGTAATGTTCTCTAAATTTACAATCTTTGCAAATATGTAATGCCATTTAATGACCTGAAATAATGTTGCTATTAATGGTCATATGTTAGTATTTCTGGAGGAGTTATTTAATTCTTCATTTTACAGTCTATTTATTTTGCATTGCTTTGTTACAAAGAAAACATTAATTATTGCACAATCTAATTATGTGATTATATGTTTGCCCATGATGTAGTTTCCTTCTTAAAATATTAAATACCCTGAGTTAGAGACCTCTTGCCACCTTATCTTCTGAGTCCTTATCCCTTAGTGGGAAGAGGGTACCCCAGGAAACTAGATTGCTTTCCTCAGTATTTATTTAGCCACATTGTCTTTTAGCATGTTGGAAATAGGTTCATATGCATATTTGGCTGTTTAAATTGATGCTATAAGCTTAAGAATTCTTTATAGTAAATATACTTACCTACCTACATATGTAAATGTTTTAATCTTCATTTATTAACTTATAATTAGCAATCTCATTCCTTTATTGGCTTCTTTTATTTACTGTTCCCCAATACCTGGGACAAGGGAGGAGGAGGACTAACCTTTCTGTTCTGGTTAGAGTCATTACTCAAGTTGGATGTTCTCCTTGCCTGTAACCTTGGGGACCGATGGGCAAGGAAACCCCAGGGTAGTAGAATATTTCTTGGGACCCCATTTACTGGATGTTGACCACCCAAAGAGTGTGTAATTGACAAAATTTTGCCTCCTTGACTGTTTCTGGGTCAAACCCTGTGACTCTTAGAAATAAATCGCTTTTTAATGTGATCAGTGAGAGATTGGCACTTAATTTACTCTTCTACTTTATAGCCATATCTTTTATAACACTTAGATAGATGTAAAAGTTGGTTTCATGACCTGATGTTCAGATTTGATCTCAATATACATGATCATAATATAAACAGTTCCTCAAATTTTTTTGGTCTATTTAAGTGATTTCAATACATACGTCTCACTTCTTTCAAAAATGTATCCCACAATGTTTTCATTCTAGGGTTCATCTGCTGATCGGAGTCAGTGGAGGGAGCCAACCAGAACGTCTGATGGCTTGTGCTCACTCTATGAAGCAGCTTTGTGTCTCTTTGAAGAGGTATGTAATAATCATGGCTTTTACCTTAAAAATTACGTGTGTTAAAATGCTATAGCATGTATTTATTCCTTTAAAAAAACCATTCAGTCGCTAGAAAGGATGCAAAAAGAAAGTGACATCAGTGGTTGCCTCTAGAAAGTGGAGCTGGAGTTTCTGGCTTCACGGACGGGGAGGCATACTTTTCAATGTATACCCTTTTATTTATTTTGAACTTTATATCATGTATAGGTAACTATTTTTAAAAATATTATTAAATAAAACAGATATGGAAAGACATACAAATAAATGTATGGTTTAATGAATTATCATTAAAAAAATATTCTTCTAGGGTTGGCTCCATCGTGTAGTGGTTAGCACGTCTGCTTTACATGCAGAAGGTCCTGGGTTTATGCCCCAGGTGGAGCCACAGACCATACCCTGGGTGTGTCCTGGGTGTGCCAGGCCCCAGGTGTGCCAGGCCCCCTGGGTATGCTGGGTGCGCCAGGCCCCAGGGGTACAGCAGGCCCCATGGGCATGCTGCGAGTGTGTGAGAGGAGATGCCCTGCCTTCAGAGAGCCAGTTCTTAAGGAGAAATGGCAATATCCATAGGTCAGAGGTGTAAGTTGGTGGGGGGGTGGGGATTAAAGAAGGGGAAAACAAAATATCCTTCTAATCTGTACCCAAGTAAAGAAATAAAATTTCGTAGCTACTCTAGAAGCCCTTTTACTTCCTAGCCATAACCCTTTTCCTCTTCCCCTTAGTAACCACTATCCTAACTTTTCGAATTCAGATGCCTCTCAATTTACGATGGAGTTATATCCCAATAAAGTCATTGTAAATTTAAAACATTTTTAAGTAGAAATGCACTTAATGCACTTACCCTGCCAAACATCATAGCTTAGCCTAGCCTACCTTAAACGTGCTTAGAACACTTACATTAGCCTACAATTAAGCACCAAGCCTATTTTATAATAAAATGTTGAATATCTCATGTGGTTTATTAAGTGTATTGCTTTTGCACCATTTTAAAGTCAAAAACTGTAAGTTAAGCCATTGTAAGTTGGGGACTATCTGTAATCACTTCCTTGATTTTTTTTTATAGTTGTGTCACACAGGTATGCATCCCTAGACACTGTAGTTCAATCTTGCTCATTAAAATAAAAGGTAAATCTTGAATCTCTTAATCTATAGGTTCCCTTCCATTTTTTCCTTTTTTCAATGTATTTGTTCAGGAACCTGGGTTTTTTAGGCCATAGTATTGCCCACAATGTGGATTTTGCTGATCGATTACTCATAATCTAGTTCAATATGTTCTGTGTATTTCCTGCAAATTGGCAGGTGGATCCAGAGACTTGATCAGTCTTAGGTTTGATCACTTTGGCAAGACTATATACATGGTGCTGTGATCTTCCAGCAGATTCTATACAATTGTCTCTCTTTTCGTAGTTTTAGCAGCCCTTGATGCTTAATGACTAGATCTTTTCATTCATTTGTGGTTGATTGCAGTGGTGATATTCTATCATTTCTCTTACATTTACTAATTAGAAAGTTTTTATAAAGAGATGATTTCTTTATTGACTAGTTACTCTGCTACATTTCACATAGAAAAGGTAGAATAAATGCTTGACTTCCCCCACCTGTTTTTTTTAACATTAAATTTTATTTACTAGATTTCAGTTTAATGAATTGGTCTCCTGCCCTCTTCCAAACTTAACCAATTGATTTCATTTGAAAAATATCATTATGAACTGATAGATTTAAACCTATTTGACTTTCAATCCATTGAATTATTATCTGTAGTGAAGCTCGTATTATTTCATTTTTGTCCAAGAGTCTTTCAGGGTAGTCACCTCTTCAGGGTGGTTCTTAAGTTATTTTGATAGTTTCTTTGATAGTTTCTTTGCTCTCTGACACATCAAATTGTTCCAGACTCATCTTGTACATTTCTTGCCCCAGATCTGGAACCTACTATCTATTTTTACAAAAAGCCTTGGTTTCTTTTAGTGGGAAATAATATTTCAGGACCACAATCAGGGTGCTAAATATGCTCACTGTTGCTGAGTTGATATCGTTTTTAGGTTTTTATAGTGGACAGAGCTAAGAGTGTGTGTGTGTGTGCGTGCATGAAGTTTAAATCTAAAATTATTCTCAAGTTGATACTGATAATTTCAATTTCAGGGCTATAGAAGTTTTACTTAACCTTTTGTACATTACATTTATATCTCCTTCTAAACTAAGAACGCTATTCTCAAGGATACAAGGCTGATAGAATTAGAATATCCTCTGATTACTTATTTGTTTTAATCACATATTATACACACACAAACAGTAGTCCTAAAATAAGACAAATATTACCACTGTATGATTACTGATAATAATCTTTACATATGTTCTTCCCATTTTTTTATAGTTGTATTATATCTTACATAGAGCATATATACTCTGTATTTTAATCCTCATTTAGTTTTAGTTCTGCAAATAACTACATATTTAATGTTCACTCCCAGTTTCTGTGTTGATGTCCTTTTTTTAAGGGGGGGATTGTCTAAAACTCATTCTTTATTTTTCAATAAACGCTCATAGGAACAAGATTCTCTTAGTTTTTTCATGTTAATAATTGCTGTGTTCTTTATACTTGAAGTCAGTTTTGAGAATATAAAATTTTTGGCTCACATTTTCTTCTGCATCTTAAATATGTTCATCCATTTTCTTCTTGCATAAACATTTGCTGCCAAAGTCTGAAGATAATCTGATTTTCTTTCTCATATGAGTCATATGCTTGTTTTGCTGAGAAGCCTGAAGGATCTTGTTTTCTTTAAAGATCAGTAATTTTACTAAAATATATCTTGATATTATTTATTCTGGATTGATATTCTGAGATGTGAGAATTTCAATATGTAGTTTCAAATCTTTTTTATTTCAGGAAAGTTTTCCTGAATTATAATTTTAGTATTATTCTTATTCTTTTTATTCTTTTCATTCTCTTCTTTAAGGACCCTTATTATCTGTATGTTGGATACTTGCCTAACTAGTATGTCAGTTTTTCTTGAATACTTTTTATATCTTTATTTTTAAATTTTTAAAAAATTGTTTGTTGCTTTTGAGGTATCTACTAAATTTATTAATCCTTGGATTTCTCCTAGTTTAGTCTTCATTTCTGAAAATTTTTTAAATTTTTAATTCTTGAGTTCTGTTACCTCATTTTTCAGTGTTTCTGTTTCAGATTTGTGTTTTTCTGTCATATTTTATATCATTTTCTTAATCCCTTTAGCTTGCTTTGAAATAAGTTAGTTTAACTTGTTTTGCGGGCATTTCCTTCCTGGAATGCTTTTATTGTAGGAATGTTATTCTGCCTC
>NW_006442109.1:11295719-11366154 GCF_000325575.1 Pteropus alecto
CCCTTCTTTTTTCTAATAGTAACTTCAGATGGAGTTTGACCTTAACGCTTTTCTGTTGCTTATTTTTATGCAAAATTTGTTTTCCTGAACTTTTAGAATGGGATGAGATTCAGGATATCTTTTCTAACTCCGCAGACTCCCTCCCTCTACAATTTTTGTGTAATGTTAAAAAAAGATGGTGGTTTTCTAATGTGTTTCTCTCCCCAACTTTTATCTTGCCCTCAGTCTTTCCTCTCTGTTGTCTGTATTCTGCTCGATTTTTATTCCATTCCTAGCAGTTTCTTCCTAGTGTAGATGCTCTGTCCTTTAAGGGAATCTGGCTTACCAATGTCAAGAGTACACAAGAGCAATCCTTCTTTTAGATTACTCTAGTTTCCTTTGAACTTCTCATGATGGATTCCTTGTACTTACTTAGCCGCTCTCAGAGAGGGCAGAGATCTTCCCAGTTGCAACTGCTGTTCTTAGGTTGGTTCACTCTTCTTTCCAGTGAATACCTGATTGGCTGTTTTGGGTTTTTCCTGTTCTGAGGTCTGTCAGACACTATTGCTTTCACCTGCACAGATGTCATTACCGTGCAGATTTTGTGTTTGGTGGTGGTTTGTCTGCATCTGCTTATATTGGAATTATTGGTGCTACTTCGTTGCCCGGTTTTATTTTGAATGTTAAGCATTGGTTTGGAGTTTTGCCTTCTAGTTGCTCTGTATAGTGAGTCAGAGTGTTTAGAAAACTACATTGCTCTTGCTTTTGTCATCTTTCCCAAATCCTACCCACTCCCTAGTTGCTTTCAAAACACATATTTCTAAGCTCTGTGAACAGATTTTTTTCCTGCCTCCCTCCTCTTTTTGGGGGGATCAGAGGGTTCTGATTTTCCTTATGTCCTATTACAGTAATAGTTTTTAGATAAAAAATTCTAACCGTCCTCCATTTGTCTCTAGCAAAATTTCAGATCTTTTATTAGGGACTGGTAGCCTTCACTTATGCGTATTTTTTATGTTCTTAAAACTGTCCTTATGTTCACTGGAAAATTTTGTCTAACATTATATTGTTTTGGATACTATTTAAAGAATTCGACTAAAATTACTTGATCCTCTCCCATTTAATAGGCTGGTAATCCAATACACTGACTTTTGAAGATTCCCCTTTTATTGTTTTATTTGATTCAGCAAAAACCTAAAAGGCAGACAACATATTGACCACAGTTATAGTTAAAGTTAATATCTTTATTATATGGAGTTCATACAAGTCAATAAAAAAACCCACAAAGCTCTAATAAATAAGTGTGCAGAAATTAGTGCACTTTAGTTCTAAAAACTTTAGTTCTGTTCATAATAAGGATATGTGAAGTTAAAATAATGCATCCTCTTTTCCCCTCTTAAGTTGGCAAAATAATTAAAAGCACAATACTTATTATTGGTGTGGACTCAGTGAGACTTGTACTCTCATATAGATTTATTCCTTGGTTAGGGTAACTGGCCACTCTGGGTCCTATGCTTTTGGTGGGGGTGGGAAGAAGCCTGGATTTTTAAAGAACATGAATGGCAGCAGACTATACCATTATATTCAACACAAATGGTAAATAAGCCATGATTTTTATATACACATTTGTACATATGTGTGAATGTTGAATTACTCTGGACCTTTACTGTTTTTAGGACAGCCCTTCTTTCGTATATTGCTGGTGATATAATGTTGTAGCACCATTTTGGAAAGCAATTTGGTATAGTATGTTTCAAGAATCACAAGATTGTTGTCATTTTTTTGGATACAGCAGTCTCATTTCTGAGTTTTTTTTTACTAAGGAAGTAATAAAAAAAAGTAACAACTATATTCTTAAAAATGGCTTATATTACAAATAAGTAGAAATCTAAATGTCCTATTAGAGGAAAGTGGTCAAGTAAAGTGTGATTTTTACATTAGGTAGAATATTATAGGTTAAATCATGAAGATTATTAGGTAGATACATGGAAATTTTGCATGACTTTTGTATCATCCACCGTGATAACTATGTTAAAGAACATGTATATGCAAAATTCTAGAAGGACATATATTAAAAAAAGATAACATTTATTGTATTAAGGTGATGTATTAAGGTGATGGGATTATCAGTGGTTTTTTAAGCTTTGTTTTTCTATAATGCTGTTTTGTGAAGTAATAAAATTTTTAGTGAAAAAGGTTTGATTGTGTGTCTCCATCTCTCCGTTTTTGCCATCTTTTTTTAGTATCTTTTAGTGGTTTATTCTACAATAGTTTATAGTATAGCCATCTATGTTTAAGGTTGAATGTGTTGTTAGATTATTCGAGCAGTTAAGAGTTTTAGAAGGGAAGTCAACAGTGATTTCAGAGAATATTTATAAAAATGTCTATTTTAAAAATCTCTTGACTATTTCTTTTATGTTTTTAATTTTAATAGGTTTGCAGAATGGCTTCTGATTACTCAAGAACATGTGCTAGCCCAGATAGCATTCAGACTGGTGATGCTCCCATTGTCTCAGAAACCTGTGAGGTTTATGTTTGGGGGAGCAACAGCAGCCATCAGTTGGTAGAAGGCACACAAGAGAAAATATTACAGCCCAAACTGGCTCCCAGTTTCTCTGATGCTCAGACTGTGAGTTCTCTGCATTTCTTACAAATTGATAGATGATGGCAGGGTTTGCTTTAAATAATGTTGAGTGTTTTTTAAATGAGTGATGATTCTTGATTGTTTCTTATCTACATTTTTTCTATACCATACTGTCAGTGTTTTCATTTTAATAGAAAAAAATATTTTTAGTTCCCCATTTCCCTAGCACTGTTAGCAAGTTTCAAAAAATTAATTTGGGATCTGGATTTTTAAAAAGAATTATGAATGAGAAAATATTTATCATTATATTCGACACAAATGGCAAATAAGACAATTAAAAATTAGAATTTTCCCTTTGGCATTTTCTTATTACGATCACTTTTTAACATTTATAGCTACCATTTAACCAAGCTAGAACTTTTTATTTTATTATTTTCTCTAAAACATTTCTTAAAATGAGTTTAGAATATATTTTATATGGTTCTTGCCATAATGAACCCTAAAGAGTTTGTTGGAAAATATGTATTTTATTTCTTGCTCATCACCAATTATAGGAGCGGGTTAAAACATTTTACTTTGTTGTTTCCTTGAACCATGACCAGGCCGATGACCTGAAAAGATAAAATATATACTAATTTGAGCTTAACAATAAAATGAACATGAAAAGGCCAGTAATAGTTTTCTTAATTTTTCTATGTACTTTTAAATCCCTGTGGAGATTTATGCCTTGTTCTGCTTTAAAAGACTTCCTTTGAGTTTCTTTGGTAAAACCAGCCTGAAATATTATACTTTGATTCTCATAGAAGCATTTTATATTTACAGTTCTTTTTGTTTGCTTATAGATTGAAGCTGGACAATACTGCACTTTTGTCATTTCTACGGATGGCTCTGTCAGAGCTTGTGGTAAAGGCAGCTATGGGAGACTGGGCCTTGGAGATTCTAATAATCAGTCTACTTTAAAAAAGTTAACATTCGAGCCTCACAGGTCAATTAAAAAGGTTTCATCTTCTAAAGGATCTGATGGTCACACTTTAGCTTTTACAACAGAAGGAGAAGTCTTCAGTTGGGGAGATGGTGACTATGGGAAACTGGGTCATGGAAATAGTTCAACACAGAAATATCCCAAACTCATTCAGGGCCCTCTGCAGGGAAAGGTATGTGCTTTCTTTTTGGATTTAAAAATAATTAGATGCACTTGGTGCTATAATTGACAGTATCTTTCAGATTTTGATTTGTTCTCTCTGAAGTTGTCCTTTCCCCAGCTTCTCTTTTGTATATCTGCTTTATGGTTTACAAAACATTTATAAATATTATTTTAATTCTTACAGCAACCTTGTTAAATTGATTATTTTCTCATTTCACAGATAAAGAAGCAAAATAATCCATTCAACGAATGTTCGTTTCGCACCTTTCAAGTGCCAGGCTGTGTTTTAGGCATTAGACATAGGGCAGTGAACAGAACAGACAAGATCCTTGCTCTCATGGAGCTTTAATCTGTGGGATAGAAATAAGAAATAAATAAACAAGAGATAACATGGTGTTAAAGAATAGTAAAGAAAAAAGTTGAGAGTTGTTATAGATATTAACTTGGACAGGTTGTGGTATTACATAATGAGGTCAGAGAGTTGGTTCTCTTGGAGGAGATGGCATTTTAACAGAAACTTAAATGAGGCATTTAGAGGGTTAAGTAACTTGCCCAAGGTCACACACAAATAATTGGCACCATTAGAAAATGAATTTAGATCTCTTCTTATTTCTATTTTACCTTTCTTTAAAGAAGTGAAGATATTTTTCTAAACTTACATGCGGTTGTATGGGTTCCTCCATTTTAAGATTTCATTCTTCCATGAAAGTTTTCTTATATAAAAATCTTTTGAAGTTTTAATTTTATGCCAGGATTACAAGTGAGATACTTTTCCTTCGTGGAAGATTGTCTGACAAGCTTGGCTAATCAATTCAATTTTACTTTATTATACCTTTCAGTATTTTAACTTAGACATCAACCCCAAAGCAATGAGCCACGGTACATTCCACTTGAGAGCATCAGGGGATTCTTGTTAAGATGTTGCATATGGCCTCTATAGAACTTCAGACAAATATTTGAAGTTGTATTTTCCTAGTCTTTGTAGCACCTTCTTAATTTCAGTTCTTTTTAACTTTCTTATAATCATTTTAATGTTCTATTTTGTAATGGAAACATTGCCAATTAAAATTGTATGAATGTCATGAAGGAAAGATCTCCCAAAAAGTAAATTAATAATTTACAGATAAAAATTTTAGTAGTTCTTAATATATTATTTAGAAGTGTATTAAGTGCTCAGTATTTTTAATTGAATCTAAATTTTGAATTTTCTAAAGTGAGTTCTAATTTTTGAGGTTGAAGAGACTAGAAATTGAAAAGGCATGGAGTTATTATCATAGATATTTTTTCTGTTTCTTTTTTCAGTAGTCAATGAAAAGATAGAGTGGCCCCCAAGTTATGTCGTTATATACCCTTATTCCCCTGATTCTGTTCATCAACTCTATAGCTAATTGAGGGTAAAGAAATACTGTCAGGAGTTTAATTAATATAAGCTTAAATTCTGCTTAGATCTTTCTGTGTTGGTTATGGTCAGTGTGTTTCTGAGTGTTATCTCTATGATGCAATGAGTTTTTTTTTGATTAGCAAAGATTACAGATTTTATGTTAACATTATATTTAAAAATTTTTTCTTTTTCCCATTAGTGTTTAAATCCCTCCCAACTCTTTGACTTGATTGGTGACATAATATTCTTAAAAGTGGTTAGATTGATGTATTTGGAGGTGAGGGGCTACTAGCCTTCATAGTGCCTTTAAGTAAATTAAGAAAAGTTGTCCTCTCCTCTAGATGGAATCCAGGGTACATGACTTGGCAAACATAGAGCACATGGCACATAGGCTGTATTTCAGCACTTTCTTGACCCTTTAGCCAGGTACTCTTGTCCTGGGCACGTCCTCTACAACTATACATGGCAATTCCTGGATAAGTTATGATTATTAGGATCTCTGAAATCTCTGTATGTAAGATCAAATATGAATTATACGTTTTAGCATCTTTGTGTTCATCAAATTCACTGTGTGTGCAATGCAGGTAGTTGTTTGTGTGTCAGCTGGATACAGACATAGTGCTGCTGTCACAGAAGATGGTGAATTATACACATGGGGTGAAGGAGACTTTGGAAGATTAGGTAAGATTTTTTAAAATGGAAATTATTCTCACAGAAAAATAGAAATAATAATGATTACTGAGAAGGACTGAAACTAGAATTAATAGGCCAGAAACTGTCATATATTTCATTAGTTTTAAGTTCAGAGAAAGATAAGTTTATATAGAGAATACCTAGATTCTGGTGCTGAAATTTGAAATTTAATTAAATCTAACACGTAGTTACAGAGTGTGTACTATAAGGAGGCACTAAGGATTTCAGGGAGGAAAAAAGATACCATCATGATCCTGAAGTATGTAATCTAGTAGATAGTAAAATTAAATCTATATGAACATGATACTAGATAGCATTAGGTAAGTGCTGTTAGAGGAGCATAAATAGAATGATCTAATGATTTATTGAAAGGACTGGGTCCCTTAGTTTGGGGGCAACCTAGAAGATTGGATGATGAGATGTTAGAAATGATTCTGTTTTTCATATATTTAAGTGCACTTAAAAATACCTCAATTCTGTTATTAACTTTTAATGTGTATTCTACCTGTGAAGTAATGGCCTAAAGAAAAACAGTTAACATTATTTCTTTTTTGTTCTATGTGTTTTATCCAAGGTCACGGTGACAGTAATAGCCGTAACATTCCAACTTTAGTAAAAGACATTAGCAATGTAGGAGAGGTTTCTTGTGGCAGTTCACATACTATTGCTTTATCTAAAGATGGGAGAACTGTATGGTCTTTTGGAGGAGGAGACAATGGTATGTAAAGAATTATTTATTGATAGTTTTGACGTTTTTTTCCTTGAAATTTTAAAAATTATTTTTCGGTTATATATGCCTGTTGTAGAAAAACCCAATACAGACAGCAGAAATTTAAAAACCTAAAATGAGCTATTTCTACAAATGGTTGCTGTAAAATTTTTGTTAAAATTTTCATAGATATCTAACTCTATGTGCATTTACACAATTTATACATATATTTCTACATAGATGTCTTTAAAAACCAAAGCAGTCCTGTATTTACCATAGGTATTATTTTATAACCTGCTGTTTTTTATCTAATACTATTTTAAGAATATCTTTTTATGTCAATAAGCATAGCTCTCTTCATTTTTCTTTTAAATGACTCAAAATATTTTCATGTGATTGTAGCACAACTTATAAAACTAGTTTATTGTTGAGTATCTACACAGTTTCCAACTTTTTTTCAGTATTAAAAACAATACAGTGAATGACTAAATCTTTGCCTACCTTACTTAGTCACTCTTACCAGCAATGTGAGACTGTTGCCTTCCCCATATTCCTCGACAATACTGGGTATTAAAATGAAGATAATTTAAAAAGTAATTTCAGTAGTAAAAACGGCAGCATTTAATTTGTATTTTCTTGATTCTTAGTAATGTTGAATTTATGTGTGTTGGCCATTTGCTTTTTTTCTTTAGTGATTGGCCAAGTCTTCTATTTCATGGGCTATTAAATCTTTTCAAAAATTAAAAACAATTATATTCATATACATTTTAATGTAGGCCCTGCTTATTATATCAGCAAATTTTATGTTAGAAATATTACCATTAAAGGAAAGACAGAAAAATAGTTTTCCATATCTCTCTTATAGGGGTTTTAATTGCTTAAAATTAAGATTCAGAAGGGTATTGGTTGTTGTTTGTTTTTTTCCTGTAAACAGAAACATTAATTTGTTAACATCCTCTGCTATCAGAAACTTAGAGCTTTCCATATCTGTCAGTTTAATGATAGAAAGATTAATATTACTTATCAACTTAAATACTTAGAAAAAGAGTAGAGATTTTTTAAAACAAGTTTAATTTAAATGTGTTTGTTTTTCTAGGCAAACTTGGCCATGGTGATACCAACAGAGTGTATAAACCTAAAGTTATTGAAGCTTTACAAGGAATGTTCATTCGCAAAGTTTGTGCTGGGAGCCAGTCTTCACTTGCTTTGACCTCAACAGGGCAGGTAGGGCTAAGGGATGAGCATAAAAGGCTTATTTGGGTGTTTCCGAGGAGGAGGTGATAAAAAGTAACCATTGCATTTAAATTTTAAAGTTAAAAAATACATTATATTTATTTATTTAATTAAATTTACTGGGGTGACATTGGTTAATAAAATAATAACAGGTTTCAAGTATACAGTATAATGTGTCATATGTATATTGCATTATGTATTCACCACCTAAATCTCTTTCCGTAATATGTTTGACCCTTATCTACTTCCACCCTCCTCTTTTCTCTGGTAACCACTAAACTATTATCTGTGTCTATGAGTTTTTGTCTTGTTCTTTTGTTACTTTCAGTTTTATATCCCATATATAAGTAAAATTATATGGTTCTCAACTTTTTCTTCACGACTTATTTTGCTTAGCATGATAATCTCAAGATCTGTTCATGCTGTTGCAAATGGTAGTATTTCATCTTTTCTTATGGCTGAGTAATATTCAATTGTATATGTGTACCACATCTTTATCCATTCATCTATCAGAGGACACTTTGGTTGTTTCCATTGTCTTGGCCACCATGAATAATGCTGTAGTGAACATTGGGGTGTATATATCTTTACAGATAAATACTTTCAAATTTTTGGGGTAGATACCCAGAAGAGAGATTGCTGGATCATATGGTAATTCTATTCTTAATTTTTTGAGGAATCTTCATGCTGTTTTCCATAGTGGCTGTACCAATTTACATTCCCACCAGCGGTATATGAGGGTTCCTTTTTCCCCGTAACCTCTCTTGTTATTACTTGTCATCTTGATAATAGTCATTCTAACAGGGGTGAATAGATATCTCATTGTGGTTTTGATTTGTAATACCTGTCGTTCTCAAAAAAATACATTTTAAAGGCAGTCTACTGAAATGAAATATTTTCTCCTGTTTGAAGAAGTAGAATATCTGAGAAGGAACCAGATTTTCTGACCTGGCCTTTGTGACCCAAATAAATCTGCCCTCAGCCCCCTGTTCTTTGTATTAAGATGGTTTTATAAAACCTTTTTTTAGCCTTCTTTGTAAGTGGTAATTAAATTTTTTATAACAATGAAGTGAGGTAGTTTTTAAATTATAAACTTAAGTTTTGTAATTTGTAAAATTTATTTTATATGATCACACCTCGGTCTAATAAACCAAGAAATATTTGTTGACACCTTTAGAGTGAGAAACATTTAAAGGAGAATTTTTAAGATAGCAACAGTATTTCCAAGCTGCTGAGATTGGGCAAATATAACATAATGCAAGCCAATTAGTGGCTTTGGAAGAATCTCTCAGAAGATTATTCCATTTTTTCTGTGAATAATTATTTTTCTTTTCAGCTCAGCTTTTTGCCTGTACAATGAATGTTTAAAAACAGCAAAATAAATCACTATGAAAATCTTTAAAATAATCAAAACAGTAAATAGTTTTAACAGAAAGTCATTATGTAGTATCAAACCACACTGTTTATGGTATTTATTCCTAATACCTTGGGATCTTATGTGTAGTGTATTTGTTTGTTTCAGGTGTATGCTTGGGGCTGTGGTGCTTGTCTAGGTTGTGGTTCTTCAGAAGCTACTGCTTTGAGACCCAAGCTCATTGAAGAACTGGCTGCCACAAGAATAGTTGATATTTCTATTGGAGACAGTCATTGTTTGGCTCTTTCTCATGGTAAAGTCATCTGTTTTTAAAGAAATCGTATTAACTGTCACCTTCCAGAAAAATAATACATTTAAATTGGGCTTTTCTTTTCTTTGTGTTTTGGTTTTAGATAATGAGGTTTATGCCTGGGGCAATAATTCAATGGGGCAATGTGGCCAAGGAAATTCCACAGGTCCTATTACTAAACCAAAGAAAGTGAGTGGCTTAGATGGCATAGCTATTCAGCAGATCTCCGCTGGGACGTCACATAGTTTGGCATGGACTGCTCTTCCTAGGGACAGGTATGAGTGCCCACATTTAAAAAATGTTGTGCTTTTATAACAGCAGAAACATCAGTAAAAACAGAAATAACCATACTTTGTTCATAAAATGCCCTTCTAAACACTTCTAGTATTGATTTTTTGCTATCATAGAAATGACATCTAGGTTTCTTTCAATTTGCATGTTGAGGTTAGGTATGTTTTATAAACACGAAGTTATACCCTGTATTTCAGATATTTTCTTAAGTGTCTTCTAAACATTTTGAATTCCTTCTCTGTCTCCAGGTAACTGATTTTAAAAATTAAATGTCTACATATCAAGAAGAAGTTAAATAAAGTTAAAACTAGGCTTTATTGATTCAAATAGTTGATTAGCCTCAATGCTCTTTATCTGGTAGATTTTTTTTGGGGGGGGGGAAATAAAAAACAGTGGCCATACTTTTATTATTATTTTCTTAATTATTATTATTTTTTTTGTTTTAGGCAAGGCAACCCTTGGTTGACCTCACAGATTGCAAAGACCTTGTCAGCTTACAATTTCTTATTTTTTTATTTTTTATGCCTACAGCACCTGGTCTTTCTAGGTGGTCTCCCATCCAAGTACTAACCAGGCCCGACCCTGCTTAGCTTCCAATATCAGATGGGATCGGGCTTGTTCAGGGTAGCATGGCCATAGATGCAGTGGCCATACTTGTAATAAAGAAATTACTTTTTGCAGAAATTTAGCTTTTTCTTTAAAGTGGTAATCAGATCTTTTTAGATAATCAGGTAGGTGATTTTTAGCCAATATTAGGAGATCGAATTTTAAGGAATTTGAGGGTTGTTTCAGGTATTTGCAGATGCACGTGGGCTACTTTACAACTTAGACTGTATTATGCTGTTGCCCCTTGAACAACATTGGTTTGCACTGTGTTAGTTCACTTCTACATGTATTTTTTTCAGTAAATAAATAGCTGACCCTTTGTATCTGTGGGTTTCACATTCACAGATTGAAGCAACTGCAGATTGAAAATAGCATGTATTTTCAATCTGCTTTTGGGAATCTGTGGAAGCAGAGGCCGAACTGTTGCATTTTTCTATGCCATTTTGTATAAGGGGCTTGAACATCTGCGTATTTGGATATAGTGGGGCATCCTGGAACTAATCCCCTGCAGATACTGAGGGACCGACTATAGTTAAGTTTTTGGGGATTCAAAAGCTGTATGTGGATTTTCAACTGCTCTGGGGGTAGGAGATCAGTTCCTCCAATGTCTAGGTTCTTCAAGGGTCAACTGTGTTTGCATTCTAAATCTTTGAGTCAGGTGGAGTTTATTATGACATTCTAACCAGTTAAAACATTTATAGGTAATTACCCTTCAAAACAAGTGCCAAAATATAATAAATTGAATATAAATAATTTGCTGTTAGTATTTTTAAATTTGCAACTTCCCAGTTTATATGTACATGTTTGATTCCTAAGATCTTGAAAATCTTTACAAGAATTTTCAGTTTTTCTTTTAATAGATGTCAGTATATCACTCTGTAGAGTTAGGCTATTTTCTTAATATGAAATATGCATTTTATGGACCCTTAGAAGCAGAAGGGACTATAGTAGATCCATGTGGCTTAGCCCTTTGCGTTCAGTCGAGTGAATATCCAAACCTTTGAAAATAGTGATGTTTATATGTTTTCTTCTTGAAGAACTCTAGGGATGACAAATTCTTAGTTTTCCTCAGTTGCTAAAATGAAGGATTTTATCACCTTCATAATCAGGAAGATCTTCTGTATATCTCGTTGAAATCTTTCAGCTTTAAAATGGTTTAGTTTTTGTTTTTTGATCATATGTGAAAATTTCATGTTAAGGCTGTTTAATGATTTTCTTATGCTTTTTTTCTAGACAAGTTGTTGCATGGCACAGACCTTATTGTGTAGATCTTGAAGAGAGTACTTTCTCACACCTACGTTCTTTTCTTGAAAGATACTGTGATAAAATAAACAGTGAGATTCCCCCACTCCCTTTCCCTTCATCAAGGTATGTTATATACATGTATATTTGTGTGTATGCACACGTGTGTACATATGTCTATTGTTCATTTTTAGTTTTGACTTACTATTCTTGTTTGATTTTCCCTCAATTTTATGAAACTTCTTTATAGTCTAAAAAAGAGCTAAACTTAGGTACTTGTTGATAATAACCTTTTGGGAGAGTTATCCATAATTTCACAAACTGCATTTTAAAAAAGTTACTGTTGCTCAGACTTTGACAAAATTTTTAAAGAGAAAAAAAGTTACCGAAACTGGAAAGCACATGTTCTTTTATGTTCCAGAAGCTTACAGCAGATTATTTGGTTTCAGGGAACACCACAATTTTCTCAAGCTATGCCTGAAGCTGCTTTCAAATCACCTTGCTCTTGCACTTGCGGGAGGGGTAGCTACCAGCATTCTTGGGAGACAGGCAGGTCCACTTCGAAATTTGCTCTTCAGACTGATGGACTCAACTGTTCCAGATGAAATCCAAGAGGTAAGAGTATAGGGCTCATGAATCTGTATCTCCAGCCACATCTTTCCCTGAGGTTGTAGCTCATAAATTCAGCTGTCTTTTGGAAAACTTCAATTGGATGTTCTTTTTCCTGCTCCTTTGTTCATGGTGAGAATAAATGTTTTTGATTGACTAATACTTTAAGATAAAAGTCAGATGCTGTTACTGAGAAACCTTTTATTCCCTGCTGTCCTGCCAGGTTAGGTTTCTCTCATCTATTTTCTCATTGTATCACATTGTATTGTAGTTGTCTACTTACAAATATGCCTGTCTTTTTCCACCAGAAGATAAATTTCTGAATACAAGGACCCAGTTTTATTTTTTATTATTGTGAAGTACCTATAAAATTTACCATCTTAACTATTTTAAGTGTATAGTTCAGTAGTAGTAAATACATTCAGAATGTTGTACAACTGTCACCATCCATCTCCATAACTCTTTTCGTTTTATAAAATTGAAATTCTATATCCATTAAACAGTAACTCCCTTTTTCCCCTATCTGCCTGTGGCAACCACCATTATACTTTTTGTCTCTATGATTTTGATACTCTGTGTTATGTAAGTGGAATCATACACTGTTTGTCCTTTTGTGACTGGCTTATTTCATTTGGCATAATGTCCTCAAGTTTCATCCATGTAGCATATGGCAGTATTTCCTTCCTTTTTAAAGCTGGATAATCTTCTGTTGTATGTGTATGTCACATTTTGCTCATTCACTCATCCGTCATCTTTATGACCTTGGATTAGGCACTGGTTTCTTAGATATGGCAACGAAAGCACAAGCAACCAAAGGAAAAAGAGGTAAATTGGACTTCATCAAAATTAAAAACATTTATGCTTGAGAGGACATTATCAAGAAAATAAAAATACAGTTCCCATAATGGGATAAATATTTGTAAATCATGTCTGATGATCTTCTAGTTTTCAGAATATAAAAAGGATTCTTACAACTCAACAGTAAAAAAAAATATTTTTAATGAGCATACATGTCTCCAAGGAAGATATACATATGGCCAATAAACACATGAAAAAACGTTCTATGTTATTAGTCATTAGGGAAATGCAAGTCAAAATCATGAGATACTGTTTCATACCCACTAAATGATCATATTAAAAAAGACTAGCATTGGCAAGCGTTATAGTAAGAATGCAGAGAAATTAGAACCCTCATACATTGCTGGTGGAAATGTAAAATGGTGCAGCTGCTTTGTAAAACAGGTAATTCTTTAAATAGTTAAACACAGAATTACCATATAATGCACCCAGTTTCACACCTCAGTCTATACCCAAGGGAATTGAAAACATATGTCCATGCAAAAACATGTACATGAATGTTTATAGCAGTATTATTTATAAGAGCCGAAACGTGGAAACAAACAAATGTCTGTCAACTAATGAATGGATTAACAAATGTAGCATGTCCATACAATGTAATATTATTCAGCCATAAAAAGGAATGAAGTACAGACAAATGCTACATACATGACCGAACCATATAAATTTTATGGGGTGGCATTGGTTAATAAATTTTATTGGTTAATAAAATTTATTTTGGGGTGGCATTGGTTAATAAATTTTATGCCAAATGAAAGAGAAGCCAGACACAAAAGTTCACATATTGTATGAGTCCATATTTATAAATGTTAAGAGTAGCAAATTCATAGAAACAAAGCAGATTAGTTGGTTGTCAGGTTTGGGGAAGGGAGAGAGGCGGGGGGTGGTGACTGCTAATGGGCACAGAGTTTTGAGGCAATGACAATTTTCTGAAATTAGACAGTGGTGATGGTTGCACAACTCTGTACTAAAAACCGCTGAATTGTATACTTTCAAAAGGTGAATTGTATGACATGTGAATTAATGTCAGTAAACAAAAAAGATACAGTGATTTTTCAGCTAGAGGCACATGTCCCTGAGATGCAGGTAGAAGGTGTATTAATATTAACCTGATGGTGAATGGGTGCTTTGAGGATTTAATATTTATAAGGAATTAAGTAGTATATATTTTTTAAGAGGTTGAAAAGTACTGTAATAAAATAAGGAAAGTAAACTTTAAAAAATTATCTTTAGCATTTTTTGTTTATTTCTTGAGTCCCTTTGGTAGCTACTCTAAGGAAAGCCCTTAAGGGATGGATTCTCCCAGGATATGTATAAGGCTTTTTCTGGTAAGGGCTATTTTTGTTCCTCTTATTCCTGAAACTACTAGTAATTTATCTGTTTGCAGCAATCACTGTTACTGTTGTGTTTTGTGTTTCTTTCTTTTTTAGTGCTCTGTTTTGAACCAGTTATAGACTTAAGGAAAAGTTGCATAAATAATAGTTTTCATGTATCTTTCACCCAGTTCTCTCTAATACCAATGTCTTAGATAACCATAGTACAACTGTCAAGACCAGGAAATTAACATTGGTTTAATACTTTTAATTATTAGAAATTTCGTTAATACCACTAATATCCATGTTCTTTTGCAGAATCCTGTTCAGGATCCTATAATACATTTAGTTGTTATTTCTCTTTAGTCTATTGCACTCTATACTAATTCCTCATTCTTTCCTTGTCTTTCATGACCTAAACACTTCATGAGTACTGGTCAATTATTTTATTGAATATCTTTGTTATTTTCTCATGATTGGACTGAGGTTATGCATTTTTGGTAAGAATACCACAGAGATGATAATATGTCCTCAGTACATCATATGGGATTCATGATTTTGATGTGTTTTATGACTGGAGACTTTGACCTTGATCAGTTGGTTAAAGTGTCTGCTAGGTTTCTATCTATCAGACACTTCTGAGAGAGGGTAGATAGAAAATATATTCTTTGAGAATATACTCATACTTAAGTAGTTTGCAAATTGAATATCTTCATGAATAGTTGAGGCATAGAATTCTAAATTGAAAATCATTTTTTCCATGAGAATGTAAAGGCATTGCCTTCTAGCTTTCAGTGTTGTTACTCAGAAAATCAGTGCTATTTAAATTTTTGATCTTTTGTATAGAAATCTGTTTTCTTCTCCTGAATTCTATAGCACGTTCTACTTGTTCCTTTGTGTTCTTGCATTTGAAAATGATATGAACTGATGTGGATCTGATTTTATCCATTGTGGTGTATACTTATATGGATTGTTTTAATTTGGACACTCATCAGTTTTTTTAAATTGAATTTATTGGGGTGACATTGGTTAATAATATTATACAGGTTTCAAGTTTACAGTTCTGTAGTACATTATCTGTATATTGCATTGTGTGTTCACCACCCAAGGTTAAATCTCCATCACCATATATTTGATCTCCTTTACCTTTTTCTACCTCTCCCCACCTTCCCTCTGGTAATTATACTGTTGTCTATATCCATTAGTTTTTGTTTATTTGTCTTGTTTGTTGCTTTCAGTTTTATATTTCACATGAGCGAAATCACGGGATTCTTGACTTTTGTAGTCTGACTTATTTCACTTAGCATGATGTTCTCAAGATCCATCCATGTTGTTGCAAGTGCTGTATTTCATCTCTTCTTATGGCTGAGTAATATTCCTTTATATATATGTATATATGTACCACATCTTCTTTATCCAATCATCTGTCGAAGGACTCTTCAGTTGTTTCCATGTCTTGGTCATTGTGAATAATGCTGCAATGCCTTCAGTTTTAAGAAATTATCTTGAAGTGTATTGCTATTTCCTCTTCATTGTGTTTTTTTTTCTCTCTCTGGGACTCATTATTGGAATACTAGCCCTTCTGGACAGTTCTTTTAATTTTCTTGTGTTTTCTTTCCTGTTTTCTACTTTTTTCTCTCTACGAGAAATTTTATTTTGTATTCTAACCCTTTTATTGAGTTTTTTATTTCTTCTGTCATGTTTTTAATTTATAAGAGCTCATTTTCTTAATCTTTGATTGTTTTTATTCTAGTCCAACAACCTCATTTTACTGATAAAGAAACTATGACACAGAGAAGTTATGTGTCATAGATAATACAGCTATTCTTTATGCTGTTCTCACTACCTATACTTCTGTTTGGCTAAGTCTTGCTCATTTTCTAGTTCTTAACTTAAATGCCTAAGCCTTATGGAGGAACCTTCTGTGAGCCTACAGGCCATGTTAATTGCCTTTTTTTGTGTGTGCTCATTCAAGTTTACACTTTCTTTTTCTTTCCTTTTAATTTTCTTTGACAATTATAAGTACTTGCTCAGGGTCTCTCTTTCTTAATAGACTATATGCTCATGAAAGCAGGGCTTTCATCTGTCTTGTTCATTTCTGTATCCACGCACTTTGCAAAGAGCCTTACCAGATTCAGTGCTATAGATTCAACACTAAATATTTGTTGGTAATGATTATCTATTTAGTGGCAAATCCAAAATATGTATTCTGGTTTTCTTAAAGACATCTAAAGAAAGATTTGCATATTTTCTTTTTTCACATGCCATCTTTATTTAGACTTCCACGATCCTCTTTCTTTAGACTTCTATGATCCTAATACTCAGTGGATTATTTTATCTTTTTACTTATTAAGATTAGAATCAGGTCAATAAATCTACTTTTCTTTTTTGATATTAGGTGGTGATTGAAACTCTGTCAGTGGGAGCAACCATGCTGTTACCTCCATTACGAGAACGTATGGAATTACTTCATTCTCTCTTACCCCAGGGACCTGATAGATGGGAAAGCTTATCTAAAGGACAGGTGAGCCTTTGCATGGTATTTAAGTAAACCAGTAATATCAGGGAAAAAAAATAGGAAAATAAAGCTAATTGATTGCCTTGTGTTTATGAAATAATACTTAATTTGGTGGGTCTGGTAAATCCTAATATTTAATGTTTTCTGCTGGAAGAGTTCCCAGATTTCTAATGAAGTTGAAGTAAATGATAATTTATTAAATGATTTGTGGCTAATTATTAAAATTAATGACTAATTTTTTTAGTGTTGCTTATACTGTCAAACCAGAGAACTTTTGGTTTGTTTGTAATGTACTGAGTTGAAATTGAGGGCATGTGCAGAACTTTGTTTGAAATTGCTTACATAAAAAGTAAAAGATGACTTATGAAAAAGTGTTTGATGATATGAGTATGCCTTTTCTTTCCATTTTTAATCTGTTCTATATATCAAAATAAGCACATTTTCCTAATCAAGTAGAATAATCAATTTATAGAGTTACAGATTTGGGGAGGGAAAATGGTAATATAATATTCACAGATGTCTTCCAATGAGTATTTTGCATTAGTTTAGATTTCAGTGATTTATTTTAAACATTAGAATAAATAGTTTAATTGGTAATTCTGTAGAAGAATGTATAGCATAATTTATCTGTTGACATTTCCTCCTCTTACTGTGCTAAAATCATTATGCGGAGCATGCCATTTTAGCTTAGAGTTTTAGGTGTTATAATAAAGGATGGAATAAAATTATAAGTTACATTTTCCCAAATAGTATTAGTGGGATAGCTTTTTTTCGATTACACACTTTCTAAAAGATTATAGTTAATTAAGATATTAAGTGGATTAGATAGCATCATTTAGTATAGGTTTTTCCTCCCTGGGATCCTTTTTTTTTTCTTTTTTAATTCATTTTAAGGTAATTATTTATTTGTTCCTATTTCATCAATGGAAATATTTTTCTTTAGAGAATGCAACTGGATATTATTTTAACAAGTTTGCAAGATCATACCCATGTAGCCTCCTTACTTGGCTATAGCTCACCCTCTGATGCTGCTGACCTCTCTTCTGTGTGTACTGGCTACGGAAACCTGTCAGATCAACCTTATGGCACTCAGAGCTGCCATCCTGACACCCATCTGGCTGAAATTTTGATGAAGACTCTCTTAAGAAATTTAGGATTTTATACAGTACGTTGCTCTTTTTTCTTTGTGGTAAAAAAAGGAATAAAGCTTGGGTTTGTTTGTTTATTTGTTTTGGAAGGGGAAAAGATCACTTCAAGTCAAGATATTTTGACATTTAGGCACTAATGAAATAAATAAAACTCGACATTTTACTTCCCCAAAGGGGAGAAACATGTCAGATCTTCTGAAATACTATGAGTACCAAGTGATTTATAATTGAGAGATTTATTTTATCATTTTATCAATTTTTTTGGTGTTAGTGTACAAGAATATACAGATACAAATAATCAACAACATTTTGCAAGAGAAGAGTAATGAGGAAGAGTATACTAATGAGGATTGACATTACCAGACATAATCTTATAATTAAATAATATGATTCGTACTATCTAAGAATAGGCTGGTCAGTAGGAGAGAAGACAGTGGACACTATAACTTTCCTTGTATTAGGATACCATTAATTCTTACTTTATGGTGTTTCTTAGATCTATCTTTTTTCCTTTCCATTTCTGTGGGTTTTAACTCAGGCCATCATGACCTAATGCTAATAGCAGATTTGCAACTGTTTTCACTGTTGCTGGTCTCTTCTCAGTATCTTACTGCTGAAATAACCTTGTTGTGTTAAATAATGTCATTGTATTAAGTTAAAACCTTTCAGACCCTTTATCATTTGGATTATACGGCACTCTCATTTGAGCTCATGCACATGGCACACCTATCTCCTGCTTGCTCTTCCTGTCTACTAGTCTGTGACTTCTTTAAGACTTCACTATTCTAGGAAGCCTTGCCCAAGTAACCCCATCTAACCATGTAATTATATCTACATACCCTTCAGCAATTTTTAGAGTTAAAGTATACTGTGCAACTTAACTTTGAATTGTTTGTATATCATTTCATATTGTCTCTCATTATGTCTCTTCAGGATTAGGTCTGTATACTCTTTTTCTTCAGTACAAATCTTAATGTTCTGTTCTAACCACGTTAAAAGGTTGTTGACTAAGTCAAGTGGCAGTTGTTCCTACAGAATTATTTTCTCTCAGATTTAAGAATGTAGGTTTGATCTGATGTTTGGCTAAAAATGGAATGGGAACAAATGTAAGGAATATTTTTGCTGAATTAAAGTAGTACTTTTATTATGTCATTATGGCTAAGCTAGATGTGTATGTTATATGGAAAGGGCAGTAAAATACTACTTTTGGGGTAAAATAAATTATTGTGTCTTTCTGATGTGATTTATACCAAATTTATCATGTTCTAAGATTTTAAAATAATGGTGCTTATCTTAATCTGTTTGGGCTTCTATAACAGAATGTCCTGGACTGGGTAGCTTATAAACAACACAGAGTTATGGAGGTTGGAAGTCCAAGACCAAAGAGCTGGCAGATTCAGTGGTTTCTGCTTCTTGGTTCATAGACAGCTGTGTTCTTGCTATGTCCTCACACAAGGGAGCTCTCTGAGGTCTCTTTTTTAAAGGCACTAATCCCATTCATGGGGGCTGTGTCCTCATGACCTGTTCACCTCCCAAAGGCCCTACTTCCAAATACTACTGGGGTATTAAGTTTCAACATATGAACTTTGAGGCAATACAAATAATCAGTCTCTAATAGTCCTTATTTGGCAACTTATAAAAGTTGCTTATATAGCAAAGGCCTTAAAACGTTCTGAGACTCTCTCTTGCATATTATAAACATAGACCATATTTTGTGCATAAAGATGTTTACCACATCATTATTTGTAAGAAATAATAAAAAATTAAGAAATTGAACACAATGTAATATATACATATATATGCCTTACTATTGAATTGTACACTTGAAACTTACTGGATTTTGTTAACCAATGTCACTATAATAAAAAATAATAAAATAATAAATAAAAAATAAAAAGAAAAAAATTGGAAACAACTAAAATACCTAAAAATAGGGGAATGGTTAAGTAAATTATGGTATATATACTCAATGAGATATTATATGACTCATAAGTTTTATATACACATGGCTTATGAAAATGTAGAAATATTTGTGAATTCATTGGAAAAGAGAAGAATAAAAATAGAATAAGCAGTATTGTGAAGAAGTCACACAAAATCAGGAAAGAAATACACCAGGAAATATTAATAGTGATTTTCTTGGGGTTGTTGGCTAAATGGTGATTTTAAACGTTTTTTTAAAATACAATTTTGGTATTTTCTAAATTTTTTACACCGAACATTTAAAAAAATATTCTTAACTTGAAATAATTTAAAACTTACACAAGAGTTAAAAGAATCATTCAAAGAACTCCTCATCCCCTTTGTCTCTCTGTCTGTCTATTTATCCTTTTTCTAAATTAGATGTCATGCTGGTTATTCCTAAGCTCTTAGGCATGTATTTCTTAAGGACATTCTCTTAAATAACAACAGAAAAATTATCGAATTCCAGAAATATAACATTGATGCAGAACTGTCATCTAATACACAGTCCATATTTAAATTTCTTCAGTTGTTCCAATAATGTCCTTTATAGCAACCCCTTCCCAATCCAGGATCACAGATTATATTTAATTGTCATATCTGTTTAGTCCACTTATTTCTTTTGTAATCAGGAACTAATTTCTAAGAATTGTGTTCATAGAAATTCATAAGCATGTGAAAAAACCTTTACACAGGAGGTCTGGAAAGCAATATCATTAAAATGTTGAAATATGTTGTCTTTAGGTATTGTACTGTTCTTCTGTTTCTTGTTTTCTTTATTTTCAAAGTTTTTGTGGTGAAATATCTATTACTTTTTTAAAATGGAAAAACAAAATGGCTTGATAAATCTTATCTAATAGCTAATATAACAGATTTAAAGATTGATAATAGAAAGGAGATAATGGCTTAAGTCAGAATCATTTATGGTAGGACATCACTTTTCATTTTCAAACACTTCAAATATAATCTTCATTTACTTATTATTTTAGGATCAAGCATTTGGAGAGCTAGAAAAGAATAGTGATAAATTTCTACTTGGAACATCATCTTCGGAGAACAGTCAGCCTGCTCATCTTCATGAACTGTTGTGTTCACTGCAGAAACAGCTGCTGGCATTTTGCCATATCAATAATATTAGTGAGGTATGTGGTTCTTTGCCTTTCATGATGATCTCTCAGGGACCTTGAAACTGAGATATTTGGTTAAGCCATGATATTTTTGTACCTTGAATCTTTCAAAGTAGTAATTTAGCAACTTTTTCCCCTCAGAACTCAAGCAGTGTGGCATTGCTTCATAAACATCTTCAGCTCTTGTTGCCACATGCCACAGATATTTATTCACGTTCTGCAAATTTGCTCAAAGAAAGTCCTTGGAATGGCAGCGTTGGAGAAAAATTAAGAGGTGTGTTTGGTGCTAGATTTCAAATTAGATCAGAGGTTGTAAAGCAAGAGTCCTTTCCCTTTCCAAAGCCTTAAGAAGGCCTGAAACCTCTGAGTGGAATAGGAATGATCTTGAATCTCCTTCCTATTAAAGATCCCTTTCATCTTGGTTTAGGGATGATGGTGACAGGAATGACCTGATTAATCTTAAAAGATGCTAATTGGCACGACAAAGGCCTAATTTTAAGGCATTGGATGATAAATGGCATAAAGTGAGATTTTTATCTGCTATTTCTTTACTTTTCTTCAGCATTTTCCAGTGTTCCTCTTTCCTTCTTGAAATGCTTTCCTTTCCGTGGGCTTCTGTATAGTGATAATTCTGTCTCTACTCATATTTCTCTGATCACTATTTTTTGTTGGTTTCTATGAACTCCTTTTCCTTGGACATGCCCTTCAATCTTTAGGATCCTCTGACTTTTGCCTTCAACCCTCTTTTCTCCCTGAATGATCTTATCTGGTCCCATTGTCTTTAACCACTATGTATATGTTGACTCCCACATTTGCACTTAGCTGAGAACTCCCTTTTCATACTAGAGCCTTTCTCTAGTTACATACCCTTGGTTGTGTAAAGGCAACTAAAATTCAATATATCCGTCCAAAACCAATTCATCTCTGAAGTTGGGAAAAGAAACTGAGAGACTAAAACCATTGCTTACTAGACACCTCCATTTTGTTGTTGCCCTGACATTTAAAATTTAATTCTTTCAAACTGAGCTTATCTCTGAATGGTCTTCCCTGCCCCAAAATGCAATGAAATATTGAGACAAAATTGATTTTAAACCAATATAGATAATTAAAAAAATGATGCTTTGAGATGATCTTAATTTTTAAAAAAGTAAATTTGGTTTAAAAAAGTCTTCCCTCATTAAATGTAAGCACCGTGAGGGCAGGAATTTTTAGGTCTTTGTTCATGGTTGTATCACTTTCACCTAGAACAGTGCTTAGTATATGCAAGTAACTCAATAAATACTTCTTGAATAAATCTAAAAGTGAGGATAAATTTGTGAATGAGAAATTCATAATGCGTTTTAAGGGAAGCAGCTATAATCCTTTGAGTTTGTTGACATGAGGATACGAACGCTTTCCCACAAAGTGTCTGTTGATGGCACTTTCTGAAAGTGAGTAAATACTAATACTGTACCAGCTACCAGGTAGATGTTCACCAGAGTCACTAACTTAGTGTACTGTATGTAGTACAGGCTAAAATAATATTTCTTAGGTTTTTTTTTTAAGTTTGTAATAATTGATTCATGTTGAATTTCTTACCCTTCATAGATGTGATATATGTCTCAGCTGCAGGCAGTATGCTCTGCCAGATTATTAATTCCCTACTGTTACTCCCTGTGTCCGTGGCTCGGCCTTTATTGAGTTACCTCCTCGACTTGTTGCCACCTCTTGATTGCCTTAATAGACTCTTGCCAGCTGCTGCTCTTTTAGAAGACCAAGAGTTACAGTGGCCACTTCATGGTAAGTAAAGATGGTAAAAAGAGCAAATAATGCTTTTGAGAAAAGTTGTTCCTTTTGCATATATCAGGTAAATTATATCTGACACTTGGATGTTTTATGTAATGAAAAAAATAAAGTTGTTATCATCTAAGAGCTTAAAGTCTAAACTGGGAAATGAGAAAACATAAGAAGTTGAGAAAACATAAGATATGAGAAAACATAAGAAGTTGCTCATATATACCAGCGTCATGAATAGGGTCTTTATATGGTCATCAGGTTCGAATAGTATATTTCATTGATTCTAAGACACTTTTTTTTCAAGTTTTTTGATAATGATTCATTTAGTCAAGCATAATAATTCATTTAGTCAATCATAATGATTCATTTTGTCAATGGATTGATTTGATTCAAAAGTTTTTCTTAAATGCAAAGGTTTTTAGTTTTAAATCTCTATTCGATAGTAAAATGTTTTATATTTTAGTTAAATATGTAGATAACTAAATGCAAAAGATAGAAATTGGGAACCTATTTTTCTGTGTTTTCCTTTTTAGGTGCTTTATAGGAAATAGCATTCTGGTTTTAGGCATGACACTTGAATTTACTCTTAATTTATAAAATGTTGATGATTCTATTCAGTTGAATATAGCTTAAAATATCATGTTTAGAAAAACATCAATGTGTTTTCCACTGAAGTCTATCTATTCTAAGGCTATCAAAGAAGTTTCATTACTGAAATCCTAAAAACCTTTCAAGTTTAAGTGAGGCCACATGTTTTATTGAAAAGAACCCTGGACTAATGCATAAAAAGATCTAGATTTTAGTTTTGGCTCTGCTAGTAATTTGGCTCTATGATCTTGGGAAAGTCACTTATAACTTCTTAAAGCCGTGGCTTTTTCTCTTGGAAAAATCGGGGTTGGACAAGATAACCTTGAGGGCTCGTCTTTACTTTAACGTTGTATGGTTCTGTGATGACTTGATTTAAATGAAGTCAAGTGTCAGGGTTATAACTGCAACTGGACATTGATTTAGGCTTTATATATAGCAATTCCGGATTTACTCTTTTCAAAAGCATCTTAGAACTTGCTAAGATTCATTGTATTTGTATTAGGTGAATTAAGTATCATTTTATTTTGGATTTCTGCATCTATGATCATAAATGATATTTTTTCTATAATTTTTCTTTTATTCTATCATTGTATCATTTTTACTATCACCATTATACTAAACTCATATCATCAACTTAGAATCTTTTTTATTCTTTTTTTCTGAAATAATTTGTGTAAGATGGGGGTATCTCTTCTTGAGTTTTAGAAAAGTTTATATAAAACTATGGTGTTTTTCGTAAATAGACCTTGGCTATTTTCTTAGAGTTTTATTCTCTTGCAGCTTTTAGTCTCAGATCTATTTTGGAAATTGATATTTTTTTCTAGAAAATGTCATTTTGTGGGTTTTCAAATTTATTAACATAAAATTGTTAAAATCTCTAGTGTATCTGTGGTTGCATTCTCTTTTTTGATTCCTAATTTTTGAATTTATGCCTTTTATTTTCAGGATTAATTTTATTAGAGGTTTGCCCATTTTATTAAATCTTCTCAAATAACCAGTTTTGGGTTCATTGATCTTTTCTGTTTTTTTTGTTTTTTTTCAATGATGTCATCGATATCTGTTCTTATCTTTATGGCTAAGTATAGTTTTTTTATTCATGTTTATTTTTGTAATGTGAAGAACTTCTAAAAACAAATGTACAGTAAGAACGCATGGGTCTGGATATTAGCTCAAGACAGTTCTGAATTCAGGCCTTAAAAATCATTAAACAATACTAAATGTCATTTTACTAGATCAACTCATGTTGATTTTGGAGGGAGGAGCTGCTTTACTCTTATGGTGAAATTTGATCTGAATAATGAAAAGTAGGAATAGACTACCTTGGGATAATTCTTTCATATACTGTTTTAATTTTAAAATTAATAACTTTACAAAGGAAATTTTTATTCAATAGCCTAACTTATTTGAATGTTTTAAATTAGCCTAGTAAAGAGAACATATGCAAAAAGTATTATTGTTTGTTTTCTTGATAAAATTATTTTGCTTCAATATGTTATTGCAGTGTAATAGAAATGAGAAAGCTTGACAATCTTAAATACCAGGTGAAGACACAATTACTAATGATTTTGCCTTCAGGAGGGCCAGAACTGATTGATCCTGCTGGTGTGCCCTTACCTCAGCCAGCCCAGTCCTGGGTGTGGCTTGTGGATCTGGAAAGAACAATTGCTCTCCTTATTGGGCGGTGTCTTGGTGGCATGCTTCAGGGCTCCCCTGTGTCTCCAGAGGAACAGGATACTGCATATTGGATGAAAACACCACTTTTTAGTGATGGTGTAGAAATGGACACCCCGCAGTTAGGTAATGTGCTTCTCTGCAACATTTAAAATACATGCTTGTGTTTGTACATCCATTGGAGATTTCTCTTATTCTGGGTTTGCTGAATAGAGAACTAATAGAAAACAGGGTAGGGGATCCAAGATTGTAACTTGAAGTCCTTAGAAAAACAGTTAAACCTTAAAGCATTGTATAGTGAAAAGAGCCCCTGAACTAGGAAAATATAGGCCTGGTCCCACTCTGTCATTATTTATCACTCAATGACTGTTTGGGAAAGGCATTGAACTCATAAAAATGGGAAAATGCTTGATTACTTGTGTTCTTGGGCATGAAGGTTATGAAATTACTTCATACACTGTAAAGCTCTGTAAGATTATCTACCATGACTTACCAGTCAGTGCTCAGTTTGCAAACACCTTTCAGATGGGAGTGGCAGTTGTTCTCCTCCCAGCCTGTCCTGCTTTCATGCTGGTGTTACCTTGTATGATTCCTCATTTTTTCCCTCCCTGTTTATGATGCCTTTGGAGATTCCTTTTTTCTGCCTCACCTCCCATTCTTCTACTTTGCTGGTAGGCTAGCATCTCACACTGTCCGAACATGAAGATTTCTCCAGTTCCTGAACACATGATCTAGTCGTTTTATCTAGGATTGATTCTTCAGTCTCTCTGGGCCTCTAATTTTGATCCATGAAATAATGAGATTAGATAGCCTATATGATTACATTAGCTCTAACATTCCTTATTTCTCTGATTAGAGAAAGAGACTCAGAGAATGTCTAAGAAGGAAAGTCTGAGAAATCTCAATCAAAGAGAAGCTCAAGATGGAAAACAAAAAGTAGAAACCAAGACAAAAAATCACAGAAACATTCTGATTTGGGTTGGAGGGTTGGAGGGTAGAGTGAAGTGAGCTGTTGAAGATTTTCCTCCTTTTCCAAATAGAAATATATATTCATCATTTATAAACCAGAAGGTGAACCTGGCCATAACTAGTGAATGCTAGACTGGTACTTTATGATACATTTGTATCAAAAAATTTTTTTTAAAAAGTAAAATCATGGTTTTTCAAGGGATATTGAACATTGTAAAGATGTTATAATGTTTAACTCTATGTTAGTCCTAAATGTACTATTGAGGACAAAAATATTTGTATCTCTACCTTCCTCTTATTTCTCTTATATTTACTTTACTCAGTTAACTGGCCTTTAGTATGAATAAAATCACTTTCAGTTTTAATCTTATTTTTCAGTATTTAAATTATAAAATCATGAACTATTAAAATGTTATATTTTATGTGTAAATATTTGCATATTTTAGGAAAAGGATGTTTGTTCTTTGTACATATGTGATCATTCAGTTATATTATGGGTTAAATTGACTTTTGATATTAGCCCAGGAACCTATCATTTAGAGAATCATTTTGTTTTTTAAACGGAAAATTAATTCTGAATGCCATATGTCCCACTGAAAAGTTAGGAACCACCTGAACAAATATAAATCTCAGTTGAGAAATTTTTCATGGTGTTTTTGATCTCTCGAATCATACTTAACTGCTTGTTTTCCCTTAGGTCTAGAAAAAAGAGAAAATTCTTGTCTAGTCTCTTTTCCAGACTAGGGGACTAGAAAATGGGAGTAGGTCCCACTTTTCTCAAATTCGATATCATTCCATTTTGAACAAGAGAGTTCTTTGTTATACAAGACAGTGTTGCACTTGTAGTAGGCCCTGCCTACCAAAATGCTAGAACTCCTTGGAGGACATTTGGCTACACATTCTTCTGGAGGAGATGGAAAGGATGATACTTCCTTCAGTTGAGAAACATCAAAGAACTTTGTATCATCTACTTAAAATGGTTTGAAATGTATCATTTCATATGCACTAAATAAATGCAGTATGATTTTATTTGTAGCATCAAAATTTATGAGGTTTAAAATTGATAACATGAATAATTTTTTTTTTTAGATAAATGTATGAGTTGCCTATTAGAAGTAGCTCTTTCGGGAAATGAAGAACAGAAGCCTTTTGATTACAAATTGAGGCCTGAAATTGCTGTCTATGTAGACTTGGCATTGGGTTGTTCAAAAGAGCCTGCACGAAGCCTTTGGATCAGCATGCAGGATTATGCTGTTAGCAAAGGTAAGATGAAGAGGATAAGGGGGATTGAATATGTAGATGGCTCATGATACTCATATATATGTAATATATATTAATAGAAAATCACAGGGATCACCCTATTTTTTATAGAAAAAATTTATTTTTCCTCTTTGTGGAAAATACCCTAGGTTTTATATATATCTCCACTGTGGGAAAATCGAGATTTATATAAAAGTTAAATCCAGAGGCAATAATTTTACTGAAGGGTTCCAGGCAATGTAAATGGATTTAGTATAAGAGTCTTATAATGGATTTCTTCCCTTTGCAAGCCCTGGTGTCCGAACTGAAAGGATGTGTATATAGAAGTTTAAGCTCTAAGCCTGGTCATTTTCCTCCTTTCTAAAATACTTGTGTACTTCAGAGTGATGGTGAAGATAAGTTTGAAATAAAGTATACTATTAAGTACAGTGGTAAAGTGCCATGCAAGTATGTAGTATTTCTGTTTCTAATATTTAATTAATAAAATTAATTTTATGTACAAGTTTCAAAGAATATACCTGATTTCTTTTTAGCTCCTATGTTTTTTAATGGTGACCTAGATTATTCAGAATCACATCACCAATTATCTTTTTCAATGTTATATTTTCTTATCCTATCTTTAGTTCCTCTCCAATCATTTGGATTTCCTTCCTTCTGTGATAAAAATGTTAAATACAGTTTCAGCTTTTGTTGTCTTTTATTTTGAATAATAAAAAGGAAATGAGATACATGTTCTTTAGATCTTCAGAACACCAGTGAGTTGACATCTTTGAAAATTTAATCTCATCCAGTTTATCATTTATTTATTTATTCATTCTATTGTATTGACTGCTACCAGAGGTACAAAAGTATGGTAACAGGAGAAAAAAGTTTACATTCTAAGTTGTATTTTAGATATTCATGTATTTTCATCATTTGCCTGGAACGTGCAGTTAGGTTTTCCTTTATATTATATTATCACTTGTTACATTTCAGTGAGAACTTTTAAAAACTAGATGTAAACATAAGAAATAAAAACTCATTATATGACTTCAATTGCTTATACACTGTAGCCTAGACTTCGTACCTGAATAGTAAAAACATTCTGTAGTTCTTGATATGAAATGACCATAACTTTAATGAGGATATTTTATTTATTTATTTATTTTTAGGTGGGGCAACCCTTGGTTGACCTCACAGATTGCAAGGACCTTGTCAGCTTACAATCCCTTATTGATTGATTGATTGATTTTTTATTTTTTATGCCTACAGCACTTGGTCTTCCTAGGTGGTCTCCCATCCAAGTGCTAACCAGGCCCGACCCTGCTTAGCTTTCGAGTGTAGCCAGGATCTGGCTTGTTCATGGTAGCATGGCCATAGACGAGGGTATTTTAAAAGAGGCTATTACCTTAAAAATTGCATTGGTAGATAATCCCTGTTAAATTTGTAACACAACAAAGGGTGTTACTTTAGTTTGCTTTTTAAATTAAATATTAGCCTTCTTGAAATGAGGTCCTGTTTGATTTTAAGTTGTCACAGTTCTCAGGATAGCAAGCAGTCCCTTGGTACAGGTGATCTCTGAAGAACCTAATGCAGAAAAATTTTGTATGTGATACAGACTGTCATTTTAAGATTCTTTGTGGCCTGTAAGACTTTCTAAAATCTGGCATATTTATATTGTCTTTTTTTTCACCCATGAAATAGGCAAATCTGAGCTTTTTTTTACCTAAACATACAGAAATGACTAGAAAACCAAAATGTAAAATTTTATCTCTTGAGGTAGGAATTTTAAGAAAGGATTAAGAATAAATAAAGTTAACTTGGGGCTTAGTATTTGCCAAGGGTGTTTTTCGTTCGTTTTGTTTTTATGTGGCACAGTAAATCTGTCAAATTAACAGAGTATAGCAGACATTCTGAGTGTAATAGACAGTAAACCTCCTATTCCCATTTGGAATCTACTGAATGTGTTTTATTTTTTTAAGTACAGTACTGGTATGCTAACATGGAGTTAAAGAAAGCACCTGACTAGTTCTTATTTAATGCTGTGATTTGGGTTTTCAGTTGCATGTACTCATTTCTGTGCAAATGTTATTTCATTTCTTATATACTTAAATGTACATGTATTCACAATATCTACTTTCATGGCTTCAACTACCATATGCATACTAAACTAATTTACTTGCTATCTCTACTAGGAGATCTAACAGATAGTATTCAAAACCAGACTCTTGTCTTTAGCTCCCTATCCCCCAAAAGTGTTCGTCCTGTCTCAGCCAACCATATCTTCTGATCCATCAAGAAATTCTGTCAACTCTACCTTCAGAATACATATGGGATCTGAACATTTCTCACTCCCTCCTTGGCTACTGCTTTTGTCTAAGCCACCATAATTTCTCACCTGAATTACTGCAATAATGACTTCTGCTATTGCTGTCCTTATAGGAAATTCTCCATTCAGCTGTCAGTGAGTCTTTTAAAACACAGATCTGATAATGTTATATTTCTGTTCAAAGCCTTCTGGTGGTCCTTCCTATTTCTCTCAGAGTAAAACCTAGAGGACTTGCAGTGGCCTGTAAGGCCCTGTTTGATTTAGTCCCTGCCAGCTTTCTAATGTCTCCTACCACTCTTGTCCATGCACACTTTGCTTCAGCCACACTGGCCTCCTTGCACTCACCTCAGGGCTGCTACACTAATGTTTTTCTGAGAGGACACTGCTGCTATGTGGCTTTTTCCCCTACTTCTAGATCTCTTCTCAACTGTAGCCTTATCAGAGGCCTTCCCAAACCTGCCTATATAAAATAGGAATCCCACACAATGAGTACTCTGTTCTCTTTACCCTGATTTATTTTTCTCTATAGAACTTGTCTGTCATATTGATGTTTTTATTATCTACTTGCTCAACTACAACTACAACTCTCAACTACAATATAAGGTCTGTGAGATCAGACTTAGTTCTGTTCATTGCTGTATCCTTAGCACACAGAACAGTGTCTGAGATCTTTTTTTTCTAGTAGCTGCATCTGTTAAATAACTGTTTAGAAAAATAATAACATGTGGGTGTTGTAATCCAACTAAAGCTATTAAAATTACCTCTGAACTGTTTTCTGAGCCCTTTTAAATGTCAATGCATCATTTTTATTTTCAGATTGGGACAGTGCAACTTTAAGTAATGAGTCACTCTTGGACACTGTGTCTAGATTTGTTCTTGCAGCTCTTCTGAAACACACAAATTTACTTAGTCAAGCATGTGGAGAAAGCCGGCAAGTAACTTAAAACTATCCTCAGACAAATATTATCTCTCATGATGTTAGAAATTAGGTAACTTTTCTATTTTGGTTCTTTATTTAGATATCAACCTGGTAAAAGCTTATCAGAAGTGTACCGTTGTGTGTACAAAGTTCGAAGTCGTTTACTTGCTTGCAAGAACCTTGAACTTATTCAGACCAGGTCATCATCACGAGACAGATGGGTAAAGTTGGAAATCAGTTAATTTCTATGTTTTTCTGCAAGCTGTGAGAGATAGCTCCATATTGGTTTACGTCAGGAAAAAAAAAATGTACCTTGCTTATTGCCGATGTTCAGTAAATGTGGAGTAGTTCCTTTCCTAGTGAATAAAATGGACAAGTAAAAGATCAGGGGTTTATTTAACCCCATATTTATCAAGTATGATACAGCTGCTAAGGAAATTTATGTATTCTTAGGCTGTATAAATAATAATAAATTGAATTGTCCAAATCATATGAAATAATATTCCTTTATTTTATGCTGATCAGACCACATTTGAATTATTTTATTTAATTTGGGGTGCCATAATTTATGAAGAACATTAGCAGACTACCTTGGATTGGTGAGAAGTCCAAAAATCATCTGATGTAAGAACAGGAAAATGTCAAAGATGTTTATCCTAGAGAAGTGAAAACTAAGGGGAATCATGGAATAGCTGCCTTCAAATACTTAAAGAGTTTTCATGCAGGAAAGGAAATAAACATGTTCCTTGTTGTTCCAGAGGGCACAGGTAGGACCAGAGGGAAACAGTTGAATGGAGAATCATTGTTAGCTGAATATAGGAAAAAAAGCCTTCTAGTACTAGAGTTGCCCACCACTGGAGGTAAAGATTGAAACCTCTTATTATGTTCCAGAAGTAATTCATGCACCAAAAGTGAGATGATTTCTAAAGTGCTTGGTAATCTTGATAATGTGATCCTATAGTTTTAAGTATAAGCCTGTATAGTACATCACCTTCAGAAATGCTTACTTTGAAACTTTACTTATACATTAGATGCTTTGCACTCTATTATTTAGATCTTAGATGTTTTATTTATTTTTTAAATTAATTAATTATTTTTTTAATGGTGACATCGGTTAATGAAATCCAATGTTTCAGCTGTAGATCTTATAGTTTAAAAATCAAACTCTGTGTTTATATTCTTTTATATTCATATATTTTAAAAATCAAACTCTGTGTTAGTATTCTTTTGGCATGCCCTGATTTAATATTTGTGAATCTGTTTGTTAGTGGCCTTGAAACACCATAAAATGTATTGATTTGCCAGTATGTTGAGGCTCAGATTTTAAACTCACATATTATGGGGATAATGACTTATGCATTACATGAGTCTGACTGACTGCTCAGTATCCCCATCTCCGTGAAATTCTGAAGTTATTTACTGACCATGAATCACAAAATAACTTTTATTATGCATCCGAGGATATCATTCAAATTTTTCATTTGTGCTTTATACTGAGATTTGTGGGAGAAATAATATAGTACCATTATGGTATTTGTGACCTTTAGCACCTGTTGAAAGAACTCTTTCCTCTAGATGACTGCTAGGTAGCATGACCACAATGAGAAATAAAACTAACATTGTCCTTATCCGATTTCTAATTTTTGGTTTCTTCAGAGGCAAAGTAAAGAAAAACAATACTGTTTGTATAATTGAAATATGCTCAGAGAGTAGAACCTAAATGTTCTCACCAAAAAAAAAAAAAGTTTAAAAACACGTTTTAAATTAGAATTATTAAACATTTATACAGAGTGATGATAACATATATAACTTGATAACTTGAAGAAGACAATGGAATCAAAATTCATATTCTTTAAGTACCTTTTATAACTCATAAGTTGCAGCTTAGTAGAAGTTTTACAGTTGAATCGCAATATAAATATCAATTTATGGCATGACATTTTAATAAAAATACTGAGAAGAGAGAGTATATAAGTGTTTTGTGTATATACATTCTTTCTAACTTTTTTCTACTTATCCAGTATGTCTCTTTTTTTTTGTAGTAAAATTTGTGTGTTATTATTGATATTAGCAGTATTTTCCATGGTAAAAAAAAGTCAAGATTTTAATGAAGTTTTTCAGAGTTTTTGAAAAAATATTTAGTGTAGCTCTGATCATTTCTTTAAGATCTCAGAAAACCAAGACTCTGCAGATGTTGATCCTCAGGATCATTCATTTACTCGGACCATTGATGAAGAAGCTGAAATGGAAGAACAGGCTGAGCGAGACCGGGAAGAGGGGCATCCAGAGCCGGAGGATGAGGAGGAAGAACGGGAACATGAAGTGATGACAGCTGGCAGTGAGTACACATCTTACTTTACAGATACACACCATGCCATTCTTTTTGGTAGGGAAACTGACTAGAGAAGACAAAGACAAAGTTTCTCTAGTTTTTCTAAAAAGGTCTGATATTATACTGGTGATCTGAATTTATATTAGCTAACGTTTCAGCTCTTAAAATTGTCCTAGTTCCGTTATGAAGCTATTGAATGGCATGTTTGGGGCTGAAAAGTTCTGGAAGCAGGCTTTGGGAAGTTAACTGTTCCACTGATTCTTATGCATGAAATGACGCCCATGAGTCATTGGATGAGGTAATTCAAAGTATGTCCTCGGGGGGGTACCAAGTTGTCTATTGGCCTGGCTAACCTCTGTGTGGTGAGGAAGAGAGCCTCTTCGTCTGCCTATTAAGAGAGCCCAGTTATTTTCATATGTAGAACTTTCAAAATTATAAGTTTCACCTATTGACTACACTGCTGTTTTCAGTAGAGTGCAAAAATATACATGAGAATACTATTGGCTGGGTAAATAACACTTCATATTTTTATATTCCGAGGCTACAGATAGTTTTTTAAGGTAATCATTTAGATATTTAAAGAGAAATATCAAAGCTTTTAAAACATTTGAGTGATTTGGCTATTTTAAGTTAAAGCGTGTATTTTCTTTGTAGCCTAAAATGTTATGGTCAGCTCTGCATTTGTTGTTGGGATTGTCTGTATATATCAATAAATTGGACACTTACTTTATTATCAGTATATTTCTGTTCTGGATACTTCTAAAAATGATTTTGAGATGACATAACACAAGACCAAAACCCTTTAAAACAAAAGGAAAAAATAAGGTCTAAATGGAGAAAAAGGGGTTAGCGATGGGGGCCAGAGAATAATTATTTATTAAAAACTTAGGCCAAGGGAACTTCTACAGTTGAACCTAAATTTTAGCTTAAGAATTCCTGTAAGCAAAGGCCAAAAGGGAAAAAACAGTAGCAAAGTATAGCCCTCAGTTATAGTAACAGAGAGTGTAACAGTCATCAAAGAGTAATAATTTTTAAACTAGCTACTGTTTTTGAGCAGCTATTATATGCTGGACACTGAGTCAAATGCTTCACATAAATTAACTCATAATCCTCAAAAGAGTCTTATGAGATGAGTTCTAGTATTACCCTATTCTTAAGATCACAAACTGAAGTTTAAGGAGGCAAAATTACGTTCCTAGGGCCAAAGATAGTAGCAGCTGGAATTAGAACCAGGTCTGCCCAAAATTCCAGTGACTGTTCTTTTAATTACTTTAACAGATTTCCAGCTCTGAACTCTGTGTTTGTTGCTTTGGTTTTTATAGAGATAAGGGACTTTCAACAACATAATAAAAATATCATCATAATAATTCTCTAAAATACACATTCATTTTTAAATTTTTTTTTAAGTTTATTGAGGTGACATTGGTTAATATAATTATCATTTTTAAAGTTTATACTTTCATATTAACAGATGAATCTAGTATTTTACCAACTTTTCTGCCTTGGTTTCCCATTAAGAATATCCTCTTCACTTCAAATTTGAACGAAAAAAAATTTTTCCTACTGTGAAGTATCTACTACTGCATCAGAATCTTGTTACATCCACTGACTTTGTTCTTACAAGTTGTGAGCAACTGACATCAGGTGGACAGTCACTTGACTTTGGAGGCAATCTTGGTCATATATTATAACCAGATTCTGTTTCAGCAAAGACCTTTAATGGTTGTGCTTATTTGAGACATTCAAGATACAAGAAAGTATGGGTGTTAGGTATTATATGGAATTTGGAAGGGGAAAGAGGCCTTTTCATCATAACTACTACAGCTTAAATTTTGACTATTTCTTTTTTAACCTGACATTTTTCATAAGCAGTTATTTTTATCTAACCCAGTGCTTCTCAAACTTTTGTGAACTTCAGAATCAGCTAGAGGGCTTATTAAAACACAGATTGCTGGCCCCATGCCTAGAGCTTCTGGTTCAGAAGGTCTGGGACGGGCCTGATAATTTACATTTCTAACAAGTGCTCAGATGATATTGATGCTGCTGGTCTAAGACTACACTTTGAAAACCACTAATCAAATTCATAAATGTATAAATAGAATTAACCAAATCAAAAATCTGTAAAGGCATAAATATTTCCTATTGTTATTTTCATGAAATTATTTTACATGTGATTTTAACTTACTATTTTTGATATAATTTTAACAGTTACTATGGTATATTTAATGTCTAAAAAATAATTTTTCCCTCTTTCAGTAAGTTTTTGGTCCAAACATTTTGACTATTTTTATTGTTATTTTCTTTGCTCTTCTCTCCCCATGTGTTAAGACCTTGTTTTTGTGTTGCATGTTACAGAAATCTTTCAGTGTTTCCTCTCAGCCCGTGAAGTAGCTCGTAGCCGAGATCGAGATAGAATGAACAGTGGGGCAGGGTCTGGGGCTCGAGCTGATGATCCATCTCCTCAGTCTCAGCAAGAGCGAAGGGTCAGCACAGACCTTCCTGAGGGCCAGGATGTGTACACTGCTGCCTGCAACTCCGTGATCCATCGGTGTGCCCTCTTAATATTAGGAGTAAGTCCAGTGATCGATGAGCTTCAGAAGCGAAGGGAAGAAGGACAGTTACAGCAACCTTCAACAAGTGCCTCTGAAGGGGGTGGACTTATGACCAGGTGGGACTGACTAGAAACTTAAAATATTACTCTCCTCCTTTTGTTACTTTATGCATTGAAATGGTTTATTCTGAAAGTTGGAGGAATATTCTGAAACTAACACAGACATCAAAGAGGAAATGCAAATTGACTAGGATGAATTAAAAGTAAAGCAAGGAGTAGTACTGCTTCAGCCTGGAATATATAAGCTTCTGGTTAAATGAGGATGCACAATTTTTGATATATGTAAATACTAGTTGAGAAACATCTGAGGTTACTTATATGTTTCTTTAATTTAGTGGCATACAAATTATTTTGCTGTAATTGAGAAGGGCTTTGTGTTTAGACAAGAGTCAAGATTTCCCATCAACAGACATAATTACTCCTCACTGTATGTGTATTATCTCTATGCTGCTAGTTCCATTCAATTTTATGTTCACTAACAGTCTCAAATTGAAAAACTTTTCTTTGTGCATGTGAGACAGGAGTGAAAGTCTTACTGCAGAGAGCCGGCTAGTTCACGCAAGTCCAAATTATAGACTGATCAAATCGAGGAGTGAATCCGATTTGTCTCAGCCGGAATCAGATGAAGAGAGTTACGCACTGGTAGGTATACCTAGATTCAGTAAAGAAGGATATTTGTTTTTAAGGTATAGATACATAAGGCTTTGGTTAGAGTAAGTAGTATATGTTTGTTTTAGACATAAAAACTTTTTAAAAAGAACTTTTAAGAGAAAGAACTATATTGCATAGATATTTTCCATTTATATGTTAATGACTCTCAGATTTCTGTTTTTAGCTCTGACTTCTTCCTAAGAAAACTGCACATTCATATATCTGACTTCTTGATAGATGGTCTACCTAAACATGTCAGGTTACCCCAATCTTAATCTATCCAAAAATAAACTCATCTTTCTCCCAACCTTCTCTCATATTGCCTATCTTAGGAGGTGGTACTGTTAGCTAACCAGGCTGGAAACCTGGGTTCATACAAGTGCTACCTAAACAAAAAGTTGTTTAAAAGAAATTTCTAAGCAAAAATGTTCCTTCTTAAGGAAATTCGAACGTCTTCAAGCAAGTTTCATTGTAATGTCGTTGTTCTTTCTCCTCTTATTCATTCCTATTAGTATCTTTGTGCTCAGAGTGCATGTTCCCAGTATTGCAGTCTAATGAGATTTTTCTGTCTTTTTTCCCCCCATTCTGATCAGTGTCATTAGTCTCCCAACCCTGTGATAATTTTATAACAGATCATGTTACTTCTCTACTTAAAACCTTCAGTGACTTCACTTTTTCTCAGAGTAGAAGCCTAAGTCTTTACACAGGCCTGTAAGACTCTACATATCCTGGCTGTACCACCTCTTTGATCTCCTCTACTCTCCTTGATGACTCTCCTGCCACACTGGCCTCTTGGCTTTTTGTGAATGTACCATACAACTTCCCCTTCAGGCCTTTACTTGGCTGTTTCTTCTGACTAGAATACTGTTATCTGCATGGCTAATGCTCTCAATTCAAATCTTATTCAGCAATGCCTTCCCTGACTATTCTATTTAAAATTGCGATTTGCACCCCCTTTCACATATTCATTCTCTCTCCACCTTGCCTTGCTCTGCTTCCCCCTCACCCCCACAGTACCTAACATAATTTACTTATTTATTATATGTATTTATCAGTTTCTGTTAGCCTACAGTAGAGTATAAGCTCCTTGAAGACAGGAATTTTTGCTGTTTCATTCACTGCTGTATTCCTAGCACCTGTACCAAGTGCCTGGCACACAGTAGGCAGTCATTAATTATTTTTTTCAATGAGTTAATGTTTAATAGATTTGGTAAAGTTTCTGTGCCCATTCCATCCTTTTCACTTTTTAATTCAGGCCGCTACCCTTGCCTGAATTGGTAGTTTTCAAACTGATCTCCCTACTTTTTCCAGTCCTTCTCCTTAGGCACTACTCCCAAAGTTAGAGCTCTTGAAGACACAGACAACAAGAAGAACAACAGAATACCTGTTTGTGATGATACCTTCCTATTCAGAAACCTTAGTGACTGCATGGCCTATCCAGAAATCAAAGATTCTGTAAAATGTTGCCTGCCTGCTTTTGGACCCAATTTTCTCCTACAGTAATCTGCATTTTTGCCATAGTAGTCCATCTGCCAAACCCCAAACACACCTCTTGAGCCTCTGCTCAAGCATTGTTTGCCTTAAATTTCTTTCTCTTGGGTTTTGTTGATTAAGTCCTGTCTCTCTTAAGGACTGGCTAAAATGTCAACTCATCCAGAAAGCTTTCCAGGATTACTCACAGTGACTCTGTTATTTCCATAGCAGTTTGTTAGCAGCTCTAATAAACCACTAGTGGTTTGTTTCATGTTGGACATATGCATTATTAGTATTTATTTCCAGGAGACGTCTTAGAGGGTCTAGGGTTTTTTTTTAATGCCCCTAATATCTTCTACAATATACAAAGCATGATTGATAATTCATTTCAACTGAAATGAAAAGATAAAAGATGAGGATAGATGTAGTTAAAATGGCATACTTTTTGGAAACAATGAAACTACCTTAGTTACAATAGGCTTAAGACTCCCTATCGATTTGACCTGGGGTAAGACATTTAACCTTTCTGAGCCCCAGCTTGTTTATCTTGAAAGTGGGTAATAATACTACCTGTTATACTTCTATCATCTGGGTTGATGCGAAGAACAAGTTTGGTCATACAATTTAAAACATTTTGAAAATTATGTTTTCAAAACAATGGGAAGACAGATCAATAGAGGTAGGTTGAGTCTAGATTTAATTGCCAAGGTTGTTCATTTAGTTTCTGCAGAATGGTTAAAAGATTAATAATTACATTTTTAAAAAAGATTAACTCTTGATTATCTTCCCTTATGGAATATTAAGAAAGATAGTATAAAAGGTGGAAAAGTGAAGAACTAGAAAGAGCAGATCCTGTTGTAGATGAACAAAGACCTGGGCTGGGCCTTCAGCTTCGGAGAGCCTGATATAGATGAAGAGGAGCAAGCAGTGGGGGCACTTTGGGTTTTTCTAGCTGAAATTTGTTACCCTTCTGTCTGAGGTTATTTAGGATTACCATTCATGTCCTTGATATCTAATAGTACTTCTTTTATTCTGAGTTGTTAGTGAATGAAATGCTTTCTTAAAATAATTGAAGTTAACTAGTTTAATGCTAAATCTTTGTTTTAACCTTTTATAATGAGTATTATGTGATAAATTATCTACTTCTCTGTCGTAGTAAACAGAGAATAAACCAAGGTAAACAGTTAAACCTAAGTTTAACTCCTTACTCCTCCTCCCCCATTTTACAAAGGATTTAATTCAGTGTACAAAAACAGACACTTTTAAAAGGATAAATTAAATGAATGATTTAGGGCTGAAAGAAGCTGAGAGAGGAAAATAAAGCCTTGGGTAAGATTTATACACCTCAATACACATCTGCTAGAGGTGGGCCACCAAACAGAAAAGCATAGTAAGTTACATAATTCTCAGTATCTAAAAAATAGAAACAAACCAATTGTTCAAGGGAAACAGATATTTCTGGTTCTGAGGCCTGACATAAAATTCTTCCATGAGTCCTCATGGCCAAGGTACTGTGTGATAAAAATGTTTTATTGCATGACACAGTGATGTGTTCGTGAGCTGTTGTAATGGTCATTTCATGTCTGTCCAGCACCAAATGTCCTGAGAATATACTTATTTCTGGTGTGCGCGTACCTTTTCTCTGTGTCTGTGTGTATAAGACAAAATGTATTTATCCACAATGTGGGTATGTGTGTCTATGTGTGTGACTAGGTAAGGATTTTCTATAATGACATTTCTAAGTGGATCTATTTAGTCACTTCTGCAACCTTTCTTCTTTGCTACTAAATTTTTTATTGTCTGATAGAGTACACTCGAAATTGCTAAGACCATAATGTCAAGTCTGTGCATAAATTTTAAGTCATCTATAGTTTGTATATGGTTGGTGGCTGTTTGTGTGAGCAGAGTTGTCTACACCCCCTCCCTCCACTACACACACACACACACACACACACACACAAACACACACACACACACACACACACACACACACACACACACACACACAGAAATTTTACTTCTGTTCTTCCCTGACAGCCTTCACTGTTTTATTAAGCTGTCTGCCATTTCACCAGTTTGAGACTTTTTTATTTTAATAAGTTCTTAAAAACATTTTAAAAACTTTCAAAATACTACCAGAAGGCTTAGGACTATGTTGTTTTTCTGTTAGTGTGGATTCATCAGATTCTTTTCCTCTAAACACCTATCCAAGGCTAGTAGGAGTTTTGAAGAGTGAAAAGTGAGGACAGAGCAAGTAGTGGTTTTGGAAAATGAGACTTTGCTACAGGAGCTTTAGGCATCCAGAGGGTATTAATAAGATATGTTTGGAAGATGAAAGACAGATTCCAGAGAAGAAAAGGTGACAACAAAGGAAAACTTCTGCTCCTTTACAATGTTAATTAATGTATCCTTGACTTTGTGTTTTAGTGTCTTAGAACTATATGCCTGGGCTTTCTTATAGTTGTTTTCAGAGGGTTTTTAGAGACTTTTTGTTGTTGGTCTGACTTGACTAGTGAATAAATAGCACATTGTGGTAATCATATAGATTATTTTTATTAATACTCAATTAAATCTTAATTTTCAAATACTTTTCACAACTAAATTTAATTCTTTGTTTATTTTTAACATAATAGAGTGGAAGGCGAAATGTTGATTTGGATTTGGCATCATCTCATAGAAAGAGAGGTAAGTATTAAGAAATATTAAATAGCTGGTAAAATTAGGGAGCTGTTTTTATATCTAATGTATTTAGATCTGATTGTTATTGAAATGTTATTGCAAAAAAATTTAGAAACATTTTATCAGAAGAGTTAAATGGACAATCACTTTCTTTAAAACATATACCCTATTAAAATATGGGAATGTCTAGGAGTTAATCAGCTCTATTTTCCATTTGTCATGTGTTTGACTTATTAAAAGTCCTATGGAACTCCAGAAGCAGTGCTTTACAATTATGGGGGATTGTGTACATAATTCGCCATGTTTTAGCACAGTGATATAGTTGCTATATAGTTAAATGGTTTTAACAAGGAGAACCCTTTATTCCATTTACCTCTTTACACACAAACCCACTTTCAAATTGAAAATTTCTAGTTTTCCTCTTTGCCTCTTAAGATAAAACATGTAAAAGATGAACTGATGATTTCTAAAACAAATGTTCCCATGAGGAACAATTTTAGATTAGAATGTCATCAAGAGTTAACCTCATTTGTTAGAAGCCCTGTCTTAGTGAGTAATATAGTTAACTCTTGGTTACACGTGCAAATGGATGGTAAGAACAGTTTTAAATAATGTAAATCCAAGGATAACTAAAAACTCTTTATTATTCTCTATTAACTGTCACTTTTATTAAACTCATTTATACTGTGGTTATGAAAATGTGAAATGTTAAAAAAAATTGCTACTAGTGACAATTTTCTAAAAGCTTGTGGGACGAAAAAAATTTTTCATGATATTATAAGCCTTTTATATTTCAAAAAGAAACCCTTCTCTTGATAACTTCCTTGGCAGAATGTTCGGCAGCCCCCTCCCGACCCCCAGCCCATAGAAAAACAGGAATGAGAGAAGACACGCACACACAATTTTTTTCATTTTTGTGTTTATAACTTAAAAGAAGAAATGTTGATACTTCTATAGAATATGGCAGTATTTTTTAATGAGAATGATTTTTCTGAACTATTAGGAATAAGGCACTTTTATTGAGTAGGTTTTTAAATTATGACTTCATTAAGGAAGTTATAATAGGGAGGCAAACTAGTTATGTAAGTTTTCATAATATCATTTAATATGATACCAGTTTATTTCAGTAATCATTACATTTTAATGTTCCCAGGGAAAAATTTTGTTGAATGATTTGTTCCCAGGAATAAGTGACTAGAAAGTAAAATTACTATTTTAGAAAGGGTAGCAAAAATAGTCTTCGGTCTCATAAATCCTAGAGCTTGTGGATTAAACAATGAAAATGTACATTTAATAGTTTTACTTTATTTAATATATTTCCTTCTCCAAAAGAAATTAACATAGAAGACACATTTAGGAGATTATATTTTGAAAGGAATTTTTTAAAATCATGTTTATTTAGTGACTACTCTCTGACCACAGCAGAATTTTTGTTGTTTTTTTCTTTTGTTTTTGTTTCTTTTAAATAATGATAAAATGAACTACCCTTTTTCTTCCTTTATTTATTGTCAATATGGACTAGATGCCATAAGCCATAATACACGTCTCTTCAGTTGGGCAGATGAACCTAACAAGTCTGAGAACTAGTTGGGGCCAATCAGGTTTTATGATTCTGACTTGAGCTATGAAGGACAAACAGATATACGGTCAAGTGAGAATTCTTCTATGTGCTTTTTTACCCCTTTCCAATATTTTGAAGGGGCAGAGTAACTTTTCCCATTTACATAGCTTTTCCATTTATTAGGCTCAGTGGTCCTGAGTTATTAAAAGCCTAGTGAGAGAAATTAGCATGTTTAATTACCATTTTCTGAAACTCAGTGGACATATCAATGACTAGTAATGGTTGTATATACATTTCAGCTGTTCTTACTATGCCTCCGAAGATGACTCTTTGAGTGGGCCTAGTGCCTGTAATTTTAGTAATTGCTTTGGGGCTACTAGGATTCATGCTATTGAACCATGATTGCTGCTTTTCCCCTCACTCCAGTTAATGTTTCCCAATTGGTCTAAGCTCTTGATCCAAGAAAACAATCATGGTAGCAAGGGGTAAAGCAAAGTGAGCAAATAAATTTAGCTTGGCCAACTTGCTCAGCGCTATAGAGGCATCAAAGCTAAATTCTAAAACCAAAAATGTCATAAATTACTTTTAAAAAGATAGGCAAAACATATTTCTCCTTAGTGCCTCAGAGGTAACATGAAATTTGTACTCATTAAACACTTATAAACTGCTTACTATATGTCAGGCATTGTTCTCATCACTCAAACATATTAACTCATTAAATTCTCATAACAGCCTGTTGAAATTCTTGGGAAAAACTGTTAAATATGTTGGTGTTTCAATACTTTGATAAGTACTTAAAAGATTTGCTGTGGTTGTGCAGAACTGGGTTCATCCTTCACTGAAAGATAATACCTTTCTGCATCTACTTTAGTTTTCATATTTAGGCTGAAGCTGATAACAGCAAAAAATGGCGGGGATACCAAAGCAACAATTTAAGAAGTAACATCAGGAATCTTGTTTAGTTAAAATACTGTATGATTGATTTTTCCCACCCTAGGTCTTTAAATATAGAGTTAGGGTTTCATTGCTAAAACAATACTGGAAACATTTATTAACATGTATGTTTTGTGGTATAACATGTATGGGTGAAATGCTTTTTTATCTATGCATTTCAAATGAAATTATATAAAGAAGAACAGATATAAATGTTGTCTTCTGTATCATATTTCTCCTTTTGTCTTCTGATTCTTGTATGGTAGTGTATTTACTCCTTTTTGGCCAGTTGAGCCCCAGAAAAAAGAAGAGCTTCAAGCAAGTACATGATGGCATGTTTAATTTTTTTCCCCTTTTAGCTTGCCTACATATTTTATGATTTATAAAGTATGTATTGCAGCTCTGCCATGTTCATTTTGAAAATTCCATTTAAGAACCAAAGTTATAAGGACAAGTAAACAATCTCAAAAATTTCTTGTTGAACTTTATTTATATTTTCTTTACATAGTAGGTGACTCGGAATTGATATTAAGAATTGGGCTTAGTCACAATTACTCTATAGAAGCTTTCAATATACTTTTTAGATACAACATTTCCTATATTCAGATATAGCAATACAGAACAAACCAAAGTTAACACATCGTTATAATTTTTTTAAGAATTAAAGTTCTTGCATCTCTCATTCCCATACCGTTTTTGTGTTTCAAAGTATTTTTGATGTCAGCCTAAGTATTTTGGTTACAATTATTTATTTATCCTAATGCTTTCAGTTAAGTTTCTTTACTGTTCTTTCTTATATTTTATTCATATGAAGTTTTGTTTGGGTTATATACCTAATAAGTTGTATCCTTTAAATTAGAGTCGGCAAACTACGGCTAGTGAGCCACATCTGGCCTGCCATATTTTTTGTAAACAAGGTTTTATTGGAACACAGCTACATTTATTTACATATTGTCTGTGGCTGCTTTCACACTACAACAGCAGAGTTAAGTCATTGCAACAGAGACTTTCATGACCCACAAAACCTAAATATTTACTGTCTGGCTCTTTATAGAAAAAGTTTGCTGACCTCTGCTTAAAATTGGAGAGAGGATTTAATTTTGGGTTTGCCACCCATTCTATAGAATATTTTGGAGTATATTAAAGCAGTTCACTAGTTGTAGGTTGTTCACAATTAAACTTTAGTGTAAGCAGGCAATTGAAATTTCCATGGATCAGTGATTTGTGAGTAGATAACAGGAAAATGTTAAGATCAACTCCCATAAAATTAAGGAATTAGTGTTAATTTAGCATATCAATTTCTTTGTCTATATCCTCAGTTGAGGAAATTGGACTAGATAATCTTTAATATCTCTTTTACGTTTTGGTTCTAACATTGCACATTTTATTTTCATTTCAAAAAGTAATTTATAAGTTATGGAAAAAAGAACTTTTTATTCTGATTTTTTTATTATTGAACAAACAAGCTCAATGCAAAGGGCCAAAAACTATCATTTGTAAGTTAAGAATAAATCCAGATTCTGAGTGTGGGGTGCTTAAGGAAATGGAAAATGATATTTTTTACCTTAAACCCTACTTCATTCTTTAAATATAAATTTTAATTCAACACATTATGTATCTGTGACATTATTCTTTGGAGTTTTACTCTCTTCCATTTTACATAAAAATATTCAGGTATACAATTTGGAGAAATTTTCAGATTGGTTACTTTTCATGTTTAGTCAAACTGAAAATTCAGCATTTTTTTATCTTAAGAATTCTTGCTAAAACATGAAAGGCAGATAAACCATATATTCTTTGCCATTACAAGTTATTCAGTAGAATGCATATTAATTATTTTATAGTTACTTTGTAATATTAGCTACCTGTTATGAATTTCTTTGTCTGATTTTACAGCCCTGGGATTTTACTGACACCAATGTAATAATGCAAAAATAAGTTATGCAATCAATATTGTGTTAGTTTGTTTTCTCTGTGGGCATTAGTGTTTAAGTAGTTCTCTTCCCAAATCTTTTCCATCTAGTTATATAACATAAATTTTTGTAATGCATATTTTATTGGATACCTTAAGATGCATTCTTAATAGAGAAATATGGGATATTCACATGATAAGATATTATACAGCACTCAAACATATGAATCATAGCTACATGCAATAATGTGAATGAATATTAGCAATATAATGTTGAATAAAGAATATGTCCAAAAATATATGTAAAATGATACTTTTTTATAAAGTAAAAAACAACTAAAACTAAACATTATTTGTGTTGGGAATACATATAAGAAAATAGTATTCGATAACAATAAAAGCAAAGGAATGATAAATTCAGGCTTAGGAAATAGTAAAAGCCTTAGGTAGGAGGAGACAGAGAGAGATGGGTTGAGAGAGATGGGTTGGAGGAGGAACAAAGAGATAGATACAAGTTACTTAGTTCTTGTGTTCACATTTATTGTAAATAAGTATAAATACAAAGCAGTCCGTGCATGGACCAATGATGAAAGTATATCATGAACCAAAGATTATGATTAATCTAATTTGTGTACCTGAGATCATTTGTAAGTTAAGGATAAGTTTGTAAGTTAAGTTTAAAAATTAAAAGTTAAAAAAGCTTGTAAGAATTGGACATTTATATATTTATTTAAAGGTAATATTGGTAAATGATTTGGGCACTTGTTGTGTTCAAACATATTAACATTTAGACATATTTTAGTCTAGAAAATGTTCACTGGCAAAACTAATTGTATATTTAGCAACTATTGTGACACCATTTGGTAATTTTATATAGATTAACATTTTGCTGTACATCGTATATGTTCTTGTCTGTGAAACTTTACTTCCCCTGTATAGGAGTTTCACAGCCTGCAATAAGTATTCATGTGACACGTAAATATTCATATGACAATAAATATTCATGTGACACAGTGAAAGTGTTTCTTATATTAATGAAACCTAAAGAGTGATGTTTGTGTCTCCTTTTTGTGTAAGTTTACTTGCCCTTCTATATTCATTTTTTGATAATGTTTTGTTGAAGATGTGTAGACACTGCACAGTCTTAACTTAATCTTTACAATGATAATGCTGAATCAGATAAAGTCTTATTACTAGTAGGCCTTACCAATAGTGTCCTAAGTGCCTCGTTCCTTTTTGTTCATAAATGATGGTCTGGTTTAATATTGCAGAGCATTTTAAGCTAAGCATTTTGAGAGCAGCTTCTGCCTTCCTTTTTCCTGTGGCAGCGTGTTGCTAAAGCGCTTACAGAGACACTGATACATCAAACAGGGCTTTCCCTTTATTTTCTTACATTGCTGTAGTTTTTGTTTGTTTGTTGATTTTTTACCAAAGCATTTTGCTCAGATTCACATAATGCATGCATGTATTCAAACATAAGTATCCATTTCTCAGCCCTCATCTAGTTTCAGAATGTATGCTCTACTTGGTTTCCATTGATGCATGTTTGTTCTGTTTGTGTGTAGGTCCTATGCACAGTCAATTGGAATCCCTGAGCGACTCTTGGGCTCGCCTGAAATATAGCAGAGACTGGTTGTGCAACTCCTCTTACTCTTTTGAGTCTGATTTTGATCTTACCAAGTCTTTGGGAGTTCACACTTTGATTGAAAATGTTGTAAGCTTTGTGAGTGGAGATGTGGGGAATGCACCAGGTTTTAAAGAGCCAGAGGAAAGTATGTCTACAAGTCCCCAGGCCTCCATCATTGCAATGGAACAGCAGCAGTTAAGGGCAGAAGTAAGTCTTTGATATTAACCCCTTATGAGGGACTATGGAAACTTAAATTGAACCACTGAATATTTTCTTCCACTCCTTACTTCCCCCTTTCCTCCACCTGAGCTTTTCGATGTCATTATCATAACTATAACAGCATGATACTTTGTTTGAAGTGAACAAAAGTGCATTTTTTATTGCCAACTCTTAGAAAAAGGTGCTCTAATCATAAGTCATTACTTATCTCGTAGAAGCTAGAGTGAGACTGGCTGGTGACCATATGGATCTGCTTCTTAGAGTCTCCATTTGTCTTCATTTAAAAAGGACTTGATTAGAATACCACAGTAATAATGATGAATGCTAAAATTAGGGAGCAAAACTTTAAGAAAACATAAGATATCTACATAGCCTTAAAGTGTATCCCTCAAAATATTTAATTATTGTGGTTTTAATATGTCCACAGATTATTTGATACTCTTCTCTCCAAGAGGTGGAATTTAATCCTACCCCACTCTTGAGAGTAAACTGGACTTAGTGATGCAGGGCTAACAAACAGGGCATGAAAAGGGAAAAATATAGTAATTTCACATTGCAGAAACCTGGCAGACATCACTTTGACTGAATGATCAAGATTAACATTACCAGTAATAGGATGGTGATATCATGTACACCTGATAATATGATGAGAAGGAAACTTTAAAGTATTCTTCCTCCCAAATCTGTAACTCTAATCCAATCATGAGAAAACATCAAGCAAACCCAAATCGAGAGATGTTATATAAAATATATGAACAACTCTTCCAAAGTGTCATGGTCAAGAAAAACAAAGAAAGACATAAACTGTCACAGACTAAAGGAGATTAAGGAGACATGACAACTAAATGCAATGTGATATCCTGGATTGGATCCTGGAACAGAAGAGAGGGAGATTATGGGAATGCTGGTGAAGTCCAAATAAAGTCTGTGGTTTAGTACATGCGGAGTACTAGTGTTAGTGCCTTAGTCTGATAAATGTACCATAGTTATGTAAGATGTTAACATTAGGGGAAAGATATACAGGAACTCTCTATGCCATCTTTAAAACTCTTCTGTAAATATAAAATTATTTCAAAATAAAGTTTAAAAAAAAAAAAGGGTAGGCTGATTGACTGCAGTGGTTGGTATAACCCTCCTAGAGAAGAAAGGGCCAGGAGTTCAAGAGAAACACAGAGAAAACTTTCAGAAATACCTCTTCTAATTCTTGAACTAAAGAGTATTTTATATAACTTTATTCTAAGTAAAAGGAAGCAATAATAATACTACCATACAGTTTTGAAATCTTCACAGATATCTCATGAACATCACAGTAGTTCTGTGAGTAGATTAGATAAAGTACTATTAGCCTCATTTTATATATGAAGAAACTGAGACTTAGGTAGTTAAGTGAGTTTCCCAAGGTCACATCGTAGGTGGAAGAGTCTGGCCTTGAAACCAGGTCTCCTACATCTGGATCTACTACTTTTCCCATTGCAGTGTGTAGCCTCTTTTATACTGAAGTATGCTTATAGAGTTTCTAGAGACATTTCAATTTTAAAAAGTCACAATAATAAAACAAATGTTCATCTTAATAAAATAGAGTCTTTAGAAACATCAGAATTTTCTGTGTGCTCATATATTGTTTATGACATACAGAGTTCTTTGTTCAGTGAAGAACTCTAAAATATGTTTGTTTTACTTTTCTCAAGCTTCGTTTAGAGGCACTTCACCAGATCCTCATTCTGTTGTCTGGGATGGAGGAAAAAGGTAGCATCTCTCTGTCAGGAAGCAGAACAAGCCCTGGTTTTCAGTCATCCACACTGCTCACATCTGTGAGGCTGCAGTTTCTAGCAGGGTGCTTTGGTTTAGGCACTGTTGGACACGCAGGAGCCAAAGGAGAGAGTGGCCGATTGCATCACTATCAGGTAAGTGACTGATCTATCATGTGAGGATGACACCTTACAGTATATTCAGATTTTAACTGTTTTTACAGAATTAGTTTAATAATGCTAAACTTTTTGGTGTTTAAGATTGAGGTTTAAAAATAAAAAAGACTTTTAGATGACTTAAAGATAATTCATTGGCTTAGTTTTCTGAGTGTGACAGTATTGTAGATGGGGTTAGGTGAGCTGTGGTACTATTGTCCATTCAGATTCCTTGCCGGGTTAGTTTTTTTAACTCTTAGCCAAATTAGGTAGAGATAGATCTAAGTTGGGATAGGGTGTTTGGGAGGATGAGTTTCAAGAATTTACAGTTTAGACTTGATCATTTTACCTAGTTTCTTTGATTGCTTAGAAAAAAAATATTTTTTTAAATGTTGTCTTTATGTCTTCCATTTTTAGAGAGGACATTTTGTTTGTGGGATAGGAGAAGGATTATATAAAATCAGGAATTATCAAGTATTTAAAAATAAATTTATTGTAAAACTTTTATATACTGAAATATACTAAATAATTAAAAACCGTCATAGGGCTTTAGCAGATAGATCGACTAAGGATAAAATGCTATTTTTATTTGGGTAGGAAGCATTATTGTGCTAATAGGAAACATAAATCTTTATATGTAATTCAGGATGGGATCAGAGCAGCTAAGAGAAATATACAGATTGAAATCCAGGTAGCTGTGCATAAGATTTATCAACAGTTGTCTGCTACCCTGGAGAGAGCCCTGCAAGCAAACAAGCATCACATTGGTGAGTAACTGTCCCTGCAAATACAAGATGCAGTTACATTTTGGCCTGAGGTTATGCACAGTAGTTAACGGTTCTATACTTTGTGTTTGACGTTAGTAGATCAGCTTATAGATAAAGAATAAATACTTGAAAATGAAATAGTGTTTTGTAATACTATTTATATTTTGGAATATGATAAATTTTAGTAAATGCTTTATTTACTTCAAAGAAGATTCTCAACTATCTTTCTTTCTTTCTTTTTTTTAGAAGCCCAACAGCGTCTCCTTTTGGTTACAGTGTTTGCCCTGAGTGTTCACTATCAACCAGTGGATGTTTCTTTGGCAATTTCCACTGGTCTGCTAAACGTACTGTCGCAGTTATGTGGCACAGACACTATGCTAGGACAACCCCTGCAGTTGTTGCCAAAGACGGGTGTTTCCCAACTTAGCACAGCTTTAAAAGTGGCTAGTACAAGATTGCTCCAGATTCTAGCCATCACTACAGGGTGAGCATTGTAGATGTCTTGGTAGAACTATGTGGGGCCTGGTCTTTTCACATTTTAGTAATTTCCATTGCTCTGTAATCTCTTTTATGTATTTAAGTATAATATTTGCCCTTCTGTGTTGTTACCACTTACTTTTTTCCTATAGGACCTATGCTGATAAACTGAGCCCTAAAGTAGTTCAGTCCTTGTTGGATCTACTCTGTAGCCAGTTGAAGAATTTGTTGTCCCAAGCTGGTGTGCTACTTATGGCCTCTTTTGGAGAAGGGGAAGGAGAAGAGGGTGAAGAAGAAGAAAAAAAAGTTGACTCCAGTGGAGAAACTGAGAAGAGAGATTTCAGAGGTATCATAAACCTATTTCTCTGTCTTTATAAGCATTTATTGAGTCCCTACAGTGTGTATATCATTAGAACGTAGACTTCTTTCTGTTGTGAGGCATGAAAGGATTTTTATTTATTTAGAAACCTCTTTTTCTCTCCAACTATGTATGATCTAGATGAATTTCTGACTGAACCTTCTCTCCTTAGAGTCCATTAACCCTGATGTGGTGATCATACTGCTCACTCTCTAGGTTCAACCTTTCCTTGGCTGTCCTATTTCTAGCACCTAGAGATTCTAGGTAACTGATTCCCTCCAGGTTATGTTTCCTTAGCATTTGATACTGATAGCTCATCTCTAACCATACTCTTCACTTAAGTGTTCTCTCAGGACCAATGATTTTATTATTTGGGAACTGGATTAGAATTAGAGGAACTGAACTTTTTGCTAGGCTGTTCTGTTCCCTAGTCACTAAAAAAATTATTATTGTACTTAGCCATCACAATTTTGGTTGCTATATCATCTGCTCATAGCTTCAAAAAACTATAGTGAACGTTATATTTCAGTAAATTAGATTAAGCCCTGAACAGAACTACCATGTATGTCTATTACATAATTAAGGGAATAAAGGTCTAAAATTGTGATTTATTAAAAATATTTTGTGAAATTACCATGTCTTATTACTATAATAAACTCTGTGAGCCTTTACATCCTTTCTGGAATAGATAGATGGATGGTTGGATGGATGGTTGGATGGGTGGGGTCAGGTGGGTGGATGGATGGATGGATGGATGATGGATGGAGAGAGCAAGTTAACCTAACCATTCTGTGCCCTAATTCCCTCATCTGTAAAATAGGAATAATAGAACCAACCTCTTAAGGTTGTTTTGAGGATTAAATAATTTAATACATGTAAAGCACTTAGAGCAATATCCGTCACTTAGTGCGAGCTTATGAATATTTATGTTAATATTAGAATATTATAATATTTCAATATCTATAAATTGTTTAGATATGGGGAGTGGATAGAGGAAATACCCTGGGGATAAAAAAACAATAAAACATTGTCTCTATCCTCAAGGACCTTCTAGGATGATGAGGAAGGCAGACATGTAAACAAATAATTACAATGTAATACAAGAAACTCAGAAGAAATGGCTAAATCTCTTAAGTCAGAATCTAGGAGGATGTATGAGTCTGATTAAGGATTAGCTTTTAGTATCAGAGGCTGAACTTGTGACAAGTTCTTTCTCTCTGTTTGTATAGAGAATACGGTGCTTATACAAAGAGCATGGGCAGACTCACAAGGTATGATAAATAAAAATAAGCTTTTAATGCCACCTCCTATTTTCTTGAGATCCAGTGTGGGATACAGGGTCGTTAAGGTAATAGCTTCTCACCATTCTATGCTGGGTATCGAGTACTCTGTGCAGAGAAGATATAGTAGAGTTACTATATCTGTGGGTCCCCAAGAAAACTGGATCCTTTCATACCCAGCAAAGAATGAAACAGTTCTGTGAGGAAGTCTCAGCAGGTAGAATAGCACACTGAATCTGTGTCCATTCCCTCAAGTCATCCTAGAGAGAAGACCATTCAGAGGCACAGGCTGCCTAGGTATTAATAACCCCACAAACCTTCTAAAATACTTAACTGAAAGGTTTATCTTGCATTTCAAATGTAGCCTTGATTCTGAAACAGAAACTATCATCCATTTATATCAAACAACTTAATATATGAGGTTTCCAGGCTTTAATTAATTTAATTAACTTAGTGTCTTGTTACAGAAATACTTGCTTGGGGATGAGCGTGGGGAGTAGGATGGAAGCCTCATTAAAGAGATTCTCCCAGGGATCTCTGCCAACAGAGAAGGCTTCTTAGAAGAGGTAGCTTTTGACCTGGCTTTGAAGGAAAATGTAGGAACAAGGTTGAAGTGAGATATGTGGGTACCCAGGGAAGGCTAATGATTTTATGTTCTTCAAACTAATATTATAAAAAGTATTTGTTTATTAGCATTTAGGTAAAGAAGAGGTAGAATACATGTAGAGGAAATGTAGAGAAGGAGTTCTTAGCTTTTTCTCTTATTGTCCCTAGCAGTTTAGCTGTGTCATAGACTTGCATATTCATCTTGGTAAAACATTTCTTCTACTTAATTAGACATCTATGAAGATAGATTACTGGTCGATGGGGTATCTCCTCTCTATCACAATTGACTTGCCCTGTGTTCCTTAATTTGATATGCCAGGATCTCCCTGAAAGGAGTGCTGTATATACTTGTCTCCAAATGGTTATGATTTTCCATGGGTTAGTGCCCCTAGCAATTTACGTTCTGGGCAGCTGCCCCACTGGCACACTTCTTTCCTCTGGCTCTGAGTGGGACTTTGCCAGACTAAGGCAATATGAAAGGTGTTGGATGAAGAGAGAACATGGAACAGATAATTCTCTGGCTTCAAAATGCATAGGGTGGAGGTATGAGAAGGCGATGAGAGACTGATGTCGATGCTGGTAGAAAAACTGGGAAGTTTGGTTAGGGCAAATTTGTGAAAACAGTCTTTTTTAGATACGTGATTCTTAATTTGATTGGAAGAGTGGAATCATGGATTTATTGAAATTTGATTAAATTTGTGAACCCTCTTACTTGCCAAATACACACACACACACACAATTTTTCCTACACACGGTTTTAGGGGGTTTACAGACCATCTCCCTCAAATATTATCTAGTAGAACTTTAGACTTGTGTAGAGAAGTGTTGCTTTTTAGTATAGCAGTAAAAAAAAAAACCCACACAAAATTAAGTACACATACTTTATTCTAGCAAGCTTACTATTTATACAGATATAAAAGATGTTTTAAGTTTGGCTTTATTTTCTGTCCTTTTCCTATTGTATTCCTTAAAAATTCAGCAGCAGACAACCTAGATTTTGAATTTAGGTTTGTGTTCACTGCAATTTAAATGTAAATTGCTTGATATAAAGTGTATTTCTTGGTTATAATATAAACTTGTCTCTTCACTCTTCAGCGGCTCTTAGGAAACAACATGCAGCTGAACTGCATCTGGGAGATTTTTTAGTTTTTCTTCGCAGAGTTGTGTCTTCAAAAGCAATTCAGTCAAAAATGGCTTCTCCAAAGTGGACAGAGGTGCTTCTAAATATAGCATCTCAGAAGTGTTCTTCAGGTATATGACTTTTGCCTTGTTTTAGAGGTTTTTTTTTTTTTTATATCACATGTGTTTTATTCAGATAATGCCAGGCTTTAACAACATTAGATACTTAAACTTGATTTCAGGACTTTTCTTTCTTATTTTCTGAGTACTTATTTGATCAAAAGAAAACTCTAATTTCAGGAATAAAAATTGATAGTCAATAATAGCAGAAAGTAGCATTGGAGAAGGTCACGGATTTAATCGAGAACTTGGCCCTATTTGTTCAGATTATGGAAATAATAAAAATAAGCAGAGAACGTCCTGTTTAATATGATAATTTGATACAGATTTTGCCCTCACTTCTTGCATTATCAAAATATAGATCTGAATTTGTTCATTCTCTCTTATGATATGATTTCTGTACTTTGTAACTTCTCATTATGTGCTAGTTATGAAAGTTTATATAATAGGCTTAATTCCTGGTTTTTGGCTGAAAAGCCTGGTCTGCTTGCAAAGATTACTGTCAGTCCTTCCTAGTCTGTTTTTTTTTTAATTGTGGTAAAATGTACATAAAATAAAATTTACCACTATAACTATTTAAGTGTACAATACATGACATTCACAGTGTTGTTCAACCATTTCTCCTCTCCATTTCCAGGACTTTTTCATCATCCTAGTCTTTTAAATATAGTAAAATATAATGTAATCTTCCATGGTACTTGTTGTTTTATGTGTATATATTCTCAATATACTTTACTAGTTTTTCTTAACTAGAATAACTTACTGGTAAGAGCTTTTTTTCTCTTTTAATAAGATAAGGCTTATATAATATTGACTAAGGTCTTAGAATGTAAAGAAAAATTAGATATTCATTTATTTTTAATTGCTTTTATTGCAGTAATGGATATAAAACAGAGTGACAGTAGCCTGTCTATACCTTTGCTTACTTTAGAAAAGTATAAACTACTTACTCCCATTAACCTTTAGAATCTCTCTGAAGCAGTCAGGGTATGGGCAGAGAAGAAGCAATGAAAGGATATGATAAGCCTGAGTTTTATGATTAACAGATCTGTTTAAAATTCTACCTCTGCCTCTACTGAATTGTGTGGCTTTGGTCAAGTTACATAAATTCTCTGAGCCTTGGTTTTCTCATCAGTAAAATGGGGGTATAGTGTAGGATTTATGAGGGTCAACAGAGTTAATGTATATGAAATTCATAGCACAGTACTTGGTATAAGTAGTTTATTATAGTGCTACTCTCTTTACATATACATAAAAACTGAAATACAAATATGAATATTCATATACACTAATGGATACAGGATGAGTCCAGAATTCTTGTGATAGTAGGTTGAAGTGAAGTTTGTTCTGCCCATAAATGCTTAGCAGTCTCAGGGATTTTTTTTCAATAAGTTCATTTAAACTTTGAATTTAAGTCACATTGATAATAAAAAAAATGTTTTTCCTCCCCAGGTATTCCTCTAGTTGGTAACTTAAGAACAAGGCTCCTTGCGCTTCATGTCCTTGAGGCTGTGCTACCAGCTTGTGAATCTGGTGTAGAAGATGATCAAATGGCCCAGGTTTCTATTTTGAAAGTTGTTAGAAGATGTTTCTGATATACACAACATGATTCACCAAGAATATAAACCTGTAGTCTCTTCAGTTGTAAATGTATCATTTATTCAGTAGCAAAACTTACTCTTCTTAGATTGCTTTTTTTGTTATTTCATCTCTAAGCAAGGAGAAAGAGAAATTAAGTAATGGGTTATGAGGAGGAGGGAGATAGTGAATACATACAAGGTCAGAAGGAAAGGAAAATTTGTGAAATTTCTTAGTAGGTGTGAGGTTGGATGGCCTATTCAGAGGTCCATATAGTCAGGCAACATGAGGGCAATGGAACCCACTTTCTATTGGATTAATGATCTTTCTAAAAAAAGATACACCCAAGATAGCTGTTGGACATTGATATAATCAAGTTTCACTTGGGACTTAATATTACAGTTAAATGATTTATTTTTTCTAAAAATATTTACATTACCCATTATAAATGTCGTCATTCTTTTTCTTTCTATAAATAGGTTGTTGAACGCCTGTTTTCCCTTCTGTCGGATTGTATGTGGGAGACACCCATTGCTCAGGCCAAACATGCTCTTCAGATAAAGGAAAAAGAACAAGAAATAAAATTACAGGTAATTAATTCTTTCAGAAGGGTACTCTTAGATAGCATAAATGAATATCCTGTCACTTGTCTCTGGATCTTTTCTTCTCTGAGGGACCTTGTTCTATCAGTTCTTCCATCTTCTTCTCTGTACTCTCTCTCTCTCTCCACTAGTTTTTTCTCCTCAGCTCATAAGCATCTGTCATTCATACCTCCCAAATCCCGCTTTTATTCATGAAGCCTTTCCTATCTTCTCTCTTGTCCTTCATTGCTAAGCTTCTCAGAAGAGTAATCTTATACATGTTTCAGCTACTTCCTTACTTTTCATTATCTCTGCAACCCATTGTTTAGCACAGAAATTAAGTGACAAAGGTAAGTGTTAATTGCTAAATACAGTATACATGTTTTTTGACCTCTGGAAACACTAGCCTTCTATTGTTTTCAGAACAGTATCTTCTCCTAGATTGCCATATACCCTCTGCCAATCTTCAGTTCCCTCTAGAGGCATCTCTTCTTTGATGCCACTTTCTCCTTGCCTGTATCTCAAACTATGGTATCCCTCAACATTCTTTCCTTAGCTTCCAGCAGTTTCAGTCATACCTGCCTACACCTATTGCCTTCAAAACTTACATGCTAGCCCAAGTGTCTCCTCCTCACATCTTTCCCCCTTTTTTATTGGTGGCACCACCATTTACCTAGCTTCCCAGACCTGAATTCCTAGGAACTGTAGATTCTCCTAATGTCCTCATCCATCTGGTCACTAGGCCTCATTGATTTTACCTTCTACATAGCTCTTGAATCCATCCATCTAGCTACCTTCATCCTTCTCTGGGTTTTCATGATTCTATACTTTTTCTGGTTTTCCTTCTATCTCAATACAATGGCCTTTTCCTTCTCATTCTCTTTTATTGGTTCTTTCTTTTTTGTTTAATCTAAATGTTGAATTATCCCAAGTCTTGGTCCCAAGACCCTTTTTTTCCCTCAACTATTACCTCCATTCCATTTCCTGTACCCAGCCAAACCTTATGCAGACCTATATGCCATTGATTCCCAAATTTTTAATTCCACTTATGACATTTTTCCTGAATTCTAGACTTTCATACCCATCTTCTACTTGCCTTACCACATGAATGATAGTCTAATAGGCATCTCAGAAGCATTCTTAGTTTTTTCCATTTCCTATTCCTTCATTAGGCTTTTCCATCTGCCTAGTTAGTGACTTAGCCATAAAACCTAGGAGTCATCCCTAATTCCTCTTTTTCTATCTCCCTGCCCCATTTTTTTCTATCCATGCAGTCTCCAAGTCCCATTGACTCCTTTGTAAAACATAACTTATATTTGCCCTCATCCTCATTCCTCTGCCATCACCCAGTTGGTAAGCCGCTATCATCACTGACATGGACTATGCAATAGCCTCCTAACTGGTCTTTCTGCTTCCATTGTTAACTCCCTGTAATCCATTCTCTACACAGGATCCAGAGTGATATTGTAAAATTGTAAATCAGAGCATGTTGGTCCCTTGCTTAAAACTCTCCTATGGTTTCTTATTCTTGGGAGAAAATCTAGAACTCCTTATTTTCTCCTCTTTGCTCACTACACTCGGAACAACATGCCTTCTTCCTGTTTCTTGGACACAATAAGTTTATTCTTTCTTTCAGGCTTTGCACTAGCTATTCGCACTCTTTACTAGCACTTCCCTTAGATATATTTCTCAGAGGTCAACTTCTTACTATTCAGGTCTCAACTTAATTATTACTTCTGCAGAGAGTCCCTTCTGATCCTCCATCTAGTTGCCATACATTCTTTGTTCCATCACCTGTTTTAATTTCAGCACAGCACTTACTACCTGATATTTTCTTGTTTATTTTGGCTTCATCTTCCAAGATATGAGTTCTATAATAGCAGAGACCTTATCTAGTTAATATACTGCTAAATATAGAAGATCAAGTATAGTGCCTGGCACGTAGTAGATGCTTAATACTCATTGAACAAAGGAATGAATTCAAGTCTCCAGTATTTCTTATCTGAACTCTTGTAGTAATCTTCTGATTGGTCTCTCTGCCTTCATCCTGTACACTCTTGGTAAAACAGTGTTTATAAAACACAGATCTGATTGGAGACCCTCTATATAAATCATTCTGTGTAGGCATTCACTACTGTCTTTAGAGTAAAGTTCAAACTTAAAATTGCATTCAAAGCCTTTTCTAATTTTATTCCTTCTTCTCTTTCTAGGCTTGTTTTCTGCCAGTCTCATCCTCCAGATATTTCTTACTGCTTGCAATTTCTTTAACTCACTGTACTCTGTTGCACCTTCATGCCTTGACACATGCTGTACATATTGCCCTAAATGCCTTTCTCTCCTTTTGACCAGCTGCTTAATGCCTTCTCATCATTTAGAACTAAGCTCAGAAGTCATCGTCTTTTGAATGATTACTTTATCCTTCCAAAGCATGGTTAGAGACTTAAATTTTTTATGTTTTTGATATATCTGTCATGTAATTTCTATTATTCTCTTACTACAATATTGGTGTTATTTGTCTTTCTGTCTCCTAATTGGACTGTAAGCTCTTTATAGTCAGGGACCATGCTATATTTATCATTGTATTCCCATTGCCTGCATAGTAAATGGTATGTAGTAGATACTTAATAAATATTTGTGGATTCAAACCAAGGAGTCTTAGAATATATACTAACTGAGGTCTGGGGTTACTCCAAAATACTGACCCAGCTTCCTTTCTGGTAGAAGCAGGGAGAGTTGGAGGAAGAAGATGAGAATCTCCCTATACAAGAAGTCTCCTTTGATCCAGAGAAAGCCCAGTGTTGCCTAGTGGAGAATGGACAGATTTTAACTCATGGCAGTGGAGGAAAAGGATATGGATTGGCATCTACTGGAGTAACTTCTGGGTGCTATCAATGGAAGGTGCGTTGAATTCCAAGTAGTTTTTAGCATTTTTAGTTCTTAGCATTTAGTCTTTTTTCTCCAGATTCTTATGAAAAATGTATGGAAAGACTTTTTAAAAATCATTATATTTGATAGTGTTCTATCATTATTTAAGATATTAGCATAAATGGAAACTGAATGAAGGATATACAGTTTTTATAACTTATGCAATTCTAAAATTATCTTTAAAATTTTTTAAATGAATGGTTAAAAAAGCATGATAGTCCCTGCCATGAGGGGACATACAGTGCACACCCAGCAGTGAAAATGCAATGACATGTGTATTATGTTTCTGCCTGAGAAAGCCCATTAGAGTCTCAGTGCCCAAGATTTTTATTGGATGCTGGTCACATACTCTCTGCCAGATATATGCTAAAATTTTAGAGTCCCAGAAGGAAAGCAGGTGTTTAGTATAAACCATACTGTTGTGCAAACAGTCTAGGCACAATGAGCCACCATTATCAGTTAGAGAAAGTTCTTATCAGTGTAGGAAACTGTTTACCAGTCTGGTTCCCAGAGGCCAGCCAAGGGCCAACATCACAAGCAGGCTTTTCAAAGGATAGTTGTCTCTTCTGTGTTAACTCCTTTTTGGCACAGTCCACCCCCTTGGCTCTTGACCACAGTATCTTTACAATAAAATTATTATCAGTAGGACCCCACGCAGCTGGGTGAGACCAACAGGTAGTATTGACTTCAGTTATATCTTTTAGGGGCCCTAGACATAACCAATTAAAATAAATCTTATTAACCATAAATGTCTATATTAAAAAGTCATGTGGCTTTGTCTTTAAGTTTTTGTATTAAACCTTTTAAAACTGGTTTAGACATCAATTTAACAGCACAGCTCCTGCCAGTCCAGGACTTCAGTAGTGTCATGGTAGGTGCACACACAAGAAATACAATCACACAGGGCATATATGGTATCCCTGGAACAATGAGTGTATAATTGTTAAGATATTCCTAATCAGGATGTATAGTAATCAGGCAGAAAAAGTTGACAGGACCAATGTGACCTCCTACCCTCTGTTCTGAGTGCTGTCCAAATAAGTTGAGCCCTTGGTTTCAGAGGGACTGCCCGAGAGCAGTCAGTTAAATGATTTTGCTTGTCTATAACATCAGTTTATCTGCCTCCAGAGTTTGGATGACATCTGGAGGTGTTCTGTGCAAACTGCAGGATCTAGAACCACCCTTTGCTTCTTATAGTCTGTCAGGTGTGGTGGGAGGCTCAACAGGCAGTTTGAATTTAAAGTGCTCACTACAGGCTTCTAGACAACAGGGATATTTTTCCCCCTAGGAGGAGGAACAATTCTGAAAAACAAAAGATCATTAATCCCTCCCCACTCCTCCACATTTCCCCAGGGCTTGGGTTTTTTGTTTTTTTGTTTTGTTTTATTTTTTAACTCTTATTCTAAAAGCAACTAAAGTCCCATTTAGTAATTATAACTTCAAACTTTTTTTTTTAGGTGAGGCAACCCTGGGTTGACCTCACAGGTTTCAAGGACCTTGTCAGTTTATAATCCCTTCTTTATTTATTTTTTACCTTTATCACTCCTGGTCTTCCTAGGTGGTCTCCCATCCAAGTACTAACCAGGCCCGACCCTGCTTAGCTTCGAGATCAGACAGGATCAGGCTTGTTCAGGGTAGCATAGACAACTTCAAACTTTTCCAGTCATTTTTTTATCTTCATCTAAACCTTTTGTCCAGATGGGTTGGGTACAGGAGAAACTAAAGAATTTCCACAAGAGTTTTATACAACTTAATCAGAAAGGTTAAAATCGATCAGGACAAAATCCCAATTAAAAATGTTTTTTTTTTTTCAAAATAGGTTTACAAAACTTTCTACCTCCTTTTATCATAATCATTTATCCAGTGAACATCCTAGAAAAGATCAGTCTGTGGGGAGAGCTTCATCTACTAAGGCATGTATATCAGAAGAAAGATGAGACATATGTAGAGTCAAGCTATCAGTCTGTTGTTGCAAATTACAATTAAACCAAAAAGCTGAACAAAGTAAATCAATAGCAGTGGGACATCCCTAAGAAAAGGTCTAGAGTCCAATTTGTTAAGAGTGAACAAAGGGGTCATTACTCCCTGTGGCATGCCAACTTTCAGCTTTTGGTTGGAATCACAAATTAGGAAGGTAATCAGTTTCTGTGTCAGAAATCTAAGACTAAGCCCTTTTCCCAAGGGCATTTGCAAGAGTCCCAGACAATCCAGCCAGAATTCATGATGTCTTCCTAGTTTATGACCCACAGAGGAATCCTAAATCTACAACAGTCCCAGAGTTTGAGTTTTGTTCATTGGGCTGGTGCCTTTGGTTAAGCACAACTTATGTTAGGTTGAAACACCCTATAGCAGACAGTATCAGGTTTTAGCTTAGAGTCAGGTCCAGGCAATTAGAATCTGTGAATTCAGGATTCTAAAAAGCTAGCAACTTTTTTGGCAGCAATAAAGCCCAGATGCTGTAGGAGCAGACAGCTGTGTTTTAAGCCCAAATAACAAGCGAGGCTTTCTTAAGCCCTTTTTGTCTTGTCAGTCTTATTGAGTTCAAATTTACCCACTCAAAAATATGTACTTCAGGCTGGAAAATCATGTTTCTAAAGGTCAGACAGATATCTGAATTTATAAGAACTCATTGGCAACTGAAAACTGCTTTTAAAAACTCTATATCTATCTCCATATGGGGAATGCCATTCTTATTTTGTCTCCTTTTTTCCAGAGGCTCCAATGGGGAAAAACCATAGCAAAAAATCATCAGTTATAGACACTTGTTTTGTTTCTAATACACAGAAAGTTTAAATTCCGTTCTATCCACTGGTGGCAAAAAAACAAGGAAGTTGTGCCTCTACAGCTTTCACTGATCAGGACGATCTCTTAACATTTATGAAATTACAAGCACATAACATTTTACATCGGTTTTTATCATACATCCAGATGCAGTAGCCACAAAACAAAGCTGTTTTTTAAAATTTACTTTCCGCATCTCAGATCTCAAGTTTTCAAACCCTTAGTGGTAAATTTAGCATTTACAGGATGAATAGATTGGGCAAGGGGCACTGCTACATCTAAGCTAAAGAAAATAGCTGAAGTGGCCTTTTCTTTCTTTTTTTCTCCAGTTTGCTTAAATAAAGCTTTGCTCCAGCCCTGGGAATTGATTTAATATTTTTTTTCTTCTCACTTGGAGGAAACAACAGCACATGCTTCTCATATTTTTGGTCTACCCAAAACTCACCTTCAGGGATTTTTGAACTCTCTCCTGCCACCTGAAGGAAAGAACAACAACTGCAAACTAATGTTTATTCTTTGGCCCATCCATAGTCCATTTGTGGGAATGTTTGGGGCCCTTTCTTTCCCTGCCTCGAGGAGAGAATAAAAAATTTTTCCCTGGCTTCTCTTTTTTTCCCCGCTCATATTAGTTAGCAAGGCCAAAAGCATTCAGGGGATCCAGTGAGCCAACTCTTAGAGGCTGATGATTTCCCAGCTTGAAGTGCATATTTTTTACTTGGATCTATTGTTTTTGAATTCCACAGGTAACTTTTATCTGTCACAACAGATAGCAACTCACCTGCTGTTTCATAACATATGTAACTTTACAGCCACTAGACACCAGAGTTGTCTTTTCCCAAAGTAACGCTGTAACTATATTTTAATGAGTTGTAGTTGTAGTGAGTCTCATGGTTCCCACTACTGTGTCAGGGGTTCCCAAGATCACCCCTTTATTGACTAGAAAGATTTAATAGGACTCAACATGTAATCGTACTTATCACTAAGTACGTTTATTATAACGACACAGTAAGGATATGTAGCTGAATAAAGGTAAAAGACACAAGTGGATCTGGAGGAATTCATGTGCAGGCTTCCTTATGTTCTCTCTCTTCCATGAGAGGTGACATGGAACATACTCTTTCTCTAGCAATAAAATGCAGCAACATGTGTGCAGTGCTTTAGGGAAGCCCATTAGAAACTTAGTGCCCAAGATTTCTTCTGGGGTCTGGTTATGAAAGTACCCTCTGCCTGGAATGTACCAAAATTCCATACTCCCAGAAGGAAAGCCAGCGTTCAGTGTAAACCACAGTTACAATGTTTGTTCAAATAGTCTAGGCCTGGCAAGGCACCTTTATAAGCATGCCCTTTTAAAGGTAATAGTCTCAGGCCTGCTATTTAACTCTTTTCTGCACAGAAGTATACATAAGAGAGTAGTTGGAAATTTTGTATGTAAAGAATTGAAACTTTCCATTAATAATTTTCTGGACTAGACATACTTCTTCAACTTTGTAATTAAATGTAAGCTGAAATTTTTTATTTAAAATAAGTACTCAAGGATAGGGTATATAGTCAGTAATATTGTATTAACTATATATGTTGCCGTATAGGTACTAGACTAATGGGGGAGGATCGCCTTGTAAGTTATATAATTGTCTAACCACTGTGCTGTAGACCTGAAACTAATATAAGATTGTCAACTATAACTGAAAAACAATTTTTTTAAAATAAGTACTCAAAGATTATTCTAAATATTCTACAAGGTAAAGATTAAATTTGTTTAAAAATCTTCACAAAATGATATAATTTATTTCATTTGTATATTTTCACTTAGACTGAAGATAAACTTATATTCTCATAAATGTGTAAATATTATCTATAAACATATTCCCCAGTATTGGTTTATGCAATTAATAGTATATAAACAGATTTTTGAACTTTAATGAACATTACCATCTTCATTTTAGTTTTACATTGTGAAGGAAAACAGAGGTAATGAAGGCACATGTGTTGGAGTTTCTCGCTGGCCAGTACATGACTTTAACCACCGTACTACCTCGGATATGTGGCTCTATCGGGCCTACAGTGGTAACCTCTATCACAATGGAGAACAGACTCTGACATTGTCCAGCTTTACTCAAGGAGATTTCATTACCTGTGTGTTAGACATGGAAGCCAGGACCATTTCTTTTGGGAAAAACGGAGAGGTACTGAAACTCATTCACAAGCATTGCATGTTTTCTTGTTTTTGTTTACATTCAACTCAGTTATTCAGGTGCTGGTTATTCGGTTTATAGATTATCCATTCTTCTTTGCTTTTCTCTAATACCTTTTTGTTCACATAGTATTTATCAGCACTAAATAAACAACAGAAAGATAGTAAAATCCAAGTAAGATTATTGAAACAGATGAACAAATTAGGATTATTTACTACATGTGGAATTTCCTTGGTTCGTAAGGTTAATTGAGATTTGGCTCTAGTAACTTCATTCTGTCTAAGAGCTTTGAATCTTAAGGTGATTGGATATCATCAATTTTAAAAAATATTTTTATTTTCTTTTCATCACCTCTGCCACATTCTAGGAACCCAAATTAGCTTTTGAAGATGTGGATGCAGCAGAGTTGTACCCGTGTGTAATGTTCTATAGTAGCAACCCAGGGGAAAAGGTAATGAGACCGCAAGTATAAAGCATAAAAGATATTTGTCATTTTTTATTAATATTCATTAACATCAGGTAAAGCTTATAAATATGTTATTTCTACCATTGAAAGTACATGCTCAGGTAATTTACAGTTTTACAAGGTTAGCTTACTCTTAAAAATAGCCCTTTTAAGGTGTTATTTGATATTCTGGCAATGTGAGTATAGCGAGTCAACTTTCAAGCATATGTGCAGTTATAAAAATTGTAGGAAATAGTTTATGGATAATCTGGTTTATTGACACATGAATATGAGAGAAATATAGAAATAATCTTAAATATAATCAGATATCATCAGCTGAATATTGGAAGTTCCAGTTGTGATGGGGGCAGCTGCCTTTCATTCATTCAGCTGAGGGGATTCTCAGATTTTGTAGGTGGTATAAATTTAATCCCCAAACCTTTAGGAGGATCATATTAAAGAGATCACCCACTCAGCATAAACTGTTTTTCTCCTCGTCTAAAACCCAAGCAGAAACAAATTTGTTTGTGGTCTTCCTGTGCTGGTGGGTGGATTTGTTTTCTTTCCCATCCTTTCACTTAAAGATGTAGTGTAACCTAGGTCAGTTCTCCAGAATTTCTAGTTATTTTTTAGTAGAAAGTTTTCATGCTATCATATATATTGTATTTCTTTTTCTTTCTGGCAGAATATTTATTAATAAAGACATTTGTAATTTGGCAGATTATTTGCTAAATTATTTCTGGAATTCGGATTAAATATGCTCTGTCCCCCTACAATATTTCTATAATGGAAGTGCTAGATTTGGTAAATCTTAACCATGAAAGTTACTTTTTATTATATGCTTTTAAATATATTTTAAAATTTTTCAAGAAGGTATAATTTCAAGCTAGCCATTGACTTTTTTTGAACATTTGTTATATGTCTGGCACTGTGCTAATAAGCACTTTCTGTGCATAGTCTTATTTAATCTTTAAAATAACCATAAGAAACAGATATTATTAGTGCCATTCTTTTCAGATGAAAAAGCTGAGGGTTAGTGAGATTAAATAATTTTCTAAGATTATGCAGAGTTAAGATTTGAACTTAAGTCTTGCTCTTCTTTTAATCTCTCTATATATGTCTTATTTGAAGTGTGTGCCTATATTGGGACTATCTCAATTATCTAAATTTATGGTTTTATTTTAATGCCCCTTGAATAATATAAGATGGTCCCAGGACTCAATATTATTCTGGAGTCTCAAGGATGAGAGCGAATAGATCCTCAAGGCTTTTTTTTTTTTTTTGACTAAATCGAGTCAGTCACATATACCTTGGTCTGTATCCTTCCTTTGTGTGGCTGCAATAGCTCTGATACTCAGAGGCTGCGGGAAGTTTAAATGACTGGGCAGCATATTTCAGAGAACTGTTTTGCTACTAACTTTAGTAGATCTGGGGCTAGTGGTATAACACACATGTATTAGGAGACCAAACACTAGTTCAACATGGGATTACATGTGCTAGAATTTATAATGTCTGATAGTTTAGGAGAACTTTTAATATCACACATTTGCTACCCTCTTTTACAGGTAAAAATTTGTGATATGCAGATGCGTGGCACACCTCGAGACTTACTTCCAGGAGACCCCGTTTGTAGTCCAGTAGCAGCAGTGCTGGCAGAGGCCACTATTCAGCTTATCCGAATCCTTCACCGAACAGACCGTTGGACTTATTGCATTAACAAAAAAATGATGGAAAGGCTCCACAAAATTAAGATATGTATTAAAGAGTCAGGTCAGAAGCTAAAGAAAAGCCGCTCGGTTCAAAGCCGAGAGGAAAATGAAATGAGAGAGGAGAAGGAGAGCAAAGAAGAAGAGAAAGGTAAACACAGTAGACATGGCCTTGCCGACCTCTCAGAGCCACAGCTGAGGACCCTTTGCATAGAAGTGTGGCCTGTGCTGGCAGTGATAGGAGGAGTTGATGCTGGTCTTAGAGTTGGAGGTCGGTGTGTTCACAAGCAAACTGGGCGCCATGCTACACTGCTGGGAGTGGTCAAAGAGGGCAGCACATCTGCCAAGGTCCAGTGGGATGAAGCAGAAATTACTATCAGGTATGATCTGTTAAGTTACACTTTTAGCAAATGAGTATTTAATGGTGACATGGGCCATTGCCTATGGACAATGAGTAATTATGTATTTTAGGTGAGCAGCCAGTTAACTTTTTAAAATACTTTTTTTCATGCATTTGGGTATGAGTACTATGATTTCATAAAGGAATATTTCCTAAATCTGTGTTCCTTGGAACACTAGTGGTTTATAAAGTATATAGTTTTTGTTTTGTGTTTTGAAGAAATGGTAAGTTAAACTAGGATCCTTCTTTCTGTTTTTCATTTGACTTCCTGCCTTTCGATCATTTTCATTACACATTGGAATAGAGAGCCAGCCAGCAAATCTGTCAGTTACATTTTGTGTAGGAGGGCTTTGAATTTAGAAGGGGAACATTTGAGTGACTAGAATTAGGTTTTCTGTTATCTGTGATTTTAAGTATTCTTGCCTTTTTTAAGCACATATTTCTATCCCCTTGGTGTATGTGCAGCATTTTGGATAGACACAAAAATTACATTTGACATAAACTGTGTATGTACTTAAAAGCATTTAGATGGGTTTTGCAATCAGATAAGATTTATGTGAAATAGAAACTTCATATGTTAAAAATATGCCAAGTATCTCCATCGATAAGGGGATTGACTCACTTATCTATTGACTCTACATAGTTGTATTATTTGAAGATAGGGATTTATCGATGATATAATACAGCTGTTCATTATGCTGCTTAAAGTGATTGCTTTGTAATGTTAATATGACATGGGACAATATCTAAAACATTGGTTCTTAAGTATTTTTTGGAGGCAGTACTGCTTTACATTCTAACAATAGCTATAGACCCTCTCAGCTGAAAAATACACATATATAAAGTTTATACACAATTTCAGGAGTTAATAAACTTTACCTCCTCCTACTCTTCCAAGGTAAGAAACCAATGAAAATTTTACAGTGTTATGTGGAAATATTTTTTCTTTTATCCTTTGCCTTGTTTTAGAAAGGATTTATTAAGCCTTATTAATATGCTTATAATATAGCAAAATAAATACGAGAAACAAGGCAAAGAGTAAATAAGATTGGGAAAGTTAAGCGAGAACCAAGATTTAGGTTAATAATACAAAGGTATACCACCAAACTTTCTATACTTCCTCAAGCTTTCTATTACATTTTATATAACATTTTTAAACGTCAGGAAATTCTTGCCAAATATCAGGAAATATGTGATCATATTTTTGCTTAAACTATAAGTTAGAAGCATTAATTGAAAATTACGAAGTCATATTTTAAGGAAAAAAAGTCTTCTCTGGAGTAGATTATAAATGGCCATTACCCACATAATAAACCAGATTTATTATACAAACTTTCCAAATAGCTTACATCAGGAATTGAAGAACATTTGGCCTACCTCCCGGTTTTGTAAATAAAGTTAAACAGCCACACCCATTTGTTTCTCTATTATGAATGGCTGCTTTCACACTATGGTGGCAGGGTTCAAAGGTTGTAACTGAGACCATGTGGCCTACAGGGTCTAAAATATTTACTGTTTGGCTCATACAGAAATTTTGCTAATTATTGGCTTTTATTATAGTGAATATTCTTATTTGAAAGCACATGCACATTTCATTGCTTTTTTACATCACATCTCCCCATTTTCTCATAATAGACTCATTTTTCTCTCTGTTTGTAATGACTTCTCTAGTTTGTGTAAATTATTCTCTGTACATGATGCATCTTATTTTGTCTACATTATTTTCTGTATCTTCCTCCTGTCTATCCCTCACTTGCTTCTTCCTGTGTCATTCTGATCTTTATTAAAGCTTCCCAACTTTTTGGTCGCCTAGTGATACTCCATTGTATAATCTGGAACCCTGTGAACCACTGCCTTTCGACGTGGCACGATTCCGAGGTCTGACGGCTTCTGTGTTGCTGGACCTCACGTATCTGACTGGCATTCATGAAGACATAAGCAAACAGAGCATCAAGCGACATGAAAAGAAACACCGACATGAATCTGAGGAGAAAGGGGATGTTGAGCAGAAAACTGAGAGTGAATCTGCTTTAGATATGCGGACTGGCTTAACATCTGATGATGTCAAAAGTCAAGGTACCACAAGCTCCAAATCAGAAAACGAAATAGCTTCATTTTCCTTAGATCCAACTCTGCCAGGTGTGGAATCCCAACATCAAATAGCAGAAGGAAAAAGAAAAAATCATGAACACATGTCCAAAAACCATGACATAGCCCAGTCAGAAATCAGAGCAGTCCAGCTGTCTTATCTCTACCTCGGTGCTATGAAATCACTTAGTGCTCTTCTTGGCTGTAGTAAATATGCTGAGCTGTTGCTGATACCAAAAGTTCTAGCTGAAAATGGTCACAACTCAGACTGTGCGAGCTCTCCAGTTGTTCACGAAGATGTGGAGATGCGTGCAGCCCTGCAGTTCTTGATGCGACACATGGTGAAGCGAGCAGTCATGCGGTCGCCCATAAAGAGAGCGTTGGGATTAGCTGATCTGGAACGAGCTCAAGCCATGATCTATAAATTAGTGGTCCATGGGCTTTTAGAAGACCAGTTTGGGGGAAAAATGAAGCAAGGTATGTTATCTGATTTTTTTTGTTTGTTTTGCTTTTGTGCCGTTGAAATTATTTATAATTGTCAGAAGTGATGTATTATGTAAGTGATTTATAAAAATGTTTTTTTGGCCAAAGCAATTTCACATTGTTTTCCCATTGCAAGATGAACAGTTCTTTTATATTAATAATCTACTTATAAGTTTCTATTTTAGACCTATAAAGTATTAGAATTTAATAATTATTACTACAGTTTGTAAAACAAATTTAACTCATGCCACAAAAGTTACTCGAGTATTTATTGATCTAATTCAAAATATATATTATTCCGATAACTTCTCAGAGACATTTTAAAGGATATTTTAAAGTACTACTTTCATAGACTATGCCTTGTACATGAAAAACCTTGTTTTATATTTTATCTCCACCTTTGGAGGTAATATGAATTCTGCGATAAAAATGAGATTCATTCAGTAAAAATTTATTGAGTGCCTGCTATATGCCAGGTACTCTTCTAGGTTCTGGGAAGTCAGCAGTGAATAAAACAAAGTGCCTTACCTCCATGGAACTTCCATTGTTTTTTTCTTCCACCCCTTCCTCTCCCTCCTTTCTTTCCTTTATTTTACTCCCCTTCTTCCCTTCTTAGCTTAGGCAGTAAATAGGCAGAGGGAGGTGCGTGGTGCATTTAATAGGAGTGTAAAGATCATGATGATTATGAAGGTCTGTTGGCCATTTAGCAAACTTTAATAGAATTAGCTATCTTTGTAGCAACTAGTTTTTTGTTTGTTTGTTTGTTTGTTTTTTACTTTTAGGAGTAGTTTATTTTGCAAGGCATTGCCTTTTTTTGAAGCATGGAGTTCCTGTCAAGGATTTTATTATTCTTGTATTTACATGTCTTCATTGTTGCCTGTTTAAAGATAGGCATCAAAATCAAAGTGCTAAGAAAACAGTTTTAATGATCAGATTTTATTAGAGTATCTCTAGTCAAATCTTACAAGCATAAGTGAGACTATTTGTTTTTGAGAAAACCTTCCCTAAAAAAATGACTAATTACAAGGGCTTGTTAACATTATTATTTTTAGTCTACAATTGTGAGTACAATCGTGACTACAAAGATATATATATAAGGACATTTTTTTGTAAATCTTTCATAGAAATCGATAACTCATGAAATATATTTAGAAACTTTCCAAATTAGAGGTTAAAAGTTTTTCATTCCCATGTCACATTTGAAAAAATAAATTCTTACTACTTTCTTAACCTTTATCTTAACTTTTACCTTGGTATATAGAGATCGATCAACAAGCTGAAGAAAGTGACCAAGCCCAGCAGGCACAGACTCCAGTTACCACTAGCCCATCAGCTTCAAGTACGACTTCCTTTATGAGCAGCTCACTGGAGGATACTACAACTGCCACCACTCCAGTCACTGATACAGAAACCGTGCCTGCATCTGAGTCCCCAGGAGTGATGCCACTAAGTCTTCTCAGGTAGGGAAGTTGACCTTTAAAGCCTGCTATATTTGATTCCTGTGGTTCTGAACGTTTGATTGTTCTCTAATGAAAAATGTGCCCAACTTAAAGCATTCTTAGAGCTAGAAGAAACCTAAGAGATCATATGGTCAAACCCATTTTACTAAAGTTGAAAATGTCTCTCAGAAGTTTAACAACTTGCCCCTATCTCATAGTCAGTCTACCATGCAGCTGACAACCAGGTACTCTAGCACTCTATTGTCTTATAAAATGACTTTTTTGTGTGGGGAGGGGTTAGGATTTTGAATATATTTTTTCCTTAAAAAGTAAATACTTGTATTTTTAACATTATAGCCCCCAAGAGAATAATTTTCCTCCATTAAAATAATTTCCTCTGGTTATTTCCCTTTAAAGCATAATTCCTTTATTATTACTGTAAGATCAAACAAGTCTGCTTTTCAAATGAAAGAACATGTCCTTTGATGCTTCTTCAACCAACCCTATTTTAGTAAATTTGTACATTTCAAATAATGTTTAAGTTTCTCTTTGCTTCAGTTTGCCAGATGTATACATAAAATGAAAACTTTGAAAGATCTTTAGAGAGGGGCTATTTTGTGAGCTGTCCTAGGTAGAGCT
>NW_006442109.1:11366211-11370856 GCF_000325575.1 Pteropus alecto
CCCTTAATTGACAGGCCATTATTATTCCCCAGCGTGTAGACTGATATCCTAGAGAGAAGAAGAGAGAGTGGCTATTACTATAATAATTCTCAAGTTTTGGCGTGCACAAGAGCTACCTGTGAGGCTTTTTAAAGCTCTGGGGATATATCCCCCAGCACGTCTCTCAGTAGGTTTGGTAGAGCACATAGTTTGCATTTAAATTGTTTCCCTAGTGATTTTAATGCAGTGGCCACACATTAAGAATTATTGCTCTGATCTTGGGCAGAAGGAGCACTAATCCTGTAGCTACAGTCGCCCAGTCCCCACACATCTCCTGCCTCTTAGCTCTGTCACTTGGGCAGAAGGAGCACTAATCCTGTAGCTACAGTCGCCCAGTCCCCACACATCTCCTGCCTCTTAGCTCTGTAACACAGTTCTAGAAGGTGCTTCTGTTCAAAAAAGGAGGAAGAGAGGGATGGTAGGATATTCTAATATGATTTTTGACTTCTCTGGCATTGCAGAATTCAAGGCATCCACAGAGGGTCAGTAGCACTGTCTTCTTTTTGCCTTTCAAGCTCTGTAGTGTAAACATGGGATTCACTGGTAAAATAATGCTCCCTTGTTCCTAGAGGCATCCACCAGGCTTTATGACTCCTTTCTTCTCAGTTTTTGTTTCCTTGCTGTTGGCTGAGACTATATTAGAACTGCAATTGTCTCTGCCTGGGTGAATATCATTTAACATGAGCAAAATCAGAGAACAGCTGTTCTCTATGTGAATACCATTATATCACAGTTATTTGACTGGGTAGACAATGCTTTTTTGATGCTTAAAAAGTTATTATTAGTTCTGTTGGACAAATAGAGCAGTCAATTAGTGAGGATCTTCCTGGATTTCATTCTTTAGCCAGTGTCTGCCTTCTAAGCTTGAGAGGTGCTGCCTCTCCTGTACCTTTCCCACTCTATGCAGCTGGTATGTCGTTCATATGCTATTTTTCAGTTGTGCTGGGTGACTGAGCAGTTACCTTTTCTTTCCATAACTTACCTGTAGATTATTACTTTGAATCCATGTGAATAATTTCATGGCTAGATATTGAATTTATATTTGAAGTAACTGTAAGTTATCTTTCTTTAAAAGTCTTTTTTTATTCTCTTACTACTGTATGCCTACCAAAATACCCCTATCATCTTGGTATTATAGTAGAGGAAAGGGCCATGAAGGCAGGGATTTTTTAAAATCTATTTTGTTAATTGCTGTATTCCTCCACCACTGAACAAATGATAAGGTATTATTAATTTAAGATATTATTAACAACATCCTATGAGATAATGATTTTTAAGACTAGAGTTTTTCTCCCTTCCCCCTAATTTAGTTATAGTTAATATATATAATTTTCCAGGTCACATATTCTTTTATAAGAAGACTGTGATATATATATTTTCTGGATTTTATGCTAACTCTTGTTGTTTTCTTAAAGGCAAATGTTCTCTAGTTACCCCACTACCACTGTACTTCCCACTCGTCGTGCACAGACTCCTCCAATATCATCATTACCAACCTCTCCATCTGATGAAGTAGGAAGGAGGCAAAGCTTAACTTCTCCTGATTCCCAGTCAGCAAGGCCAGCTAATCGTACAGGTGCGTATACTACCATGCACTATGACAAACCTCTTGGCATTCCAGATACATGGGACATTATTATGTGGGCATTGTGTTTTGTTTTTATTGAAGGGAAAACAGTGATTTTAATGAAGAAGGGTCTGCCCCATCAAACTGAACTGTCATCTGTATTTTGAAACTGCTGATTGAATTTGGCTATTTAGGAGAGAAATAATGTACTATATACATCAGTTATATTAGACCTTTCTTCTTTTCTACTATAGACATTTTTTGTCCTATGAATTTCCTTCTAAGCCCTGCTTTTGCTGCAACTCACACATTTTGAAATGCTGTTTTCATTTTCATTCAGTTTAAAGTACTGTCTAATTTATCATTGATATCTTCTTTGATATATAGGTCATTTAGAAGTTTGTTATTTCATTTCTAAATATTTGGGGATTTTTCAGATCTTTCTATTGTTGATTTCTAATTTAATTTCACTGTCATCAGAGAACATATCTTGTATAATTTGAATTCTTTAAATTTATTGAAACTTGTTTTATAGCACAGAATATGGTTTGTTTTAATAAATATCCCACGAGTGCTTGGAAAAAATGTATATTGTGCTGTCGTTGAGTGGAGTATTCTATTAACTGTTGGTTAGGTCAGGTTGGTTGATAATGTTGTCTAAGTCTTCTTTATCTTTACTGATTTTTGGTCTACTTATTCTATCAGTTATTGAGGGAATGGTGTTGAAATCTCTGACTGTAATTATGGATTTTTCTATTTCCCCTTTCATTGATCAGTTTTTGTTTCATGTATTTTAAAGCTCTGTCTTTGAGTCAAAAAAAATTTAGGATTCTTATGTCTTCTAAATGAATTGACCTCTTTATCATTATGAAATGACTCTTTTTATCCCCGGTAATATCCTGTGCCCTTAAATCTGCTTTATCTGGAATAACAATAGACACTTCTGATTTTTTTTTTCATTGGTGTTTAGATGATATATCTTCTCCCATCATTTTACCTTTAATTTATTTGTGTCTTTATATAATGGGTTTCTTAAAGATAGCCTGTAGTTACATCTTGCTTTTTTAATCCAACCTGATGTTTTGTGCCTTTTAATTGGGATGTTTAGACCATTTACATTTAATGTGATTATTGGTATGGTTGGGTTTAAATCTATCATTTTTCTGTTCAACTCATCTGTTCTTGTTCCTTTTTTCCTCTTTACCTACTTCTTTGGATTACATGAGTATTTTTTAAAAATTATTTTATGTTATCTCCTTTGTTGGCTTATTAGCTATACTTTGTATTATATTTTCAGAGATTAATTTTAGGTTTATAGAATACATCTTTAATCATCACAGTCTACCTGCAAGAACTGTTATACTACTTCATGTGTAGTAAAAAACAATTTAACAAAAATATGCTTTCATTCTCCCTTTCTCAGCCCTTGTACTTTCATCATTATTCATTTAACTTCTACATACATTATAAAGCCCCATAATATATTGTTATTATTTTTTCTGTACACAGCCAATTATCTTTTAAGGAGATTTAAAAACTAAAGCATGTATTTTATTTATACCCACATATTTACCAGTTCTGAGATTCTTTATTTTCGTGTGTAGATTCAAATTTCATTTCTTTCTGTTTGAAAGACTTCCTTTAACATTTCTTGTAGTGGTCTGTCGGTGATGAATTCTTTTGGCTCTTGTATGTCTAAAAGAATCTATTTCCCCTTTGTTTTTGGAAAATATTTTCACTGGCTGTAGATTTCTAGATTGACAGTTCTATTTTACTTTCAGACTAGATGTTGCTCTGCTGTCCTCTGGCGTGCATTGTTTTCAACGATAAGTCTCTCATTCTAATCTTGACGTAATATGCCTTTTTCTCTAGCTGCTTTTAAGATTTTTTCTGTTTATCACTGGGCCTAAACATTTTGATTATGATCTACCTTAGTATAGTTTTCTTCATGTTTCTTGTTGAGTTTCTTGGATCTATGAGTTTATAGTTGTCATTAAATTAAGAAATTTTTCATCCATGATCTTTTTCTCATTTTTTTTCCTGTACTGCTGTTCTATTTTAGTGTCTCCAGTTACATGTATATTAAGCCACACAAAATTGTCCAATAAACCACTGATGCTCTGCTCTTTCTTTCTGTTGTTGCTAGTCCTTTTTCTATCTGTATTTCATGATGGATAGTTTTTATTGTTGTCTTCTGGTCATTAACCTTTTCTTCTGCATTGTTTAATCTGCTCTTAACCCATCCAGTGTATTTTTTCTACTTAAACATTGAGATTTCATCTCTAGAAGTTTGCTGTAGGTCTTTTTAAAAACCTTCTGTGTCTTTTTAACATGCTCAATCTTTCCTCTAGCTTATCAAATACATGGAATAACAATCAGTTCTCATTATTAGAATAGTTATGTTCTGTAAAGTCATTGTGAACACTGAATTAGTGAAAACTGAACCAGTGTTCCTAGGGAAAATACAGGGCTAGTTTCTGTGTACTTCTGGTCACATTTTATCAACTGGTCAGTTATAACCTTGTTTTATGTGTGTTTCTGTTTAATTTAACACCATATTTAATATATATTATTGATTCATTAGCATTGAACTCATGACCAACAGCATCATAACTTATACCTGAATGAAGCTTATCTAACACATATATTTTCTTCATAAGACACATTACAGCTTTCTTCTACGTAGGAACACTAGACAGCATTTCAACACTATGTTCGGGGGCTGTTTTAAACTGTGAAATCACCAACAAAAATCACAAAAATGGAAAGAAATGTGACACTTAAATTGACTGTGAAAAGGACACTTGTTTATAGTCTGAGAGCTGAAACTATGCCAAGCATCACCTTGTTTGACCTCAGCTAGAAACAGTGCTTTCAGAGACTGAAATTTTTTGTCACTGTGTATGTGAATGACTTCATGAAGGCACCATGAGTACTGATATGAAGTTACAAATTAATTTAATGAATAGATGAATTTGCAAGTATGGAATTCACAAATAATGCAGATCAACTGTATATATAATACCTGTTTAATGTCTT
>NW_006442109.1:11370886-11425001 GCF_000325575.1 Pteropus alecto
CTATCGACTAATTTTTCTCCTCATTTTGAATTGTATTTTCTTGTTTCTTTGCATTTAGTCATTTTTTATTGGATACTTGACATTGTGAATTTTACCTTGTTGGGTGCAGAATATTTTATATTTCTTCAAATATACTTTAGCTTTGTTCTAAGATATAGTTAAGTTACTTGGAAACGATTTGATTCTTTTAAGGCTTCTTTTTAAGCTTTGTATGTGGGACCTGGACAGTCTTTAGTTCAGGGCTAATTTTTTTCCACCACTGAACCAATACCTTTCTTAATATTCTGTCCAGTGCCTTATGCATTGCAAACTTTTTTCATTCTGGCTTGTGGTAACACAGACTCTTCCCAACCCTGGGTTAGCTCCAAGGATTGTTCTGCCAGCTACTTGGTGATTTTTTTCCCTAGTTTTGGATAGTACCTACATTAGCATCAGCTGAAGACATGAGAGAAGAGAAGGACCCTCTGCACATTTGTGTGCAGCTCTGTTTTTCCCATATAGCTCTCTCCTTTCTGGTATTACACCCTGTAAATTCCAGCCAGCTCGAATTCTCCACTCTGTCTTTTCAATTCAGAGAGAGCACTGAGTTTAAGTTGAATTTATCCTCTCTGAACTGTGGCTTGGAAGCTTTTCAGGCAATATGCTGAGACAGTTGTATACCTCGCCTTGTTTGATTCTCTTCCCTCAGGGCTCACTGTCTGATGATGCATGTAGTTGTTTAAGGTGAGAATAAATCCATTCTCTGTTACTCCATCATCACTAGAAGCAGAAATCCATCAGATGTATCAGTACTGTTAACACTGTAGCAGTAGTGATTTAAGCAAAAATGAGTTATAGTCCCTTTCTGCCCCCTTCCTCCTTCCTAATTCAATTCAAAAGCTATTAAGTGGAGCCAAGGTAGGTAGACATTCATGCCAGGAGGATTCGAGAGGTGGGTGGTGTGGTGACCCAGAGTGGGGTGTCAGAACTAGATTGGGGTGGGAAAGGCTTACCCCAATGGGAGTGGCCTGGCATGGAGTACTGAGTCCAGATGGGGTGAGGAAATGTCCATGGCCTGGCACCAGATGTCAGAGGGAAGTGTTCACATGGCCTGGCACCATATGTCAGAGGGAAGTGTCCACATGGCTGAGCACCAGGGCTGTGCAGGGTCCACTAGCGCTATCCACTAAAAAGGTCTAGAAGCAGTGATACTTTAGTAGCAGTAAACACACCTAGTGCTGAGATCTTTTAATACCATTCTCTACAAAAAGAAACTCCAGTCTCCTAAGAGAAATGACTGATTTCAGAGTTGAGTATGAGATGAGCCTGGAATAGCTTGTGCCAGAAAGTGATAAAGTGTTCAGACAATGATGGGCACATGCCTCAGTGATATAGAAACCAGGTCAAAGGGGCTTCCACTGGCCAAATTAGGGAGGTTTAAGACATCAAAATAAGTAATCTTGATAACCCATGAATACAATAAGAATCTATAACCCCATACTGAAATATATGAAGAAAGGGGAAGCTTTGCTTTGAGTGAAATACCAACCGATGAACCTAAAAGCAATGATAAACTTTGAAAAACCATCATTTGTCAACCATTGTAATGATGATTAATTCAGCCAGTAAATATAAATGGATGGTAATGAGTGAAACTTTAATGGGGAATGGGATATTTACATATCCTCATACTATACCAGCTTAACTCAAATGTTCAAAGTTAGCATCACTAGTTATGGGACAAATTGAAATCATGTACCATATGATAGCACGTAACGAGAAAAAGGCAGCCTCAGTTTTGTGGTACTCCTGCCCAAAAGCGCAACCTGAATCTAATCGTGAAAATACATCAGACAAACCCAGGTTGAGGGACATCCTACCATATACCTGGCCTGTAATCTTCAAAGTATCAAAGCAATTGAAAGAGATTGAAGGGAGACATGAAAACTAAATGCAAAAGTGATCCTGAGTTGGATCCTTTGCTGTAAACAACATCATCAGGACTTTTGGTGAAACTAGAATGGGATCTGGATTAGATGATAAAACATAGTTAACTTTGTTTTGTTAATGGTTATGCAGGAGAATATCCTTATTTTTGAGAGTTATGTATTAGTGTTTTTAGGGGACATGAAGCATCATGTCTGCTACTTAATCTCCAGTGGATCAGGGGTAAAAGAATTCTTTGTACTATTCTTGCAAATTTCTGTTAAGTTTGAAATATTTGTAAGTAGGAACGTATTTTAAAATAAGAAATATTTTAAAAAAATTTTCAGCGAGTTTATCTTTATAAAAAACCTTAAGCTATTACAAATGCAATCATGTTTAGTTATATCTTTAATGAATTTTTTTCACTTTTAATTTTTTAAAATTAAATTTATTGGGGTGACATTGCTTAATAAAATTATATAGGTTTCAAGTGTACATTTCAATAACACATCATATGCATTGTGTTTACCACCCAATGTTAAGTTATCCGTCACCTTATATTTATCCTCCTTTCTCTCCCCTCCCTCCTTTCTTTCTGGTAACCACTAAACTATTATCCACGTCCATGAGTCTGTTTGTCTTGTTCATTTGTTGCTTTCAGTTTTATATCCCGTATATAAATAAAATCGTATGGTTTTCAACTTTTTCTGACTTATTTCGCTTAGCATCATAATCTCAAGATCCATGCCTATAATCGCAAATGGCAGTATTTCATCTTTTCTTATGGCTGAGTAATATTTCATTGTATATATGTACAAATTTTTATATATCTAATTATCTGTCGAAAGGCATTTCACTTGTTTCTATGATTTGGCCACCATGAATAATACTGCCATGAACAAGGGGTGCATATATCTGTATGGATAAATGTTTTCAAATTTTGGGGATAGAGATACCAAGAAGAGGGATCATATGGTAATTCTAATTTTTTTGAGGAACCTCCATACTGTTTTCCTTAGTGGCTATACCAATTTACATTCTCACAGCAGTGTATGAAGGTTTCTTTTCCCCCATGACCTCTCCAACACTTGTAATTACTTGTCCTATTGATGATAGCCATTCTAACAGGTGTGAGGTGGTATCTCATTGTGGTTTTGATTTGCATTTCTTTAATAGCTAGTGAAGTTGAACATCTTTTCAAATGTCTGTTGACCATTTGTATGTCTTCTTGGGAGAACTGTCTCTTCAGGTCCTCTTCCCATTTTTTAATTGAATTTTTGTTGTCGTTTTGTTGAGTTGTATGAGTTCTTTGTATATTTTGGATATTAGACCCTTATCGGAATCATTGTTTGCAGTTATCTTCTCCCATTCAGTTGGCTGCCTCTTTGTTTTGTTGATGGTTTCCTTTGCTGCTCAGAAGTTTTTTAGTTTGATGTTGTCCCATTCATTTATTTTTGCATTTACTTCCTTCGCCTTTGAGGTCAAATTCATAAAATCCTCTCTAAATCCAAGGTCCATGAGTTTAGTAACTATGTTTTTTTCTATGCTATTTATTGTTTCAGGTCTTGTATTTAGGTCTTTGATCCATTTTGAGTTAATTTTAGTGTATAGTGACAGATCACAGTCTAGTTTCATTCTTTTGCTTGTGGCTTTCCAGTTTTCCCAGCATCCTTTATTGAAAAGACTTTCTTTTCTCCATTGTATATTTTTGGCTCTTTTGTTGAAAATTATTTACCCATATATATGTGGGTTTATTTCTGGACTCTCTATTCCATTCCATTCCATTGGTCTGTGTGTCTGTTTTTCTGCCAATACCATGCTATTTTTATTATTGTCACTTTGAGGTATAATTTGAGGTCAAGATAGCATGATACCTCCGGCCTTGTCCTTTTTTCTTAGGTTTGCTTTGGCTGTTGGGTTTTTTGTAATTCTGTACAAATCTGATGATTTTTTCTATTTCTTTAAAAAATTCCATTGGGATTTTGATGGGATTGCATTAAATCTGTTTATTGCTTTTGGTAATATGGCTATTTTAACTATTTTGATTTTTCTAATTCATGAACATAGAATAGCTTTCAATTTCTTTGTGTCTTCTTCAATTTCTTTTATTAATTTCTTATAATTTTCAGTGGATGGGTTCTTCACATGACTCATTAAGTTTATTCCTAGGTATTCTTTTTGTTGCAATTGCAAAAGGAATTTTTTTTTTCATTTCTTTTCCTGAAATTTTATTTTTAGTGTATAGGAATGCTATGGATTTTTAACTTTGTATCCTGCAACTTTACTGTATTTTTTTGTTTCTAATAGTTTCTTGGTGGAATCTTTAGGGTTTGCTATATAGAGAATCATGTCATCTGCATAAAGTGACAATTTGACTTCTTCATTCCCAGTTTGGATGCTTTTTATTTCTTTCTCTTGCCTGATTGCTCTAGCTAGGACTTCCAATACTATATTGAATAAGAGTGGTGAGAGCAGTTCCTGATCTTGGAAGGCTTTTAGTTTTTCACCATTAGTATGATGTTAGATGACGGTTTGTCACATGTGGCTTTTATTATGTTGGGGAACTGTCCTTCTATACTATTTTATTAAGCATTTTGATCAAAAATGGATGCTGTTATCTTGTCAAATGCTTTTTCTGCATCTATTAATATGATCATATGATTTTATTTTGTTGATGTGGTGTATTGCATTAAACCATTTGCATATGTTGAACCATCCTTATGCCCCTGGAATGAACCCTACTTGATTATAATGTATAATCTCAATGTATTGTTGTGTTCTATTTGGTTGTATTTTGTCTAGGATTTTTGCATTTGTATTTATCAGAGATATTGGTCTATAATTTTTTTGTGTGTTATCTCTACCAAGTTTTGGTATCAGGGTAATTTGGTCACTTAAAATGATATGTAGTGAATTCTTTAATGGAGTAAAATTTCATTATATTTGGACAGTATTAGGAAGTTGGGGACCCATAGTTACTATAAGAACACTTTTTACTTATGGTATGTAGTAATATTTATGCCTTTACTTCTGTTTCTTTTGTCTCAGCCTTGTCAGACCCAAGCAGTAGACTTTCAACTTCTCCTCCTCCTCCAGCGATTGCAGTACCCTTGCTGGAAATGGGGTTCTCTCTCCGGCAAATTGCCAAAGCCATGGAAGCCACAGGTAGGATAAGTTTTTATATATCAGTATATGTACATATGAGAAGCCCGATCTTATTAAGGGCAATATATTTTTTTAATATATTTTTTAAGAGGCCATAAAGCTTAGTAAGATTTTTAACACTAGAATGGCATCATAATAGACTCTTAAGCTGATAGCATGAATAACAAATTACTTCGCCCAAAGTCAGTGTCAGAATTTTTTTCCCCCTGTTCAGGTGCTCGAGGAGAGGCTGATGCCCAGAACATCACTGTCCTTGCCATGTGGATGATAGAGCACCCTGGGCATGAGGACGAGGAGGAGCCTCAGTCAGGCAGCACAGCAGACTCAAGGCATGGAGCAGCAGTTCTAGGCAGTGGTGGGAAATCAAACGATCCCTGTTACTTGCAGTCACCAGGAGATATACCATCAGCTGATGCTGCTGAGATGGAAGAAGGCTTTAGTGAAAGGTGAAATTCCCAATTTCCAAATTTCTCTTCAACGTGTTATAAATGATGTCTCCAAGAGCCCCATTTATTTTCCTTCATAGATGCTTCTAATGATGTGTAAAGTTGATAAGTAGAGATATATGAAAAGTTGTACATTTTGGTTACAAGTTTATGTTTCTGTGAAAGGTAAAAATAACATGACAGGTTTTGACTTGAATGGATGTTTTCATGGAAAGAAGGAAATAATTTTTATATTAAATTGATCTAAAAAGAGGAAAGTGAAAATGTTTATTCTGAAATAAAATAAACATGCTGTTAAAATCATTTTATCTCATATAATTGCTATAAAATAGAATGTTCATTTCAGTATTTATCATGTTTATTTCTAATACAATTGATTTAATTAATGCATTTGATAGAAATGGACTTTTAGTTTTTTTCTGTCTCAACATATTTTATTTCTTCTTTAGTTTTTTTAAGCTGAGAAAAGAATTCTGTGATAATGCCTAGCCTAAAATGAGCTGCAATAAAACATTCTACAGTTCTTAAAATCTTTTCCCTTGAGCACTTCTTATGACTTTAAATCTTCATTTTTCATTTCAGCCAATGAAGTCATATGGTTACCATTGCTTTCATCTTATGTAAATATGCAGACATTTTCTGGCAAGCTCAATAAATGTTTTCATAACCTATTTCGAGATATCTGTTTCTCCTAGACAAAGATTCCCAGTCATTTTAAATTTTAAGTATTTAATCATTTAGGATTTAGTTAAAGCCATCAATCTCATTTGAATTTGAACACGCATTAAGCATCATTTCATTGTTAGTATAATTAAGAATCAGATAAAATTATTGCTCATGGCAATATGACACATTTAAAACTTAGGAGTTTTACCAAGGACAAAAGATATACTTCAAAGTTTTATCATAAACTTATTTTATTGGTAATATTTGGAGGAAGAAGTACCACCACAAGCAAGTATGCAACTTTGCTTTCTATTCACGATGGTTTTTAAAAATCTGTATTGCTTTCAAACTTGAACTTGTAGCCCTGATAATCTGGATCATACAGAGAATGCAGCTTCTGGAAGTGGACCACCAGCTAGGGGCCGCTCAGCAGTAACAAGAAGGCACAAGTTTGATTTAGCTGCTCGTACATTGCTAGCAAGAGCAGGTAATTATATGTTTCACATCCTATTCTTCGTGAAAGTACCACAATTTGCTTATATTTTAAAGTCAGTGTAAAAGCAATATTAAAAAGACGTAAACTAATGATACTAGGTACTCAGTTCCTCCACATTAACAGACAACAATTTGCATATTTTTGTGCATTTACATAACTTTACATAATTGAAATCACAGCATACATTCATAGACTTATTTTTAAGTTCCCTGTGAGTACAGAAGGCTATACTGGTCACTTGTAGATATTGAGATATTTCATAAATGCTCTCTCTGCCCTCAAGCAACTTATAATTTAGAAGTCAAGATGCATGTTTAAAATTTAACAACAGATAAGAAGGAGCTGAAAAGAGCACTGTACCAAAAGAGGAGGCACTGGCTTCTCTGATGTACTCTGTGGACCTCAGGGCTTCACTATCAGGCCATAGATAAGCAAAAGTAAATTCCCACATTACACTAGTAAATACTTCAAGGATTATGTTCTGGGCATATGAAGTGTAAGTTATAGGGAACATATTTTCCAAATGAAAAGTTAGGATATGTGATTTGTCAAAACAGAGTTTGATCCTTGAAATAGTAAAGCAAATAGTGATTCAGTAATTTCTGGGAACAGAGAGAAATTGAGACTTCTAGAAAATATAGGCTGTATACTTAATATATAATGAAAGGGACTGCTTTTAAAAAAAAATAAACCTAAAAGAAGAATAACAGCCCACATTTATTGAGCGTTTTTCTATATAACAAATGTTATGAAGTGTTTTACATGGATTTTTTTATTTAAACCTATCAACAGCCCTGCTTGGTGTGAGTGCTATTATCCACATTTTACAGAATAGGAAACACATGTGATAGGTAAAATTTTATGTTTATGGTCTACAGTTTCATAAGTCATCTGAGATATAGGCTCTGTCTGCATGTATGGCAGTTAAGAATTGGCGAAATATTCAGAATTATTTTATACATGCAAATAAAATGCCTTTTTTGTTTTGTTCTGAGCGGGCTTATACCGCTCTGTGCAGGCCCACAGGAATCAAAGTCGGAGAGAAGGAATATCTTTGCAGCAAGACCCAGGGGCGTTGTATGACTTTAATTTAGATGAGGAATTGGAAATTGATCTTGATGATGAAGCGATGGAAGCTATGTTTGGACAAGACCTGACCAGTGAAAATGATATTCTGGGAATGTGGATCCCAGAGGTACTGGATTGGCCTACCTGGGTGTGTGTGATTGCAGCGGGGGCTGCTCTGACTTATTTTCCTGCCCTCCTCTTCATACAGCTTACTAATAACAGTCTTGCCTAGAGTTGTAATACTCTAAAAGGTCTTACATCTCATTTAAAGTTTGGGGCTCTAACATTTGCTGTTACTTTGATACCTATAAACTAATAAGAAAAAGTCTCTCATTGCTGTCTCTATGCGATTTTATTGCTTCTCTCCCCAGATTAAATAGAGCTGTATTGTCATAATATTTCATTCTGATATCAAAGATAGATTACAAAACAGGTATCAGGTCCCAGTTAACTGTGCTGAGTATATAACATGACTGCTCTGCTCACCTTGCTATCTGAATGCATGTTCTTCTCCTTCATAGGTTCCATTTAACCATTGCTAATGCCCCATTCTAGGAACTAGTGCCACCTAAATACCTCCATCCAGGGGTAGGGTACATGGTGGGTTTGTATGTTTACATTGTTTAGTGTTATGCTTTTGTAGTGGGAAACTGAAAAGTTCAAAGGTATAAGTCCTACAGGAAAGGTCATCTACTATATTTAATAAGATAAATGAATCCTACTGACTTTTTAGAAATTCAGAAAATAGGTATGCATGTTATGACCAGATGAAAAGTGGTTTTCATTAGCGAGACTTATAGAAAACCATTTGAAATGGGGCAGATTATCATTTTTATTAACTCTTTTCTCGGTAGGATTGTTACTTTTATAACTAATTAGAGTGAGGAATGGCAAAGAATACCTTCAGATTGTGTGATGTGAATTCTGATTATAAAGAAATTTGTTATGTAGCATTAATGAACATCTTGCAAATATTCCAGCATATGTAAACTAGTTAATTTAATTTCATAAATAATCTAGTGACCTCTTCTAAATTTTATGTTAAATCGATTAATAATTTGATATGTAATTATTTTGTACAGCATGTTTGTGAGTCTGAAGACAGGGAAGAAGTGGTGGTGTGTGAACTGTGTGAATGCAGTGTCGTCAGCTTCAATCAGCACATGAAGAGAAATCACCCAGGCTGTGGGCGCAGTGCAAACCGGCAGGGCTATCGCAGCAACGGCTCCTATGTGGATGGCTGGTTTGGTGGTGAATGTGGGAGTGGAAATCCATATTACCTGCTATGTGGCAGCTGCAGGGAGAAGTACTTAGCCCTGAAGACCAAATCCAAGACAACAAGTTCTGAAAGGTACCTTGAAATTATATGGATATCCAGACCTTTTTCATGTGAGGAGTCACTTTTCAACTTTTTCTAAAGTCCTATGATTGCCAAATTGGGGTCAGGAAGGATGAAGGAAGTTAAGGAATTCATGTTCCTGTCAGAGCTGGGGAGCCTGTAGCCCAGGAACAGTGGTATGTCAGCAAGTGCTTTACTGGAGTTTGACTAGGTTAAGCTTTGACTTGTTGACAAGTTGTGAATGGGGTCCTTGCCTTAACCTTTTGGAGGCTTAATGGTCGATTTTTTTCATTAATGTTTTTCGTCGTATTTTTGACATCTTAATCGAGATCTTTTTCCTTAATGAAAAAATAGACTGTTTTAGATTAAATGAGCTTCTGCGAAAATATCACTTTTTTATATCCTCGAATAGCAATTAATCTCTAGTGAGTAGGGTTTTTGACTTATTGTCAACTATTGAAATATTTAAGCTGTTCTGGAATAGGTTTTGATTTTTAAAAAGTTGTTGGTGACCTAGAAATCTCCCTAGTAATTTGGTAAAATAGTCATTGATTTTATGATCATGTGTTTACCTACATACCAACTGTTTTATTGCATTAGCCCATAACATGAAACATAATTTATTTTGTGTTGCTTCATTAATGGCCTTTTTAAATGTCCTAATGACTTAAATTGCATTTTTGGGTACTAACTATTTCATATAAAAACACAATGTTCTTCATGTTTGGTGCAGGTACAAGGGACAAGCTCCAGATCTAATTGGCAAGCAGGACAGTGTATATGAAGGTAGTTGTTTTGAGAGCTTCTTTATTTTACATGTATTTTTATATATACCTTTTGTTTAACATCTGGTTACTAAAACTTACCTTCATGCATGTGTGTTTATTTTATGTACATGTTAACTTAAGCATTCTCTAAAAAACTTGAGGTAGTTTGATAGCAACAGCTTTAGTTTTATACGTTAAAGGAAAAGGAACTCAGTTTGAATACTAGCTTTACCACAGAATGTCATTTCTATATGGAATTTTTACTTTTCAAAGTATGGAAGTGTATATAGTACATTTTCATTTTCGATCTTAATTGAAGAAAGTTAAAAAATATCAAAGTGAGTGTCGTTTTATCTGGAGCTTTCATTTACTTGAAATAGCTCATTCCCTAATGATTATGAACAGGGTTAAAAACTCTTTATTGGCCCTATGACAGTATTTTTTTTATTAGTGGAAACTTCCATTACCAGCTGTAACATTTGCTATTAATTTTAAATGAATTCGACTGCTCTGGCTCCCTTTCTCTTCTCATCTCACTATGCCTCAAGAGTGCAGTTCGGTTGGGTCACCAGAAGATGGTACCATAGTTTATTTTGTGGGCACTGGGCTTTCAGTCTCTCTGTATGTTAGACATATCTAACAATAACTACTGCCAGCAGAGTTATAGTTATGTCATGTTTATAGTCACATACCATATATCTATTTATTTAAATTCCAGAAGACTGGGACATGTTGGATGTTGATGAAGATGAAAAGCTAACAGGTGAAGAAGAATTTGAATTACTTGCTGGACCACTTGGTTTAAACGACCGACGTATTGTACCAGAACCAGTTCAGTTCCCGGACAGTGATCCATTGGGAGCATCAGTAGCAATGGTAACAGCCACCAACAGTATGGAAGAGACTCTGATGCAAATAGGTAAACTGAAATGCCGACTGGCATGGATTTAATAAGACTCTATATTAATTTATTTATTTGATAGATCAATAATAATAAATAAGGTAAATAATAATAAGGGTTCAATATTGTCCCACCCCATCAAATATCTTTAGCCAGTTGTTTTAACATGTTGAAGGTATAATGCAATATTGTTTTGATTTTTTTTTATGAAATATTGAAGCGATTAAAAAATTTATAAAATACAAATAAGGGTTGTTTTTTTTTTTTAAACTTTGTGATAAGAGAATCCTGGAACTGACTAAAAACTATTTTGCAGTCTTTTTTTATTTGGGTGAGAGGGTATGATAACTTTTTGCTATAGGGAATACAAAATAAAGAATTGGGGCAGTATTGATGACTCAGCCTTTTATGTGTACTCAAAGCATATTTTTAAAACTATCTTTCCTATGTTTGTTAATATCAGTAGATGTGATTCATGAGCAAAATAAAACCAAAAAAATATCACAAGCATATTCTATAATAAATTGTTGACTTAGAAATACCTATTTCTCCCAAGAGATTTTCTGTATAACACAGTTCCAGATGAGCAAAACACATTGGTTTGCCATATTTCCTTGCAGCCTAGAACATAGGTAGAATGGGAAATTTTTTCAGTAGTCTAGATATTTTTTTCTTACTATGTTGAGAGCTAAACAAAATCTTATATTTTTCAGGTTGTCATGGCTCTGTAGAAAAGAGTTCCTCTGGGAGAATAACATTAGGTGAGCAGGCAGCTGCCTTAGCAAACCCTCATGACCGGGTGGTGGCTTTAAGGAGAGTGACTGCTGCTGCTCAGGTTCTTCTGGCCAGAACCATGGTCATGAGAGCTCTGTCTCTTCTTTCAGTCAGGTAAGTGTTAATTTGTGTCAAATGATGCTAAGTTAGATTCTAGTACATATTAGACAAGAGTCTGATATTGTTTGGGAGAATGAGATAAGATTGTTAGAAACTTGAATGAAAAATTGGACATAGTCATCATTGTTATACATTCAGTCATTCAGTTAATACTAGGCTCTTTTTAGGTAGAAAATAATGCCGTTATAGTAATTGAATAAACTGCAAACATTTTATTTTATTATCTGAAATGGGAAACTAAGGTTGTTGTTCCATTTGGTACAGGGTAAAAATAAAAGGTCAAATGAGTTTTTGTAGACTTAACCAACTGTGTAGCTAAGTCAACTTGCAGATTCCATCATGGAGATTCTTGCCATGTTTGTGCTGTAAAGTGTAATGTTTAAAAATGGAAGAAAGCCAAGAATACTTAAAAGACATCCATTTGAGAAATTGTTAAACTAGGATATTCAATGTCAGAAAACAAAAGGACCCTGAAAGAAACTCAAAATTTAGATGAGACTGTGGTATTGGCTCAAGAATAGACCATTTGGTCAGCTGAGGAGAAGAGTTCAGAAACTGACCCACATATACAGATAAACACTTGACATGGTTTGATTTGTAACAGTGTTTACACTGTAGAGCAATGAAGAGAAAGGATGATCTTTTCAATAACTTGGGCAGGACAGATGGTTTATTCACATAGGGGAAAAAAATGAATCTTGGCCCCAACCTTACACTATATAAAACAAATATTTCCAACTGGCTCTTAGAGCTAAATGTGACAGGTAAATCAATAATAAGGTAATGTAGGAGAAGTTATTCTTGATCTTGGGACAGGCATAGATTCTTAAGTCACAAAAGGCATTCACTATAAAGAAAAATATTGATATATTGGACTGCATTAAAAAACTTATGTTTAGCAAGAGTCATTAAGAAAGTAAAAACTCAGAAAGTAAAAAAAAAAAAAAGAAGCCACCAAATGGGAGGAGATATTAGCAATGCATATAACCAATGTAAAAAATTCCTATAAATAAGAAAAAGACAGACAACCTAAGAGAAAAATGGGAAAAATACAAAATAATATAAGAGAATTTCCAAGTGGCCAATAAACATGAAAAATTAGGTGTTCAACCTCATTAGTGTTCAGAGAAATGAAAATGAAAACCCAGTGAGATACTGCTACACACCTACCAGTATGGCTAAAATTTAAAAGACTGCGGGGAAAGGTGAGCATAATGATGTGGAACATTTAGAACTCTCATGCACTGCTGTTGAGAAAATAAGTTGGTACAACTTCTTTGGAAAACTGTTTGGTACTGGCACCTAAAGGTGAACATTAACATATTTCATGGCCCAGAAACTCACTTCTGGGTATACATTCGACAGAAGTGCTTTTATATGGGCACCCAAAGAAGTAAACAACATTCATGGCAGTGCTATTCATGATAGCACTGTATTGGAAACCACCTGATTTTCATCTGTACAGATAAATTTATAGTGGTAGGTTTTATTTATGTCAATGAAAATGAATCAAACTACTGCTATAATATTACAGCATGGATGAGGCTTAAAAACAATGATGAACAAAAGGCAGACACAAAAAATACATACTTTATATAAGGTTCAAAAACAGGTGAAACTGATTTATGGCTTCAGAAATTAGGATGGTGGTTACTTTTGAGGGCATAGTAACTGAGAAGGGCCCAAGCAGGCTTCTGAGGTGCTGGTAATATTCTGTTTCTTAATCTTGGAGGCAGTTGCATGAGTTTGTTCAATTTGTGACAATTCATCATGTGTGAACTTTGGTAATTCAGTTATACTTCAAGTATATATCAATATTTATTTTTTAAAAAGTTCAGTAACAGTTTCCAGCTTACATAATATTTTTGGACATCTCTTAGGGTATGCATGACTAATGATATTGCAGCCTGTGTTTTCTTTTGATTGTTGGTACTATGGGTGATATGTGGGGTTCCAAATGATCGCTTTAAGAAATCTCTTTTCTTTATCCAACTGATGTGTTTTCTTTTTCTGGAAGTGGTTCCAGTTGTAGCCTGGCTGCTGGTCTTGAATCTCTGGGGCTTACAGATATCCGAACACTGGTTCGGTTGATGTGCTTAGCCGCAGCAGGGAGAGCTGGCCTCTCCACCAGCCCTTCAGCCATGGCAAGCACCTCAGAACGCTTACGAGGTGGGCACAGCAAGGCCAACAAACCCATCTCTTGCCTTGCCTATTTGAGCACAGCAGTGGGGTGTCTGGCATCAAACACTCCTAGCGCTGCAAAACTCCTGGTGCAGTTGTGTACACAGGTAAGCTGGTTTTCAGTGCTTTTCTTGTTTCATTGCTTATTTCCAACCAATTCTTAAAAGAGCCTTTTGAGGTGAAATCTTTTTTTTTTTGGTCTAAAATTATATATAAATATTAAACCTGTTTGTTCCAATTGCTTCTTCAGAACTTGATTTCTGCTGCAACAGGTGTAAATCTAACCACGGTCGATGATCCAATTCAGCGAAAGTTTCTACCAAGCTTTCTTCGAGGAATTGCCGAAGAGAATAAGCTTGTAACCTCCCCAAACTTTGTTGTAACTCAGGCCCTTGTGGCATTATTGGCAGACAAAGGGGCCAAACTGAGACCTAACTATGATAAGTCAGAAGTTGAAAAGAAAGGTAAGTTTCATACCATTTAATTTGTAGTCTCCTAATCAGTTTATAGTCTTCTAATCAATTTGATTCAGGTTTTCAAAAATGTGTTTTGGCATTGTTGTATGTGATAATTATATAACATCTTGTATACTTAAGTTTAGATCATAAAAGAAGTGCATGGATACTTTTTCATTGTGCATGGAAATAAATATTAAGAAAATAATACCAAATTAGTCTTGGTTTGAATCACCATAGATAATAATCGTTGTAGGTTTCCTTAATAAAATTTAGATGAAGGTCTTGCTATTTTTCTTTGTCTTAATATATAACACTTTTGATTAATAGCTTAATCACTGTTATCTACGCTTCTCATCATCAGGACCATTTGGCCAAGAGTGATGGGCCTTTGGATCTGTTAGTCCAGTCTCTTGGCTGACTGTTAAGATCACTTTTGAGCAGCAAAAGACAAATGCTTATTCTTTAGGGCATGCGCCTCTGCTATGGCCTTAAAATTATTTCTGCTGCATTCTCAGTCTGTGTGTCCTTAGAATAAAGACTATTGATTGATGTGTATAGATCTATATTTGCTTTGAATCAGATTTATTATAGAATTTGATGTGAGATAAATGCTTTATACCTTTTATTCATATGTTACTGAAATGATTGCTTGCAAAAGTGCAAATTATTAAAAGATATGGGTTAACCCATTTTTGTTTTTTCACCACCGCCACCAGCTCTCACCTGGTTGTCATTTCATTGTTTTGTTTAAGCAGGTTTAACTGCTCAATTGTATGTCCATCCTTCCTATGATCCTTCTGCTGTAGGCCCTCTGGAGCTGGCTAATGCCCTGGCAGCTTGCTGCCTCTCCTCCAGGCTGTCTTCACAGCATAGGCAATGGGCTGCTCAACAGCTCGTTCGCACTCTTGCTGCACATGACCGTGACAACCAAACTACTCCACAAACACTTGCTGATATGGGAGGAGATCTAAGAAAATGCTCCTTTATCAAGTTGGAGGCTCATCAGAACAGAGTAAGTATTTTAGCCCCAGATGTATTGATCATCTTATATAAGATGAAATAGTTTCTGCCTTTGAAAAGCTCAAAGTTTAGCTGTGTATCTCTCTCTCTCTCTCTCTCTCTCTCTCACACACACACACACACACACACACACACGGTATCAGTATTTATCTGGTAGTTTACCAACTCTCCTTTCTCTGTATGTTGGGTTGACGTAATAGTATACAAATGGGAAAATCAGTTGAGGGAAGAGAAGAAAACCAAAAGGATAGATAGACTCACAAAAGTTGAAGGCTTATACATGCAAGAGGAAAAGAAATTGGCTTCACTATTTTAATCTAACCCACTGGGCCCTTGGGCAGTGACAAGGAAATGAAGACTGGCTTCTATTATTTAACTGATTTTAAAATCACTTCTTAATCTGTGTTATTTTATAAAACATAAATATGTTGAAGTATTTATACTTTATTGGATTAAATAAACATGTTTTTGAATTAAATAAACATGTTTAATGAAGATTCCAAGAGTCTCAGAAAATGCAAATGAGTTTGAGTATTATACTGCTTTATACTTCAAATAGGTGTATATATATATATATATATAAGCTAATTAGAAAAGAATGAGACCATGCATATTGCATTATAACAGGATACTTGTCTTACAATTTCATGGTAGATTTTTTTTTTTTAATTTGATAGAACTTTTTCAAATGATAGAATCACTTGAATCAAAACTTGCTCCAGTATTGCTGAACTTTTTCAACTTTTCTAGGTGATGACTTGTGTTTGGTGTAATAAAAAAGGACTCTTGGCTACAAGTGGCAATGATGGCACCATCCGGGTGTGGAATGTTACCAAGAAGCAATATTCACTGCAACAAACCTGTGTGTTCAACCGACTGTGAGTGCTAATGTCACCTCTCTTCTGTAACATTTAAAATAAGAGAATTCTAAACATGCTTCAACTTGGTTGTGTTAATGTAATCAAATTGTCACTATTTTTTTTTTAGTTTTTCTTTTAGAATAGGCTTACTATATCCCCAATGTGTGTTTTTTAATTTCCAGGATAGTAATTCAGCAAATAAAAATTTTAACTATCAATATCTGGACTTATTCAGAATTAAATCAAGACCTACTATCTAGCAAATAAACGTTCAGTTCAGTAAAACAGTAGGCTAATTTTCTACCATTCTTTAAGGATTATTTTGGAATTAGAGTAATATTTCTTCTGTAGCATCTTTTATAGCTAGCTATAGATATTCTTTCTTTGAGAACTTACCTAGAGATTAGGTAAACAAGAATCAATATATCTGAATAATAACCATATGTTCAATCCATATGGAATTAGAATGTCTTTTATTGACAAATTATGTACTACATTAAATGGTGAATGGTCTAAGCATCAGTCTTTTATAATTCTATATTTTTCACATTATAACAAACAGTAGCTAATATGTGATTGTCAAATACTGCTAGCCAAGCTTTTGAAATGTAAGAATCTGCTATTGTGTACTGAGGTCTAAATGAAACCCTTACTTTAAGGTTCAGGATTTAGTTTTGGATGAAGATTAGAATTCCATCCATATTTATTATATTCTAGGGAAGGGGATACCGAAGAAAGCTTGGGGTCACCTAGTGATCCAAGTTTCTCACCTGTTTCCTGGAGTATCAGTGGCAAATATCTAGCTGGGGCTTTGGAAAAGATGGTGAATATCTGGCAAGTTAACGGTAAGAGTCATGTAAAGACTAGTAAACTACTGAAGTTCCTTTTTAAGCCTTTTTCTTAGCCTTTTGAGTTCAAACAATAGCTTCCTTTCACCTTGAAACTCAATTTATTCAACTGTGAAAATCTATGCGTAATATGTTTAAATTAAAGAGAAAATGCTTATTTCCCTCCTCTCCTTTCTAGGAGTTTCAACTAACCTGGTAGTTGTAAACTAAAAATTCTTTTCATGTACCATTAAGTGTTCAGAGTAGGATTTGAGGAGAAGTAGCAGTCACTGAATTTTCAGCTATATATTCTTTTCAATCACTTGAAATATTTTCATCAATTTTGTCTGTTTCACAGGTACAAACTTGTCAATTTTTAATAATAAGACCTCTCTGGAAAGTAAAAATTACTATTATAATCTTGGGCTTATCAATATCTTTGGTTTTGCATATTTGAGGAATGGCTGTTCTATTTCACATATTTAAAGGAATAGCTAGCTTCAACTGTAGGAAAATTTCTTATGTTAATATGGTTCCAGTAATTATTAGGGAAGGACTTAAGTGTTTTTGACATTCGAACACTGAGTATTTTCCTTTACTCTTTTACAAAGCTACCATTTTTTTCTCATTAATAGTTACTGAAAAGCCTATTAATTTGATAGTCTATATAGTATATAAATAAAAGATGCTGTCTTCCATTCATATTCATTAGTAGGCTATTATGAAATTGGGGACTGCTTTCAGTGTATATTAGAATTAAGTAGCATTTATTTTTGTTCTTGCTATTATTTTTAAGAATTAAATAACAGCTAGTTAACATTTGTTTTCCTTCTTTAGGAGGAAAAGGGTTAGTAGATATTCAGCCTCATTGGGTATCTTCTTTGGCTTGGCCGGAAGAGGCTCCAGCTACAGCCTGGTCAGGAGAGTCTCCAGAGTTATTGCTGGTGGGACGGATGGATGGATCTCTAGGACTGATCGAAGTTATTGATGCGTCCACCATGTACCGTCGAGAATTGGAGCATTGCTATCGAAAGGATGGTAAATGACTGGACTTGTGCCTAGTTATGAAAGTGTTCCCCCCAAATAGACTTAGATTTTTGGCACTTGCTTTTAAAAATGCTGAGTAAATATTACTTTTGGCTTTGTTTTCTAAATTGTCCAGTTGGTATTTCATTTTAGTTAGTTACTAAGTTGAAAGATATTTCTCTCCCAACCCCTACCACTTGTCTCTGCCAGAAGAGATCTAATAGTGATATATTAGTCACTCATCCATTGTGTTAGTGTCTAAACACTTATAGCAGGTTCCAGGTCTCTTGAAAGTTAGGAATGTCCAAGAAAAAAAAGATAAGAATCATTGGTAGAGATGTTAATTGTTAACAAATGGGTGAAATTGAGGGAATGGGGGAAAGAGGAGCTCTGAGTCTGACAAGAGATAGTATGAAACTTATTTTCATTAATTTTCTCACTTTGTTCTCTTTGGATGTGTTGGCATCTTACTAGATAGTTTTTATTAGTTGTTTTAGGGGAGTAGGGTATTTCAGAATTCATAGCCCTAGTTTAAATGATAATGTTAACATAATAGAACAGTTTTGTTTTGTTTTGTTTTGTTTTAATTTTTTTAAATAGGTAATACATTCATAGGGTTCAGTCATTTTTTAAGTTTAAAAAGGTATACAGTAAAATGTATACCTTTCCATCTACTCAGTTCCCATGTTCCCATTCTACTCCCAAAGATACTGTTTTTTACTCTTTTGTTGCTGTCCAGTGTCATATATACTTAAAGAAGCAAATATGAGTATAGATTGTTAGAATAGAATATGTTTGATAGAATATGAAAACATACCGAGTGGGTAATTTTCTTTCTATGACTTGGGTTATTTTACTTCTCAGTTTCAGGGTAGACCTACCAAAAGAAAAGAACCTGGTACAATTACTTAAAATCAGCAAGAGAATTCAAATTTTGTCTTTCTTTTTCAATAACTACCTGAAAAGAATGAAAGATTAAAAATGAGTTAGCCTTGTCACTTATAAATAACACTTTTAAAGTGGGTTACATGAAATCTCTGCTGTGCTGTAAGCCTACATTTTGTCTAAATTCATTATAGAGTTATTTGAAAACTTAACTTGCAGTGGTTGCAGTAGCATATGTTTGTTACAAAACTTCTGTTTTTTAAGTTAGACAATGATAATAAGACTTTTTTTTTTTTTTTTAAATTTTCTTTTGTTCTTATGTTAGTGTCTGTAACTTGCATTGCTTGGTTCAGTGAAGACAGACCATTTGCAGTGGGATACTTTGATGGAAAATTGTTGTTGGGAACAAAGGAACCACTCGAGAAAGGAGGCATTGTTCTCATTGATGCACATAAGGTAAAGCATCTTTACCAGATGGTTATTTTTTCTTATTTCTTACAATAGTATTCCTTGATACTAGTTTTTTTAAAAAAATTTTTATAACAGTCATTTATGATTTAATATTCTATTGTTATACAAAGTCTGTGGACCATTTATATACATGGAAAAATCTATGTAAGAAAGCCATCAAGCCAAGAAAGAAGTAAAACCAAAGCAGTGAATTAGAAACATCCTTGGAACATCTCTTGTCAAACTAACTCCCACTAATACAAGAGATTTCATCTGTGAAGAATGATTCCTTGACATTAAACAAAGGTTGCCATTTCAAATGCTTATAGTGCCAAGTAGGCAAGTGCCATAAATGCATGAAGCCAGGAGTAGGAAGTTGAGAAGGAGGGTAAAAAAATGTCAGAAGAACATAATGATAACAACCATATAAACACAAATAAAACATACCCCAGATTCTCATAAGTATTTGCTATGTTAGTATGAAGGGTGTGTTTTTTTTTTAAGTTTTTTCTTTTTCCTATTTTAAGGTCAATAAAAAAAACTTAAAATGCTAATGAGGGATAACATATTCCTTTAAAATCAGAATGTCATTATTTATTCAACTAACATTTATTGAGCTTTGACTGCCACAAATACATATATTGCAGACCATATTAAAGGATGAGTTGGTCTAGTGATTGAGAATGATTTGAACAAAATGTTAATTTCCAAATAATTGAGTAATAGAAGTATAGGTTATAAGTATTAAGTTTAAAGTATTTGTGCAGGAAGCATTACTATGATTTTTTTTTTCTTCCTCTGCCACTTTAAGGATACTCTTGTTAGTATGAAATGGGACCCAACAGGTCATATTCTTATGACATGTGCCAAAGAAGAAAATGTGAAACTCTGGGGGCCTATTTCAGGATGCTGGCGCTGTCTACATTCACTCTGCCATCCATCTATTGTAAATGGCATTGCTTGGTGCAGCCTCCCAGGGAAAGGATCCAAGCTGCATTTACTGTTGGCTACGTATGTTCTAAATTTGTGTGTGTCTTAATTTTTATATTAGTATAGACTGTTACTTGCATTAAATGTGGCTTCTCAGTAGTCTTATTAAACAGTTGATTGCCAGTTACTAGTCTTAAAATGTGTAATACCATACCTAAGATCACCTTAGAGAAATAAAGAGCAATTTTCCTATGTGAAACTTGGTATGTAATCTTATCTGGATATGATGTTAGAATATCAGTCCTAGCTGTATTTCTTATAAAAGATTATAGTATACCTACTACAAATACATTTTTAAAATAACGTTTTGGTAGACTTAGCAGGTCTTAATTGATTGTTATTTGAAAATATTTTTACTTCTGCATATTGACATGTTTTGGTTTTCTGTGATTATTTTTTTAAGTGGCTGTCAGAGTGGCTTAGTGTGTGTTTGGCGTATTCCACAAGATGCTGTGCAAACCAGTGTAGCTAGTTCAGAAGGATGGTGGGACCAGGAATCAAATTGCCAGGTAAATCTTCTGGTGTTTTTGAAGACCTTATATGAAACCATTAATGATATATGTTTTCAAAGTAATCCTCCCTTGATTACTGAGATACTATATCCCAAAGGGCAAGTTCCATTAGGGAAACATGGATAATTGTCATGCTTTATTAGCTTAATTTGTTTTATAAGTCAGAGACACTATAATTGCTTATTAAGGTGAGATAGTCAATAAATATTGAGTGGCATTTATTTATGGTAACGGATATGATCAACACTACGGATAGATAAGTCCTCGGTTAAGTGAAATAGGAACACCACAGGAGCACACCTAATCCAAAGTATCTCCTACTGATACCAGAATTCCACCTATCAAGAGCAATTCTTTTACCTTAAACAGAGGCCACAAATTCAGGTAGATGCTTATATAAGACCATCTAGGCAAGTAACAAATTCCTGAAGCTGGGAGTTGAAGCGTGTAGAGAGGGTTTAAAAAAAAAACAAAAAAACGAACACACACAGAAGAACAGAAGTGCACATGCTTCCTATAATGGGCACAGTTGCACAAAGCTGATTGTCACCCTCAAGAACTGAGAGCCTGTTGCTACTAAATTGTCTAATTTTTTCAAGATAAGCCCCAAATCCAGTGTTTTAAGTAAAATCTCCCAATATTAAACATTAGTACCCAACTTAAAATTTTTTACAGCACTGGATGGCCAATCAGATTGCATCCTTGAGCTACTAGTTTGCAACCTCTGTTGCTCTTTCTTTTGTTCATGACACAAATACCCCGGAAGAAATAACACTTTATGTCGTCTTAAATGAGGGAGCTTAAGGGGTGAGGAGGGATGGTAGGTAGTTCACTAATGGGAGGAAAATATCGCAGAGGTGGAAATGGAAGCACTAACAATAAATCTAGTTTGTTCTTTATCCTAGAGAGTATTTGTTATTTAGGGTAGTGAGTCCTTACCTATCTCACTTCTAAAACCTGAAAAGCAAACATGAAATTAGACATCTCATGACAGAATCATCTGCAACAAAAAAAAGAGACTTGTTTGTATAGAACCAGTATGTACAATTCACAAATGTTAGGATCTAAAAATGAAAATGACGTAAAACTAAATTTATGAAATTAAAACACACTTTAAGAAGTTACAATTTTCTTATCTTTGAGGGAAAGTTGGAACTTAGAAATGTAGTCCTTTCTGCCAATTTGAAGAGTAGGAAACTAGCTTAGAAGTATATCAAAAAAGATGACACTCTCCTTTAACAAAGGAGAACCAGGTTAATATTTTATTTTCTCAGTCAGGCTTATCTTTCTGAGAGTTGTCCTTCCCTCTTCCCCAATGTTATGTTGAAATATAAAATTTCCCAGAATGAATTGTAAATCTTGAATCTGTATATTGTTTTAATTTCAATTTATGTTAAAATTAAAAATGAATTGCAGGATGGATATAGGCCACCAGCTGGAGCCAAGTGTGTTTATCAATTGCGAGGACACATCACCCCTGTCCGGACTGTTGCCTTTAGTTCCGATGGTTTGGCCCTGGTGTCTGGTGGACTAGGTGGGCTCATGAACATTTGGTCTTTAAGGGTAAGAGTATTGATGTTGTTTTTATTTTAAAAAGTATTTTTACATTAAGTTACATATGATAAAAATTGACCCAATGAATTCTAGGAACATTCTGTGTAATATCTTGAATACTGGAGAAACTCCTTTCAGAATCCTCCTCCCTTTTTGATTTTTGATGATAAGTATTTTTCTTACTGATGATAAGTATTTTAAAAGTCATTTAGGCTAGTGAGTAATAGGTATATAATTGGACATTATCAAATGTAGCCAAAGCCTAGATTTTAGAATATGTTTTTGTGAATGCGAAGTATAAATTTAAAATGTAAATAATAACTAAAGTTAAGTAATGCATATTGATAAATACATCTCATTTTAGGATGGCTCTGTCTTACAAACTGTTGTGATAGGCTCTGGAGCTATACAGACTACAGTATGGATTCCAGATGTTGGGGTTGCTGCCTGTTCAAATAGATCAAAGGTAATTTGCAATTATATCAGATTGTAGGGTATAAGTCTGTAAAGTTTCTTAGAAATCATAGTCCAAGCATCCCACTTTACAGAGAAGAAAACTGATATTCAGAGGGATTATTACTTGCCCAAAATAATGCAACTATTTAGTGACAGTAGGAAAACTAAAACCCAGGTCTCCTGATTTATTATCTAGTACTCTTTCTGTTATACCCTGGACCTTGATGAAATGCTTAAGTATTGAATGACTTCATTTCCATTGGAAGTTATAAAGTGGATTTTGATTTTTTGCAATGATTTTTGTGATAGCACACAAAAAAAATCCTGCCTCAAAAGAACTTTCCCTGAAAAGGACTACCTTAAATATACAAAATGTATTTTGGCTTCCAAATTGAATATTCTAGTAAAGAATACTAGCCCCATTATGAAATAATTCTGTGACATGACATCATCCCCTACACTGTTGCTTTTTATACCCTTAGTGAATAGAGCCAATGTACTGCTCTGGTTTATATTTTGTGTGATTAAATGATATTAAAATATCTTTTAACCTGCATGAATAGTCCTGCTAGAAGTAAAATATAGAATCAGACCCTAGGCAGTAGTGGCTTATGTGGACTAAATCCATAGAGCCACAGATAGAATAGTGCTGCATCTTTTGTAGGTATGCTCCTCATCAGGCTGAGTACTACTTCGTCCAGTATCCCTGTAGTCATGTCAGACTTTTAAAATATACTAGATACCTTGTCCTACAAGTCCTATGTAATAGCAAATAATTACTGTTGTCTCTTAGAACAATCAACTAATCCAAGATAGTGCACAAATTTTATGGTTATTTCTTATTCATTTGTTTTTACTTAGACAAAATTTAGGATGTTTTGAAGTTCATTGGCATGGAAAATACAGCATAAAAGAGACTCATGGACATGGATAGTAGACTAGTGGTTACCAGAGGGTAGAGGGGAAGCGGGGAGGCAGATGGGGTAAAAGGAGCCAAATATGTGGTGACAAAGAAATCTAACTATGGGTGGTGAACACACAATGCAATGTATATATATTCTTTACTGTGGAATTATACACCTGAAACTTACTGGATTTTGTTAACCAATGTCCCCATAAAAAAAAAAAAAAAGTACAGCATAAATGTGTAAAAAGTGAACATGTTTAATACAATTACTGGAAAGAATTTCTTAACTATGAATGGTCATAGAATTTTCTCTCTTTTTATCTTTTATTTAAACAAATCATGTGACATATTTTATTTTCCATCAGGATGTTTTGGTTGTGAATTGTACAGCAGAATGGACTGCTGCCAATCATGTTTTAGCAACCTGTAGGACAGCACTGAAACAACAAGGTATTCTGGGATTAAACATGGCTCCCTGCATGAGAGCATTTCTGGAGCGGCTACCCATGATGCTTCAGGAGCAGTATGCCTATGAAAAGGTGATTGATTTCACTCACCCCTACAGATTTACAAATGCCTAGTGACTTAGAATTTGAATTACAGCTTTGAATTTATCCCTTAAGAACATGAGGTCTAAGGAAGATATGTGAGGCTCTTTGGGCAGAATCAAATGAAGATAAGTCATGTTTTAAACAGATTTTCAGTAATCCTAAGTCTACTCCAACTTTATTTTAGTGAGAATAAAGTTTAGAAATAACCCTCAAATTCATATAGTATTTATATCATTCTTTTTCAGATTATTTATTTACACCAAAATGTCTTAAAATACCTTTACCTCAGAGTATCATCTTCATTTTTTTGTGTTGTGTGCCATCCCAAAGTTGGGAGGTGGAAGTGGATATGGGTGTCAGAGCAAACATCCTCTCCACTTATCAGGTGAATCCTTGTAGAAAGTTGTATGAAAGAGCTAGGGTTGAACTGAGTAGAGTCATTAAATACTAGACTGAGAAATCACAGAATTTGATCCTGCGTAGCCTGTCTTCCAAGCCTTACTAGTCACAGTATAGAGCTTTTGGGTTTGGTTTGGGTTGTTTTTTTCTTTTTCTTTCTTTTCTTTCTTTTCTTTCTTTTCCTTCCTTCCTTCCTTCCTTCCTTCCTTCCTTCCTTCCTTCCTTCCTTCTTTCCTTCCTTTCCTTTTTTTTTTTTTTTTTTTTTGCCAAACTGCATTAACATAATCAGTTGTTACCACATCCAGTTAATTTCACTGACAGATTTACCCAGGGTTTCTTTTCTGAATCACTTAGTCCCTCTCTCACAGAGATGCTCTACTACAACTAGAGAGCATCATGAAAGGATTTTCCTTTGATGGCTACCAGGCTTCTCTTGGTAAATGAGGAATTGTGAGAGAGAGGAAGTCTCCGTGGTTCAGTTATTACCTGTCTGCTTTTTTTTTTTTTTAATTCAAGAAAAACTGATGAAAATATACTTAATATAATGTGCTATCTTAGATTTGATTTTGGAGCAGAAAAGGGGTATTAGTGGGAAAACCAAATAAAATTATGTTGTTCAGTTAGTATGAATGTTAATTTCTTAGTTTTGATAAACGTACCACGGTTATGTAAGATGTTAACATTAGAGGAAATTAGGTGAAGGATTTACAGGAATTCCCTGTAAATCTCTGTAGCTCTCTGTATATCTAAAATTATTTCAAAGTAAAAAAATGATTAACTTTAAAATTACAGGCTATCAGATCGCAGTAGGTTAATTTAGAATATTTGGCATAGATTCTTCAACATAATGTCCTTGGTGTTTTCTCTTAGCCTCATGTAGTTTGTGGCGACCAGCTTGTTCACAGCCCCTATATGCAGTGTCTGGCTTCCCTTGCTGTGGGGCTTCATCTGGATCAGCTGTTGTGTAACCCTCCAGTGCCACCACACCACCAGAACTGCCTCCCAGACCCTGCATCCTGGAATCCAAACGAGTGGGCCTGGTTAGAATGTTTCTCAACCACCATAAAAGCTGCTGAAGCCCTGACCAACGGAGCACAGTTTCCGGAATCTTTTACTGTTCCTGATCTAGAGCCAGTTCCAGAGGATGAACTTGTATTCCTAATGGTAAGTGTAATATGAACTGCTCTTCTTTGTAGCTGAGATTATATCATGGGTATTTAGCATGTAGCAGTCCCTCAGTAAGTATTTGCCAGCTTAAATAGCTAGAAGCATATCCTCAGATAAACTTAAAAAAAATTTTTTTTTCAAATAGTCACTTTGATTTAATGGTAGGCCTTTATGGTGACAGGGATTGATTCTATGAGAACTGTGGAGCTCTTGTAAACTTGCTGGCTCTCAATGGCATAGTCCTGTATTTCCCCCTCTTTTTTTTGTTGTTCAGAAGTACCCTGTTAGTCACTTTATTTGTATATATTTTAGCATATTATCCTGGTCATCTTGTGAGATTTATTCCATGTATAGATTATAAATTATTTGGCACTTCACTCATGTTTCTAATCAATAAGAATATGGAAGAGCATTCTAATTATATCTGAGTGTCTAGCCATATAAACTGTGATGTAGATAGTGCAGGCCAGCACTTAATCTAACAATCCCCTTTACTTAGTGAAGGTTTATATATATAAATATTTGAGTATATAAATATAGATAAAATATAAAACAGACATGAATTGAGAGAAGTGATCTAAATGTAGAATATTTTAATTAGTAAGTATTCTTCTGAGCCCATTTGCCCCAAATCTGTCATTTTGTAGATGAGAAAACCGAAGCCCAGAAAGATGAAGTGACCTACCCAAAGCTATACAGCAAGTTCTCAGGGCTATGACTCCTGCACATGACCTTGTTCCTATGGGTGTTCAGAAAACATAAATGGCTAGCTTTAAATCACTAAGGCGATAGTGATAGTTGATAGTGAAAGTGTAAAATGAAAGGAAATATTAACAATGCATAAAATTAAGTTTGGTATGATTATAAGACTGCTCTTAATTTCTTATACTATTACCAAGTCCTTTTTGGGAAAGAAGACTTAGTTGTTAGAAGACTTAGTTGTTAGTTAAGAATACATAAATCTTGATTAAGCAGGATTGATCCTGATGTTTGCCCTGTCTTACAGGATAACAGTAAATGGATTAATGGCATGGATGAACAAATTATGTCTTGGGCAACTTCTAGACCTGAGGTCAGTAAAGATGAAGATAACTATATAATTGTTTTTAGTATACTTTCTGATTTTAAATGCTTGTGCATTTGTGTCCTAGTGTCTCTCATAGGCACTGGCACACTTGGTACCCAATTCATGCTTGTTTGAATGAATGGATGAATCTAATTTTGAGATGATTGTGGTTTTCTAGGACTGGCATCTGGGAGGTAAATGTGATGTCTACTTGTGGGGTGCTGGCAGGCATGGACAGCTGGCAGAAGCTGGAAGAAATGTAATGGTACCTGCAGCAGCTCCCTCTTTCTCACAGGCCCAACAGGTAACTAACAGGGTAAAGAAATGGAGAAGAAACTTGGGAACTGACAATTCTGATTCCCTTGCTGTCAGTAACTTACTGTGAGATAAAGTTTGTCCATTTCATAGTCTATTGTAAGGAATCACTAAAGAAAGTCATGATGTTACAGCTTTCAAATAAAAGCTTTCTAAGATTTTTATCAGACTTAAGTTTTGTTAATAAGTTTCTAAATTTTTCTTGCTTTCACATGTATTGAATTAACATCTTGATGCATTAGGCCTGCCCAAGACATATTTATAGAAGTTAAGATACTGCTAATTATTGGTTCTCTCTTAGGGCTATAGACTTACTGGGCTCTTTAACCAAATTTCATTGACACCTCTCCTCTCTTTTAATAATTGTGTACTATATTTCCAAACCCTTCCTGAGACCACTGCTTTCTCTTTCATTCTTTTATACCTCAGTAAGTCCCAGAATTCGCTATTCTTAGGCATGTATATCCCTTCCAGTTTCTGCCTTTTGCTGACCTCAAGCTCAGTTTTGAATATATTTCCTCTTTCTTCTTTTATCTGTTTTGTTGTTCTGTTGTTATTTAAACTCTTCACAATAGTCTGAAATCTCTATAGATAACATGGTTTCAAACTGCTCTCTTAAATAGATGAGCCTCATACATCTCTTAGTTAAGTAAGCAGTTTTATAATAATCAAGGGCTTGTAGGAACCCTATAGTTATATCAACCCTTCCCCTGTAGTAAAAGGATAATATAATTGATGATGGTATCTTAGGTATACATGGAATTATTTTAAATGTTTACATGTTAAAGCTGTATAATAAAGGATAATATATTTAATCGTGTGTTTTTATACTAGGTCATATGTGGTCAGAATTGTACCTTTGTCATCCAGGCCAATGGCACAGTGTTGGCTTGTGGGGAAGGAAGTTATGGCAGATTAGGACAAGGAAATTCAGATGACCTTCATGTACTGACTGTTATATCAGCCTTACAAGGTAAAATTATCCTCAACTAAAAGCTGGTCAGAAACTATGGCCTGTTTGCTTATGTTGGAACTCATCTCAAACCTTTGCTAGATAGTCATGTAGGAGTTTCACTTATATTTAGAGTCTCATTTAGGCATATACAGCCTTAATTTCCATGTTTTAAGCTATATTATTTTGCAAGCTATTTATCATAGTGGTAGAATTCAGTGGTATAAATAACTGTTTAAGACCCACTGAAGACTATATAAACAAATTTTTTTTAAATTGGAAAACTGTAATTAGGCAACTATTAATAAAAGTAGCAATTGTGCATGTGTTTCATTAAAATTAAAAATCGGTTTATATTAATGTGTACTAAAGACTTTTAAAGGGCATCTCTGTCAGAATTCTTTGTGACTTGGAATAAGATTACTTCTGGAGAAACCATTGCAGAAGCCCCGCTTTGTTCCTTAAGTTAACTTTTACTGACTCTGAAGCTTACAAAAAGAGCAAAGGGGTTTTTAAGGAAAAGCACACAAATGACAATTCAGAACCAATTTCTGAGTAGCTCTAAGTACTCTTCCTTGAGATCTAAGTGTGAAGACCATAGCAGTGAGGGTGAGAGGGCTGGGTTCCTAACTGGTTCTACAACATCTTTGCACAAGTTATTAGAATTCTTTGTAACTCAGTTTCCCCAATTATAAAAGTGTTGATGATAATATCTGCCTCACAGGTTCTATGTGAAAATAGAAAATGAGGTAATCCTTGTAAAGCATTTATAGGAGTAGCTAATACATAGTCCTCAGTGATTATACCTGCTCCTGTTACCTCCTCTTCCCTGTCACATCATTGTTTTATGAGACTGCTCCCAATTTGCTAGGCTGTTGCTGCAAATCTAATTTAAAATTAAAAAATTGTTTTCATTTCTGCAGTATTATTTTGGTATATTTCGATTCTGAGAGTATTCTATAGCAACTGCAAGTAGAGGGGAGTTTTAAAACATCCAGTGACTACTAATGGGTTTCTGCTCTGTTCCAGGCTTTGTGGTGACTCAGCTGGTGACTTCCTGTGGTTCTGATGGGCACTCGATGGCCCTGACTGAAAGTGGTGAGGTCTTTAGCTGGGGAGATGGTGATTATGGCAAACTTGGCCATGGGAACAGCGACAGGCAACGGCGACCCAGACAGATTGAAGCCTTACAAGGAGAAGAAGTGGTGCAGGTCAGACAGAACATGAATGAGTTTGCCTTTGAATGTAAACATACTAGTTGTCAAATCAAATTTAGGTAATGGGAAATAATAGTAAAAATTATTACACAATCATTATAAGAGATCCACTGTTTTGGGTTGTTGTGTCAGGCTCATTTTTGAGCTTATTAGAGTTTGGGGTTTGCTATTAGAATAGGCTCCTTTTTTCCTGAGCCAGCAAGCTGCTTGGCCCCGGCTAGGGTGCTGCAGGTCGTTGGAGGAATCAGTGTGGGGTTTGGCTCATGCCACACAGTTCTTAATACATCGAAAAAGAGAAAGCTTTGCTTTCATACTGTCATTATTGTTACTAAGGCTGAGTTCATATACATTTTCCAGAGAATCCATTAGTAATCTAAAATAATATTGTAAATTGCATAGCACTTTATAGAGTTTACAAAATTTCCCCATTCAATATGTCACGTAGTCTGAGTCATCTGTATACAGCTGATGAGTAGCAACAGTTCTTCCAAGGTGTGCTGTTCAGCTTGGTCTTCCTGAGTGTGATGAGATAGCTCAGACTCGGAGGAGCAGGAGGGCCACTTGGGCAGATAGAACATACTGGTCTTGAAGATCCTGATTTGTCAGTTTATTCCTATATTAATAACCCAAAATGACTTACTTATTTCTTTCTTAGTATTCTCTCTTAAATTTTTTTCTCCTTGGTTCTGTCCGTAGATGTCTTGTGGCTTCAAGCACTCAGCTGTGGTAACTTCTGATGGCAAACTGTTTACCTTTGGGAATGGTGACTATGGTCGTCTGGGTCTTGGAAACACCTCTAACAAAAAACTTCCAGAGAGAGTGACCGCACTGGAGGGATATCAGATTGGACAGGCATGGAATAAGTCAATGATGTGTTCTATTTGGTCATAGTTTCTTATTTCCTGTGTGTGCACTTAGACACTCTCTTTTCAGGAAGAAAAGAATCACCAGTCATTTTTAACCTCACATACATTTTGCTTGGCCTAATTGATAGTTTCTCATGTTTTTTCCCCTATGAAAATTCACATTTTAACTCATTTGTTTGTCATTGAAGTTTGTTTGTCTTATTCGATTGCATATTAATTCAGGATGTGAATATTTTAAAACCTACAGAGTACTAATGCAACTTGATTATAGAACCTTTAAAGAATACAGACTTTTGTGACTCTAGTAGTCTGGAAGCAGACAGCTGAACTGCAGCATCACTCATAGCTACTGCTCTTAAGCAGTAGTTGTCCCTGTCCTCAATGTACACATTGAGACTATCTCTTAGCAAGGAAATAAGATATTTTTATCTTTTTTATATCATTCCTTAGACTTCTCTGGTATGAATAAGTATTTTTGAGTCATATGTGCTTTTCCCCTGTTTTCTATGCTCTCTGGTTCTGAGTTAGCCGTAGATAATGAAGGATTTCACTTTGAAGAGAAAAGTTATTTTTTTATTTGTGGACATTGGAATTATTTCTTGTTGACACATTTTGGTTAAAAAACGTAGAAGGCCTTGAAACCAATAAAAGTCTTTGGAAAAATAACCAGGCTTTTCATTGAAGTAGGTAAAAGGTCCCAGAAACAGGAGTATGTGTTTTAGGTATTATAGTTTGCCTTACTGAACACTCTGTTATTTCTCCAGGTGGCTTGTGGCTTAAACCACACTTTGGCAGTGTCAGCAGATGGCTCCATGGTGTGGGCTTTTGGTGATGGGGACTATGGAAAACTAGGCTTAGGAAATTCCACTGCAAAATCTTCACCTCAGGTCAGTATTGTCTTTAATCTAGGATTTCAGACAACATGGTTTTTGTCTGTCAGTACCACTTTTTAGTTGGAGATAATTTACCTTTAACATTTTTGGTAATCCATAATGAAGTTTAGAAGCTTCTGTTGCTTATTCTTATATGTTCAGCATTCTAGATTTTGATTTCAAATAAGCCATTAATAGCTAAACTGGATATAAAATTTCTGCAAGGATAAGTGTCTGTCTCTACATGGGCTGAGCACTGCAGAACTATCTTCTGTGTAAAGAAGAAATAGTTATAAACATATCTCCAGGGTGTCAAATGATGACCAACTTTTTGTAACCCTCTGCTTATTGCTGCCATTTCAGCATATTATTACCACTGAATTATACAGGTATGCACCTCCTTTTAAAAAAATAGAAAGGAAATCTGAGTGCATAAAAAATTAAGTTAGAAGCTGTTATTCACATTATAGAAGGTTTCTTGGCTCTGCAGAAGACTTTTTATACAATTTTTTATGTATGTTTTCCTAACATATTTAACAAGCAGCATGATTTACAAATACTCAATTTATAGTCAACTGCAGATTCACCATCATATATAGCCTGTGACATGTTGAAAGTTAGACTGGTGAATATTCAGCTAAATTTACAAAGCCAGGAAGCCTCTCTGAGAAACAGATAAATCAGTTACTATGACTTTTGAAAGCAGAAAAAGTCTAACTGGGAGCAACCCCTTTTTACATGATCTTCAGTGGTCTTTAAAAGGCCACAGGACTCTCTGTTTTCTGTTGCCCAGAAGAATGCTTCCACTTCACGTGAGGTCCTAGGGATTTTAGTCAAATGCTCCTGCACAGAACATGGATAGGTTCCCCCAAATTCAGGTAGTTTGCAGAGCAGCATGGGAAAATATTATTTAGGAGTATGAATTTGGGTGGAAACAGGTCAGTAACTATTAGTATCTTTATTGGAAGATAATCTTTGAGTTTATACATCTCATTAGGCAAATTCAAGAGGTTTTTCTTTTCCTTTTTGAAGTGTGCCTTACACTTTTATTTTACAGAAAGTCGATGTCCTTTGTGGAATTGGAATAAAAAAGGTTGCTTGTGGAACTCAGTTTTCTGTTGCATTGACCAAAGATGGTCATGTGTATACCTTTGGCCAAGGTAAGGCATTTTCTAAACATTACATTGCTTGCTTTGTGTACTCATGTATTATAGAAGCATTTGCCTTCCAGTTTTATAGAAAGTGCTCTAAATTTGAGTCATTTTTTTGTTCTGGGTGATGAGTGGACACTATGAACTTCATTCGGTTCAGAGGAACTTTTCTGTTCCTCTCTGTGACCTTTGTCAGAAAGATACTCTCCTCCCCATTGATGGCCCTCCATGCCAGAGCCTTCCCTCTTGCTAGAAGAGTTCCTACAGAGGTCCTTCCCCCGTTCCTTTCTGTTGCCTCCACCGTGCTGTCACAGACATAGTCTTGACCACCAGAGCGCCTCTGGATCCTACCTCACTCCCTAGTCCTTTGAGGAACTGGTGGCTCAGGTCTTAGGAATTTATAGGCATTCAGGGTTCAAATCTTGAGTAGGTTCCTAATCCAGATATCCACAGTGGAATTCTCTGGCAACATACTCATCTTCTTAAGTGTAACTTCTTGGCAAGTTGGTAGTGATTGAGCGGTATGTGAGGCAGATGAGAGGAAGAGGAATAAGTAAACCCTGATTGAAGTTTCTAGTTTAGGAAGAACATTGGTGCCATTGACTGAGGACAGGATGCTGATTTGAGTCATATTGAATTTGGGCCATATTGTGTGTGTACGTGTGTGTACGTGTGTACACGTGCATGCATGTGTGTGTGTGCTTGTGTGTACGCATGCATTCGTATGGAGATGTCCAGCAAATTATTGGGGATTTAGATCCAGAATTCCAGAGAGATAATGGAGATAGAGGTTTGCATAATGTGTAATGATGGTAATTAAAGCCATATTAATAGGCTTTAAGAAATCCAAGGAGAGAGTATAGAATGAAAAAAGGAGGATAGAACTCTAGGGAATGTGAGTACAAGAAAAGGACTCAGAAGAGTTGGCTTGAAAGGAGTGGAGAGAGAGAGGTAGCCAGTGAACTAGGAGGGGAAGGAGGAGCTGAAGGTTTATCAGAAGGTTTCGTGGGGCTCTGTGGGCTGGAGCCTGGGAAAAAGGCTATTGAAATAGGCAGTTAGGAGCTACTCATGGCTTTTTAGAGTACAGTTTCAGTGCAGTAGTGAAAGTGGAAGATAGGCTGTAGTAGGTGGCCAAGCCAGACAGTCCTAGAAGACATGGAGAAACTGGGGCTGGCCTGCACTCCGTAGAGGTTTGGCAGCAAAGGGAAGGGAAGAGGTTGGCTGGAAGTTTAAGGACAACACAGGTAGAATGACATCTTTTTTTAGAATGTAAGAACTTTAGGGCCTTTGTGAACTATGTACCAGTCCTCAAATATGAGGGTACTGGAGGTGCCTCTTGCTTTGAAATAAGCTACTAATTTTATATTTAATTTTATTTATTTTTATAAATAAGGAGCCTGTGAAATTTTACAAAGAAATAGTTTTAAACTTTTTGTTCACTCAGAATCCAGTATACCTTACCAGAATAGCAGCTTTTGCTCAGTAAGTTATTTATGTCATTGCTGTTCCACCATAAAAGTCAGTGACTCATTAGGAAACATAAAAGGACTATGCTGTGCCATTCATCAGTTTCCCCTGCTATTTTCAGATCGCTTGATAGGCCTGCCAGAAGGGCGTGCTCGCAATCACAATCGACCACAACAAATCCCTGTCCTGGCTGGAGTGGTCATCGAAGATGTGGCAGTTGGAGCTGAACACACACTTGCTTTAGCATCAACTGGAGATGTATATGCCTGGGGAAGCAATTCAGAAGGACAGGTGAATATTTATCTTGCTTGCTGCTCTCATATTCTAGAAATCTGACAACAGTTCTTATTTGGGAAAGGACTAAGCTAGGAAACTCATGATATCACAGTGTCTCAAGCACATCACTTTGCCATGGGACTGATTGTTTTATGTGTCCAGTTGTGCATATCTCTCTTGATTGTAGCCAAGTAGGTATTATCCCATGAGTTAAAAAAAATCACAGAAAAGTGATTAAGGAAATTAACTGAGTGTAAGTATGTGTCTATAAACACTGATAGGCGCCTGACTCATAGTAAGCACCGCTTTATAAGTATTTGCTACTCTTTTCACCATCATCAATAATATGTGAGATTAGATCCCAGGAGCATTCGTTGATCTGGAAAATGGAAAGAATAAAACAATGATACTTTTATATTTTATAATATGACAGTATACAAAGTATATTTGTGTTTGTGCAAGAAGTCCTGTCACTCCCATTACACAGAGGAGTAAGAGGTTGAGAAAAGACTCAAGGTTGATGTGTTTAGCCTACCCTGTATATGGAAGAAGGAGGGACTTTGGTGAGAGATATCTGAGATGCTTGCTACTGTGGTGGCTTTCAGTCCCACATCCTCTTCCTCTAAAAATCTTCTCTGGGTCTGGCTGCCCCAGAGCAGGTACAGGTACTCAGGGCCCCTCAAGTTCCAGGTTCAGTATTATCCATTGTAGCCTCATTTTGGCCCTGTTGTCTCATCACTATCTTAACAGATGAGGAAACTGCTCATCATTAGGGTTGCACATTGTCTTAATGAGAGGAGAACTGATGATGAGGGTACCTTTGGGAGGTCCCTGACAGGGCCTTGACATGGTCCTCCTTACTGATGTTGAGGTGCTTAGCTGCTGAAACACTGGGTGTCCTAGTCAGATGCTAAGAACAGAGATCTAGGGAAGATAATCTGCTTCTGTGTATGTTTTTATAATTGCTTATTTATTGTTACACAGGCAATCCATGTTGAAAATCAAGAAATCACCATGTTTTAAGTTAAAAGCTCTATAGAACATTCTGATATTTTTTTTAACTTTCTCAGAGTTAATTTCCTCTCCAGAAGTGGAATCCAAGGATGTGTTCAGTCATTAAGACTAATGTGCTAGATTTGCAGCGGCCTTGTTGTAGCTCAGCTTTTAGGAGACGGTCTGATCTGCAAGGACCATTCTGATAGAGAAAATCAGAATTAATTTCATTATTTCAATGCTGTGGCTTGGTACAGATATTAATGTATATATATCTGCTACCATCTAAGACAAATTTCATCATCTTGACTTCCTCTCTTCCTCTTTCTAATTCAATCTGTGTGTATTTGTAATTTATCCTCAGCTTGGCCTAGGCCACACCAATCACGTTCGAGAACCGACCCTGGTAACAGTTTTGCAAGGGAAAAACGTTCGGCAGATCTCAGCTGGCCGCTGCCACAGTGCTGCGTGGACAGCACCGCCTGTACCGCCAAGAGCACCAGGTGAGGGATGAAATATCCATGCTCCTGCAGCTTCTCTTTCAGCAGTACCCCAGCTGCACTGTCTGCTTGCCAGTTTCATACAGCATCCAGACATCATTCTGAAACCATCAAAGCTTCCCCCACACAACCAAAGCGCTCTTTGTGCTATCAGCACTGTAAATACTTTCACAGCAGGCAATTCTCCTGCAGAGTTCATTATGAAGCAGTTCCTTTCTGCACCCCCAAAAGAAGAAAACCACTTAGGCAAGCAAAAATTTATAATTTTAGAGCATCAACTAAGAATGTTTTTATATAAAAGTAGTAGTTTTCTAAGGCCTGCTGTTAGTATTAAAGATTAAAAACCCTGAGACTATTTGTCAAATTCTTCACCACAGTTAACCAGTTGAAACATGATTTTGTCTATGCATTGGCACAGCAAAAAACGTTGCCATTTTATTCCAGCATGCAGCAGGACTGATGGGCTGTTCCTACCTCTTTGTTGTTTGATTTGCTTTAAATTTATTGTGAAATTCTTATAGATCTACAAAGTACATTAAGAAAAATTCATATTTGTATACTTAACATCCAGCCATGCACTCCCCCAATTATATCCATCTTCCCTTCCTCAAAATGTAATAATTAGCTTAAGTGTGGCATTTATCATCCTTACGCATATCTTCATATTTGGGCTGTTTCTTTCCTAGGTCCTCAAGTCCTTTCTTTCTACATCCTCTGTTGTCTAAGGCACTAGGATTTCCCTGAAGCAATCTGTGCCTGAGAGCTCAGCATTTTCTTCCCTTTGTACTGATCTCTCTACTTCTGAGCCATAGGTCCTTGGAAAAGACTCCTCATAGATATTTTTTCTTAGATACCCTAAGAGAGCAAGGTGGGACTGCAAGTAGATTCCAAATAAGCAGGAGATGGTTTCTGGTTAACAGAATTCAGAATGAGTACTGCTGCCCATGCACTGACAATTTCAGACGCTCAGGGGCCTCTGCAGCTTCCAGAGGAATTTCGCTTCCACTTCAGGACAGAGGCTACACAGTGTTATGGTTAAAGGTTCAAACTCTGCAAGCACTTGCCTGGGTTGAATCCTGGCTCCTCCACTTATGAGCTGAGTGAACTTGAGATTCAGTTTTCTTGTCTATAAAATAAGGGTAATAACAGCGCCTATTTTAAAGTGCAAAGGAAGAAATGAACCAATTCCTACAAAGCACTTAGAATAGTGCCAGGCACATAGAAGTACTCAATAAATGTTAACTTTTATTAACAGTAGTAAATTCTTCTGGGAATTGAGCTGTACAAATTTTTGTTTATAGAAAACTCAAATAAGTTGAGTATTTTGTTTTTACAAAAATCCTTTGTGCATTTTTATAAGAGAAGAACTGTGCATGTAATCCTTGTCTTTACTTCTTCAGAGCTCTTGTTCTTGCAGTAAAAAGCTTTCATGAATCATGCAACCATTCCTTTCATCTGTCATGGTCACTTTCTGTCAGATCCCTAGTAAGTGTGGGAGGCGGCTCTGCTAAGTTGCCGATTTGCATTCTCTAGAACTGCCTACCTGGTCTTGGCCCACAGCTTGTGTTGTTCTGAAGATGACAATTATGGATTATGAAAGGAAGAATTTGGGCTTTTCTGTTTTGGTTTTTGTTTTTGTGAAGGAACTGTTTAAGTCTCATAGTTAAATGGGAAACTAAATTAAAGGAGAAAAAAAAACAAGTTTCCATAATGATAAATAAATAAGATGTTTTAAAAACCAACAGAGGTGCATCAAAAAAATAAGATGAATTGGTGGATAGAGGAATTGATAAATATGTGATAAAGCAAATATAGCAAAATATTAATTGGGGAATTTAAGTGGTGAGAATGGATGTTCATTGTGCACTTTACTTCTCTGTGTTTGAAATTTTTCCAAATATTGAAAATGCACGCAATGCATTTTCCTTTATAAGTGTCCATTTGCTTTCTGGGCAGGTGTCTCAGTACCTCTGCAGCTGGGCCTGCCCGATGCAGTGCCCCCCCAGTACGGGGCGCTGAGGGAGGTGAGCATCCACACCGCGAGGGCCAGGCTCCGGCTGCTTTACCACTTCTCGGACCTCATGTACTCGTCCTGGAGGTTGCTGAACCTCAGCCCCAACAACCAGGTAACGTGCTGACTTGGGAAACAGTGCCTGTGATGTGCTCACCAGGTCTGGGACTTTTTTCAACCTTCAGAAAATTCTTTCATGGCTAATACTTTTCCACTACACCCAAGAGATGTAGAAAAGGCAACAATTCTGTTTCCTTTTTATTGTTGGTTTAGTGACAGTCCAGATATTGGTAACCATGCTACTGGACACAAAGTGGTCTTCCTTCTGTGTTTTGATTTGTCCAAACCTTGAGGAAGTATGAATATAAGCATAAATTTTCTGTAAAGTCCATTATGTGATTTTAAAACTTAAACATTTAAAGCTATTAGTACCAGTCAAAGTTGTTATATAAATGAGTCCACAGCATTTAAGAGACTTCTTGGTCTCCTTACAAATGTGCATTCTAGGTCCTGTGGAAGGGTAAGTGCAGGAGATAAAGTAAATTTGTCTGACTTATGTCTTTATAGAACAGTCTAGTAATTTAGGAAGAAAACATCTGGCTTTGTTTATTTGCTGGTTTAATGTGTAGACACGCCTGCCAAAATGTATATCAGTTTATAAAACTGTTCATCAAAAATCCTTAAGGTAGCCAGTCATGGGGCATATGAGAAATTTGACAAATCATTGTTAGAAATAGATAATCAGCCAGATGACAGAATATTATGTGCACTAAATAGTGTCGGTAAACTGTAATTAGAGAAATGTTTAATGATATAAAGTTAGGTGAGAAAAGCAGCAGAAAATTGAATAAGCAGTATGATCTCAGTGTGAAAAATGTATGCCTACACACATGGAAAGAAACTGGAAGGAAATAGATCAAAGTGTTAATGGGGCCATCTCTGTATGGTAGGATTATGGACGATTTCATTTGCATGTATGTGCATGTGTCATTTTCTGTATTTTCCAAGTTTTTTTTACATAATCATTTTATCAGAAAAAAATATTTTTTTAAAGTGACTAATAATTACACCCAGGTTTATGCTTTTAAAGTGAATTTCAAAAAGAATTATGCTCTAAAAGTAAAATGTATTATTTATTTTAAGCCTTAGAGAGTATCATTTCTGATAAGCTTACTTTCTGTTACAGAACAGTGCATCTCATTATAATGCCGGAACGTGGGGCATTGTGCAGGGACAGCTTCGGCCTCTGTTAGCACCAAGAGTCTATACCCTCCCGATGGTGCGCTCCATAGGAAAAACCATGGTTCAAGGCAAAAACTATGGACCTCAAATTACAGTAAAGAGGATATCAACCAGGTTAGTGTATGTATGTATGTTTCACTAACTAGCTGGCTTTTTTTTAGATGAACATTATTACTAACTAATTTCTGTGAGCCTTAGCTTCCTCATTTGTAAAGTAGGGTAATAACAGTATTTATATTAGTACCCAGTGCTGTTACCATGGGCCTTGCACAGTGTTTGACTATCGTTAAGCTGGCCTGTTCGCTGCTGACGGGAAGATATCTTCAAGTGACCTTTGTGGTGATTTGCGAAGTTGGTGAGAATTGTGTTTTATACAGTTTTCCCTTTCTCTTAAAGAGGACGGAAGTGTAAGCCCATCTTTGTCCAGATAGCAAGACAAGTAGTTAAACTGAATGCTTCAGACCTTCGTCTGCCCTCCAGAGCATGGAAGGTTAAGCTGGTTGGAGAAGGGGCTGATGACGCTGGAGGAGTGTTTGATGACACAATCACAGAGATGTGCCAGGTCTGTTCATTCAATGTCCTCTACTGAGTTGTCTGCTCAGGCGTTGGCCATTTTACCATTTCCAGTGATTACTCTGTCAGGCATGTTTTTATAAATATAGCAAGTATGCGTTTGTGAGCCCTACATAAAGTCATGCTGTTAATGATGTATAGGTGAATTATAGTAAGGGTTTGTGAAATGCTTTGTGAAGATACCTTCCCGAATAAATGTTAGTGCTTAGCCATCTACCGATGACTCACCATCTGTTGCTTGTGATACTGGCAGAGGAAATAACAATGACATATTTACTTTATGTAACAGACAAATCCTGGACCACCCATATGCTCCAGTTTATTCTGGTGCTTTTAGAAGTGCCAGGCTCCAGGGGAATTAGAAAAACAAGTCTTAAGAGTTTGGACCAATTCTTATTTTAAGATCTGCAGTGGAAGTTTTGTTTCCAGATCATCTCTGACCCTTCCAGCTTTGCCTGGTGTCAAGATTTTTCTAAAAAATCCTGTGACTAAAATAACACTTAGTAATCAATTATTGAGTCTATTTAAATATACTATATCCTACTCACAGATACCCCAACTCCTGCCCTGAATTGACTTTTTCTTCTTAGTTCTGCATGCAACAAGATATTTGGTACATTGGGGAGTTCCTAATTTCATTTTAAAGTAAAACTGTAAAAATACTCATAGAGATGATTGGTTGTTACAGAACATTATAAATTTCTCAAATATTTTCAGTATACTGTTGAATTTAATTGGTTCATTCTCTTAATGCATTTGGTTGTCATTTCTCAAAAAGTTGTTTTTCTTTCCTTTACAGGAACTTGAAACTGGTATCGTTGACCTTCTTATACCCTCTCCCAATGCCACCGCAGAAGTGGGTTACAATAGGGACCGGTAAGGCGGTCAGCAAGTGTTTATTAAATGTCAATAATAACAACAGCAACAACAGTAACTCACATTTATCACATTTATTAAGTGCTTACTGTGTGCCAGGCACTGTTCTAAGTGATTTACATGTATTATTCATTGAATCCCCATTCCTAAGGAGTAGAAACTGCTGTTCACAGATAAGAAAACAAAGGCACTTCCATCAGGAACTGGTTTTTAGTGTGGGACCAACTCAGAGATAATACAGAGGGGTAGAGGAAACTCAAACTTGATCATGAAACCTGACTTCTTTTGTGTTTCTGAAGGCCACCATTTTCTGCATCAAAGTTTATTAAAAAGCTTTGATATGCTATCAAATCACAGCACTTAGTATTTGCATTTATATATTATCCTTGTATTTGCCAAATTTTGAATTTTGGATCTTGTGTCATGGACTTGTAAATGGTCAATGAAGTGATTTTAGGAAATAGGGTATCCTGGAGCAGATAGCTTAAGGACTAAGAGGCCATTCACTTGCACTTTTATGTTTCTTCCAAGAATAATTCAAAATAGGGTCCCTGTGTTGTCCAAAACAGTAGCCGTAGGCCACATGTGGCTGTTGAGTACTTGAATGTGGTTGGAGTGGTTGAAGAACTGAATTTTAAATTTTATTTAATTAATTTAAATAGCCACATATGGCTAATGACTAACATATTGGTCAACGCAGGTCTAGACTAATGCTATAGCTGTTAGGTAACATTTCTAATAGATGTAAGGAAAGTTTTGCTTGAAATATTTTCTTTAATTCTGCAGGTTCCTTTTTAACCCTTCTGCCTGCATCGATGAACACTTAATGCAATTTAAGTTCTTGGGAATTTTAATGGGGGTTGCCATTCGCACAAAGAAGCCTCTGGACCTCCATTTGGCCCCTCTGGTGTGGAAGCAGCTGTGCTGCGTCCCACTCACCCTGGAAGACCTGGAGGAGGTGGATCTGCTCTATGTGCAGACCCTCAACAGCATTCTTCACATTGAAGACAGTGGGATTACCGAGGAGAGTTTCCATGAGGTAAATTCTAGCCAGCCCATGTTTCTGCTGGTCTTCTGCTTGCTGTCTGGCTGACTCACGCCATGTCCCATTAGGTGCCCTCAGCAGCTCAACTCCAGGAATTGCTGCTACCAGGTAGAGTTGGCTCTAGCACCTAGCTTCTGCTGCTTCCCCTTTCACCAATTCTCAGACCTGGTTTAGGGGGAGAAAGATTCAGCCTCATTTTTAACTACAGCCAGATGAGTCAGCATATTCCTTACTGATCAAGTGTCCTGATCAGCTATCTCATTTGCTTTGTTTTTATCCTTAAAAATCTTGATGTTGTTACTGTTTTGCTATATTTGTGTGAAATATACTTTTTGTTGTAGTAAAAAAATTTTTTTCTTCTATTCTTAGATGATTCCTCTTGATTCTTTTGTTGGCCAGAGCGCTGATGGCAAGATGGTTCCCATTATCCCTGGTGGAAATAGTATCCCACTCACATTTTCCAATAGGAAGGAGTATGTGGAGAGGGCCATTGAATACCGACTTCACGAGATGGACCGACAGGTGAGATTACATACTTCGGGGGTACATGTGGATGTTTGTCTTTGTCTCCGAACAAGAATTGACCAGTTACTACCAAATTTTTGCATATTAATTTACTGTATTGATTCATTTGTATCTATATTTCAGCTCCTGTTCAGAGAGTATTCAGGTCATATTTCTTGGCTCCTATCTCCTTACTCAAGACCTTACGTAGGTCAGCACTCCGGTGGAATTGAGGGCAAGCTCTCACCCAGGCCTTCAGACCCTGCTCTCTCACTCCTCCTCATCTCTTACTGCTCCCCAACCCATGGTCCCCACTCCAGCTTTGTCAGGGTCCATGTGAAGGAACCCCTGAATGCTGATCTTGCAATCTCACATGAGTGCCTCTTCCCCTCTCCTATTGCAGTCCTTCAAGCCCCAGCTGAGAATGCATCTCCTCCACAGAGCACTTTTCCTCCAGGTTCATAACCTGTAGAGATCTTTTTTGTTACTTAGAAATTCTTCAAGATACCATATACTTCTGTGTTGTAGTTTCAGTAAGAAGCCACAGAGTTTGGGTCTTGTTTTTCTATTAGCTTATAACACATTGAATGAAGAATGTATTTTGTCTGTCTGTCTGTCTGTCTATCTGTCTGTCTATCTATCTAGCTATCTATGTATCTACATCCTATGTATCCTTATTCTATGCTGACATATAGTAAGCATTTAATAAATGATGAGAGTATGATGAGTGATAATAGAAATGAATATTGTGTCCAAAAATGATTTTTGGGGGGTTATATAATCCTTATAGCCACTTCAGTAATACTTTATTTGCAGACTGTGTTGGGGTCTTATTGAGAGCTGGACTCAGGCTTTGAGGCTGTGTAATAATTTAAAGTATATATATTCTATACCCTTCACTCCTGGTTCTTTCTTTGATTCTGGCTTTGGACCAAGTCTCGTCAGAAAACTAAGTCCCTCAGTTTAGTAAGGGCGGGTTTCATCAGCAATGCTGTTTACACAGCCAGGGCTTAGGATTTGTTTCTAGTTTATGGCTACTTTTAATCCTTGGAGGGTGAATAACTGACTAAAAATGTATTGATCACCTCCTGCATGCCAGGCATGGTGCCAGGCACCCTCATGTGCAGTTTTTCCCATAGTTACTCTGTGAGATAAGGATTACTGTCACCATTTCACAGATGAGAGCACCTACTCCAGAGAAATGAAGTGATGTGCCCAGGGTGGAACCAGGCTCCCAAGCCAAGTTTAATTGCAGGGCAGGTCTAGGCTCTTCTGCTGGCCCTTCTCCTGAGAGTCAGAGAGTGACACTCCACTCTCTGTCAGTTGTGCTGTGCTCTGCCCTGGCTTTGTCCCTGTTTTTGTAACAAAGCCTTCTTCCTCTTTCACTTCCTCCTCATCTCTTAGAACCCAATGTTCTCATGGCTGTCTCCAGTCGTTCCCCACCCAAGTAGCCAGCCCCATACCATAGCCTCATTTTTTTTCCAGACAGCTTTTGGTTTGTATTCTGCCAGGCATGATATCTTGGGTTTTGGCAGATTTTAGCTAGGATATTCCTTTCAGTATCAGTAGAGACTGCCCTCACTGCCAGTCTCATTCTTTAGCCCAGGCATGATAACCCTGTACCAGTCTTAACCCCAGGGCCTTCCCCAAGGTATGGCTTATTTTGAGATTTTGGGGTTTTTTGTTTTTGTTTTTTTTATGGTAGGTGATTTTGAATTGGCCAAGAGTGAAGGCATATATATGAAACAAACCTTGAAGAGCCATGAGTCTGTGTGCAGGGGATGCACTACTAGCAACCTTGGAGGAATTCTAAACAGCGTGGGCAGCTCCTAGCAGCTTCCCCTCAGCATTCCCCTTCTGGCCTGTTCTCAGCACTGTGCTAAAAGAACAAAAGCAGTATAAACTACCCAGTCATACAGACTTTCATATAATTATTCATTTAAAATTCTCATCACAGTTATGTGAGCAGCAATTATTTGTCTCACTTTTCAGATGAGAAAATTACAATAAAAGAAGTGGTGGAGCTGGGATTTGAAACCTAAGTCTCCTAATTAAATTTTCTGTCTTCTTCTGCCCTACAAAAGGACTCTCCAGTTTTACTTTCTTCTTCATACTTTTCTAACTTTTTTTAAACAATGAACACAAATAATTTTTACCAAAAAAAAATGACTGTTTTCAAAAGAAAAATATAAATTACAAGAATAAGAGAAGCTAGACACGTTCTCCAAGAGCTTCTTACCCTTCTGAGGAGATGAACTGTCCCACATAGCACACCCTCACAGCCCAAGGCTACGTGTGTGGGAGTATGAGTGAGGGAGGTTGGCCTTGGGGAGGGCCCAGCAGGCTGGGATTTTGTGGGGGAGGGAAGGTGGGCTGCTAAATGGGATTGAACTGGGACCAGAAGGAGTATCTGAGTCCCACAAGCAGGGAGAAGCTCTAACAAAGGGTCAGAGGCAAGGAGGGTGCGTCATGCGCACGGGCACTTGTGCCTGGAGATCCGAGGGATAAGTAGAGGGTCTGGGGAGCAGATCAGCAGGCAGGACATGCCTAACCCTATTAGGTTCACAGTGGGTGCCCAGTCTCTGCACACACATTGAATGAACAACTTCTCTTGGGAGCAGGTAGCTGCGGTCCGAGAAGGGATGTCGTGGATCATCCCCGTGCCACTGCTGTCCCTCCTCACAGCGAAGCAGCTGGAGCAGATGGTGTGCGGGATGCCTGAGATCTCTGTAGAAGTCTTGAAGAAAGTAGTGCGGTACCGGGAGGTGGATGAGCAGCATCAGCTCGTGCAGTGGTTCTGGCACACGCTGGAGGAGTTCTCCAATGAGGAGCGGGTGCTTTTCATGAGGTTCGTGTCTGGAAGATCTCGACTCCCAGCCAACACTGCTGACATTTCTCAGAGATTTCAAATCATGAAGGTTGATAGGGTAAGTAAGCTATTTTTTTCTTCCTTGGTAATGTCTGTCCTTATTGCTTCCTGTTGCTTGCATGTTGGATAAAACAAACTGTGACCTTCAAGTAGGCCTGCCAATTCCAACTTAATGCTTGGAATTTCCAGATTAAAAAAAAACATCAAGCAGAAAAACTTGTTCAGAAGCATCACATAACTTCAGTGGAAAAAAGTCCTAAATGGATGTACAAGGCACACTACAACCAATAGCCTTTACTAAATCTTTCAGTATCTTCCTGAGTGAAAGCTAAGCTTGTCAGAGGAGTCATCATGTTGCCTCTGCCTCTTATTTCCTACATCTTTTCATTGTGGGACTTGTCACTGGGATGTGGTCTTATTTGTTTGTTTTCAAAAAGATACTAACCATTATCTGGTGCACATGCTCCAGAAGGAACTCGAAGAGGCAGGGAGCAGCAATGCTGTGTTCTACAGCTACTTGTGCAGTGTGCCTCGTGGAGCAGGCAGTGCAGCTTCTCTGCGGCCTGATGAAAGACCCCAGCTGCAGAGCCTCAGCCCAGCTGCCGTTTTGACAGATGGCTTAGGAATAAAAAGGCTTAGAGTCTTAAATGCACACTGCTGCCAGAGTCATCTTTCTCAAGCACCCATCTGACCATGTCACTCTCCTCTTTTCAGACCATTCAGGGGCCCCCTGCATTGACTCTAGGATAAATGACGACCACCTTTGCAGCCTTAAACACCTCCACAATCTGGCCTCTGCCCCGCTTTGTGATATAACCTCTTGACACTTACTATGTTCTGGACATAATGGGCTGCTTGCCTTTGTCCCTGACAGACTATGCTGTTTTTAAACTTCTGTGCCTTCGTGCGAGCTGTTCCCTAGCTTTAGTAAGTTCTTCTTTACCACCCGTTCCATCTATACCTGGCAAGCTCTTATTCATCCCTTAAGCCCATCAACAATGTCATCTCCTCCAGGAAGCCCTCCTGGATGTTTTTCTGGGCCCCCTGACCATTTTTGAAGACAGACCTAGAACTCCTTCTCTCCACCTCCTGGACACTTAGTACACTCAATCCCAGCATTAAGTTAGAAGTGTCTGTGTTCCCTCAACACTCCCCCTTCTTCCAATAAGCTGGGCAGTCCTCCAAGCAGGGCCCATGGTGTTTATTCCGGAAGCAGCAAGGACAGTAGGGCCTCTTCACACAAGGGCCCTTCCTGCCAGTTTCAGCAGGTTTCAGTGTCTGCCTTTCTGGTGTTTTTCCAGTAACTACTCCTAGAGGTTGCTGTAGCCAAAGCCATCCCTCCCCCGCTGCTTCCCAAGGCTACCCGCCTGGGCTCCTCTCCTGGGCTAGGCTTGCTGGAGAGTCCACGCACAGGAAGGGCTATGAAAAGAGCCTTTCCATAAATTTTCTCCATGACTTGCCAGAAACTATAAGTTGTAAATCTGTTTTGTTGCTTCAGAGAGAGATGGGGAGGAGGAAATGGTTTATTTCTATTCAGCTCTGGGAAAAAAACCCTGCCTTATGTCTGTCTGGAGCTACCCCTGCCATCCCTGGAGTTAATCCACCACTAATCCCCTGCCTGGGGGGTTTCAGTCTCAGAAACTGACCACTGCGGGTCTCTCCTTTGTGACTCTTAGACCATTTCTCCAGTTTCCAAGTCAGAGCCACCTGCTAATATTCTCCTTCACTGTCTTTGCTGGTTTTGGTTTTTCTGTAATTGAGCTTTCTGTGTCATCAGTGGCTCTGGCACAGTTGGGGTTTTGGGCCTCCCTCCATCATCCTACCTCTTTGAAGTGCACTTACCTGGTATAGGGCTGGGGGTTGGTTAAGTCAAGGTTAGACAAGAAATAGTGGATGGGTACTTTTTAAAAAACTAATTTTAAAAATATAAAATCAATGTAATGCTGTTACAGCCATTACAAATAGTTTAGAAAATAGTTGTGTTTGCAGGGAGGGACAGGAAACCTGTGTAATCCTCTTTCTTTAGTAGTAGCCATTCTTATACCTTTCACCTTTGTGTAAGTCCTACCAGTTTTTGCTTCAAGCATGCACATTTTTGCATGATGTGTTTAGAACTTTGTATTCTGCTTTTTTCACCTAGTAATCCATACTGAGCACTTTTCTGTTTTTTCTTTCATCATAATTATTTTAAGTGACTGCATCATTGTTAGTTAAATGGATGGACTGGGATCTAATTAACTATTCCTTCCTCATTTGACCTGGGTGCTGCTGGCCATGGCAGATGAAGCATGCAGTATGCACACTAGGAAGACAGGAGAGGGGCATGGTGGCTCCCTGACAATTGTTGCATTTCACCAGCTCTGTTGGGGGATCCCTGACGTATCTTCACATTTGTATACTCTTCGTACAAGGGAACGAACTCTATTACACACTTATATTGTGGCAGGCTCTGTGAGAAGCATGTTCTCTCAGGTAATCCTGCCAGTCAGGGCTTGTTCTCACCTCACACATGGGACACCAGAGCCCGAGCTTTTAATGCTGTTTCCCAGTGTCTGCTTCCCCTCGAGTTGGCCACACAGTCATGTCTGTGGAGCCTATCTCGAAGGCGGGGAGGAGTGCTTTCCTGACTCTGGGGCAGTGGTAATGGGAGCCCCTCTCCCCCCATGACACCCTCATGCTGCAGTCACAGCTCTGGGTCTCTCTCTCCACAGCCTTATGACAGTCTGCCTACCTCACAGACCTGCTTCTTCCAGCTGAGGCTGCCCCCGTACTCCAGCCAGCTGGTCATGGCTGAGCGTCTGCGCTACGCCATCAACAACTGCCGCTCAATCGACATGGACAACTACATGCTCTCGAGAAACGTGGACAACGCTGAGGGCTCCGACACCGACTACTGACTGCCGTGGGTGCCGTCACCCCTTCTTTTTCTCAGTAATGCTCACTTCCAGTTTAATGTTGATATACTTTTATGGTAACTACATAGATGTTTTAGGAACATAAACCGACATTATAAACAGTGGCCACATTTAGTTACTCTAAATGTAACAAAGAAATTAGATGTTTTTATTTTTCTGTGATTGTACAAAAAAAAAAAAAAAAAAAAAACAGAAAAAGTGCTCTCAGTCAGGTTTTTTCCCCCTCCATATTTTCGGTCACTTTTGATAAGTTTGCATGGAACCATTTTGGTGCATTTTTAGTTGGGAATGGTACATTTTGTAAACCCACCCAGTGAACATGAAATTGTACATTGTGTATAATTGTTCATTAGAAAGGACAGTTTTACATGAATATTCATATATTTATTTTGTTTTAATTTGAATTGCCTGTGCAGGGTTCCTTATGCAGAGAAATAAAGACGATTCAGGAATCAGAACATGGGCTGTTTTTTTTGTTTTTTGTTTTTTGTTTTTTTTCTCTCCAGTGGAGCTTCTGACTGAGAGAAATCAAGCTTTAAAGCTAGTCTCACTCTGACAGCTTTTTGACCCATCAGAAACATTTCTTTACACTGAGTGGGCTTTGCTTGAAAATGACATAGCAGAGGGGCTCATGGGTATAGCAGTCCATGGGAATGGGGGGCCCCCATTTTCATTTGTTTTGTCATCCTGGGTCTCTCACTTTGTTCCCTCACCCCAGGGCCCTTGCTTCAGCCACTCAGCCCCTCTTCTCAGAACCACCCTTCCTCCTACATAGCTGGCTTAAAGTGTAACACACTTAGAGCCTTTCTTGAAGCCTCGGGATCCCTAGTGTGGGGTCGGCTCTACTAGGCAAGGAGGAAGCTAACCAAAGTAACATGGTTTGGACTCTGCCTGTGAAGAACAAGTGGCGGAATTAAAGAGCAGGGTAGTTTACAATATCATGTCATATCTGTGGGGAGGGTGGCCAAGCGAGAGGTATACAGAAAAGACAGCTACTGCTCGTAGGTACTTAACATGCATGAATGAGTGACTTTGTGAACGAGTGAGTGAATGTGTGAACTAACAGAATTAATGAGTGGCTTTCATATCCTTGAATGATGGATGGTGAGGAGTTGTGCAGGGGGCTGGAGAAGGGGTTACGCTCTTGGTTCCTGAACCCAACCCTTGAGGGCCCTGGGCAATGTGCTCATTTGTTCAGAAATGTCAGAATGAGCATGTGGTTTTGGGGGAAAGGGCCATCTTGAAAGCAGCTGCGAAGGCTTCGGCTGCCAGGAGTAGGAACAGGAAGCAGGCAAGTCCTTTGGGTGGCTTGTCTCCATCCACAGCAAGTTCATGCCATAAGCTGTTTCCAGTGTACTTCGCGGACAGGGTCAAAGCTGACAGCCTGCTCAAATGAGTCGCTAGCAAAAGAGCCTTGCAGGCAGTTGTTTTCCACAAGGAAGGTAGAAAGTGTGTAGTTTCAAAGAAAAAAGGGAAGAAAAGTAGAGTGTTTTTGGCTAAGATAATGTGGTATGTGGATCTTTCCTAGTGAGAATACCTAATAATATTTAGAATGATGACATCTTAGTTTTATTGAAAAGAGGCTTTAATTGGAACTGGGTCTCAGAGGGAAACCACAGCTTCCGGGGAACCCAGGGCATTCTGGGGAAAGAAGCTTTTAATACTTGATCTGAGAGCTCAGTCAGTAGCAGTGGTGAAGGGCTCTGGGCTTGAAGCACCCACTCTGGGGGTAGGAAGGCACTGCCCAGGCCTCTGGACCTAAAGGGAACTTTTCTTAGAGAAGAGAGGCCTCTGTGTTCTACTGATCAGGATCTAGGATATTGCTGAGAGAGGGGTCTTTTAGGGCCTTCTGGGCTGGTTCCTGGTGATAAGTAGGTCTTCTCTTGCTGGGCTGGGCTGGGCTAGGGTGTGCTTAGCTGAAGGATACATCTGCATTCTGCGATTATTTTAAATCAAAGTGATGCTTTGACCTGTGAGGCTGTACCACAGTTTACTGTGGACTAAGGGGCAGAGGCACCCCCAGCAGGCTGACACTCATGTTTCCAGGTCCTACCTGTCAGGCCTAATGGACAGTTTCTTGGGAGATCTGACTGTGCAAGGAAAATCTGCACAGACACCTCAGTAACAGATGCCATTTCTTTGCTGGAAACCTGTCATTTTTCTTCATTCTCTTAACTTTTGGAAGTTCTAGGAGAGAGGAGGAGGCATGAGTCCCTGATCTGAGGAGCCAAAATGAGCCTAGTGCGGGTGTTTATTTTCCTTAGTTCACTTTCAGCCCATGTGGAGGCTTGGGCAGTTTTTCTGCATGCTAGACTCATTCAGTTAACAAATACTTGCAGTTTTTATGACCCTTAAACAGTCTTGAGAACTTTGACCTCCAGCCTTTAAAATTTAAGATTTCTCCTTCAAGGCACAGCTTTGTGGCCTTCGACCAGCACTGCCAGCCAGATGAAACCTACATTTGGTGAACTTGGTTTTCAGCAAAAAGCAAGTCTTGGGCATTGAATCCTAGAGCTGAAGGAATCCTAGAGCTAAGGGATCAGGTGATGTCTCCCTTTATGGACCAAGAATCTAAGGTCAGGAGAAGGAAAGCACTGAGTGTGTGCAGGCTAGAGCCGGGAGCTTCGGCTCCCTGTCAGCATGCTAATGGTGGAGCCGAGGAGGCTCAGCCACTCCCCTCCAAACATTCGGCCTGTGCAGAAATGGGCCAGTGTGTCCCTGCAAAACAGGCCTCAGAGCAGCACCACTTCCAGCAGTATCCACCTCCCAGAGAGCAATCTGGGGCCCCTGACTTAAGAGTTTGTGCCCCTAGTCTCTGCTGGCACTGAGGTGCCTGTGCAGACCAGCAAGCATGATGTAGTGACTTGGGTCAGCGTCCAGCCAGGGGACATTATCCCGTCTCAGTGCTGAGGTTCTGCACCCTCCCCTAGCTTTCCCTCTATGGGGCCACTGGCTGCCTTGGCCAAAACAGAGTGACAAGAGTTAGCATTTGGGAGCTGGGGAAAGGCTGTAGTCTATTGTGATAGAGGCTGTGAGGTCATAGATAACTCTATACCATGTCCAGGTGCCTCTGGAACATGGCCAGGCTCCCATGTCCCCGGCTCACCTTTCTCTGAACATGCCTTGGGTTTCTGGCTCTGCCTTTGCTGAGCTGTGTCTGCTGATAGGAACACCCTCCCCACCACTGGAACCTATGGAAGCTGGAGTCAGCCTTCTAGGTGTGGCTCAAAGACTCTGTTCTTTGTCAAATGTTCCTAGATCCCCCCATATAGAGCCTTTCCAGTACCCAGGCCTTGTGCGTTCTGCCAGGTACTTGGCTTTTCCATCCCTCCACAGATGTGAAGACACCTTTAGCTACCCCCTCGCTTGTCGGTTTATGTTACCTTCCAGGGTGCACATTTAGACATAATCTCATCACAGTGTCACAAAGAGGGTACTGGTCCTGTTTTACAGATAAAGAAACTGAAGCTCAAAGAGGTCACAACTTGTCAGAAGTTATGGACAGTAGAGGTGGGAAAGCTCCCAAGAGCTGCCCCCGACCCCAGCGACCCCAGCGGCATGTCTTCTGACTAGAGTGAGTCCCTTGGGGTAGGTCGTGGCCCAGCCTATGCCAGTACCCAGTAAATGTTTTTTAAATGAATGAGTCAGTGGATTAATTAAGCATGCAGTGCCTCTTGTTCTATGCAAATCTGAGAGACCTTGAAAGTTGCTTTTAGATTAAGCAGGGCACTGTTATCTCAAGTGTCTGCTGATGGTGAACAGTGACTGTCAGAGTGGGGAGCCATGGGTCTCCGTCAGTGCCCAGCTTCTGGGAGCATCTCAGATGGCCTTTGGCTCAAGGACCCAAAGCTCCCCTAGAGCGGGCAGGGCTGAATTAGGGCCCTAGGAACGATGGGACACAGCTGTCAGCCCAGCTTTAGCTCTGTGATCACTACAGTGTTGGTATGTGGGGTTTACTAGGCATTGAAGGGTTAGCCAGGGAACTTAACCCTCATTTATAAAAGAGCTTCCATAGGAAAAGAGGCCTCAAGGGAATGCAGGATACCCCATTCCATCTGAACTTGCAGTGACCTCTGCTTTACAAATACAATCTCATACCCCTTACAAGAACCTTAGGAGCAAGATTCTCTAGCTGTCCCAATACACAGAAAGAAAGCTAAGGTTTGGAGAGGGCTGATCTGCCCTTTGTCAGGAGAGCCAGAAACCAGGATCCTGTTGTTCCACAAATTTAACCACTAACTCAGACAACAGGGCCTGGTGGAAACTGGGACTTAGAGATGGTAAGAGCAAAGCTGTGAGGCTTAAGTGGCTCTGTTTTAAACAAACATTTAACCCACTAGAAGCCTGAGATTTGCTTTCGACATTTTCAGTAGTGGGAGAAGAATTAAGTCCCTGCAAGGCCTCCCTCCAGAGCCCCGAGCATGGTGGGTGAACTGTAAAATCACACAGAGGAAGCTGGTCTCACAGGCTAGTTAGTGATGGGCCCTCCTATTCCACAGCAGGTGACGGCCTGAGGGGCTGGCTCTCCTCACACAGGGATGAGGGATTATGCCAGAACTGGGCCCAGTTCTGTTACTGGTTACCCATTTCCAGGCTAAGCACTGGCCCAACCAGGGGCCCAGGGGTAGCAACTGAGGCCTTCAGCCATACCTGGAGGGTTTGGGGTTCGGTGGGGTTCTGCTTATCTGCCTAGAGAAATTTCAGTGCTTCCTGGTCTTCACCTGGATATCGTTTCTGCCCTGGTTCATGCTGGGGGTAGATTGGGTTGTGGGGGGCGGGGAGGGGCTGGTGTCTAACTCTCATTTCATTCTCAAAGTAACTTGTGAGACCTCAACAGCCTATCTCATCCCTTATTTCTCGGATCTGCTTGCCTTTCCTCCTCCCTGCTCCAGCCACACCAACCTCCTCGCTATTGCCCTAACATAAGAGCCATGCTCCTAGTCTGGGGCCTTTGCACTGGCTGTTTCCTCTTCCCAGAGTATTTTCCTCCCAGATGCTGCTCAGTCCCCTCACTTCATGTCTCACTTCATGAGACTTAACACTGGTCAACCCCTTTGAAGTAGCTTCCCGGTTACCCAGTACTTACTATCTTCTTATATAAAAATTACAGCCAGTCATCAAAAGCGTTAGGATGCCATAGGAAATTAACTTTTGTTTATATCAATTAGCCTATGGCAAAGTTGGTTTCATTATACCTCCATTCTCTGTAGTTCCAAGAATCAATGCAGTTAAGACTTACTGTACTTGCTGTCTCTTCCCCTACTAGAATGTCAGCACCATGAGAATAGAACTTGTCTCTTTTCCCTTGCTATTCCACCAATATTTGGGCAACGAATTAAGGAACCAGTGAGTAGGAATCAAGCTCCCCTTTCACAAAAAAGAAAACACCTGGCCTCAGGTAGGTAAGGAGCTTTGGTCACAGCTGGTGATGGGTGGAGCCAGAGTGTGAGCACTGGCCACCACTCATTAGTGCTTCCGGCCTTCCCCACTTAGCCAAAGTTGCCCCCAGGTACCTGAGAGCAGGAGGCTGCTGGGTGGCTCAGAGCCTTTACTTGGTGGCTAAAGGCGGGACATAAGGGACGAAAGCCCTGAAATTGAAGACAAGGCGTGTGCTGACGTTCAGCAAATTCAGCAGGTAAAAAATCTAACACTGCATCAGCTTATAATGGTTTTTTTTATCAAAAGACCTAACCAGGGTCACTGCTTTTGCTCTGGGTTTTTGAACTATTTTCCTTCACGAGAACAAAAAAATAATAACTATGCAGTTTATGTAAGAGTCACACCAATACGTGCATTTTCTAGAATCGCGTGTACAAACTCCTAGGAATGCACCTGCCCGCGGAAAAGTGAGAGGACTGGCGTGGGCGCGGAGCAAAGCCGCAGGTGGGAGCCGAAGCGGCTGGGCCCTGCGCCCGGGGTTCCTCCACTCATCCCACCCGCTGGCGCAGCACCGAGGCCACTTTCCCAGGAAGCCTTCGCCTGCGCCGTTGGCGGGGCCTCCGAGGGCTGCTGGGGGAGTGCAGGAGAGGGCAGCCGCCGAGGCCACTCAGTTTCGTTCCCAGGGTGTCTTGCTCCTCCCGGCAATCCCCCCACCCGCTGCGGCGTGCGTCCGCCTTGCGTTACGCAGGTCGGGAGGACGGTGTAGTCGCCTCCCGCTGCTGCGGAAGGGAGACAAGGAAAGGTGCCGGTGTTTAGTGAGAACCACCCGAGTGTGTTCCAGGCATCCGATCATTTAATCTCGCACTCATCCTAACCATAAAATCTAATGTGAGGTAGGCATTCGTATCCCCATTTTGCAGACGGGGAAACAGGCTCAGAAGACGGCGACAGGCTGGCAGGTGGAGCAGCTGGGATTGTTAATTCCGCTCGCCCCTCCTTCCGCTCGGAGACGAGGCCGGTGTCCTTCCGTGGCCCCGCGGACTAGCGCAGGAGCCGCTTGCGGAGGGCGAGACCAGGCGCGAGCGGGCCGCGCGGGGGCTGGTCAGGGATCATAGCTGCGCTGTGCTCGGCGCGCA
>NW_006442109.1:11425178-11500323 GCF_000325575.1 Pteropus alecto
CAGCGTGCGATTGGTGACGCGCGCGCAGTTCTCCAGGCACAGCACGCGCAGGCGCGGGCAGCAGCGCAGCAGGCGCGCCAGGCAGTCGTCAGTTACGTGGCCGCATCCCGACAGCGTGACAGACGCCAGATTGGGGCACCTGTGGAGAGAACACCGTGACGACGGGCTCGGGCTGAGGACGGCACGGTTAGCACGCCCCTGGCCACGCCCGTGCAGGAGGTCACTGGCTGGTCGTCATCCGAACCGCCCAGGGGAACTCTCCGCAGTTTACAGAGGAGGAACCGAGCCCAGCGAGTTCAAGAAACTTGCTGCCTGCGATGACGCGGCTAACCAGGGCTACTGTCGCGTTTCCACTGCTCTTTCTGCCTTGTCCACGCACCATACCTTTAATCTGCGTGGGCTTTTCCTAGGATTCCCCAGTGGGGAGCCCAAGTCCTGCTCCTGCTGGCAGTGGGGGATGCTGGTTCCAGGAAAGACAACTGTAGTTTCATTGGTTCTCCCCGGACTCGTTCCCCTGGGTTGGGATAGAGGAAGTGGTTCGTGGTGATAGCTCCGGTCTAGCCTTAAACTGAGGCCTTGACGCTTCTTCACACAGGACAGGAAGGGAGGAAGGGTTTCCTATGGGGTGGCTTCAAAACAGGTCCATTCCAACCTTTGAGGCAGGGAGATGGGGTGCGCGCTTCTGAGTATTGGCTCTGGGTTCTAAAGCCCTAGTTTCAGAGTTAGTACACCTCCCACTGTGACGCCAGGCTAGGTCAAGAACTGGAAGTACCTAGAACCAGGCCTGAGGTGAATACAGAGTCACAGAGGTAACTTGTCTAGAAAACCTGGAGGCCCATCTGCCCCAGCTTTATTACCAGAACCTGATGGAGAAAAAGATCTTGAGCAAAGTTAGTCTTGGCAGATCTACAATGTGGCCTAATTTTCCTGGTGGGGCGGTAGGCAGTGAGGGAGGGAATAATGCCTCCCAGTGGGGTTGTTGTGAAGGTTAGGTGAGATTTTGGGGTATGAGTAGCCTGCTTTGGGCCTTCTATAGGCAATTGTAACCCTCTTCAGGGTGTAAACAGAATCAGGCCACTTCCATTCAAGAAGGACCTGTCTTGGGCACAGGCCTTGGCTCCCTGTAGCCAGAGGGAGCTGGAGTTTGGACCGAGGATTGTCCTTTCCTTTGGCTTTGCCCATCATGCTCCTCCTTAGTCCCTTGACTGCACCTGCCTGAGCCAGCTTGGCCCCCTTGTGCCTAGAGAAGGGGATGAGGAACTAAAATAGACTGGGCACCACCACATTTCACACACTGAACCCACTCCATCTTCCCAGGTTCACATGCCTTCATCTTCACATCAACTTCTATACCCCTAGTTTTGTGAATGAAGAAACTGACCCAGAGAGCTCAAGTAACTTGTCTATGATTTACTTGCTGTCTGACCCAGGACAAATGTCTGAACTTTGTGGGACAAAGTCAGTTGGGAGAAATTATTAACCTCAGGGTAGTTATGAGGATTAAGTGTTTAAGCCAGGGTGTTGAATGATCCTTTCCTCAAAACTTTAGAATATTCTTGATGGAGGAAGAAACCAAAGAGACAGCTCCCTCCCTGTCCAGTCAGCCTTAGCTGTTCCTCACTATCATCGTGCCCCAGCTGATTGCCAGAACCAGATTTGATACTTACTTTACCTAATGTGTGTCAGTGCTACTGTGTCATTTAATTCTTGGCCTGTGACATAGGTGATTTATTCTATTTGACAGATGATGAGATTGAAAATTTAAATATTTGGGTTGAGGTCACATGGTCAGACAGTAGCAGAACTGGGGGACTCAGCACAGAACCCTGACCACCAAGCCCTTTACACTTTGTGTTGCCAGGGCTCTTTGCTGCACCCAGACAGTGGCCTGGGAGGCCCACAGCACACCTTGCTCGTTTAGAGAATTAAATCTGGTTCTTACAGCAAGAATGGAATTTCTAGGCAAGCTTTCCCCCTCATGTGACCCTCCAGTCTGATTTCTGGACCTTGTTAAACTCGTCAAAATGGCCTGGTCCAGTTAAGATCTAGTCACAAGTCCATCTTATTTTCTTTCTACTGCCTTGAAAAAGAAAAGATGGGGCCACAATACTACTTGCATTCCTGTCGTGCTGCCTGCGAACAGTAGCTATTATACTTGGGTGGCAGCAAGCTGGCTGAGCCTAGTTTGATAGTAGCCCAGGGGTGCCTTTCCTCAAAGGCAGGACCGACTGATAAAAGCTCAGTAAGAGCCTGGCTGAGGAAGTCTGTGTTCTGAGGAAATCTATATGGGCTACTCTAGGAAGTGGGCTCTGACAGGTCAAATGCAGGATGTATTTGGGACATACTTATACCAGTTATTCTGAAATTCAGATTTAACTGAGTGTCTTGAATATTTGCTAAAATCTGGCAATCTAGATTGTAGGCAAATTATACAAACTCAGAGCTTTGGTTTGCTCCTTTGAAAAATTAGGATAAAACACCCTCCCCAAGAGGAAGCATGAAGATTAACATTTCTAATGAGGAAACCATGACTGTCACCACCCTCACCCCCTTAATCTGGCATGCTTCAGCTAACCCAGCACACCCTAGCTTTCATTTCACAAGCCTTGGAGTTTGCTGGAGGGATGAGCTGATTGCTGAATCTAGGAACATTTTCCTGGGGTCTGACCTTGAAAACCCAAGCCCAGTTGGACCCATCCAGCACTTAATGGTTGCCAGGGAGGACAGCTGCCTGAAAGACAGTGACAGCTGAAGCCCAGTTGCTCTCTGCTGCAGAAGCAGCCCCAGGAACTATGAGGCTAAGAGGAGGACTGTCACTTGTTTCCTCCATGATTTTATCCATCTTCTGGGGACTCTGCTGTCGATGGGCCTTGAGGGTCTGCCTCTGGCCTAGTCTGAGGCTCCTTGAGGCAGAGCCATCTTGGTCTTGTAAGCTGCTCTTCCCTGCCCCCCATAAACCTCCCAGAGCTCTGGATATCAGCCAGCGCTGCTCAGGAGGCGACCTACCTGTCGCACACCTGGAGGAGGAAATCATTGACCAGGCTCTCGTGCCGGCTGCAGATGCTCCTCTGGAAGGCGCTCTTGAGCCAGTCCTCAATGCTGCACACCTGCACGCGGCTAGAGTGCCAGCAGATGGAGAGGCTCCTGAGCGCTGGGCTCAGGAGAAAGTTGTCCTTCTTGAGTTCTGTGAGGGAGCGAAAATGCAACAGGGGCCAGAGTGCAGGGTCCTCAAACACATCTTGGAGCTGGGGGCAGGTCCTGGCGAGGTTCTTCCTGCTGTCCTTGTCCAGGAAGGAGAAGAGGTGCAGCAGGCACTCCCTGTTGAGCTGGGTGATGTGCATGGTACACAGCGGCCACACTGAGTGTGGCTGGAGCCCAGGGACCTGACCTACCTCCTGCTGCTCCTCCCCAGCTCTGGGTTGGTGGACATATATGGTTGTGGAATGGGGTTTATTTCTGGCTAACAACTGGTGCTGAAGCTCTAAGGGGCGGGGGGCGGGGGGGGCAGGATCCAGACATACGTGCAAATCTGTGGCTCGGCTTATATTCAGAGGAATTGAAAATCCTGGCAGAAAAGCAGCCTATTGAAGTTAAATAGTTTCCTTAAAAGGGATTTCTTTTCCTTTTAGCACAATGGTGCTTAGCAGCGAGCTTATTTGGCTTTTCCCAAAGCATTTTCATTCTAGGTGGCTAGCCAGACCCCTTTGTCTGGGCTTGTAGGCTCTGCTCCCTGGAAAGGACCCTAATTGTAACTAGAATGTTTTTATTTTCTAGTATTAATACATAATTATGTCTTTTACTCCACTCTTAGTAGGAAGAAACCTGTCTATAAGGAGCTAAGGGTGACCATTTTTTCAGAGCTGTAAGCAGAAGCCATGAGTAATACACTAATTCTGTTATTTTTACTCAGTAGTGATGGTTTTTCCAGGCTAGGCTGAACTACCCTCAAAATCTTGCTGCCTTCCACAAGGCAAAGGGATTTTTGGGCCTCCCAACTGGCTCTATTTTTACCCAGAGCTGTTTCATAAAAGATTTATCTTAAGTAGCTTATATTTCCAGGGTTCTCCTGTGTGTGTGTGTGTGTCACGTTTTAAACTTTTTACTTGGCTTTACATTTTTCCAGTTATGTGCCCTGCTGTATTTAGTGTGTATTCCTCAAAATGTCAGGATAGATGAGGCAGCTCTTCATACAGAACTGCTTGAAACAATTTTAAAGTATTTTAGTCTAAACTAAAATACTTTAAGCTAGCCACACCCCATCCTCCTTGTGAATGCTTTTAGTTCCATTTGGCAAACTGCCTGGAGGTCTTATCTATTAAGTTCTCCCTTCCTAAAAGTAACCAAGATTTCTCAATAGGTGGGCCCATTTTCTAATACTTCAATCTCAATCCTACTGTGAAGGCCTAGATTTGGTTGGTTTGGGGGATGCAGATAGTAAAGGCTTCATTCTGCCTGTGTAGCAGTGAGAGAGGAACAGTGTTTTTTCTGCTAGACCAAGGAACACCATGTCAGGGATTACCTTCATCTGGAAGGAATGGGAATACGTTTTCTAAGTTGTGTGGAGTAAGACCTATGAAGCAACTATGCTAGACCCTCTTCTAGAAATAAGGCTTGGTCAGGCCTGGTGCAGCTTTGCCTTTAAAAAGCAGAATGCAGCTAAGGAAAGAAAGCAGCCATTCTAGCCAGCTTCCCTGCTGTGAGAAGGCAGTATCAGCAGTCCTGTGTGCCTCAGTTACCCAGCCACTGCCAAGGTGAAGTAGCAGGGGTGTTTTCTTAAACAACAAAACAGCTAAATGGAACAAGTATTTCTAAAGGAAAGGGTAAACTAGCTAATATTTCCAGCTAATCATTTTAATTGTTCAAAATGACAGCTGACAGCTGAAGGCCCTTTAGGCTCTAGTTGTGATTCTCAAGAAAGGGACGCAGCAGCACACCTGTGTTCAATAGAAGGCCTAATCTCCACTTTCCCTCCCAAATCCTTTCCAGTCCAGTACTTTTCAGAGGGCCGCCCCCTGGAAACAGGCAATTCATTCAGCTTTTTAGTGTGCTGGCCATCAGAAGTCAATTTTGGTTCCTCGTGGCTTCCCAGTCGCATGCCCATAGCCCTGCTGGAGCAGCAGAACCCTGGCAGGGTGAATGGTTAGAGCCTGGCCCCCTGCTGCTCTTCTGGGTGGGCACTAGGAAGCGCCCCAGAATGCGGCAGGGAGGGTTCTGGCTCAGGCCTGGGGTGATGACAACAGAGCTTCCCTTTTTGCCTGTGTGGAGCTTGGCTACTTGGCTGCAGCAACAGCAGCTGCACAGCCTCTGACCAGCACAGCTGCCCAAAGGAAACGTGCTATACGGGACCTGGAGGCCAAACCATTTGGGCTGCAAGCACCTGTCTTCAGTTTTAGAAAACTGATAAGAACAGGCAAGTAACAGGAAAACGATGGGTTTAGACAAAGGATGATTGTTTTTTCTGTTTGCAGGGGACATGGGGGCAGAGAGGTAGTGTATAGGAGCCTACTGTAAAAAATGTTTTTTGAAAGCATTTATTTTAAAAGATGACCAATATCCTTTGCTCAGAACCCAAAACCTGGTTCCTCGGGGTAGTCTAGTGAAGGAGGCAAGCAGGCTTCATTTTTTTTAAGATCAGCAGTCACAAGGAGCGACTCAGTCACAAGTCATAACAGGATGACTTCACTGAGCATGGGTGAGCTCCCTCAGGCACCTGACTGTAGGCACTACAGGGTCTTTTCTCGCCACCACCCTGCCCACAAGTCTCTTCATCTGAGCCTCTGTACACCAACAGCCCCAGATGGTGAAGGTGGTGAGGGTGCTGTAAGAACTAGCTTGCTGTTGACTGACTTCCAGAGCTTGAGCAAGTACATCATCATTTACTTGGCTCCACTGAAAGGTATTTAGAAATAATAGTCCAAAGGAAAGAGACCAGACCTTTAATGATACTTTCCATAAAACAGTTCAGGTTGGTGAAGCAGAAAAGGGATGTGATTACAACTTAAATGAAATCGATCACTTGCATAATCCTCTCAGCATCATACAAACTAGGTTTTAATGGCAAATGATTACAACACAGCACGACCAATGCTTACGGAGGGCAGTTTGGATTCCATTACACTCAGACCTGAGGGGGAAGGTACTGCATCCAGTGAGGCGATGCAAAGACCCTGGACTACGCCATGACACTACCACATGCCCACCTCTTCCTGTGCAGTGAGTGTTCCCATGGCTACACTCGGTCACCTGGGACCCATGCCTGGCTGCAGGAACACACTTTGCTCACGAGCTTTGCCAGGGCCCAAGTGAAGAGGCCACATCAGCAACAGAGGGGACATGAAAGGTTTAGGGGACAGTGGAGGTTGAGGTGGGATAAGTATATCTTACTAGACTTATGTACACTAAACCAATGAAGGAGAGGTTTGGCTTTAAGAAATAAATACGTCCCCAACCCCAGAAACCAAGCTGCTGAGTAGGTTCCACAGGTGAGATACACATTTAACACCAACCAGGGCCAGTATACTTTACCGGTTTAATTCTATTACATTTGTCATCACTAGACACTGAGTAGAATACAGTGGATAAGCAAAGGTTTCTCCACCATGGAGAGAGATTTGTGTTGCCACAAACTGTTTCTATCACCCCCCTGTGTGGGAGGACTTCTGAGAAAGTTTTCTTGTCCAAGGAGCCACGTGACCCGGCATGAGGCCCTGCCTTAGCATAAGTTCTCTGAGAAGCCACATACATGCCTGAGACAGCATGGCACAAGAGAAAAAGCCCTGAAGAGCACACACACAAAAAAATCAGCTTTTAAAATAGGTGTGATAAGGCTACACAGTTAAATTTTTAAAATACAAATAGGCACATTTACATCACTGGTGTTCAAGTGCACAATTCAAATGGATGCAATCATTTTTCCAAAGAGCCTTCGTGATACCATTCAAACATTTCTGCTTAAAATCAAGCAATAAAAATACAAAAATTCAAAGAGACGTGTTTATCTCTTAAGCCAACAGTGTTGCCTGAGGACCACTTTCCTCAACAAGGTAATCCAGTCCATTGCTAAGTTCCACCTGGCATAAAAAGACAGCTTTTCACCACCATCAACACTGCCCAAAGCTTTATTGTTGAAGTCATAACAGCTGCCCATTCAGCGATACTAACGATCTAAGTGCAAATGTTAGAAGTTACAGCTGTGTACCTTCTAAAGCAAAAGAGCCTGGATTCATAGGAGATACTTAGCAAAATCAAAGAAGATGCACATTTCAAGTTCAATTAGATGTGGTGTTAATGTACTGATTAGATCAAATTATGCAAAACTCATTTTTGTAGATCAAAAAGTCAACTATCACAATTTCATATGGTTCAACCTAATCTAATTTAGCACTGTAAACCATTTTAAATACATGTTCACCTCTTAATTATCTTCTAGACTCTTTAAATGGTAAGACCTAACATGATGGCAAAGTTTTTCTCTGGAGTGAAAATTTAGACCAGCCCTGTCCAAGGAAACACTACGCATTGGTGGAAATGGTCTAGCGGTGCGCGGTTCTGTGCCACAGAACATGAAACGGGGCTAGTGCGACTGAAAAACTTAAAGTTAATTAAATTTGTGGCTAGTGACCACCTGTACCGGACAGGACAAGGTTAAACGTAATTGCAATTTGTTCCTAGTCATGTTAAAGTGTTTAGCAGATGTGTTCTGCTCTGAGAAAATGTGGGATTTATGCAGCTAATACTAAAGTGGAAAATGAAGCCGCATCTGCTCCTGCAACTTCAAATATCTGGCCTAGGACGGCAAGCACCAGAATTTCTTTTACATTTACACACTTAAAATCTTTACTTTTTTGTTTAATAGAAGAAACAAGATTATCAAAAAGTCTGGTTGGCTGGCTTAACATGAACTACTTTCTGTCCCTTGTAATAACTTGTAGAAAATTGAGAAGGGAGAAAAATAATGATTGGGACAAGAGATGAACATGAAAACAGTGTGTGGTCCATGCATACAGGCCTATTTTGGAGTTCCTTCTCTAAGTAATTTGCAAGTAATGCCACCGCCACCCATAATCAACAGACTGGCTTGAAGCACGCGCGGAAATCACGATCACCTTCGTTAAATGGGATTCTGGTTCCAAATTTCAATTTAAGTTAAATCTAAATAGTTCTTGTACCTATTTTTCTTAAGAACAATTTTAAAACAAAGACTACTAAACTCAACAGGAACTCTACTTATTCAAAGTGAGAATATTTTTAACTTGCTCTGCTATCAGGATAGGCCAGAGTTTTTAAAACCTTAGAGTAATAAAGATTCTCATTTCCTTCTGTAGAAGCAGACCCCACAGTGTTACATGAAGGGCAGATGATGGTCAGAATCAACTCTGGAGGCTGGCATTTCAACCCCAGATGGCAAAGCAGGAAGAAACAGTGAAGCAGACATGCAGTTATCCCCAGTGCTACAACTAATGGGGGAATTAGGTGCTGATTCAAAAAAGCAAACAAAAGCTATGGTTGCATCTCACTGGGTAACACCTATGCCATGTAGCTGGGTCACAGAATTTTTTTAACACTAAATGTATTTGGTCTTATTTAGACTTTTCTGTACTCTCACCTCTATTAAAACACACATAAAAATACCCCCAAACCAAAAAACCAACAGAGTAATTCTTGAATTTTCAGTACAGGTACCACTGAACCACCAAATTTATTTAGTGCTGATAAACAGCAGCCTTGAAAGATACCAGGAGCATCAATTACCTGGTCTACTCAATGATGCACTCTGTTATCTCTTACAAGCAAAAAGAATGATTACTGAGCAGTCACTGAAATCTCGTGGGCCACAAATTACATGCACACATGATTCTTGATTTAGAGTCAACCTGATCTCCAGTACAGCAGGCAGTTATGTCGTTCTTCATGATCAGGAACAGAGCTTGCTTTCGGCATGTGAGAGAAACCAAAGCATTGATGCAAATGTGCCTCAAAGTGAGAACTGAAAACATTAATATAAAAAAGTCAAATAGAACTAAGTTCTTGGAACTACATATAAAAACAATTATTACAACTAAAGCAGCAAATCAAAACATCTGCTGAGGTTTTCTGGTAGAACTAAAAAAAAAAAAGTTGGTGCCCATGTTCAGTAAGTCACTACCATTGACAAAATAAAACTAAACCCAAAATAGGAAACTGAAAAGTGCATAATGAAATTAAATCTTGGATCAAGTATTTATGGAAAACTGGAAATGTTTGTCCGGTACAGTTGACGAATAATGATTTAGAGGAGGTATTAAAGTTTATCTGATCCAGCTTTGGCCTGGCGTTCCACATAAAAAAGGATGTAGGCCTTTGCCTTCACAACGGTGTCTTCATCAGTCAATGTTACAGTACTGTCATTAAAATGGAACCAGCGACCTTCATGAGTTGCATATGCTGTGTAATGTCCAGAACCAACCCTGTAAGGAAAAGTCAAAATATCAAAGACGACTATAGAAATCAGACGGAACTGTGCAACCATGAAACTCACAGATATATAAATTTTAATAAGTACTATCATCAAAGAATAAATCCTGGAGACTTGTTTAAAATGGCTGTTTGAGCTCACATTTTTATCTTCCTCAAAACCCACCGAAATGACAAGGAATATATTGACACTGGAAAACAGAGAAAAGTGCCACTGACTGACCAAAAATTGAGGATTTTCTAGAATACATAAAGGAGTGTATTGGATTAACAGAGAAACCCAATAGCTAAGGAACTCTCAATATAATTAAGCATTGGTCAAGGCCTGTGGAAACATGGGAAACTGAGAACCAGATTCCTCATTAGTCTTGGGGGAAAAAACCAAGCTTAAGAAAGCCGTCTGCCTCCAGGGAAGCGCTTTCCCCCTACTTTGGCCGTCAGGGCTTTTCTCTGTCAGCCTGACCCACACATTCTCACTGGAGCCCCGGAGCCAGCCCTCCCAGGCAGAGCAGCATTCTGGTACAACAGAGACCTTCACAATTGCTAGAAAAAACGCTTACCATTTACCAATAATTATCAACCTCATTCCTCATTTATCATGATCCTGAATAAACAACCAAAAGTCATCAAAAAGATACGTCCCAAGAAAAACAGTAAAGCAGTTAACCATTGAGGAATTTAATGCAAAAATACAAAAAGAACTCTAAAAATTCTAATTAGTACCAACGGTTTTAAGGAGATACTGCAACCATAAAACAAGAATAGGCTGTTATGAAAAAGTTATCAGAAAAATGTGATGGCCACAATCTAAATATTTCATGGAGAAGCTAATCTTCAATTTGGATATAAATGAAACCCAAATTGGTGATTTGGAAAAACAAACCATGGCAGTTCTCTGAAACAGATGGAAAACATGAAAGAATAGTTAAAATGTGTGAAAGACCTAAATTCACTGTACATTTAACAGGAGTTCCAGAGGGAGAATAGAGAATGGGGTGGAATAAATAAACATTTCCATGAGCTGAAGCCACCAGACTAAGCTTATCCCTATCAACTATCAGGAATATATATGATGTAATTTCTTAACAGGATCCTACAACTTTCCAAAGAGAAAAAAACAGGCCGCCTATAAAGAAGTGAATGAGAGTCAGACTTGTAGTGGACTCATCATTTATAATTCTATGAATGAATGGTGAAGCAACTGGACCAATGTCTACAAAGTTCTGGAGAAAAGGATTTTCAACATGGATAATGTTTTGCCCAAGTAATAGTAGTCTGCAAGTTTGAAGGTAAAGCTGTCATTCTCAAACAGATCAGAAATCAGACCGTAAATGCCCCTAATACAAAATTTTACGGGGAAAAAAAAATCAAGAATTATTCAACAAAATAAAAAATCTTCAGAGAATATAATGTTAAGTTATAAATAATCTTCCATTTTCTCTCATTTAAATATCAATCGGCAAAAGAAATAACTTTAAAGACTACTCAGGATTTTATGGACAACAAGATTGGGTTCTAAATGTTGGCCTCGAATGAATCATGCTCCATTTTGCTTTATGTACCTTCTCTTCGTGGTTCACAACATCCTCTCAGGAATGTTCTTTCACACCAAAACTTAAAGTACTACTTCATCTACTTGAATGTATCTGAATCCATTTTTTAGGGAGTTTGGGAAGAATTATCAAGAGTAATGCAACACTGCAGGTCTACACTGCTATTCCCAACCATGCCGAGGCCACCGCATACTCACCCAGAGCCGTGGTGCACCACCACAGCAGCGAGGTCATACAGGCAACTCTCGGGGCCGCTGTTCTCGGGCTGCAGAAACAGGGAGAAGGCATCCCGGGCCTGAGTTAGAAGCAGTGGTCAATGGCTTCAGTACTTCCTGCCTCAATAACCTCTACCCACTGTCTGTGAAGACGTAATTTTACCGAAGAGCCATCTTTTCACTAGGCTAACCAAGGTAATTACCTTACCTCTAGCAAGTAGCATTTCATGTCTAGGCCTCTCAGTGGAAATTCTACATATATATCAACTTTGTTTCTTAAATATGCTGTCCAATGAAATCTTTTCAAATGTAAGCATAGCACCTGGATGAGAGATAAGGACAAAGACTGTAAATAAAACACCTAATTTACCTTTCAATCAAAATTACTTGGTACTAATGTCTCTCAAATAATATTTTAGATGGCCTATCAGTTTTTCTTTTGATCTTTGATATTGCTTTCTTCCACACATACATTATTGTGATATTATAATTTATAATAAATATATATTTGGTCTTAGTTCTCTTTTCTGGGACTACAGCTCCTAAAACCCTTAGAATTTCCTAAGCAGTGAGAGTGATAAACATGTCTTATGTTAATGAGGTGACTGGTAGACCTCACCTTAGGATGAAGGCTGGTTGCCAAGAGAACAGACCAAGTGATTAGAGGGCTGGAACTTTCAGTCCCACCCCCCTCATCTCCAGGGTGGGGAGAGGGAATAGAAGCTGAATGGTCACCAGTGGCCAATAATGTAAACACTTACACATATGTAATAAAGTCTCCATAAAAACTCAAAAACACTGGGTTTGGAGAAGATCCAGGTTGGGACACCAGGTGCCACCATGCCAGGACCCAAACCCCGCAAGAACAGAAGGTCCTTTGTTTGGAACCTGGCTCTGTATATCTTCATCTGGTTGTTGATTCATATCCTTAAATATGCTTGATAATAAATCAGTAATCTAGTAAGTAAACAGGTTTCTTCTGTTCTGTGAGCTGCTCTGATCAATTAATGGAACCCAAGGAGGGGGGCAGGGCAGGTGGGCATAGGAACCTCTGATTTACAGATAATCAGAAGTACAAGTAACCGCCTGGACTTGCAACTGGCATCTGCAGTCCAAAGAGAAGGGGGTCATGGTAACTTCCAGTGTGTAGGTCAGAAGCATAAAGTAACAACCTGGGCTTGTGACTGGCATCTGAAGTGGAAAAAGGTCTTGTGGGAATAATTTAGCCTTTAACATGTGGAATCTGATGTTATCTCAGGATAGTCTCAGAACTGAGTTGAATTGTAGGACACCCAGCTGGTGTGGGAGAATCGTCTGGTGGTGGTGTGGGAGCTGCTCTCCCCCTCTACACACTGGAAATGGTTATCAGGACACGCTGAAGTATGCATTCTCAAAGGGTCTATTTAGCTTTTACTGAAAACTCTAGAGACCAATACAGAACAGATCACATAAAGTTATAAAAATAATTTGTTTTCTCATCAGTCATAAGCACTTTCCCCTCAAAACTGCATTATAATTTGAAACTTAACACTTACCTTGGGTAGTTTTTGAATCCAGAACTTTTTAGTGGACTTTTGTTTCTTTTTGCATTTGTGGCACATATATAATTCTGTCTCATCAAGTTCTTCTAAGTCAGTAAAACTGCGAAGACAATCTAAAACCAAAATGATTTTGAGAGCATTAAAAGAGGAAGTCTTTAATAGAGGTAGAGTATTGTGGAAAACAGACTGAGAACTTCAAAGCTGAACGACTCAGGCTCAAATCTCCACTTTATTAGCTATATGTGACCTTGGAAAAGTCAGCCTTTCTCAGTTACCAAAAAAAGACCAAATTAATAATAATAATAATAATAATAATAATAATACCTACTTTGAAGAACTGCTGTAAGAAATAAAAATATGTATAAAGTGCCTAGCATCATGTTTGACATCTGGTAGCACTATTATTTTTTTAGATGGTATTATTGTTGTTGCAATTGCTATTATTAATGAAAGAATTAGTCTGAATAACTGATAAAAATGGTTTCCCAATGAAATCAGGTTGAAACAGCAATTTTCTCTCAATATCTTACATTACAGAGGACAAAGCCCAAAATTCATAAAAAAAAAAAAAAAGGCAAATTTAGATCAAACATTTTCACAGTCAGAACTTATTAAAAAATAAACACAGATTATAGAAGGCTGCATTATCGGCCTCCTACTACACCCTCCAATGGCTCCTTCATTCCAGACTGTACTCCCAATCCCCTGGATAAACCAGAGCTACATAATTTTCTTTTAAACACTTAATTGTGTAAACTGGGCCTTGGTAAACTGTGGCCCCAAGCCAAATCCAGCCACCTGGCATTGTAAATAAAATTGTCCTGGAACACAGCCATGCCCATTCATTTATATATTATTACCTGTTGCTGCTTTTAAGCTGCAACTGCAGAGTTGAGTCACTGGGACCAGACCTTTATTTTATATGCTATAGAAGCCTAAAGTATTTACTTATCTGGCTGGCCCTTTATAGAAAAAGTTTGCTGACTCCTGGTACAATCAGTAGTATATTCAGAAGTCTATAAAATGTATGTATCATTCTGTAGAGAATTAATATTATTCTATTTAAAGAAAAATATGAATGCTTAAGTACCCACCACTCAGGTAGAGGAATGGATTCTCTCCTGTACCTGAGGAGCCCATTTATGTGAATGGCATCCCTTAGAGTCATGCAGTGGGCAGCCTGTGCAACCACATGCAGGAGCCATGTTGGGAGCTTCCTGTGTGTGCCTCTTCCCAATTACGAACGCCCTCTCCCCCTAGAAGCAGCCAGTATCCTGACTTTTGTGTTAATCATTTCTTTGCTTACCTTTATAGATCATAATGTGCATCTTTAAACAATATACTGTTTACTCTGAAAAGCTGGATAGCAAGCACAAACCTAGCTACATAAGGAAAAGCAATACTATCTCTGTACTCAAGAATTTCCATGTCATAGTCGGCCTTGGCTTCCATGACAGAGTAGAAGGGCCCCATCAGGGGAGGTTAGTGGGACAAGGTCTAGCAGAGCTTGGGTGTGGGCTGGTTATTGCATAGGCCAGTATGTGGCCAGGGGGTATAATTGACATATAACATCAGTTTTGGGTGTACAACATAATGATTTGATGAATGTGTTATGCTGAAAATGATTACCACAGTAAGTCTAGTTAATACCCATCATCATACATATCTAGAAAATCTTTTTTCTTGTGATGAGAACTCTTAGCAACTTTCAAATATGCAATACATATTATTAACTATAGTCACCATGCTGTATATTACATCTCCATGACTTTATTTTATAGCTGCAAATGTGTACCTTTTGAGCCCCTTCACCTATTTCACCCACCTGACCCTGCCTCTGGCAACCATTAATCTGTTCTGTTTCTATGAACTTGGGTTTGTTTTTTTAAATAGGTTCCACAAATAAGTGATATCCTATGGTATCTGGCTTTCTTTCTTATTTCTCTTAGCATAATGCCCTCAAGGTCCACATTGCCACAAATGGCAAGGTTTCCTTTCTTTTTATGGCTGAATAATATTCTGTTGTTGTTGTGTGTGTGTGTGTGTATCATATTTTCTTTATGCATTCATCCGTTGATGGACATTGAGGTTGTTTCCATATCTTGGCTCTTATAAACAATGCTGCCATGAACATGAGGGTGTATATATCTTTTCAAATTAGTTTTCATTTTCTCCCAATAATAATACAGAAGCAGAACTGCTGGATCATATGGTGATTCTATTTTTAATTTTTTGAGAATCCTCCATACTGTTTTCCACAGTGGCTGTACCAATTAACATTCCTACCAGCAGTGCCCAAGGGTTCTCTTTTCTCCACATCCTCTCCAACACTTGTTTGCTCGTCTTTTTAATGATAGTCATTCTAACAGGTATGAGGTGGTATCTCACTGTGGTTTTGATTTGCATTTTCCCTGATGATTAGTGATGTCAATGCCTTGTAATATGCCTGTGAGTCATCTGATGTCTTCTTTGGAAAAATGTCTTTTTAAATGGGATTATTTGTTGTTGTTATTGTTTTGCTACTGAACTGTATGAGTTCATTATATATTTTGGAATTAACCCATTATCAGACATATGATTTGCAAATATTTCTCCCATTCAGTAGGTTGCAGACAAAATTTCATTTTGTTGATTTCTTTTGCTATGCAAAAGCTTTTTAGTTTGATGCAGTCTCACTTGTTTACCCCTATGTTTTCTTTCAGGAGTTTTATGGTTTCAGGTCTTACATTCAAGTCCATTTTGAGTCAATTTTGGTGTATAGTATAAGACAGTGGTCCAGTTTCATTCTTGTGCATGTGGCTGTCCAGTTTTCTCATGACCATTTATTGAAGAGGCTGTCCTTTCCCCACTGTATGTTCTTGGCTCCTCTGTCATAAATTAATTGACCATATATTCATGGGTTTATTCTGGGCTATTCTGTTCCACTGATTATGTGTCTGTTTTTATGCCAATATCATACTACTTTGAATACTATAGTTTTGTAGTACAGTTGAAATCAGGGAGCACGATGCCTCCAGCTTTGATCTTCTTTCTCGACTGCTTAGGCTAGGCAGTCTTTTGTGGTTCCATACAAATTTTAGGACTGTTCTATTTCTATGAAAAAAATGCCACTGGAATTTTGATAGGGATTACAATGAATTTATAAATTGCTTTGGGTACTGAACATTTTAACAATATTCTTCCAATCCATGAGCATATAGCATACCCGTTCATTTATTTGTGTCTCCAATTTCTTTCATCAATATCATAGTTTTCAGTGTGCAGGTCTTTCACCTTGTTGGTTAAATTTATTCCCAGGTATTTTATTCTTTTTGATGAAGTGGTAAATGATATTGTTTTCTTAATTTTCTTTCTGATAGTTTATTAGTGTATAGAAATGCAACAGTATTTGTATATTGATTTTGTATTCTGCAACTTTACTGAATTCACTTAGTTTTAACAGGTTTTTGGTGGAGTCTTTAGGGTTTTCTATATATAATATCATGTCATCTGCTAACAGTAAGTTTTACCTGTACCTTTCCAATTTGGAGGCCTTTTATTTCTTTTTCTTGCCTAACTACTCGGTCTAGGACTTCCAATACTATGTTTAATAAAAGTGGTGAGAATGGGCACTTTTCTTGTTCCTGAACTCAGAGGAAAGGCTTTCAGCTTTTTACTGTTGAGTATGTTTGACACAAGCTTGTCATATATGACCTTTATTATGTTGAGGTACCTTCCCTCTATACCAAATTTGCTGAGTTTTTTAAATCATAAATGGATATTGAATTCTGTCAAATGGTTTTTCTGCATCTGTTGATATCATATGATTTTTATCCTTTATTTTGTTAATGTAGTGTATCACACTGATTGGATTTGTGGATACTGAACCATCCTTGCATCCCTGGAATAAATCCCATTTGATCATGGTGTATGATCCTTTTAATGTATTATTGAATTCAGTTTGCTAATATTTTGTTGAGGATGTTTGCATATAGATTCATCAGGGATACTGGCCTATAATTTCCTTTTCTTATGGTGTCTTTGTCTTGTTTTGGTATCAGAGTAACGATGGTCTTGTAGAATGAGTTTGGAGGTGTTTCCTCCTCTTCTATTTTTTGGAAGAGTTTGAAAAATATTGGTATTAATTCTTCTTCAATGTTTGGTAAATTTACCAGTGAAGCCATCTGGTCTTGACTTTAGTTTGTTGGGACATTTTTGATTATTGATTCAATCTCCTTACTAATAATTGTTCTGTTCAAATTTTCTATTTCTTCATGATTCAGTCTCGGTGGGTTGTATTGTTTCTAGGAATTTATCCATTTCTTCTAGGTTGTCCACTTTGTTGTCATATAATTGTCTATAGTTATGAGCCTTTGTATTTCTGTGGTATGAGCTGTAATGTCTCCTCTTTCATTTCTGATTCTGAGTCCTATTTTTTTCTTGGTGAGTCTAGCTAAAGGTTAGTCAATTTTATTTATTTTTCTTAAGAATAAACTCTTAGCTCTTAAGTGTCACTGGTCTTTTCTACTATCCTTTTAGTCTCTATTTCATTATTTTTGGCGGCACAGGGGTAGGGCTCTGATCTTTGTTACTTCCTTCCTTCTACTTTGTTCTTCTTTTTCTAGTTCCTGAAGGTATAAAGTTAGGTTGTTTGAGATTTTTCTTATTGTTTGAGGTAGGCATCTATCACTATAAACTTCCCTCTTAGAACTGCTTTTGCTGCATCCCACAAGTTTTGGCATGTTGTACTTCCATTTTCATCTGTCTCAAGGTATTTTTTTCTCTTTTGACTTCTTCTTTGACTCACTGGTTGTTCAGTAGCATGTTGTTTAACCTCCATGTATTTGTGTATTTCCAGTTACCTTCTTATAATTGATTCCTAGTTTCATACCGCTGTGGTTGGAAAATATATGATTTCAATCTTCTTAAATTTATTAAGGCTTGTTTTGTGGCCTAATATATGATCTAGCCTAGAGAATGATGCATGTGCTCTTGAGAAGAATATTTTGTTGCTTTTGGATAGTATGTTCTGTATATGTCTATTAAGTCCATCTGGTCTAATGAGTTGTTTAAGGCCGACATTTCCTTATGGGTGTTCTGTCTGGATGATCTATCCATTGATGTAAGTGGAGTATTAAAGCCCCCTACTACTATTATATTGCTCTCTCTTTCTCCTTCTAGCTCTGTTAATATTTGCTTTATATATTTAGATGCTCCTATACTGGGTATACATTTACTAGTGTTATATCTTCTTATTGGATTGACTCCTTTATCATTATGTAATACCCTTGTCTCTTATTACAATCTTTGTTTTAAAGTCTATTTTGTCTGATATAAGTATAGCTACCCCAGATTCCTTTTGGTTTCCATGTGCCTGGAATATGTCTTTTCAATCCCTTCACTTTGTCTCTTGGTGTCCTTACATCTGAAGCAACTCTCTTGTAGGTAGCATATCAGTGGGTCTTGTTTTTTAATGCACTCAGCTACACCATGTCTTTTAATTGGAGAATTTAGTTCATTTACATTTAATTATGTACTTATTACCATTTTGTTAAGTGTTTTCTGGCTGTTTTGTAGTTCTTCTCTGTGCCTTTCTTCTCTTGCTCTCTTCCTTTGTGGTTTGATGACTTTCTTTAGTGGTATGCTTAGGTTCCTTTCTCATTATCTTTCTATCTAATAGGTTTTTGCTTTGTGGTTACCATAAGGCTTACATATAACTTTTTATAAGTCTATTTTAAACTTATAACAAGTTTGAACACACTCTAAACTTCTACATTTTTACTCTTCTTCATTCACATTTTATGTTTGATGCCACATTTTACATCTTTTTTTATCTTGTGTATCCCTTAGCTAATTATTATAGTTATAGCAATTTTTACTACTTTTGACTTTTAACCTCATATGAATTTAATGTGATTAATCTACTACCTTTACTGTATATTTACCTTTACCTATTAATTTATACTTTCATATGCTTTCTTGTTACTAGTCAGCACCTGTTCTTTGAAGCTTATAGAAGTCTCTTTAACATTTCTTATAAGGCTGATTTAGTGCTAATAAACTCCTTTAGCTTTTGCTTGTCTGGAAGACTATCTTTCAATTCAGTATTATATCTTTGCTGGGGAAAGTATTCTTAGTTGGAAGTTTTCTTCTTCCTGCACTCTGAATATATCATGCCACTCCCTTCTAACCTGCAAATTTTCTGCTGAAAAATTTGATAGTCCTATGGGGGCTCCCTTGTACAAAGCAAGTTGTTTTTCTCTTGCTGCTTTTAAAAGTCTCTCCTTGTCTTTAACTTTTGACATTTTAACCATAAGGTATCAGTGTGTGTCCCTTTGGGTTTGTCTTATTTAGAACTCTCTGGGATTCCTGGATATGGATGTCTGTTTCCTTCCTCAAGTTAAGGAAGTTTTCTGTCATCATTTCTTCAAATAAATTTTCTTCCCCTTTCTCTCACTCTTCTCCTTCTCGGACCACTATAATGCGAATGCTAGTCTGCTTGATGTTGTCCCATAGTCCCATAAGCCAGGGGTCCCCAACCCCTGGTACTGGTCTGTGGCCGATTAGGAACCAGGCCACACAGCAGGAGGTGAGTGGTGGGCGAGTGAGTGAAGCTTCATCTGTATGTGCAGCCGCTCCCCAGTGCTAGCAACACCGCCTCAGCTTCACCTCAGATCATCAGGCATTAGATTCTCATTAGAGCTCTGGTCCATGGTGCCAAAAAGGTTGGGGACTGCTGTCTTAAGCTATCTTCATTTTTCCTTCATCAGGGATATTTGCCTGTAATTTTTATCATATCATTCTTTTTGCTGCTCTGATTAGGTGAGTTCCAGAGCCCTCTGAGTTCACTGATAGTTTCTTTTGATTCATCTCTCTGCTGTTTTCAGTTATTATATTCTTCAACTCTGACTTCTATTTGGTCTTTTATCTCTTTGTTGAAGTTCTCACTGTGTTCATCCATACCTTTCCTGAGATTGAACTCTTTATCAGGTAAATTACTTATCTTCATTTCATTAAGGTTTTTTCCTGAGGTGTTATCTTGTTTTTTTCATATGGAATATATTTCTCTGTTTCTTCATTTTGCTTCACTCTATGTGTTGGTTTCTAAGCATTAGATGAAACAGGCACCTCTGCCAGTCTTGAAGGAGTGCCTCCTGTAAGAGATGAACCTTAGCATGCAACCCTGCCCTAGCTCTTAGTTGTCTCTCAGAACAACCTGTGATTGTCCAAGCAACCTATTTTATTTTTAATAGTTCCCAGTAGTTGAGGATGTGCCAAGACTTGTCAGTATCCCAAAGGGGAGGGTCTTCATCAGCCACTAGATTCAGGCTGATTCCAAACCAGACCCTCAGGCAGCAGTTTTTAAAGTATGCAGATATATATGGTCCTGTGAGACTGCATCTGGCCACCAGAGCCAGGTGATCTGGAGGTGTCCCCTGGAGCTGAAAAAAGCTGGGGCTCCATATAAGTATTAAAGTCCTTTCTAGGAGATACTGGCAAGCTGTAGCAGGCCAGAAGAGGAGCACAAAGATGGTGTACCCTAGCCTACATCCCAAGAGCAGCTCTGTAGGCCCCTAGATATATGCCAAACCTGAAGCCTGCCCCCAAGGACAAGCTCCAGGACAAGCAAATAGGTCTCTTTGAAAGAAAGACTGGGGGTGTGTTTCAGTCTGATATCTATTCAGTATTGTGGGGTGCTAGCCTGTCAAGAACTCTCTCTCCAGTTGTTATGGTTTTATGGGACCCGGGAACGCACGCTTCCCTGGCCACCAGAGCCGGGAGACCAAAGGGAATCCCCTGACCAGCAGCCACAAAATCAACAGCACCAGACAAGTATAAGAGCTCCCCTTCTGAGATACTGTTGCTGTGGAGCACAGCAGAGGGAGAGCAGGAAGATATCGCCCACCCTCTGAAGACTCTGGAAGGATTACAGTGGGCCTTTACATGTGTGTTTAATTAGAAGCCTGCACTTCAGGCTGCAGCTATGAAGATAAGCTAATAAGTCTCTTTTGTAGAAAAACTGAGCTCCTAGGTCTGTTGCCTCTTGCTGTGTCCTGAGGGTGGTGGCTGTTTAAGAACTTTCTCTATTGGTTACAAGTCCTGTGGGACCTCCAAGCGTAAGCCCCACTGGACACCAGAGCCAGGTGACATAGAATTGTCCCCTGGCAGCACCCACAAAAACTGGAGCACCAGATGCATGTAAAAACTCCCCTCTGAGATATACTGGTACTCTGGAGTGTGGCAGAGGGAGAGCATGAAGATGGCACCTGCAAGCCTCCATCCCCAGAGAATACCCCAGCAGGCCCCTGCCCCTAAGGCGACTACTTTAGGATTAGCAAATAAGCCTCTTTCACATAAAGTCTGGGTGCTTTTCAATCAGCAGCTTCTGGCCTGGCCCTAGGGTGAGTGGGTCTACATACAAGCCCTTTAAGAGCCATTTCTCCGTTCACTACAGCCTCATAAACTAGGGCTAATCTCTCACATACAGGTCTTAAAAAGCTGCAGTATCCAATGTGGGGTTCAAACCTTTCACTCTTCAGGGAGAAGTGCTGGGTTTTAGTTCGCTCCTGATTGTGGGTCACTACGTCAGGAGATGGAACAGACTGTGTCTCAGTCTCTCTTACTCGCTTCGTTGTGGTTTCCTTCTAACTTCCTGATGTGCAAGAGTTGCTCAGCTAGTTTTTAGGGTTTTTCTTTTTTTTTTTTTTTCCAGAGGAAATCATTCCATATGTACCTACAGAGTCAGTGTGTCCACGGGAAGAGGTGAGCTCAGGACCATCCCACGTTACTATCTTGAACTGGAATCCTTCTCGTGTATTTTAAAATAAGCCTTTGCTTCCTGATCCCAATACCTGGAATATAAATCCCACCTCTTTCTCCCCTCAACTCAGTGTACTTCTCACTTTTTTTGAGGCTTTCCCAACCTCCTGTGGACACTGAGCCCTCTGTCTCCAACTTTGTTCCTAGTAGATCTCATAAACATAACATTACCAACTTGCTATATTTTATGTCAAGGATGGTTCCTAGAAAAGGGTATACTGTTTTGACCTTATACGTCCTGAAGCAAGTCTCAAACACTAAACCCAAATTTATAGTGATGCTGTCCTCAGAGGCCTCCTAAATTCCACATTTCTAGCTAGAAAGAGCACTGACTACACCACAGACTGGCGGGTACCATGAATCCCTTGTTTTTTAGTGCTCCTGATTGTGGGTCACTACGTCAGGAGATGGAACAGACTGTGTCTCAGTCTCTCTTACTCGCTTCGTTGTGGTTTCCTTCTAACTTCCTGATGTGCAAGAGTTGCTCAGCTAGTTTTTAGGGTTTTTTTTTTTTTTTTTTTCCAGAGGAAATCATTCCATATGTACCTACAGAGTCAGTGTGTCCACGGGAAGAGGTGAGCTCAGGACCATCCCACGTTACTATCTTGAACTGGAATCCTTCTCGTGTATTTTAAAATAAGCCTTTGCTTCCTGATCCCAATACCTGGAATATAAATCCCACCTCTTTCTCCCCTCAACTCAGTGTACTTCTCACTTTTTTTGAGGCTTTCCCAACCTCCTGTGGACACTGAGCCCTCTGTCTCCAACTTTGTTCCTAGTAGATCTCATAAACATAACATTACCAACTTGCTATATTTTATGTCAAGGATGGTTCCTAGAAAAGGGTATACTGTTTTGACCTTATACGTCCTGAAGCAAGTCTCAAACACTAAACCCAAATTTATAGTGATGCTGTCCTCAGAGGCCTCCTAAATTCCACATTTCTAGCTAGAAAGAGCACTGACTACACCACAGACTGGCGGGTACCATGAATCCCTTTAGACTGATTATTATGGAGTTTGTAAGCTCTGAAGCTAAATTATGGGAGCTTTCACCACCAATTATTTGTTGCATCATGTGGAAAGCTGTGGCCTTAAGCCACAGTGGGGGTAGGAATTAGATACAGGAAAAAAAAAAAAACCCCAACAATTTTCCCTATTTAAAAATCATCATGAAAAACTCAATAAATGAGGAAAAGAAAGCAACTTCTTCAACATGATAAAGACCATATAAGAAAATCCCAAAGTAAACATCGTATTCAGAGGTCAAAGGCTAAAAAAACTTTTCCCCTAAGATCAGGAACAAGACAAGAATGCCCCTTTCACTTCTATTCAACATAGTACTGAAAGTTTTAGCCAGAGTGATTGAACAAGAAAAAGAAAGAAAAGGCATCCAAATTGAAAATGAAAAAGTAAAATTATCCCTGTTCACAGATGACATGAGCTTACATGGAGAAAACCCTAAAGATAAAAAAAGAAACTGCTCATACTAATAAATGAATTTGGCACGGTTGTAGGATATAAAATCAACACACAAAAATCATTGTTTCCATAAACAATCCAAAAAAGGAAATTAAGACAATTCCATTCACAATCACATCAAAGAGTAAAATTCTTATTAATACATTTAACCAAGGAGACAAAAGAACTGTACTGAAAACTATAAAACATTGCTGAAAAATTTACAAAGACAAATGGAACAACATCTCATTTCAGGGTCTGGGAGACTTATTATTAACTTGACAATACTACCCATAGCAATCCACAGATTCAATGCAATCTCTATCAAAATCCCAGTGGCATTTTTTTTGTAGAAACAGAAAAGCCCATTCTAAAATTCCTATGTAATCTCAAAGAATCACGAACAGCCAAAACAATCCTAAACAAAAAAGTCGCAGGACACAACACGTCTAATTTCAAAATTTACAAAATTATAGCAATCAAAACTGTGTAATGCTGGCATAAAGTTAGACATACAGATCAGTGAAACAGAAAGGAGAGCTCAGAAATTAACTCTCAAATATATGGTCAATTGATTTTTGACAAGAGCAACAGGACCATTCAATAGAGAAAGGACAATCTTTTAAACAAATGGTGCTGGGAAAATTGGATATTCACATGCAAAAGAGTGAAGCTGGACACTTAATATCATATATCAAAATTAACTCAAAATGGATCAAAGGCTTAAACCCTTACAAGACATAAAACCCTTACAAGAAAACATACAGAAAAAGCTTCATAAAATTTGATTTACCAATTTCTTTGATATGGCATCAAAAGCACAGGCAACAAAAGAAAAATGAGATAAACTGGTCCTTGTCAAAAATTTTAAACTTTTGTTTACCAAAGGACACTAACAAGAAAGTAAAAAGACAAACCACAGAATGGAAGAAAAATATTTGCAAATCATTTCTCTGATAAAGAATTACTAGCCACAAAACAGAAAGAACTCCTATAACTCAACAACAAAAATAAACCACCCTAACAGCAGTACAGGAGTGATCTCTGCTGCCTGTGCCCTGACAGGCAAAAGGCTCTCCTAATATTCCACATTCAAAGTAAAGAGGAAAATTGAAATCTCTAACAAAGCTGCTGTATTTATGAATATTAATGAATAAAAAGTGCTTGGATGTTTTACCTTAAAAATAAACCACCTGATTAAAAAATGGGCAAAGGATTTGAATAGACATTTCTCTAGAGAAGATATACAAATGGTCAATATGCAAAGATACTCAACATCATTAACCATTAGGAAATCAAAACCACAATGAGATACCACTTTATATATATTATGATGGCTACTATTTAAAAAACAAAAAATAGAAAATAGAAAATAACACGTGTTACCTAGAATGTGGAGAAATTAGAACCATCATGCATTACTGATGGGAATATAAAATAGTGCAGCTACCAAGTAAAAAAGTTTGGCAGTTTCTTAAAAAATTAAACACAGAATTACATGATCTAGAGATTCCATTCCTAGGTATATACTCAAAAGAACGGATAGCAGGGACTCAAACAGGTATTTGTACATTTAGGTTCATAACAGCATTATTCACAATAGCTAAAAGGTAGAAACAACCCAAATGTCTATCAACAGATTAACAGACAAGCAAAATGTAGTATATTCATACAATGGAATATTATTCATCCTTTAAAAGGCAGACAATTCTGATACATGCCACAATGTGGATGAACGTTGAAAACATACTAAGTGTGATAAGCCATTTACAAAAAGGATATACAGTATGATTTCACTTACATGAAATACCTAGAAAAAAGCAAATTCATAGAAATCAGAATAGAGATTACTGAGGCTAGGTAGATGGGGAATGGTGAGTTATTATTTCATTGGATTAGTTTGTTTTGGATGATTAAAAAATTCTGGAAATAGTGGTGATGGTTGAATAATTTTATGAGTTTACTGAATGCTGCTGAATTGTACACTTAAAAACCATTAACATAGTAAATTGTTATGCATATTTTACCAGCACAAAAAAATTAAATAATTAAAAATCAACATCTGCTTGAAACTTTACCAGACAAATAAGAGGTCAGGCAAAAATGATGACTGAGATGCTCTGTCCCTCAGCCTCTCCATCCTATTCACCAGCAAGACAATGGTCCTCATGTCTCCTCAGCCACACAACACTGAGAAGTAGAAACTACTCAACAACCGGGAAGCCTGTTTTCCTATATTTAACCTACAACAAACCACTTTCTGAAAGGGCCTCTCCCCTGTGTATGGAAGCATGCAGTCATTCAGAAAGGGTTACTAATGAGTTAGCAGGTAGTATTTTAAGTCTTTTTTGGTAATTATTTAGAACCTCTAATTTCAGGAATTTGATACCTTTAGAAGGTATCAAATTATCTTAAGACTATATTACCATTCCACAGCAACTCATTTGCAGTTTTGAGATCAAAATGTAAAATACACAGAAATACTGGACTGCTCTCCAGTTTCTTCTCCCTGCCCGACACCAGTGGGCACATCTGCAGCCACACTGGCAGCCCTCCCTCTGTCCATCCAACAATTCCCACAAGCAGGCCCTAGGGCCACAGCACCTGGCCCTGTATCACTCTGCTCCTTTTCTGCAAATGAAGCCCCTCTCTGTAGCAACCTTCCAGTCCTCAGTTTCTCCCCAACACCAAGGAGGTTCTTTGCGCCTTCCCCCAGCATCTTCTTGCTTTCCAACATTTTCTTCCATTGTATTTTTCTTCCTCCCTACCAGTTTGAGACAGAAACTTACAATGTAACCAAATTATGCATAAGATAGTGGAGTTCCCTCCTTTTCACGTGAGGCCACGTGACAAACCAAAATGTAATGAAAGGTCCATTAGATGATTCGCGAACAAGCAATACAAGCCAAACCTGGTTTTTCAAACACTCAATAAGTGGTGGCCCAACTGCCTCTAGGAGCTGGCTCTCTTTGTGTTTTCACACCTCTCACTGTGGCTGTGACAGGCTCAGGAGCCCCACACCTGCTGCTGTGAACAATGAAACAGCCGCATTGTCACAACTGCATCAGATCAGAAGACTGGTGTGCCCACGGGCAGCCTCTAGGGAGTTTTAATAAAGAAGCAACATTATACACCCTAGCTGAATTAGTTGAGAACTAACTCCCACTACCAGTCATCTCCATATGGGTTTTACAAAGCTTAAACTCTCCTGAAAACCTAATGCCTATTTGTAATGGTTTCTATGGGTTAAAAAAAATAACCCACAATAATTGCAAAGTTCCAACTGCTGCCCTTTTATAAAACAGCTTTTGCAACAAAAATATCCTTAACCATGGTAGGCTTATAAGGGATGTTTATTCTCCTCTTTGCACTCTTGAATTTTCCCCAAATTCTACAATGAACATACAAAGAATTTTCCTTCTTTGTAGCACAGAAAACCATTACTGAAGCATATACACACAATTTCTTTAAGAGGAACACTGCCTAGATATAGCATATCCTTGACATTCACAGATTTGCAAATTGCCATTTTAACTATTTGAAAAGTCTGACCCTGAAGTGTACTACAGTTTAATATTTTGCAGCAGCACGAATATGCATTTCATCTCAAAGCTCATATGTGGAAGTGAATGAATCACATGGCCAGTGAACAGCCTCTCTCGACCAGCTACCTGGCATTCACATCTCAGCAAAGCTTTGCTATTCTCTACTGACCTTCACATTTCTCATTAAGGATCTGAGGAAGCTACTTAAAAAACTCATTTGTATTTTATTGCATTTCATGAGGAAAAAAAATATGCCATGGTGGTTTCTGAAACTCCTAAGATTTTTTTTTATAAGTGTCAGTTTTCCACATAGTAACTGTTAAATAGCATCCCTATAGAGAACAGGGAATAAAACTGGTTTGTTGAAGTTATTAGATCACTTTTATACATTATATAAATTTAATTTAGCAAAGCAGTAATTGAGAAGTATGTATGAATTAATCCACATTTTGTTTTACTTCCCCTAAACAAATACCTAATAATAAAGGTGATACAATAGGTTAAAAACTTTCAAATAATATAAAAGAACACGAAAAAATGTCATGATCCATTTCTTCCTGAAGCCCACTCTAAGATAATCACTATAAAGAGACAGTGTATGCTGCTCAAGTTTAATGTACATATGAATGGTTCTTATCTTATACAAATGGATTCATTCTATGTACATACTTCCATGGATAGTATTTTACTCTACAATATTTTGTAGTTATCTTTCTATGGCCTAGCTATTGATCAACTTTATCTTTTTTAATTGCTACATAGTATAATTTATTAAACCAATGCCCTACTGGTGGGAATATAAATTGTTGAATTTTTCTGCAGTAATAGAGAATGGTTCAATGAACATCTTTTACGTGTTATTGTACATATTTGCAAGTGAAATTACTATGTCTAAGGAAATGCCTATTAAAAATGGTGACCATTACCCTCCCAAAACAACTGTACCAATTTACACTAACACTAATAACATGAATGCCCACTTTCCAAAACTTTCACTAACGATGGATATTATCTTTATCATTTTGACAAATTTTGCTTTACTTACTTTCTTGAATATATGTAAGACATTTTTCAGATGTTAAATTGATCACTTATATTTTGCTTATTCAGATACTTTGCCCAAGTACTTTTTCATATATGTTACAAATATTTATTTCAAGTTCATCATCTCCATTTGCCACTTTTCTTGTTTGTAGTACCAACCAACCACCTAGCTGTGTCATACACGCTTCCCCTGGACGGTCTCAAGAAAGGGGGCGGTCAGCATTAAAGCATTCTGGGGTAGGTAATAAGTGAAATGCTACAGAACGCAATAATAACCAAATACATGACTAACTTGGGATGGGGGACACAACAAAAAGAAAGGAAAGAAGCCTGAACAAACCAGTGTCTCTGGGTGTTCCAACCAAAGATTATCCAAACGTACTGGGTTTGGTTAAATGTTAGGAAACATTTTTCAAGTATATATTCACATATTTATATTGAGGAAAGGTATTTTTTAAACTAATGTCAATATTATTACTATTCTTGTTGAAGAAATTACAAAATGAAGTTAATTCAATTTAGATTTTGTAGTTTGAGGCTAATTCCTTTAATAATTTAATTCTCCCTGATATCCTCTGATTAAATGATATGTTTTATGATTAAGTTAGCTTATAAATTCACATGCCAGAAAATGAATTGACATTAGATATCAAGTATATTGTGATATTTTCTTAACCTTTAACAGGTCAAAAACAGTTTTGGAGAAACACACTGTAGCCATATATTTTGGGGATAAGTGAAGTGGATGGGGCTTTCTTAAATTTCTTCTGTATTCCTGTTCAAAAGAGACAATCAACTTGCTTAGGTGGGAACAAAGTGAAAGCATCTACAAGATGTTTTCATATGCAGAGTTGTTTTGTTCTCATTTTTTTGAGTAGCCCAGAGTCTTTGACAGTCACCCTCCAAGAGATTTCCAGAAACTACCGGAGCAACAGTGCTACAAGCAAGACCTCTGCTGCTCTTAACAAGCCAAATGCTGCACAACGCACTGGCGACACAGAAAAAGAAGCCTGCCCCCTCCCCCAAGAGAAAGTTATATTTTTACCAGGATAATTTGATGCTAGAACAGCGCTGTCCAGTAGAATTTTCTGCAATAATGGCAATGTTCTACATCTGTGCTGTCAAATACAACAGCCACTGGCCATGTGGTCATTGAGCACTTGAAACATGGCTAGTGCAGGTAAGCAACTAAAATTTTTTAATTTTATTTTAATTAAATTTTAATAGGTATATATGACTATGGTTACTATACTCCATGTGGTTATTGAGCACTTGAAACATGGCTAGTGCAGGTAAGCAACTAAAATTTTTTAATTTTATTTTAATTAAATTTTAATAGGTATATATGACTATGGTTACTATACTGGACAGTACAGTTTTTGACCAATAGAATCTTTTGTTTTTTAAGAGATATAAATAGATAATTACAATAATATGCCCTAAAATAGTTGAAGAAAAGAATTACTTTCAATAAACATACAGTTCAGGGTAGAAATTATGTTACTTGCCTTCAGTGTAAAGTTACTTAATGATAGAATACATACTAGGTCCTCTTTTTTTCTTTTCTAGTTTTTTCTTTTTATGACTAATAAGAACAATGAGTCATTTTAGTAATTGGTCAAGAATTGGTCTTCTGCCTTGACTAAAGTAGTTAATATTCATCACGGAAAAAACTGTTCAAAATCTTGCAAAGTAAATGTGAATTTTAATACTCTTGCACTTAAAAGTAGGGCCTCCGGTTTATCCAACAGTGGTTATCAACAGATTTCTCAAACTATTAGTCATACAAAAGAATAAATAGTGCCACAATTTATAAACTTTGCAGAGCATTCTTTCTTTCTATGGATACTAGGGGAATATCCACAGAATAAATTCTATTTCATTAGGTCAGAAAAAGTTTTGTTACCAACTTTCACTTTTAAAACCAGTATTAAAAAAAGAAAGGTGAGAAAATAGTTTACACTTGACCTAATATCTCTGGCAGGCATTAGTATTAAATAGATTTTTGGAGGGGACAGAAGGAGACATTCAAGTTTGACTTTTGTTAAGTTAGAACACAAATTCATTAAAGTGATTAACAACACAGCACATATAGATGGAGTTTATAAATCTATTAAGCTATATCAGAGAGAAAAAAAGAATTCTAGAACATTAATTTAGTATCTTACCTCGTAATGAACAAACTGGTCCATTTTCTTGATTCTTAGAGCGCTTATTTCTGAATTGACTTGGAATATCTAATGAAAGATCTTAAAAGGAAATAAGAAAACAGCTGTTAAAGTCATATAACCACATTCAAAAATTAATTTCAAAACTTGATGTATTTTTAATGATTTATCTGTCTTAATTTTCAAAGGAAATATTAAATTATTATTTTAATACAATATCGTATCTCCACATACCAAATGTCTTACCTAGGAATGGATCAAACTTTCTAGATTCTGTCCCACATATGAGACAGTTAACCTCATTTTGAAGGAAGCCTCCGAATATAGCCGTGACAACTGTAGATGCTCCATTTCTAAAGAAAATCACCACAGAAAATATCTCAGTAAAAACTAAAATGTGTAAAATCTATAGGTCACTCCCTTTGGGGGAATGTATACCTTTTTTATTTAAATTACAAAATAATACAAAAACTTCAAAAGTGTACATACTAAATAAAGGGTTTAAGCCATTGACTGGCCTTCCCCCAAGCCCTCTTCAAACCTACTATTTTCTCCAAAAGTAACTAATACTGGACATTTATCAATCAGAACATGTGTATGCCTACTCAGGGCAGGAGAATCCCTTACTCGCCAGATATATCCCTCAGAAAAGAGGGGACTGTCTTATATTTGAATCTTTACAAGGCCTCTCATCTTACAGGGAGCTCTCAATTACTTTACTTTGAACAACAACCTCAATCACAGATAGATTTATGTTTTTCAGATGGTCCTCTGTCAGATTTGGGGAAAAAGAAATTTAATACATATTTAGTAATTACTGGTTTGGGTATGACTTCGCAATTGAAGTGAATACTACTGTCAACGACGAGCCTTATAAAAAGCTCACTTAAAATAATATTGTAAATAATTCCTTTGTGGAGATCTAAAATATGTCACTTTAAAGACAATAAAAAACCAATTATCCTAATGCTAGTTAACCTCTAGGTGCCTCAGCTTCATCAAATGTAATAAAAGGAATAACTTTAATCTATCTCAGATGCCTGGTTGAAGATGAATGAGTTATGTATAGACAGTGCTTTTAGACAAGTGCTTACTAAAAAGAAAGCTCTTAAACTGTGTTAAGGGTGTTTTCATTAGCATACTAATTAGAATCATACCTGCCTTTTGCTTTTATTTTTTTTCCATAAGTATATATTTTGAACATGTATGTCCCTCACTCTTTTTAAAAGCTTCATGCCATAGTGTGGACATAGAATGGACACAAGAACAACTGAGAAAGTGCACCATGGAGAGCATGATTAGCAAGCACTCTATTATATAGCACTTACTACATGCCAAGCTGCAGTCTAAATACTTTCCATTTATTAAATCGATTAACCCATACTCTATGAGGTAGACACTATTATCCCAATTCACACACCAGGAAGCTGAGGTCCAAAAGGTTAAGTAACTTGGCCCAAGGTCACATAGTTGGTCTGGCCTGAGCAGCTGCTCTTAACACTATGCTCCTTCCCTTAATTTAACCATTATAATACTAATGGATACTGGCGTTGTTTTGACATTTTTCTATTGTTAACAACACTACAACAAACACCTATATGTCACTCTGTGCACTTGTGCAGTTAACTCGAGCAAATAAATGCTTTTATGCTAATACCAATCTGAGGTGATTTCTGTCACTTGCAATCAATAGTACTCCTAATACACTGAACCGTACTTCCTGAACTGCTCTAAATTCACCCTACTGTAATGATGAGACCAACAAAACTCACCCAAGCAATTCTGTTTTTTTTTTAAAGTTTGCTTCTTTGGCTTCCTTCTTTTACTGGCAAAATTAATATATTGCAGCTTTTTTAAAAAGTTGTTCATAGGACATATGGCTTTATTTAGAAATTAAACAAAAAGGGAAGATATATTGGGAACTGGAGAACATGATGGCCATTTCTGGTTTTAGGTTTAATATCTGTGTCATAAACAAAGGACATACCCAAAAACTATCTATTGAAAATAGAGGGACTATGATTGATCAGTTCATACTGATGTTCACAAACAATGCTGCCTTTAATTTAAATAGAAACTACTTTATTACAAAGCAGTACATTTAAACTCAGTGTTATTCTTCCTTTATAATTTCTGCCTCAAAAAAGGATACTAATCAAGTCAAAATATCGAATTTTTCAAAATACAAAACAGACTTTTTCATTTAATACTATTTTAAATTCTACCAGGTCATGAGTCCTTCCTTTTCTCTACTGGATTCTAATTGGAATCATAGCTACTAGGACCTGGAGGAACAAACATTTTGAGAAGTATGACTATTAATATTGTTTACCTTTCTCAGAAACAGACAGATTAGCTATGAGACTGTTCTATCATTAAAAAGAACTTATCTTACTAAATCAGATTTATGGACTACCAGGCAATACAACAGAGACTCTTATATATTACTTAATCTTTCTTTCTTTGGAGAGTTCATCTTTTAAATCCCTCTCTTGCATAGGTCAACACAAAACTTTCCAAAAATTTGAACAAAAGCGAACTATAATTAACCAAAATCCAGGCTGAAATATCAGTAAAACATCCCTGCCTCAAGCAAAATAAATGTTCTAATCTCAATGTATATTTTGAAATATTAGTACTTGGAAAAGCAATCCAAATGGTTTGTTTCATTCACATAGAGGTAAGAAAATATTCTGAGAATTTACAAATGCCTCAGTTTCATTAAAGGACAGATATACTTTAGGAAAATTCAAGTTCAAAATAAGGCTTTAGAATTCAAATTAAAATATCACTTTAAAATATTTTAAGCTTTTGTTTTTAGTGAACAAATACAATTATTTTAGTATATCAAAACTATCTCCCACCCATTATTCAGTACATTTGGAGGAAATTTTTTAACTTCTAAATTGTACAAATACATATTTTTTAAGTTTTAAAATAATCTATACCAAATAATAATAATCAGAATTACCAAGATGCAAATACAAAATGCCTCTGGTCTAAGAAGCAGGAGGCATGTGCCAGTACACTTGGTTATAAAGTTCAAGTGCATGAAAGTCTCAGCAAAGGTCCAAGAAAACGCTCTACCTTCCATCATGAATCTAACAAACAATAACACCAACAGAAATGTCTGAGGTCCTTCAAAAAGATAAAAAGAAACTAAACCTTACATGCAACATTTGTTACTTGCAGACAGAGTGGAATTCTCCTGCAGAATTGCTGAGCGGGAAACGCCATTAAATCCGCCCTGGAGTTCCAAGTGCAGGTGGTCCAAAAGGTAGCGCATAAATTCATGGGCATCCTGCTGCTGATAGCCCCTTGAAACAAAAAGAAACGGTTTGTCACTGGGGAGGCTCCACGTGCCCAGCCAAACAGGCAGGAGGGAAAAGCACTGGGAATGGCTGTCCCCGTGAACTCAGAGCACAGTGAGGCTCCCTGACTCCTCATCCCCTACTTGTTCCGTGTTTTACACATAAAATTTCTCAACAAGAAAAAATTCTACTGCTTAAAAACAAGTTCAAAAACACAGAATATTAGAGCTCATTGGACTTGTAGTGATCTCAACTGACCTCACTTTAAAGATGAGAAAAATTGAGGGGCAAAACAAGGAGTGTGTGTGATTTGCCTAAAGTCCTACAAGAGAGCAGTAACAGGGATGGGACTGACTATAACCAATGTTTTCTGGATAGACACTATACCGCTGGACCCTCTAGAAAGGTGCTCAAAATTTCCTATCATAACCTCACTGGAAAAGTAGGTCTAAGCCACCACTACATAAAGAGTTTAAAACTAATGTTTTAGATTAGAAGATGATAATTTTTAAACGCTGGCGGACAGGAAAAGAAAAATTATCTAAAAAGTTAAAGATGTCTAACATTCTATACTTGCATCTTAATCTTTGACTCAAAAGACATCTTTTAAATAAACACTTTAAAAATGCATTGACTCATACATAGTTAATTATTCTCTATCTTAAAACTTGAACATATACAGTAACATATTCTTAGGTTACTTCTACTATATTCAGACAGAAACTTATATGGAATTCTTATACAGATCATTGACAAGTAAACATAAATGAAGGCTGATAGAAAATGAAGTTGGTAGAATTGGAAGGTCACAGAGGTTTAGGTAGATAAAATAAATCAAGCAATGAAATATAAAGTACTTTCATAAAACTATGAATAGAAAAGACTTATGCCTATATTTTGCCAGCATGCAAGGTTCTCTTTAATCTATCCTCTAAATTTCAAATTTTTCTGGCCTGATCTTGAGTCAAAATTTCCACCACTCTTCCAGGAAATGGAAATGGTCCCATAAGCAAAATTTCTTTCAACCAGAGTTTCCCTCAATATATATTTTCTCCCTTTTCCTGAAATTTCTTCTAGAAATTGTAAATTATGAAAACAATCTGCCTAAGCAATGGAACTTAAATCAGAAGTCACTTGAGCTCGCTTCGGCAGCACATATACTAAATAAGAAGTTACTTTAGCACTATAATTTTTTTCTGAACTATTTAGCAACCAAATATCAATGTATGTCAAGTTTTTCCTCTAAGTTTTATATGAATAAAAATATTAAAATTCACAGCCAATAATATTCAAAATTGGTAGTTCCTTTATATATCTAAGGAAGTGCTTTAAACTTTTTCAATACATCTATTTTTTCACGATTTAAAGGTACTATTAGTATTTTAGGTCATATCCGAAATTCTATCATACATAAAAGTTTCATTTTCTCACCAAAATAACCTGATATCTAATCATCATGTGTCTAAAATGGATCATAACTACCACTACCTTGTAGTTATGCCGATTTGCATTTCCATCAAACACATTTAAACACTTTTAAAACACAATCTTCCCAATGTACATTAATGTTTCCAATCACACCATGATCCTCTTTTCTGATATCAAAATATATTATTTTCTAATGTTACCTTTATCATTAGAAACATGTTTTTGACCTACATGAGATCATGGAACACTCAGCTGTTTGTAAAGTTAAGTTATGGGTTTCTGCTTTAATTTGTGATCTTTACCAGAAAACAGTCTAAGACTAGGAAAATTTTCTGATTCTGTCTAAAGAGACATTTATACTTCCATTTTTAAACACTTAAATAAAATCTTTCATTGAGTATCTGAAAGTCTTAATATATATTATTTAATACGTTACTTTCAAAAAACTTAAGTTAGCTTTTCAATTACTTCCCAATTATACAATCTGGGCTTCGGAGTTTCCTCTGTAGTCAATTTAGGTTTCTCTTGTTTGGTAATCATGTTAAAGGAAACACTCCTCACGTTTGGGTACAATGTTTATGTTTTATACACAAATCATTTCAGTGATGTCACCCAAACAGGTGGTTGTGAGTTAGTGAAAAACTGGATTTATGAGGAACCAACTGGTATCTCTGTGACAGTATTAAGAGAGAAAAAAGAGGGAAATAGCTATCTCCAATATTAATACTGTTCCTTATCTTCATGTGTCTGTGACCTTGAAATTACCTCCTTTTTCTTAGTGTCTACAGAAAATCTGTTATAAACATGCTGTGAGATTGGAAGATACACTGTAAATATAAAAAGCCTAAAAGATCATGAATCATCCTTTCTGAATGAGGGGGCTGAGAAAGAGGGGCATTGCTGAAGCAAATGTATAGGAACACGGGGGCAAATGGCTCCTCACAATAATTTTGGCACAATGAGGCAAGCCGTATGTACCCAAATCCTAAAAACGAAATGCTCCAATAAAGAATGATCAAAGAAAATGCTACTTTGCTGCTGGCTTGAGTGTGAAAAACAGACATTCCAAATAATCGAAGACACCACAGAATACAGACATGTACTAGTACTTGTATGATGATCCAACACGCACAATTGTGACATCATACACCTGTACATTACTGATTATTCTCTGTTTTGGCATTACCAGTACATCATGTGTAAAATGGCAAAGACCAATAAGGAACAGGACATGAATCTATGGAATCAAATTTTATCATTCTAAAACAAAGTCTTCTAAAATACCTAGGACACACTAGAATTTTAGGTTATGTTCATATTTAAAGTATCTCATAAAAGAATTCTAAATTATTGTTTTGTCTGAATTATCTTCAAAATCAAAATCAGGTAAATTTAGCTATTTCTATCCAGTATGTCATCAATCATGGTGCATTTCTTCAAGACAAAAACACAAGAAAATGGAAATTTCAAAAATGATTTTTTTGTTTACACACAGACAAAAACTACAATAGCAAAATTCCTAGTTAAAAGAACTGATAGTTTAAATATAAAATATCAACTGCATAGTATTTGTTAAAGTTCTCTATTTACAAATACCCACAGATTATTGTTAAATTAAAATATCACAAGTAAACATCTATTGTACACAAAATCTATATTTTCTAAAAAGCCAAGTAGAATATTTAGCAAATATAAGAATGTTTCAGTAATATTCATCCATCATCTTTAAACATTAATTACAATAAGAACTAATTTTTAAAAAACTAAAACAAGCTGGGGAAGTCAAGGCAAATATATTAAATCATTATACATGAAAGCAGCAATAGCACATAAGTGATATGAGGAACAGGGGAATAAATACCAGACCTGATCTGAATTATCAAGAGCCTTTCTTGGAGAATGAATATTAAGCTGGATGCTGAAAAAGAGATGGGACCACAAGGCAAATATCGTAGTCAGGAAGCCCATGACAAAGAGGGAGGCAATAAGATAAAACCATGTTAAAGAAAGCAAAGGCTAGCAGAAAAGACTATCAAATTACAAAAGCCAGTGTCTTTTGAGCCAGCAATTCTTTTAGATATCTGCATATATATGTATGAGACTATCCACTGCAGCAGTGTTTGAAACAGCAAAAGATAAAAAACAATCCTTATGATCACTGGTACGGGATTCTTACATAAATTATGATACAACCATAAAGTAGAAGTTTATGCAGCCATAAAATGGACTGAGAAAGCTATTTATATACTAATATGAATCATCTCAAAGTAGGAAAAAAAGGACGTTGCAATTTATGTTAAAAATCACACACTATTGTTTATACACACACAGAATATCACTGAAAGGATACACAATAATCTAGTAACTATGGTTGTTTCCAGAAAGCAAAATGAAAGGCTGGGGAATAGAGTAAAAGAAAAAACTTTCATTGCATATCATTTTTTTATCTTTCGAAATTTTAAATTATCTGTATTTTGCCTATTGAAAAAAAAATTTTAACTTTAAGGTATTTTATGGTCTAGAAAAGGAAAAACGGCATACTGGGAAGCCATAAGAAGTATGGCTGTAGGTATAGCAGTCTCCCCTTACTCTTTGATTACATGAAAATGGGGAACGATCTCAATTATTATAGAACTAAGAGAAAGTCTTGCTAAGAACACAAGCAACCAATTATCATTGCTAAGAACACAAGCAACCAATTATCATTGGTCATCAAGAAAAAAATCTAAGAGTTCCTGTGTATTAGGAATCACTGTGGAAGCTCCATGCCAAATTCCTCAACCTAGTTACCTTTTCCCAAAATTCTTTCCCTTCATTGGTAGGAATATTAGAATGTGTAAAATTAAGCAGCTACAAAATAAATCATGCTCACAGTTGGGCTACAGAAACTAGAAAAGGCAGAGATGTGGGCAGATTTAAAGGAAAAGTAGAATTCTATTGAATAAAAGTTTCATGCTTCTAAATTTCCAACTAAGAATGAGGGACCTGAGTCACCACAGGGACCAAGCAGAACAGTATAAATTCAGTGTTGGGCCTCACTCAGGCATGTGGACAAATTCCTGTAAGCATATCTATCATTAACCAACCCCCCAAAAACCTGGGTTCTAATACTGGTCCTATCATCTACTAGATGTATAAGACTGAACAAGTTGCGACCCCTCTCAGTTTTGTCTTCTTTAAAATGGGACTAACGCTTCCTATCCTGAAAAGAAATTTGTGTTCTTTAATGCAGATCAGATATAAAATGCAGATCAGATATACATGCAAGGCATGTAGTAGGCATTCAATAAATATATTTTTATATAATAATAAACCACAAAGATTAAATCTCTATCAAGAGAGTAACTAGGTGACTATGTTAGAAATTTTATATTAAGTAACAACAATTACAACTTACAATTCTTTGAAGTTGTTATCTTTTAAATATTTCTCTATATTACCAATATATCTAAACTACTATTAGGCCAATAGAGCACAATATATACTAAGTTTTACTAGAGCATGCTGGTTAATAAAAAAAAAAGAGGTAGGTATATTAGGCACCAAATCATGACAAATAAAAACCATAACTTGCTTCAGAAGGATAAAATCAACAGAAGGTGGCAAGGCTGTTGTCAATCTGCTATTACCTGAATCCCTACAGGGATGACTAACCTAGGAGAAGTAGCATCCTCTGATAGCAGGGCTGTTTCCCTACTCAAGCAAGGCTCGAGTAGTGATTCTACAGCCACATTAGGGTGGGACCCAGCTACCTTCTGGAAAGTGAATCCCAAAGGACTTGACTACAGTATTCTAAGACTTTCAGAACCCAGACCACAACAGTAAATATAATACCATGGATTCCTACTGATGACATTTAGATTTTTTTTAGTTGAAATAACAAGACAGTGTATGATGGCAATTATTCTTTATGAGATTTTGAAAGAATCAAGGAAATTTTACCCAGTATGTTTTCCTAGAGCACGTTATTATTTATAAGGGCTTTGTTTTTATAACAAAACACGCTACCCTTTGTTAAAGATATTACTAACATCTATTATTTAAACAAACATTTGTCTAGTCAGATATATCCAACTTCTGTTCTTCTCCTTCAAAAAAAAAAAAAAAAAGCAATACCAGTCTTTATTATTTAGAACATCACCGCTTCACTGGAAATTGTTTCAGGAACGCTGTGAAGACTAATCCTTCATTAAATAACACTTACCTAAAATTCGGCATAATCTTCCAAACAACGTAAAATAAGGACTCTGGGCTAAATGCAGTTTGGCTACCCTGCCATAAAGCACAGAGTGTCTTTCTAAACTCTTCCACCAAAGACCTGGAAAAGAAAGAACAACACCCTTAGCATTAGTGAGAAACTACTATTTTAATGCATAATGTCCAATTGTCTAAAATTTATAATAATTAAAAAATGAAAACATAAAAAGGGTACGGTCTCTTTTACGTCTAACAGTTAAGTAAGAGCATCTCAAAAACCCATGTAATGGAAGCAACCGAAGTGTCTTACGATAGATGATTGGCTAAAGAAGCTGTAGTACATATATACAATGGAATATTACTCAGCCATAAGAAGAGTTGAAATACTGCCATTTGTGACAACATGGATGGACCTCGAGATAATCATGCTAAGTGAAATAAGCCAGATAGAAAAAGTTGAAAATCGCATGATATCACTTACATGTGAGATATAAACCTAAAAGAAACAAATGAACAGGACAAACAAATAGAGACTCGTAGACATAGTCTATAGACTAGTGGTTACCGGAGGGTAGGAGGTTGGGGAGAACAGAGGAGGGGGAAGGTAGACGGGGTAAAGGGGGTCAAATATAGGGGGTAGGTGGAGGATGAGGTGGGTAAAGGGGATCAAATATATGGTAGCTGAAGGAAACTGGACTTTGGGTGGTAAACGCACAATAGAATATACAGATGTCAAATTATAATGTATACCTGAAAATTATATAATTGTATTAACCAATATTACCACAATAAACATAATTTTAAAAAAAAGTATTAGACACAATACAGTAAAAAATAAATAAAATAAAAAATTCAGGGTCATGTAAAAAAAATCCATGTAAATAGCAGTAATTACTGATAAAACCAGTTTTTTAACCATGTGGTAAACTTCGAGCCCAAATACTGCCATATTTGTACAATAAAGCAATGGATAAGTTACAAACCAAATTATTTTAGAATGTACATTTTAAAAACTTGAAACAAATAATGGAATCTCCTCCTCCATCTGCTGCACTGTTCCTTCTTGCCCCTCACTAGGCACACTTCCCACACCTCAGTGTGTGACCATCTGCTCCTCTCTGCCCCAGAGAGTTCATCTGGCCACAAAGCTTCAATACTCAACTCTATACCAATTACTCTTAAAAATCCAAATCTAAAAGCCAGAATTTCTCATGACCACTTTTATTCACGTTTCTCCAGTTCCAACAGGAATTTTCTACTGGACATCCTCTTGTCACTTCAGACTCAATGGGTACTAAACCTTCTCTCTGTTCTCTCCCTACTGTCCTCCAATACCCATTTTCCTCTTCTCCCATAGGAACAGAACTTCTGCTTTTCTCTTGGCATACGAACTCCTGGAATATAAAACTTTGAGTGTGTCCAAATTCTGAGAAACTTCCTCAAAGAGAAAGAGTAGTCTTTATAACTACTTCCTTCTTCCTTCTAGCTGGAATGAGGATGAAATGGTGACACTCCAGCACCATCTTAGACTATGTGGCTGAGAGCCCCACACTGAATTTGAATACATTGGCTTGCAACAATCACCTGCCAATTTTTTCCCTGCTCCATATCAATTAAAAATTAACTGTATTGCCTTGTAATTAATTTGATGACTACAAATTAATTTTACTATACAAGATAGGTTTACCTAACACTATCGGACAAATGAATTCACAAAGACTAATAATATTCATGCTGGTCTATACATACTGTATTTCACATACTGATGTCAATTTTAGAATGTCCAAATTCACGAAAACTCAATAAGTAGAGTGCTAAATTTACCTTGCCTATTAGGTAAATACAAATAAAAGAATTCCAACAATTATTAAGATTACCAGCTGCTTAATACAATTTTTAGAAGAGGTTTTTAAAATGCATGTGCCTATGAATGCACATAATGCAATGGAAATCACCAGTAAGAGTCATTTGTTTTGTAGCTCAAAGCCAGAAAGGACATATTTTTAGAACTCACACATTGTTATCCCCTTGGCTCCTGGTGTGGTATGTTCGCCTTCCTGCAGTCTTCCCGTTCCTTAACTCCACAGCAGGCAATTCTTTGAAATAACAGCAAAACTGCTCAATGTTACTATTTTAAAAGGAAGGAAGAAAATTATTTAAAAAAAAAAATTTCATAGGACTGTAAAGAAAGTTCCATGAAACTCCACTGGGATTTTAAAAATGTGATCTTTCAATTCCTCACTTAAGTTATACTTGATGTAATCTCTTAATATAAGTTTCTTCATTAAGTTTCCTCATTTAATCCAAGAAAACAGTATAGATAATTTTGTAGAACTAAACACAGATGTTAAAGCAAAATCTCTGTTAAAAAAAATCCTTAATTCTTGCCCTCTACCCTTCACCTATAGGTTGTCACTGTTTCTTTCCTCTCAGGGTGCTTGTTTCCAAGTGTCCAATAATTTCCTCAAATAAAAACCATGAACCCATCATATTGTTTAGATATACTATACATAGTAATAAAGGGAATTCAGTAGTGACTAAAATTTCTTCTCTGAGCAAAACTGGATAAGCTGAGAGACAGTACCCTTAAGGAGAGATCAAATATGGCTTCTGCTCCTTATTAGCAAGGTAGCCTTAGGAAGATAATTTATTCTGGCCTTTGATGCCTCATCAAAATCTAAAAGTATACAATTTTCAAAATAATTTATTCTACATAACTTAGGTCAGCCTTGTTGGCCATCTTATTTTTACTGCTTATCTAACATTCTGAAGATCTTCTAAACATCCACTCTTATGACCACACTTAAGACTCAACTAATTGAAAGAAGTTCTCTGAACAAGATTCCCTGTAGCCCACACCATATCTATCTCACACCATATCTACCTCAGGGCCAGTGAGCTTTTACATTTTTAAAGAGTTGTTTAAAAGGGCAGGAGGGTATAGAAGGGAGAAGAGTATGTGAGAGACTGTATATGGCATGAAAGATTAAAAATATTTATTTAATCTGGCCTCTCACAGAAAAAGTTTGCTGGTCTCTGCTTTAGCCTATTCAAGAAGCAATCGGAAATAAATAACAGCCAACAGTTATTTACTGCTAGGCACTGTTCTAATAAGCACTTTATATAAATTAGATTATTTAATCGTCCCAACTACCCTGTGAGGTAGAACCATTATCCCCAGTTTTACTGATGAGAAAGCTAAGGTACAGGGAATTGAAGTAACTTGCCCCAAACCATATGACTAGAATTAGTGGCAGCAACAGGATCTAAACCCAGGGCCTCTGCTCTTAATCATTCCACTAGAAACTAACGTCAGATAATTAAGCTCTGGCCATAACATTACCTGAGTGACTGAAGAATGGCATTCATGAAACACGTGTTCCCCAAATTCCGAAGGCCTGTGGCACAAATGGCAGTGGTGCTTCCCTGTAAAATGGGACAAGAGGCCATCAGTAATGCCAAGAGAAGGCAGACTATTTCAAACATCAAAGCAAAGCAAAGGCTTATATTTGAAACTCTAGCAACAAGTCAATTTGAAATTAGTCTTTTCCTGTCCAATTAATATTTCAAACTTGGTTTCTACTCTCTGTATTAGGTGTCTGGATATTTTTAGAAGGTTGTTTCTAATCCTGGGATTGTTCTGAATGGGAGTATCTGATGGGAGCTTATGAGTAAATCAGCATTAATAAGTACTATGCAGTACACAATGCAAAAACCAGGAAAACCCTTAAAAGAAATAAAGTTTAAGACTTACTGCCTTTACAAATTCTATTAAAACTACTACGAATTGAAAATATATATATATATATCCCAAGTATTTCTATCTCTAAACTTTTAACTCTACGCCATGCATAAATGACCCAATACATGTCTTCCTAGCAATAGGATATCAATCTTAAAAAACTGCCTGAACTTCCCTTAAAGTCTAAGGCTTGGTTTTCTGATTAGCTCTACAAATGCACCACGATGTCTGAATACTACACCTGAGAAGTGAATCTACCAATTCAACTCGAAGCATCTCTGCCTATAATTTAGATGGCCAGAGAACACTTTGGCTCTTTCTTCCACAAAATCATAACACTTTAAGTGTATTTAAACATAGCTAGAATGACACCAAAGAAGTAGATACAGGGCAAAATTGCTGGTGTATTTAAAAATATTTAGTAATTTAAAAATTTTGCTGATCTATTAATGGCTCAAACAGCTGGTAACAGACAGTTATCAGAATGAGAAAGCATATTCATTTATGGTGAAGTTGTATTAATGAAGTCCTAAGAAATAAAGGACAAAAATTTCACACTCACAGACTTTGAACTCGGGGCCTTTAATGAAAGAAAGCAAGGATCTTTGGATCCTATAGAAACGCAGTAATAAGGTACATAGGTAGGCATTAAGAACCCAATGCTTGCTAAGGCAGAGGAATAATACAGTAGTAATCCTGACGGAAGAAAGGTACTGACAGATGGACTCACTGACGTATCACACCAAGAATCATTAGTACAAGTGACAAACATTTTATAAAATATTCCAATTCCAAGGCATACACTTATAAGAGTTTACAAAGGGCAACACTAATGTTGAAGTTATAAAGCAGTGACTAGATCTCAACCAATTGTTATATTTGAATAAATTTTAATTACTTACATTCACTTTTAATAACTTGCTGTTTAGTGATGAGTTTTCCAAAAGTTTTCTTTTCCTATGCCTGTCAGCGGTGAAAGCTGAGCTATTAAAACACAAATAGTCAAAAAGACATTAATACACACCAAGATAAAGAATAAATGTGGCTGTTCTAAGTGTCTAGGGTATGGAGCTCTGGCTAGCTGCTTAGTCAGGCCAGGAAATGACCTGTTATGCCTCTGTGGCCCACAAGCATTGAAGTAACTTGAGGAGTTCCACTTCCCTTGGAAATCCCCATTGCTCCTCCCACAAGGTGGGGACTGACAGCTGCCACCATCAGGTACTTCCAAGAAAAGATGGCCAAGAAGATAAAATCTGTGTGACAATTATCCCTCTCTACCACCACTCGATCTGCCTAATCAATTGTGAAGCTTCAAAGATGAAAACATCTATTCCTCATAATATGATTCTGTGATTTAACATTGTCTTAAATACTGTGCTACTTCTTTCTCAATTTTGTTCATTTGTCATCATAGATATAATCTCAGTTTGCAGAATGATAAATTCCCTTGGAAATCCCCATTGCTCCTCCCACAAGGTGGGACTGACAGCTGCCACCATCAGGTACTTCCAAGAAAAGATGGCCAAGAAGATAAAATCTGTGTGACAATTAATCCCTCTCTACCACCACTCGATCTGCCTAATCAATTGTGAAGCTTCAAAGATGAAAACATCTATTCCTCATAATATGATTCTGTGATTTAACATTGTCTTAAATACTGTGCTACTTCTTTCTCAATTTTGTTCATTTGTCATCATAGATATAATCTCAGTTTGCAGAATGATAAATTAGAGGCATGTATAAATTCATTTGATCCAGCTATGCTACAAAGAATATTCTAAAATTAATCCTAATTAGCACAGAAATTCTGAATTAAAATTATTTAAAGTTTTCTTGATGAAAGATATTTTGCTTAAAATTTATCAGAAAGCAATTCCTATCTTCAAAGTTCACTTTAAAATTATATATCAGGAGAACTAATCTAAAGGAGGTAAAATCATCATTAAATGACACAGACTTTTAAAAGTCTGCTAAATATTTCTCATCTTCTACAAGTACCAGGCTAATCTAAAGTAAATACATAATTACTTTTCTTTCCAGAATTTCCAGAAGAACTATAATGTCTTTGGAACATCAGATCTAGTAACAGTTGCTTCAAATCTAAAAATAATCTTAAGAAACATGTCTTCAGAACTTTGTTCAAATTAAAGGGAGAAAGCGCTTTGAAAAAGAGAGGAGCCCAAGGATGACAAGCCAAAAAGTACTTAACACCAAAGTGTTTTAATTAGTTTAGAATTTAAAGAAATCTATTCTTCTTTCCTTATCAGCTTTATAATCTATTTAGTCAAAGAGACATGCATAAAGACTTTGGTTAACCATAGCTATAAAGTGTTTCACTTGAAAACCGTATGTGATTTCCTCTTGGTATACAATTTAAAAACATTTTATTGGCTTTACGTTTATGTTTGCTTTTGGCATGTTCTCACAATACCTTTTATACATCAACTGTCAAAATAAATTAGATGGCACCTGATGATTGGGGGTGATTTACACAAATTTCACTTGACTCAGCAGTCATTCCAGGGCTATGCTTCTATCCACTGTAGCTTCAAAGGCATTGCTATTTGGGTTTCTGTTTAACTGCCTGAATTTTGAGTCCAATGAGTTTTATCTGAATGGCCTATTTGGCTACAGCAAGGAAATTCTATTCGCATAAGTATTTTAATTTCTTTATGATGCTAAAACATTTCACAGCTTCTTGTAATTTCAAGTGATATAAAAGGCCTAACCAAAAAAAAAAGGGGGAGGGGGGGAAAGCTGGGATCTTGTGCTATCACATAGATGCAAAGTGCACGATAATATAATTAAGCCTAATTTCCCTTAAAAATAATGCATAAATTTTGGTGCTTCTAAGATGACCTCACATTTGATAAGAATTTTCTAATATCAAAAGTAACTCTATAATGATTTTATACTGTCTTTTTCCCTTTCCTTGCAATCCAAAATTCCCCCTTCAAATAAATTTTGTACCTTACAAACTGATAGGTTATAACTAAAAAAACAGGCTCTAGGGCCCTTGAATATGGTTTATGACAAATACTAAATAAAAGAAATACTGAGCTACATTACCATTAGCTATGGTACAGTTTCAGATTTTCAAACTCAAAGCTTTTTTCATTAATATTTCAATCACACTAAAAACATGATGAAGTTATGGAATTCATAAACAAAAATTCCACTCAAAGATCTGAAAGACCCCAGAACCCCAGTACATCCCCTTTCTTTCCCAAAGCCTATTACTTACTTTTCCAAGTTCTGTAAGTGTTCTCTGACTTTCTGTACCAGTCCCAGCTTGGTGTCATTAACCACAAAATCATCACAGCGATAACTGCAAGAAAAATATTCATCAATGTGTGTAAGGAGCTTGAGGAAACCACAGTAATGAAATCACTAAAAGGCTTGGCTGCTGCCAAGATGATCACATGGCTCTGCAGGGAGTTACTGCTGGTGGTAAGTTTAAAGAGGACTTGGAATCCACAATGGAATGTTTTTTATGAGTCTTTTTAAAAAGCCACGTAGGCAATGAACACTAGCTTCTTTTCACATTTTTATTCAAAAGCTCTTCAATTCCTTCTTTGAAAATGAAATAAGCTGTTACATGTGTTACATTCTTTTTAATGTCGCACAATATATGGAAAATGAAATAAAAAGCACCAATTCTGTTCACAAAGCTTTAAGGTGATACTTCTCAACTCAAATTAATGGAGAAATTGGGGAGAGGAGAGATTTAAATGAAAAGCAGGGAAAAGGTAACTAACCTGTAGAGATAGTTGAATTAAAAAAAAAAATAAAGCTATACATTTTAAACATGATTTAATTAAAATAAATTGAATTCAGATGGTTAACAATGAATCTTTTCATTCAGAGGTACAAGAAAACAATGACTACATCTTTTAGGAAACCAGTAACTGCTTTGAAGAAAGTTTTTGTTTGTTTGTTTGTTTGTTTTAATTTTTTAGGCGAGGCACCCTTGGTTGACCTTACAGATTGCAAGGACATTGTCATCTTACAATCCCTTATTTTTTATTTTTATATTTTATGCCTACAGCACCTGGTCTTCCTAAGTGAAAGAAAGATGTTTTAAGGTGTTCTTTAAAACTGATATTGTTCGTGTGCGTGTGTGTTTGTGAGAGAGAGAGAAAGACAGAGACAGACAGAGATAATGAAACTTCAACAAGTCAATAAGCAAATAATATAAGGAATCAAACAAAATAAACTTTAACTTGTACATTAGCATTCAATTTTTTTCGTGGGATAAGGCCAATTTTAACAAAAACTACTTTCATAACTACCAAAGAATAATAATAACATTGCCATTCTGAGCAAATAAAACTGAATGCATACCTATTAGTAAAAATTAAGTCATTTCTAACAAATCCAAAAACCATTTCTTACATATCTGAAACCAATCTATAAAAAACTGAGAAGAGGATGAGGGAAAGTAATTTTTTAAAAAAGATTACACACAAAAGCGTGGCTTCTATCTTTTATTTGCAGAAGTCAAAATTATTTAACATCCACCTCCCCCATTACCTGACTACCTATCCATCAATCAAGAGTCTAATCTACTCTCCAAATTCCTAGGGTTAATCCCTAACATTTCCACAAATAGCAAAACCTATCCTTACATCCTAGACTGTTTCTCTATTATCAAATACCAGCAATGTTAGGAGAATAATTATCAGCTTTATGACAAATACGTAAATAAATGAAACGTTTTAAGTCTTTGCTTCCTCTCAGCATAAATATTAAGAGAGTAAAGTCTACTCTGTTTAAATTTGGGCTTAAGGCACTTGGTTCCTCCATGAACGTTAAGCATTCATGGAAGAAGGAAATTGCATTATTAGTCTAACTCCTTATATTTTCATTTTATGTTTGCATCTATTTATGCATGTATTTCAGATAAAACAATACTCAGTTTAAAACAAAAACAACTCCAAATGCTAGTGTTCATCTTGGAAATAAAGTCTAAGAGAAAATTTAGACCACCTTTCATGTATTTACAAAATGCCCTACCATCTAATTGAAAAGTGAACCCATTAACCTCTACCAAAAAAATGGGCTTTGTTTAGAAACAAACTGTTTCATATTAAATGAAATAACTGATCCTTTTCTTATTAATTTTTTTTGGCGTGACATGGATTCATCCTGAAATAAAATTAACTTTACATATGTTAAAGTAGTATTTTCATATATTGAAACTTAGTTTTATTTTTGGGCTTGCTCCACTCTAACTAATCTGGCTTAACTGGGTCTAGTTGCTTCATCTCTCTGAACTTTTATCATTAAAGTTGAGTAACTTGCCGTAGACTCTAGAGCTGTGCTAATGTGGCTAGTGCAACTGAGGAACTGAATTTTAATTTTTTAAATCAATACAAAATTTTACTTAACTGAAGCACTATAAAATATTTTTCCATTAAACACAACTTTATGGTTTCGCTTTTATTATTACATCACATAAAATACAGCATAGTGCACACATTGGGTGCATGTCATTTCTAGTATTATACATGAGCAGATCACCAATCTAGTTTGTCAACAAATGATTCAATTAAAATTATTTTTCTATGCAACAATGTATCGCTAATGTGTTTTTTTGAATATTTTATGTAGACAGTATAAGTTACAGTGATACCAATGTAAATCGCAATTGGTAGTAAAATTCAAATACTTATTATTTTAACCACAACATACTTAAATTATCTTTCTAGCTTAAAAATTAGGAATGAAAAAAATTTTAACTTTCAAATGAAGGCCCACTGATGAGGCAGAATCAAGTGAAGGTATGTCACAAATTTTACAAAGAACGGCAATTATGATTTGCTACAACAGAGTAAAAATAAATCAGCTGTGTAAAAAAAGTTTTAAGATAATAAATAGAGTGAATTTCAGCAAATGCATATTAATTTAATAAGGTGTCACCTCTCAACAGTCAAATATTAATCGATGAAAAAGGCGAAAGGATTAAGAAGTACAAACTGGTAATTACAAAATAGTCATGAGGATCTAAAGTACAGCATAGGGAATATAGTCAATAATATTGTAATAACTATGTATAGTGCCAGGTGGGTACTAATCAGGGAAATCACTTTGTAAATTATATAAATGTATAACCACTATGCTGTACATCTGAAACTAATATAAAATAATACTGAACATCAACTGCAATTGAAAAAAATAATGAAATTAGTCACAATCAAGAAAATTGGAATGAAATGTAGAACAAAAAAATTTTAACGATTATTAAAGGAGTTGAGCTTGTACTTTTGGTCAGCTATAAAATGGCTTGAATTATTACCCAAGAAAAAACTATTTTTAGATAGAGAAATGAAAAATTAAATTATTATTTCAGTTAAGTGAATTATGTTTAAAAATTTGAAAAGAATATAAAGAGTATTTTACAAGAAGTGAAAGATCTTTGATTGACCCACCAAGCATTTGTCAGTGAATAAAAGACCTAACAACATTAAAGATCAGTCAATTCAACATTTCAAAAATTGTAAGTACTTTTATTTTTAGCTTTAGATGAGTTTTACAAGACCAGAGATACTGGCCAATTAATATTTTTGATATGTTTTGTCTCAAATGACTTTCAAATTTACAAAGAAATCTTCATCTATTTGCAACCTGAGAAAGAATCGATCTCATATTGTGGATATTTTTTGTTTTACATCTGTCACTTTCAGCTAGATAAGAAAAAGTTTCCTATCAAGACAGACAATGGGCCAACTATGTGAGATCAAAATCTAGATTTACTGGAATTGTTTCCCTTATTATATCTGTTCCACCAAATGATAACATATAGAAAATATCTGTGCTCTGAAGTAGACTGTATTATGGATGCAGTTATTAAAATTGTTCAGTATACATGTGCAAATGCTATGAATCATCATCAGTTTATGGAACTGCTAAAAGAAATAGAAGATAATGAAGTTAATGACCACATCGTCTTTGCCAATGTTCATTACCTCAGTCATGAGTTTTACAAAGATTTACTGTATTGCTAACTCTAATTCAAGATTTTCTTAAAACAAAAGAAACACCAATATTCAGTAGTCAGAGAAAAAACATCACAGTGTAATTTACATTGTTTCACCTACATCACAGTGCACATGAACAAGTTAAATTTAAAGTCCCAAGGAGAGAAAAAGCTTATTTGTGACCTAGCAAGACAGGTACAAGAATTTATGCTAAAATTTAAACTATTCATAATACAAAACAATAATAATTTTATACGTTTTTCAACATGAATAAATATACATAAAATTCCAGTTATATTAACATTAAGTAAGTTGGCTGCGAAATCTATGAGAAGAATCAAAGAATGTTTTGTTGATATGGATAAATTTAGAGTCAATTTTCAGTTAATGCAGTGCCCTTTTGAATTCAATGTTGATAATACTGAGTTGTTACAAGAGTTAGTGGATTTACTTAGATGCAGTTTTGAAACTGATCTTTTTTAACTTCAGAGTCAAATCAATTGTTCGAAAAAATGAGTCAGTTTTGTCAATACAAATGCAAATAGTAAATAAACAGGTTTTTACACTTCATTAGAAAATTTTTAATAAATAGTGTTGGAACCTACATTTTTAACTGCAATTCTTATGACTCTTATGAAATAAAGATCAAGCATTTCTAATGAAAATTTAGCCTCTGAATAGAGCTGTGGTGTAAGTACAAAATACACAATGGATTTTTGAAGGTTTCATATTAATAAAAAATGCAAACTATAATAATTTTATATTGATTACTGGTTGACATAATTATATTTTGGATAATGGGTTAAATAAAATTTACAATTTAAATAAGATATACAATTAAAATTAATCCACCTGTTTCTCTTTGCTTTTTTAATATGACTACTAGAAATTTTTAATTACATATGTGAGTTGTATTATTCCTGCTTGGACTGCACTGCTAGTCTAAAGGGTATCTAAGACACTATCTGCTCTTATCTATAATATGATCCCCTATCATAAAGAAGTAAGAAATATAAAACTTTATTAAACTATAAGAGATCAATTTTATGTTGGCTGGATTTCACCAGCTAAAAAAAAAATTTTTAAGTTCCCACAACTGTCCCTATTTCTCAAGAACCAATTTCAGGTTCTTTTAAAGTCACTAAGAAGGATACTACTTCTAAGATTATAACTTTTGTACCACCTGAATTTACCACACTATTGCAAGTGTCATTTGGTGATGATGATGAAAGGAAAGCACCTACTTCCACAGCTCAAAACATCTATGAGTACCTGGCACATGGTAGAGGATCAATAAATGTTAAGTTCTCTTCCCTTGTGTAACCAAGAGCTGTCGCACAAGCTTCTCTAGCTGCTGCCCCCATTACCCTGTTTTGATTTCTTCTTCCTCACTGGCTCAAAGGTCAAAAGAAAATAAGAAGCAAAAGTAGAAAATACATGAGAATTTAAATGTTGTCTAGTTGCCTTAGTCTTTAGCTGTGCCACCACTTTTAAACTCTAAAATATCCCACTAATAATACTAGCATTAAAAAGTCCCAAGGCAAACAGAAGGATTTAAAGTAAACAAGTTCTAGAAATCTCTTCTTGGTTTACAATTGTGTTGAAACTATTTGGTAAGAACGATGCTTACCTCTAACATCTGAAAAAAAAATTAAGCTAATATTCTCCTTTTCGTTTTTCCTCAGGGCAGGGCAGAAATGATTTCTTCACCAGTTTTGAATAATATACATTTTTTTCTTACCTTTCTCCACTGAAATCTACTTTTCTTTCTATAATCGCCCTCGAACCCATCTTTTTATCTCCCCCATTTTTACTTTCTATTTTATACTTTGGTTATTTCTTTTAGTGTGATATCTTCCTCCCCCAACTCTCTCACATAGTGACTTTCAAATCCACAGATGTCTGTAGCCAAATTAAGCTACAGTATTTGACGGTCCCCACAATGACAGCCTTGGCTATGTTTTCTACTCTCACCTTTCCCTCCCAATTTTTTCTTTCACTTCAGTGTTACTTGCTATATGTTTAGATTTAAGCTTTCATCCCATATACCACCAACTCCCTTATCCTACATCTCAATATTTTCTGTGTACCACCATTCACTTGTTTAATGGCAAAAACATTCCTCACTTGGTCATCCTCATCTGTACTTGCTTTCCTCATTCTCCAAAAATGAAAATATGCAACATGGCTCAATAATTTTCTTGTCCTAAAATTTCATGTGGGTTTACTTCCTTCTAAAATTCTAATTTTAGAAACACTCGTTTCCTTCCTATTTTTGCCCTGCTCTACAAGTATCCCCTCTAATTCTAAAAAGCGAAATGGTAGGCTACGAAAAGAAATCTAATTATTTTCATTAGGCTCCTAATCAAGTTAAAAAGTAAATCATAAAACTGAGCAACACCACCCCCAATATATATATACATGTTTATGTTAATAAATTATATATGAAAGTAAATCTAATTAATGTGTGTATAATATTAAAAAAATTTTAGAAGATGAGCAAGAGTGAAAGTAAACTATTTTAAAACGTTTTGCTATTCATATCTTCATACTATCTAACCTAACAAAGTACAATACAGACATAGGGTAAGGTCTGATGTTAATGATAATAGATATAATTCATACTTTGTATAATCCTTTAAACTTTTTGTCCAACTTATCAGATCTGATTAGTCTGTGGTTTTTACTAGATAGCCAATATTTTTACTTTGTAATGTGCTTAATGGGTTCAGAGTAGGAAAATCTGTCATCTTGCCTTTTTCTTCTTCACTAGTATTTGCATTATTATTGTTATTACCTTAAAGGATTAAAAAAATCTTTTAAAATGTGTATTCACTTCAAGAGGGTTGATTTGGTAAAATTAACTAAATCCATTAGCTAGGCAGAAAAAAACTGCAATACACTGCAAAATGTTAAAAGTGAACAAGGATGAGGACACCACTGATTCAAGACACTCCTGACACACAACCATTTAATCTACAGACCACTGGTAGCAGGTATGCTAAATATTTGCTAAGGCTTATTTTGTTTCAGATAAGAAATTTAAATAAAAGTTCTAATATTTTTTTCCCATTATTTCAAGTGAATTATTTTAGACACCACTGCACTAAAAACTAGGGCCCTTAGCACATAGCAAGTTCTCAATAAATATTTTCTTAATAAAAACAACACATTGCTATTCTGATTTTTTTTTTTTTGGATGCTCACATTAAGTTTGAGGATCATCATGTAAGTTAGACTGTATCAAGTAAAAGTTTTGAAGGTAAAAATTGGGGAGGAAACAGAACTGCCTTATAATACCAAGTTTTCTTCATAAAGGATTTATATCTTTGCTTTGTATCTTTCTTTAACATATGTATTAGTAAATTATATATGCAAGTAAATCTAAATTAATGTGTATAATATAAAAAAGAAAAATTTTAGATGAGCACAAGTAGAAATAAACTATTTTAAAATGTCTTGCTATTCATACCTTTATACTATATAATCTAAGAAAGTACAATACAGTTTCCTTAACATTTATTCCTAGATAGTTTACAGTTTTTTTCATTATGTTGAATGTTTGTTTATTTGTCTGGTCATTTCCATTTTTGACTGATGACTGCTAATGAAAAAAAGCTATTTTTTTTTTTTATATTTATCATATATCACCGTTTAAAATATTCTTATTCTAGCTGTTGTTTTCTACTAAACTCCCTTGAATTTTCAGGGCATTTTATTATGTAATTTGAAAACAAATAATTTTTTCTTCTCTTCCAATATTTATACCAATTATTTCATTTATTTACTATCGTATTTCAATGGCTGGAGCTGCCAAAACAATGTTTAATTACAGTGAGATCAGGTAAATGATAGGAAGTATTTGTCTTGGTTCTGATTTGAACGACACTTGATCTTAGCCAAAAGGCTGAGAAGTGATTCTGATTTGAACGAAAATGGCTTTAGTATTTCATCAATTAATATATGATGCTTGCTTTCTTTTGGAGGGGAAACCATCATGCTTTAATAGTTTCTTATTACTTCAATGTTATTAGCTTTTTTAGAAATCAAAAATAGTTTACTTATAAATTTTTTTGTTTGTTTCTAATAGTACCATAATCTGGGGTTTCCTTTAATAATAAATATGTCAGCAGACTTCAGGTGAAATTAACTCAGTAATTATATAATTTTTCTTTTTGATACATCCTACTGGGTTAGATTATCTTTAAGTTATAATAGCTTATAATTTAATTAGTGAAACTACCTTATTTTCTTTTGGAGTTTCTATCACATTTTTATCTTAAGGTTTTAAATGTTTTATAAGAACATGTACAATAGACTAGTGATTACCAGAGGGGTAGAAGGTAGATGAGATAAAAGGGGTCAAATATGCGGTGACAGAAAGAAATCTAACTATGGGCAGTGAACATACAATGCAAAATACATATGACTTAATGTTGAATTGTACACTTGAAACTTATTGGATTGTGTTAACCAATGTCACCATAATAAAAAAAAAAAATAAAAGTTTTATAACATTAATATTCTCAAGGTTAAATTTTAATAGATTGAGGCTGTATTGTCTAATATAATAGCTACCAGCCATATGTGGCAATTTAACTTATATTAATTAAAACAAAACATTCCTGAAGTCCAACTAGCCACTTTTAATTGCTCAAGTGGCACAGATGTCACACCCAAAACAGAAAAATCTCTTTCTTGGCTTTAAAATTCTAAGGTTTTTTTCCATTCCTGTTAGTAGCACTATTGAAGCTACCCGTCATAAGGTTCCACATCATATTATTAAAGAACTAATATTCCTAAACCAAACCATTCTCCACCCATCTGAAACACGAAGCAATCATCATACAAATGAACTTCATTTTTTATGCAACAGTAAATAAAAAAGTCCTTTAATCTACTGGCTACAAGGCATTCTTTACACAGTGTCATGTATAATACTACCCCCCTCCCCAAAAAAAGAAACTTTTATGCAAAAAGTACCCTCGAGAAGGGGGCAATGGCAGATCCATCATTAAGTTTTAAATTCCTTTTCATTCCCTTGAATAATATTTTGATATCTAGCGGCAAATCTGACCTCTGGTTTTATTCTAAATGACAGGTATAATACAGGTGGAAAAAAAACAAGTTAATATTCTAGTAATTTCATCTACTTCAAATCAAGAAATTAAGATCCAAAAGAACTCTTTTTGAAAGCAAACTTATTTTTAGATTTGCCTTCATTAAATTCTGATGTAGTGCCATCGAATAAGCCAATTTTAAAAAACTGGACGAATATCTGCAGAGAAAACCCATATCCTTTGTTAAAAGCAGAGAAGTACCAGCTTTTATTAAGAACGAGCCTTTTTTGTTTTCAGACCACCTCTGTTAAATGGTTTCTTTTTAAACTTCAACACACTGTTTTTAAACAAACAACTCTTCCTGTTCTCTAATCTTTACACCACTGAAAATTTGTTTCCAAATAGTTTATAAGGACAGTTGACAAAAGCTTTTTCCCCTTTTATTTTTAATCTCAACTGCCTTTGAAAATGATTCAGTAACGATTTAAGCCCATAAATGAAAGTTTTATTAGTTTTAATTAAAACCGCTACTATTATAGGTGTTTAAAATCTGAATACAAATCTTTTTTTCTAGACGAATGAACTGATTTACATTTCATAATATTTCTTTGTTTGAAATACTTTAAAACATTTCCCTGCCAAGAAGGAAAAAATCTAGTAATTTAAGTTTTAATATTCCTTTCATACTTTTGCTTTCTCAGAGATTCAGCTATTGTTGATAAGGATCAAAGTTGACAAGACTATGTCAGATGTCAAAAATTATTTGTTTGGTATTTTAAATCTATTAACTCAAAATGTCTATCTACATCAAATCAAATCAAAGTTCCTAATTTTAACCTTTGTTTCTATTTGATACAATAATGTATACCATATACAATTCTATTTGTATTAATGAGGAGAGAAATTGGTGTAGTATGAAAGAAAATATTACTTAACAAACAATGAAATTAAATGCTAGCCCTTGAAAGAAAATCCTGGTAAGATTTTAATTTTTATTGAAATCTTCACTTACCTCCAACAGCTCAGTAAACATGACTTATCTACTAAAGGAGTGGGTTTGTATCAAATCAAAATAATTCCCTTTGGTGTTGCTTTCCCACTTTTAAAATAGTGACCCACTTTATGTCGTTCCGTTTGGTTAATATGTGCTTCTTCCAGATGCCCAGTTTATATCAGAAGTGAAGGAAGCTGCTCTGCAAGACTGTCCCTCTTGGGAGGTAAATGAAATAACTCACATATGCCATGATTTTAGGTCTTCAGGAAAATTGTTCTGTGGCCCAAGATGATCAGAGGGCACAATATCACAGATTTGGTATAACATTCTCCATTTTGGAGAGATAGTTAACATAATTCAATCTTTCTAACATACACTATTCTGTACCAGACAATGAGTACTGTGGAAGATACAAAGATCTGATACATGGTTCCTGGAGTCCTCAAGGATATTTACAAATATCTAATGTGCAGCAGAAAATTACAAGCACCTCAAGAACTACAAGTTTAGGAGAAATTACATCCAGCTACAATTGGATGTAGGAGTAGGGTATAGTTTAGTGATAACTGCATAAAGGATATGCAAACATAGGACAGGGCAGAGACTCTTGGAAAAGAAAGGATAGAAAAACTAAGCCTCAGAGTATGTTTCACTTTGAGCAAAGAGCTTAGAAGAGATGGAAAAGGAGCTTTAACATTAGCTAAAGTCAAAATATTTTGACTACAAGCATAACAATTAAAAACGAAACCAGTTAAACCTAATACACCAATATTTTACCTCTGAAGCAAATTATCTGATCTAACCACAAGAAATTTATGTACAAAGAAAATTTACAAACAGTGAAATTACTAAAGTGCACTGGAAAATAACACATATATACACACCCCATACAGAAAAAAGAAATCTTTTTTTGTTCTGTAATCATAGCGAGGTGTGGGGAAAATTTTAATTTAAACTACAGCTTCATCAGTTTACAACTATCACAGATTCCTTTTAGGCCCCCACTGTAATGCTACAGGGTTAGTCCCTGGCATTTTGTTCTCAAACCCACAACTGAGACAGTAATGACCAGCTGCAGCTCCCTTCCTGCATTTCAGAAGCTCTGGGTGTCTACACACTTGCAGCTCTGTATAGCTTCACACAAAAGACTGGCAATTGGCCAAGAAGCCTCCGCCATGGTGTATATTATTCCCCAAGGTTCAAGATCTGCCATTTAACTCCAATTCAGCCATAAAAATGACATGTACTTTAGCACACTAAAAAATTAAATTCCAATTCTATTTAATAAAGGTGTTCCTCCAAAATGCAATATACAAAGATATTAAAGTATATAATCTATATTTTAAAAGAGACCTGAATGTAATTCCACTACATTAAGATAATTTTAATTCTTAAAATTTCCTAAAAAAAATTACTATTCCCTCATAATCCTCATAATCTTACCAATAGCAAGAAAACCTACCACACACATTTTACTGTATTTCCAAGCCTCTCAATTAAGCATTTCATGCACATTGCTAACTGAAAATCAAGGATAAATGACCAATGTTACCCCAATAAACTTAATTTTTTAAAAAATAAATGGGAAATGGATTAAAAGCTACTGAGCTGTACATTTTAAAACTTTGTGTTACGTGAATTTTATCCCATTAAAGCTATTAGCAAAAAAAAAAAAAGAATAAATGTTTTCAGGTTGACATGACCTATAACAATTATTGAGATAGATACCTCAGGAATGATCTTATTTTCTGCTGTCTAAAGAGAAATACACTGTTACAGAAACATGGTTCTGTCAATTAGGTAACTATATGATTCTAGTATGTAAGTTTCCTAAGGGAAAGGGGGAAAAACTTATGAGAACACTTTAATAGCTTGGCTAATAACTCTCATAGAAAGGAATGTTTTACAAGAGCAAATAACAATAAACTGAGCATTAGCCCTTCTGTGAAAATCTTGAGAATATTTTCATTTTTAATGAAATCTTCATCTACCTCTAGCTTCTCTCTCTTCCAGGTCTGGACATCTTTCACACAAAGAATCACTGAAATAGGAGTGATCTAAATGACTAAACCTTAAGATGTTTTATTCAATAGCCACAATTTAAAATAATGTTAAACATATAAAAATTTAAAAGACTTGGGAAGCCAACTGACCTTTTTTCTTCCTTTTGATGAACACTTTTCACAATACAATTAGCAACTAATCAGCACACAACTTCAGTAGGAAGTATGAATCAAATGTGGTATTTGGACTTTAAATCCCCATCCCTGCCTAGTACTGCCTTCATGTGACAGTGAAGAGCTGTATGGCAAACAAACAAACAAACAAACACTCCAAAGAGATCCTTTAAATGGCTTTTTCTTCCTTCAATGTCAAAAACCTTTTGATTTGCGAGGTTTGTAAACTGATGAAAACAAGTAAAGAATTATAATTTACTAATCAAGGAAAGAAATTTGCTACACACTGAAGTTCAAACTATAAAATACAATGACTTTTTTCTGAGCATAGCAAATGGATACGGATTGTTAAACACCACTGTAACCTAAATAACCTAGATCTAAGTAATCACAAAAATAGATACTTAACTTTATTATCATTTATAATTCAGTGGCCCCCAAACTTTTTGGCACCAGGAACCAGTGTTCTTATGAGAATCTAATGCCTGATGATCTGAAGTGGAGCTGAGAAGGTGATGCTAGAGCTGGGGAGCGGCCGCAAATACAGATGAAGCTTCACTTGCTTGCCGCTCACCTCTGCTGTGTGGCCCAGTTCCTACCAAGTCATGTACCAGTACTGGTCCGCGGCCCAAGGGTTGGGGACCCCGATTTATATGAAACAGACATGTTATCTTACAAAAAGAGAATAAGGCCTCCAATCTCTTTCTAAAGGATGTGATATTTTTTAAAAAAATACCTACACTTGAAATTCTTGACATTTACAGAAGAGAATGGAATTGTGTTGGGAGACGGAGAATGTCAAAATAACTTTTTAAACAAAGAAGTTAAAAATTTAAGATGATGTAACAATGTTAACTTGTGCAGCAGGAACATAGGTTTTGTTTTTTGGTTTTTTTTTTTTGAACATGCATTTTTATCATGTTATTCTTCAATTAAAAACAAGAAAATTAAGGAATTATAATGAACAACAATAAAGAAATAGATACTTTTCATTTTCCTGAAGCTTACTGGAATGAATAAGAACAGGAGGTGAGAAAGAAGATGAGGCCTAGAAGTTGAAAAGAACAATGCAAAATAAAATCTGAATGAATAGGGCAGGTATTCCTGATAGCTCCAGTCCCCTGTGAATCCTAACAGAACTAAAAAGAGGTAATGGCAGTAGCAACTGAATTAGAGATTGGTGGGGAAAAGGAGCAAGAGAAATGAGAAAACACTTGTCCACTCATAGTAAGAAATATTATTTCCAGAAAAATATTAATACTTACCAGTATGTACTGTAGCTACTACAATCCATACACACTGTATGCTGAGCTTTATCTTGTTTTTCTGATTTCTTATGGTTGGTTAAGGGTACTTGTGCATCTTCATAATGTTTTTTTGCATGGCCATTCACATACCTTACAAAAACCAAACGAAAAATTTTTTTAATCTAAATATTGCTTTGGAAGTTAAAATAGTAGATGATGATAAAATTAGATGGTAATCAAATCAAAATGAGAAAAAAATTCTTTCTTATAAGTGCATTCAATCATTTAGTGATTTATTAAGCTTTGTGCTTAAAATATGTTTTGCAATCAAATACGACTGTCAACTTTTAATTACAGTATATACAAGACTAGGGCCAGGAAAGGAATTATCTATGCAAATCAGTTTCAATACTACTGACATTATCACTTATCAACTCCTTTAGAGATGCTTTTGCTATAGCTATTTTCTTTTTTTTTAAGCCTTTCTCAGAATGCCAACTCCCAACTTAGGTTATTATCAAAGACAACCTTTGTAAACTAAATTACTCAACCACTTCCCACAGGGCTGTAGGCTCTGCTTGGGTTGCTGCTTAATATAAAATGTGAGAGCCAGATATGGAAACAGAATAATCTTCCACCTCTTTTGCATCAATATGGCTTCAGATCTTTTATTCACACGCTTGAATAATCAGCTCCACTCATACGGAAACACATTTGTTTAGAAACAATCCAAACAAAACACAAATCATCTTAAGCTTATATAAACTGTTATTTCTCCACATGCACAGAGATCATCAAAGGTTGACTATATGTATGAGAATTTTATAACACTTTCCAACTCAGATTTAGTAAATCATTGTTATGGAAAGCAAAATGAAATTGAAATAAGGGTTCGTATGCACAAGGTGTGCACCCAAATTCATCTACACTTTCGCCTACTATACAATGCTGTAACTGACCACTACTGTGAAGACCCTTATAAAACAAAACCTCCCAGTGCCTAAAAAGCAGTCAATTTGTAGAAGGCAAGACCTAACTGAGAACTCAGAACAGTCAAAACCAATGTTGGTTAAAGGGTACCAAAATAAACATGCTCAGAGAGTTAAGGTGATATTTTTGTCGTGAGGCATCTTTATTGTGCCAGGAGCAACACTTACCTTGGGGAAAGAAAGACAGCTGTGGTAAGTTTGGGAGAATCAACTTCAAGCCCAGTCTCCCTATCCCAGGAATTTGGAAGCAACAGAGGTACTATTAACCTCAACTCAGAATTTGATCACCTTTCCCATTTTTTCACTGAAGTAAACATAATCAACATTTGTGACTATATGGTCTTCTGTCCACAAAAGTGGACTAAAATGAATTTTAAAACAAAATAATGATTAAAAGTATAAACTTAAAACTAGACTGTCTCGGTTCAAAAGTAAGCTTTGTCACATGCTAGCCATGTGAGCTTGGGTGAGTCACTTAACCTTGTGCTTATGTTTTCTCATTTGTAAAATGGATATTACAGTACTCATATTTCATGAATTGCTAGGTGATTAAATTAAGTAATCCATGGCTTAGAATGCAATCATGAATAAATGAATACTAGCAATTATTTTATTTGTATTTTTTTATATGCTTAACTACTATTTATTCAGAATCCAAACATAATTGCTTAGAAAGTGGTCATATTAAGCATATACTTTAAGAAGACAGCACATTGCAGGTCAAGAAACATCCAATATTTAATTTAAAAGGTAAATTCCAAGTTACAATATAGTTTAATATCTAATGAGCTCAACTTCCTATGCCATGAAAAGCAATAATAGCAGTATTTATAATGAGAAGTACCTTTGGAATTAAAGAAAAAGCAATACTGAACAATAACAATAAAGGCACTGCTACTTTCAAAAAGGATTATTTGTACATACTACACAGTTTATTTAGCCACCACACTGCAGTTTCCAAATACAGTAGATGTTTTAAGTAAGAAATGATAAAGTAAGCAGTGTATTACTGCAGATATTAAGATTAGCAATATTTTGGCAATATTCAAATACATCAGTCAGAAGTTAACAGTGATGTATAAACTGGCTAACATAAAGATAAATATTTTCCTCATCTAATTTTAGATTTTAACTTGACAATCTGGTCTAAAAAGGACAAATATCAATACATATGTCACACATTTCTAACAATCACAAAAATTTGAAAAATAACAAGTTGAATGGTAATCATGAAGACCAATAGAATATACAACTCAAATATACTACTGATAAACTATGTTTCCTAGTTGAAAGAATATTCAAGACTTCCTTGAAGATAAGTGATATAAAATTACTATAAAATCAGAATCTTTGGCAATCAGGGATTATATAATAAAAGAAAATTATTATGTAATCACAAAATCAGCTATGTAAAATATAGATCCAAATGCAAGCTACTCTCATCTGTTTAATCTACTTAATCATATTTCTCTGAAACTATGTCCAATTTCTAAATTTATGAGTGCTTGCAATTGGAAACAGACTACCTGCAGAGACTAGAAAATTTTCCATTTATTTTTCTAAAACCTGCTTAGAGAATTGTTTGTTGCTTGCTATTAAGAACATTAATCTCTCCAATTTGAGAGTTTGTCAGGTCTTTTTGTTGGCACATGACCTTCAAGATTTAGGTTGTAGAGCACTATGAGACAACTGGAGAACAGAACTATATAAATTTTATTGCATTATAATTCTCACCTCTCAAAATCTAGGAGAGGAATCTGTCTCTTCAAGTGCAGAATTTAAGTGCTTCTACTTTTCTTCTTTTTTAAAAAAATGTTATCTGTACAAAGTATTTTCAGGTTCCCCAAATCCTAGAGATTTCAAAACCACAACAGCCAAAATTAAGATATGCAGTTAACATTTTCCAAGGGTACTCTTAAGTGTACATGGAAAAAAAATACTCAATTGCAGGGCTCAATATGTGAAAAATCAAAAATTAACTGAACAAAAATGTTCTTGTCATGCAATGAGGGTTTGAAAACAATGGTGAAACAGTCCTGATAAATGATATAGATTTTAGCCTGTGACTTAGTATGATTTCTCATCTCCTTGCTGCTAAGCTTTTAACTCTGAAGCAAATTCAAAGTGGATTTTCTCAGCTAAAAGAGCAATAAATACAAATGTGCTACTGCCAGGCTAAAAGAACACAAAAGTTGATATTTATTTCAGTTTGTGTTAAAAGAGTTACTAAAGTTTCTAAGTAACATCATTTTGAAGCCAAGAACTGGGGAGAAAATGCTCTAGCTTGAACTGGGATGGGGTTGGGGGTAGAGTGGGAAGTTAAGTCTCTGGAAAGCAAATGTCTTCATGGAACAATACAACTTTGGGTACATCTGAGTAATTATGAACTTTACAGTGACAGCATTTCAAGGGAATTCCTTTGTCTGTAAATATTTTAGTGTTTTGTTTTATCTTCGGAAGAATGATGTGATATCTAGGATATGAATCAAAAGTCAGTAAAGGTGGAGATGGGGTAGGTAAGAAGTGAAACAAGACTGGCTGGCTATGTGTTGATGATTGTTGAAACTGGGTTATGAAAATATGGAATTCAATTATACTATCTCTCTACTTTTGTATATGCTTAATTAAATTTACCCTAATAAAAGGTTTAAAAAACAACCATAAGGTAAACTTTTATTTAAAGATTTCAAAGTTCCCTTATTTCATCTTTTTGATTACTAAATTTAAATTATCTTGATCATCAAATGAAGTCAATTCTGAGTGTCAATATAAAGGATTTCCCCCCGCCCCATATTTCCTTCAGTTGTATCAGTGAAAGGGGAGGGAAATCTTATAGAGAATTACATACTATGATTAAGCTATGATGCTAAATAATTCCAAATCAATATACCTTTGACACAAAGCTTAAGGGCAAATTAAAAAAATCAAGTAGTGAGTAATAAGTATGTCACCTACCTTCCACAGTGGACACTTGAACAAGTCAAACAGACCCAGGGGCTTTTGTTGGACCTGCACACTAACAAAAAGAAAAATACACAATATACCAATTGTATCACATTGTTTTCAAATTTCTCCCCTAATCTGTAATATCATATCCTGTGATTAAGTTATAAATTCCATGGCAGCTTAGATGTACTGAAATCACGAATCCCTGCTTCGTAAATACATTTACTGGCTGCCTAATTAAAGTTACACTGAAAAGAATTTAAACGCACGTTCCACAACAGCTGCTCATTTTAATTGTTGACTCAACTCAAAATAGTTTAATTAAAAGTTAAACCCATATTCACTTTTTTCCTTTATTGCTTATTCTTTTTACCACAGTCTCCAACAAGTTAATGACAGTCTATTTTCTCATTAAAAACTTTTTTTTTTAAAGTCTAATATCACATGTCTTTGCTGTTCAGATCATATACTATTATAAAGGACAACTTTTTCAGTTTATTTCATGAGAGGCATAATCTAAGAATACAACTAGATAAGCCCAGTTCTTCCCAAATTACTGTCACAGTTACATAAAATATAATTCTAAATAAGACAACCGCATGTAATTCTTGCTAAGAGTGTAATCAGAACATTATTTTAGTTTATTATGGGATGAGGCAGGCAAAAAGGGCTATAAACACTTTTAAAATATTAATTACAATTTTGCTTGCCGTCTACTCACTCTATTTTTTTAAAAAGCCCAATAAATATAACAATGATTTTCAAAAGGTAAGGGATATAAAAATCACTTGGAAAGCTTTTCAAAACACATATGTTCTACTCAAGCAGAGACACCTACGCTGGGGTGGGGACAGAAGGACAAAGAACATGTGTATTTTGAGAAAAGCAGCTTCCCAGATGACTCCCTAATAATACAACTCCTTGAGAACCACTAGTCAGCCTCCTAGGGGCATAGGAGGGGCACCACAGAACAACCACACACTCAGAATTACGGTAAATTCACTGTCTGGCACATAACATGTGCTCAATAAACATCTGTTGAAAGAAAGTTTAAATTCTTGGTTTAAGATACTAAGCTCTTCAAAAATCTGGTTCCTATTGTATTGCTCTTGCCTTATACATCACAACAGGGCTTTCTCACTGTTAAGAAAAATTAAACATAACTGGGAATAAGGTGAATCAAGAACTGTAAACCCTTTCAATGCATAATGAAACATTTTTAATAAGTCCTCCAAAAGATATTTTATTACAGTACCATTGTTTGATCTGCTATTATTTACCATTGATTAGGACCCAAATTCTATGAAGTTAAGGTAAATTTGTAGATTTTCATTTGGCAGAGATCATTTCTGTCCAGCAGACTCCAAAGGTTATGGTTTTACTATCCTATAGGACGTTAACCAATTTTGTATCTAGTTTAGCAATTTATTTCAATGTTCTTTCTTCAATGTCTACATATACTCAATTCTTCGAATGCTCCTGGAAACAGTTTTATCATGCTGCTGGTTTCCTAATAATGACTTAAATAAATCTACAACATATGTTCATTCTGTATTTGTCTGAGAGGGGAGGAAGGGGCTAAGAAGAATAAAAGCACAGTGATATACCAAGGGACTCTGCCTTTCTGGCCAGCACAGGGCTCTATTTTTGAATATAAAAACTTTGAGTAGTAAAATCCCCTTCCAGTTAGCCAACAGCCCTTTCTTAAGAGAATTCACACATTTACATTAATTGCCACTGCCATCCTGAAGGCATCTGAGTTTCTGACTCAGTTGGGTCCAATTTTGTTATATGTTTATGTAAGCTGCATGACAGAAAGGCTAAGAAGAATATCTGCCAAACTGCTAACAACAATTATTTTAGGCAGCTACATGAGAAGATTATTTTGTGAGGGAGATTGTTGGCTTTTTATTTGTACGCCGCTGTGGTATTTCATTTATATCAACAAGAATACAATGTTTTTATAGTTTAAAAAGAAAGTCCTAAAAAACATTTAAAAAAATTTAGATAACAGCTTACATAAAACAAGTATTCATTATTTGAGATATAATTTGGAAGACTGAAAAACTACAAATCTTATCGTTTGTTCCTCTGGCAAATCTCTTTTTCTCTTTGTAAATATTAAGAAACACTGGAAAAATATAAAAACAACAACAATGACAACAGCAACAACGAACCTGATGTTTAGTATTATCCTGAAATAAATAATTACAATAGTAAGGCCCAAGTTTTTAACTATTTAGAGTTGTTGTTGTTTTTTTAATTATAAAGATATTTTTCCCTCTTTTAAATGAGGAAAAGAAAATCTGGAGCAAAATTACTATTACTTCTGTGTATTTCTTACCAAGTGTTTTTTTTTCTAACCCTATAGTTGTAAATATATACACAATACATACAATTTTGTGATCTAATTGTTCCACCATAAGTACACTGAATATTTTTTTCTTGTTATTGAATTTAGAACAGTGTATTCTATATCTAGTCTTATACTATATTTCAATTACCTCGTAGAGTTTTGTTAATTTTTTAATTTCTCGATTTCAAATTTTAAAAAAGGTAACCTAAGGCAACAGGGAAGAGGAATGTAGAGTATGTGTGGGGTTTATTTTGGGGTGATGAAAATGTCTTAGAATTAGATAGAGGTAGTAGTTGTAGATGTACTAAGTACCACTGAATTATTCACTTTTAAATGGCTAATTTTATGTTATGTGAATTGCGTCTCAGTAAAATAAATAAGTAGATAAATAAATAAATGGGCACTTAAGACAGGGATGAGGAGAGATAAAAGGAACTAAAGTACTGACTTTCAAAAACATTGAAAACAAGTGACTGTGCCTTTTAACGAATCTCAAAAGAAAGACCACATTCTGAGTCAAGAAACCTGATTTCTTCTGTCATGAATATTTACAATAAGTGAAGACTTAATGTATGATAGGACAGTTGGTCTTGGCTATTTAAATGACAGTAATCTGAGGACTTAATACTTTCACACTAGAAAAACATATGAAGGCTAGGAAGCTATAGAGAGTAGAGTATGATGGGGCATTCTAAAGCCATTTATTGCACTGCTTTGGAGAATATTCATTTTGTCTATATACACACCTTATCTAAATTAGGAACCTTTAATGTAACCAAGACAATTATAAAATGGAATGAAAAAAAGACTGGCTTTAAACTAATTCTCAATTATTAAGAACATGTCATAGTATAAATAAGAGTACTACAAATAATCTCAAAATCATTTATTTTAATCACCTTAAAAGGAAATATTATAAAAAGGCAGTCTCAATTTATAGACAGGTGAGTTCAAAGTTTATCTGCAGGATAAACCCATTTCCATGGGAACAGCATTAGAACTCTTCAGGCTCTTCTATAATGCTACATGAGCCATAATATAACTGAAATTTTTAAGAAATATATAATAAAATCATAATCAATAAAATATTTAAGCTATGGATATACTATCCATTTAGTAAAACAAAAATATTAAACTAAAGGATTTTTAATTTTTTTTTAAACTTATATGTTAGTTCTTGAGAAAAAGAACAGTATAGATAGAAACTTGTAGAAATTCAAAAAGAAAAATCTGAGAATTTATAAGGACTCTTTTTATTACACCTAATTATACTTCAAGGTGATGTCAAGACAAGGAAGCCATGCAGTGTATTTCTCACACTGGTACACTTAGCCACAGCAAGGTCACTGGATCTCATTAATGGAGTCTTGTCTTCTTTTACTCAGATTATAAAATTTCCTCAAAGTTAATCTCTCCTTCTGCAGTCTCTCCTGTTTGCTTAGATTCTTCCAGCCCACCATCTTTTCTCAGTCCCTGGACACTTCAGCTCGAAGGCTAGTACTAACTAGGCTCCTTCCACCACTTTCCTTCAGCTATGGCCTCAAAATCTTCCTCTGGTCCAGTTCTCAACTCAGCCACAAGCTCTGGGAGTTGGCAGCAGGGCCCACTTGGAGAGAATGAAGAATCTTGATCCTCTCCTGAGCAAGCGCCATTCTTCCTTATCTATAAAATGGGCCAGATTAATAGTATGCACCTCACTGGATTGGAGAGGATTAAATGAAGTAATATTCATAAAGCTGAAGTTGTGCTTGGCAGTAGTATGCTAGGTAAATATTAACTAGATAAAAATGAATTTGCTTTTTAAAAAACATTATGGGTCGCTAAAACTTTTAGAGTGTTGAAGGTAGACGCTGTAACACATGCTGGCAGGGAAGAAGGGTAGAGGAACCCAGGCCTCTAAAACCTGCTCAACACTCATGTCTTCTTCCTAAAGTGCCCAAAAGCTTTAATTCTCCTGGAAACCAGGAGGTGAGAACTGACGGGGCACAGAGGCAGAGGGAAGGCATCTGAGTGATCTACAGACCAAAGTGGTTTTCCTCCCTACTGGTCCTGGGAAAGGGAATCATAGTCTGCTCCTTTATCAAGAGATAAAGGGCAGAAAACTAGAGAGTTCTGCACTTACAGGGGTCTACTTGGCCACAAATGTTTTCAGGTTGTATTCAGGAGACAAGGAGTTCATAAGACAAAATGCCATCTACACCGAATATAATGTTCTTTCCACACATAACCACCAATCTTCAATATCCTCAGCATTCTCTGCATAGAACCTAATAATTCAGAGCACTTTTGATATTCAAGGCCTATCAACAATCCTCCTAGAATTCTAAAATATCTTTATAAAACATCATGCACTAGCATTTACGATACAATTTAGTCACTTGTCTCTTCCCACAAAATAGTTCAACAACATAGCACTGACAGACAAGTCATTTATAGCTCATCCATTATTCAATAGTTGCTTCAACAGGTAGAGAGGCTCATTATATTCTTAAGAATTCAAAGGTAAGGATCCAATGACCAGGATTCTAGTCCTGGCTCTTCCATTACTAGCTATAGAACTGAGAATATCACTACTATACTGGGTCTATTTCTCGCTATAAAATGAAGACTAGGTATGAGCATGTCCCCTCAAATTATAAAATTATTCAAAGAACATAAAGCAAAAAGTAGGTAAAACAATCGTGCCATCTCCCCTACAGATAAAATCTTTCCAGCTCCTCTTTACACCTAATTTTCTTAGAGGGCTTAACAAAAGGATTAATTGCTAATGTAGTATAATTTTCTAAACCAATTGTTTTCAGCTTTTCGTTTCTGCCTCCCACCACTCCTGAGAGGCAAACACGTTCCCACCACATTGCCCATCTGTAATAGTAGCTCGCTGTAACAGTGGGGGTGGGAAATGTGTGGAATCACTGTTCGAAACAATCATAGACAAACATGCTGCTACGACACTAAAACTCAGAATCCCCAACGCACACAGAATATTTAAAGTTCAACACTCTAAAAGTATTAGCGACCCATAATGTTTTTTAAAAAGCAAATCAGTTTTATCTAGTTAATATTTACCTAGTACATACTACTGACAAGCACAACTTCGACTTTATGAATATTACGTCATTTAATCCTCTCCAATCCAGTGAGGTGCATACTATTAATTTGGCCTATTTTATAGATAAGAAAACTGAGGCACAGAGAAGTTACATAACTTGCTAACTTAGTGACAGAACTGAAATTCTAACTCATATAGTGTTGGAAGGCATGGACTGCTGCAAAGGAGTAAGTCCAGAAGGCTGTCATTTTAGTTTTTAAAAGATTCCATTCTATGTGTTTCTGTGTATATATCACATATCTGTACAAAAATTTTTTTACAGTCTGAAAGTGTATATAGTAACTGTTAACACTATGTAAAAGGAATGGGATGGAGGATTAGAGGCATATGGACTAACTTTCAACTATACTGTTTAAATTTTTTCAGAAAGCATTACTTTGAATAAAAATAAATTTTAAATGCCTTAAATTTAAAGACAGTGGTACTATAAAGTTGTCCTAATACGCTTGTTCTAAATTATTAAGCATAAGTGGTAAGTTAAAACAAAATCCAAGATTACAACTCTGTGGGTTTGAAAACTCTGATCAATGAAAACAAAATTTTTGCAGCTGTTATTCAAAACACACACATACACTCCATAAAATTATCAATAGCAAAAGTGTTATTCTTCTTGAAACTGGCAGATAGGGCAATATTACCATAAAAATTCTATAAATATTTCAGTACATATAAATAGAAATATATTCTAGGACTAACCCAGCTTACCCTCCAACTGATATATTTATAGATGTTTAAGAGCAAGGTATATAATCTTTATACCATAAATGCTCTTTGAACCGTATGTTCACAAGCCTATTCTATGCTAAAAGTTCTGAAGTCTCTCCTATCTTCAACTTAAATCCTCTGAAAGTACTGGTGGAAGGAGCACTTTGCCAGTCTGGGTGCAGCCATAATCACTGTCTATTGCCCCGACCCCTCCCCTAACCTCTGCTCATACTGGGAGTGGGCACTGGGTTCCCAGGGAACAGGGAAACAGGAGAATTCTTTTAAAAGGCAACAGAAGGTGTTCAGGGCCAAAGGAGTTAGCCAATGCAGAGTTTGGGAGACTAAGCAGAGACCTAAACAACATAGAAGGAGGAGATCAAGCATGAGCACCAAATTCAAAGTGGTCAGAAGTAGAAGTTGGGACTCAAGGCCAAGATCATGGAAGCAAGAATTCAGGGCCAAGGCAAGGAAGACAATTATGAAGCAAAGCTTATCTTGGTTGCCTTTCCACTTTGCCCCATGAGAATCTTTTCCACCCTCTTTCCTCCCTCTTCTGGCAGCTCTCTCTTGCCTCAGTCCCATTATTATCCAAGGCTAGCAGTCAATCTCTCCTGTCACAGTTCAGTATTTCCTATAACCATTCTTTCTGTTGAACGGCCCGCCAATAGGTTAAAGACGGCTACAAATTCTTTGACACTCTTACTATTGAGAGGCAGGTCTATGTTCTCATTCCTTGAATCTGGGAGGCTCTGTAACTACCCTGACCAACTGTTTATGCCAGAAGTGACTGCGTCAATTTACAGGTCTAGGCCTTAAGAAACTGATAGCTTCCTTTAACAACTGCTTAGAATGCTAGTTCTTGAGGAAGCCAGCCACTGCGTAAAAAGTCTGATCACCCTTCCAGCAACACACTGAGAGAAGCGCAAACCACATGGAGAGACCTTGGAGAATATTATACCATTTAGGGGAGAGGGGAATTGATGAAGAAAGAGAGACAAAGACCAGGGAGCACAGAGGCTCCAGACATGTGAGTTATGAAGCTGTCTTGGAAGAGGATGCTCCAGCCCCAGGTCCTCCAGCTGATGCAACACCAGCCAAATTCTTTCTGAATTCCTGACCCACGAAATGATAAGCAAAAGAAAATGGTTGTGTTAAGCCACTAAGATGTAAGATAGTTTGTTGTGCACAACAGATAACCAGACTACCACCTGTGGAAGGAGGGGTATAGTGATATAGCATCAATCACTCACTGCTGCCAAACAATTCACTGGAATGATTGACACTGAGTGGGAATCTTCAAGAGGTTCTAACCCAAAGGAATCAAAGCTATTCAAAGACTAAACTATTCTCTCTGCAGAAGAGGTAGTAAGAGCAAAGGCATGGCAGTCTACCGTCAACTAAGCTGCCATCATCCTTTGGACTGACTCCCTCTGTATCCAATCAATAATTTAATAACTCAAATCTAGATGTGCTATCACTACCTTAAGACTACCTAATTATTTCTTGAGCACGACATCACTTTTAGTATTGCCCTATATTATAAAAACAACCTTCAAAACCTCAAAAACACTATTCCCACGGCAACCCCAAATTCTGGATAAAATCCTGGAACTTGCAGGAATTCCTTTTTTCTTCATAAAAAGCTACAAAGCCTTATCCTTCTTTTCTTTTGCCTTTCTGGGTTATGCTTTTTAACATACATTCTGGGAAACCTCAGATTTTATTGAAGGTTGAATTTGAAAAACTGACTGAATAATTATGAGTTGAGAACATCCTACTCTATCTCTGTTTCCGATTCTATCTTTACCCTAAGAGTTCTGACATATTCCTCAGGCAGCTTGAATTGATTCCCATCACACCCAGCAAACAAATGTCCGATCCCAGGCCTTTATAGCTGAGATCAAGAGTCCACATCCTAACTAGTATCCCAAGATTTTTGAGGACGCACTCACACTTTTCTCTTAAAGTTCTCAGGAAATTGTTGCACGAAGGCCCAGAAGGAAGAGGTAGGCAAGGAGCACAGTAACCAGAACTCTGCTCCACATTATTTTGGTTGATCTAGGCAGAGGGCCTTGATCACCTGCCCCTTCCCTTTAACTCTGCCAAAAGAACTCCTTTCATCTTTAATACAAAAATATACCAAACTGAATACGTTACCTCTCATAGGAATGTAACTATTACTCTACAAACGCAAACATGTTAGAGGTCATGTGATATAATGAAGCCAGTGTGGACTTCAGAACCAACAGTCTTAGTATACCTTCTAACTGACCTCAAGGAGCTGGTTTAAGAGCCTCCCTCCTCATTTGTAAAACAGGACAAATGCTACCACTACTCAAATGGTAAGATAAGGATTTCATGAGACAAACAATATAAAATACACAGCAAAGGGCCTAACAGAAAGCACCCAGTAACTGTCAGTTCCCTTCCCCTGAAAATATTTTTTTTTTAAATGCAATGTCTATTAGGGGTTAATTCTGGTGGCTGGTATTATATACAATGCAGGTAACATATGTCCACATATACCATTACCACTAAGTTTCAGAATTTTTTCCCTTTAGTTTATGCTCATTAAAAGAAACTGCAGCTGATAATTCCTTTTCACAGAAAAATTCCAATTATGTCATATTAAAGTCAGCAAAAATCCCCAGAAACTCTTCCTACATCTGACATAAAATTAAATTCAAAACATCAAATGAATTAATAAAATACTCAATTTTAATAAGCTTATTTCAAAATTGATAAAACTACTATAACCACCTTAATGTTAAAATCATTAAATTTTATATATCTAATGTAAAATACATACCTTAGGAAGCACATGCATTCTAGAAGCACATTTTGAGAGATGTACAAAGAGGTTTAGACACATTTAAGTACAGAAGCAACTTAAGTGTTAAACCATGCTGAAATATATCAAACTCAGAGGTATTCAGAACAGATTAAATTGTGGTTCACCAATTTAACTAATCAAAATATACCTTGGGTATTCCAATATCCAATACAATGGGGTTACAAGACATTTAAAAATATTTTTTAATTTCTAACTTTTGTTTGAAGAAGTAAATAGGAATGATTTCAAATTATACCAGATTTAAGATACAGTGATCAGTTTATTTTTAGGGACCAACAGATTTAAATGTCTACTCTAAATAATTCAATTCTTTTTGCACCTTATTACCTGGTTCTCTTTAAGGGGCAATACTTTCGGCTCTTAGAGACTGATTTTGGGATTGTGTTCTAGCCTAATTTACCAACCTTATCCATGTCAGGACATGCACAGAAAATGATAATATCTGTATGGCACATGTACATAAGCTGAAGAGGCTTCACAGGGCCAGAACTGACCTGCTTAGAGGCTCCAACCACCCTTAGGCTGGTTGTCATTATCTCAACACATACGTAATCCATTCATGGCCCCTCTGATGGGAAGCTATCCTCACCAAACTTTTATGTGGTTATCTACAATGCAGGAGGGAGGTCTCCTTTCTACTCCAATGCCCACTTGTTGAAACAAAAGACTGGAAGTCATCAATCACCTGACAAGGCCAGCAGCATTATCTGTGAATCCCAGATGACATTCCTTTGAGTATCCTCAGTTTATAATATCCACTAACGCTGAGACTTATCAGAGAAAATGGATACCCAAATCCTATTTCTAGCCTATGTATAACTAACTGTCTTGTTCTACCATCATTCTATAACCCGAGGGAGCAGCCAGTCAACAATATGACATGAGGGACCCTAACATGAATTAAATTAAAAGTAAGAGATAGCTAGGTCTGAGTACTCAGGTGGTAAAAAAGCATTGGTGAGTATGTACAAGCAACAATCAACTGCTTAAAATGAACCTGGACCCAGCGCATATGATTAGCTACTATTGACTAAAAATGTTTCCATAGCCACTTTTAGCTCTCTGATTTCAAGGTTTCCCCAGACAGAAAAAAAAAAATAAAGTATTTCATTTCAACAGCCTTGAATACACTTAAGATCACAGTAAATGGGAAGATAAAAGGCAGACAAATATCTTGAAGTATTATTTAAAAATTACTTACGTATTACTGTTTACACAATTAAAGTTAAAACTTTCCATCTTCTTTGAAGAGTCCCAATAATACAAAAATATATTCGTACAAGGCTATTAGTTACAGCATTATTTGTAACCACAAACTACTGGAAACAACCTAAATGCCCAAACATAGGTGAAAGGTTGAATTCACTGTGACACATCCACAAATGTAGTACTATGAACTACTAAAAATAATAAGGAAAATTTCTACAAACATGAAGTGATATCCAGGATATACTGCTAAATGAAAGTATCGAAGTCCAAAATTGTGTATTTAATTTGCTACTTTTTATGAGAGAAAATAAGACTCATGTGTCTGCTTTTTCTTTTTCTTTTTCTTTTTCTTTTTTTTTTACAAAAGGAAACACAGGAAGGATAAATCAGATTAGTTATCTACAGAAGGTGGGTAGGAATGAGTGGAAGGATCACATAGTAACATTTCTAGGTATTGTTTTAGTTTTTGGAACCATGCTCATGTTTTATATACTCAAAAAAATTAAAATCAACAAGGATGAGGTGAAAAAATCCAAAATGGAAATCAAACACAAATGAACCTTACTGACGTTAAATAAATAAGTGTACTGAGAGAGAGAAACTAACCCAAATAACTTTTGAACATAACATTTTACATTTTGTCAGTATAAAATAAGAACTATAAACAAATATTAACTATAGTTATAAGAGGTTTTCTTTGGTACGCATTCGCAGTTCTGGAACTATTTCCTCTGATTATGGCATTGAGCAAATGAGTACATATGTTTAGAATAATGGGAACCAGATTCTCATCAGAGAAGGGCTTTACACTTAAGAAAAGGGGCAAGACTAAACCTGTGGTGTTGAATTGGAATTATAGGCATCAACGTGAACTACTGGTTTTATATACACAGACACACACACAAACAGATATATACATGTCTATTTGTATTTACATTTCTTAGCTGTTATCTGCTAAGAGATCTGAGTTTATAAACATTATTCCTGACTAAAGAGAATGCGGGCTATAGCAAGGCTGAGACAGGCTGAGTATAAGATGAGCCTGGAGTATCTTGGTGTGCCAGAAAGAAAGGACTCAAAGAACAATAGGGATATGTCAAAATTACAGCTTAAGGGGGTTCCCATTAGCCAAATCTGAGACAATTTGAGCCTAAAAATAGGTAACAAAATATCACAGAATAAAATTAAAATCTATGAGTCCATACTAACAAAATAAATGAATAAACAAGTGGGGAAGAAAGGAAAGTTTTTCTTTATATATACCAATAATGTATTTAGAAAAAAATACGAGTTAGCAGATCAACATCTTGCAACCATCCTAATAATAATTAATTGAGTCAAGAATCATCAATGGATGCTAAATGTGGGTGAAAGTTTGGAGAGGAACAGGGGTGTGTGTGTGTGTGTGTACATATGTATATAAAAGTGTAAAGCATCTCCCTCAAATTACTTATTAATAACAAATAAAAACAGTAACTTTACAATGGAAAGTTACTTGCAAATATTACCTTAATAAAGTGATCAAAGTTAACATCACTAAAAATGAAACAAACCAACATCATATATCTCTTGATAGGATGCCCTGAGAATACATATTACTTCTGTAGTGTTCCTACCAAAAAAAATGCATAACCTGAATATAATTATTTGGAAATATCAAGAAAACTCAAATTGAGGTACATTCTATAAAATAATTAGCCTGTATTCTTCAAAAATACCAAGATACGAAAGACAACGAAAGGCTAAGGAACTGTTCCAGATTAAAAGCAACTGAAGATTTATGACAACAAAATGAAATGTATGATCCTGGATTAGATCCAGGGGAGATTGAAGATGGGACAGAAAAGTGAAATGGCTATAAAGGACATTATATAAAAAATATTATTGGGACAACTGGAGAAATTTGAATATGGAATATGCTCTAGATAATACTAATGGATCAGTATTAAATGTTCTGATTTTGACCAATATCCTGTGCTTATTGAAAAGAAAATCCTTGTCCTTGGGGAAAAAAGTATTTATGGATAAAGAAGCATTATGTCTGCAAATTACTCGGGGGGGGG
>NW_006442109.1:11500419-11512475 GCF_000325575.1 Pteropus alecto
TAGAAGATATATAAACAGAATGTGCATACATAAATGATAACACAAATGAAGCAAAATGTTAACAACTGGTGAATCTACATAAAGAGTAGAGTTCTTTGTACTATTCTTAGCAAGATTTCTTTAAGTGTGAAATTACTATAGCAAAATAAAAAGGTATTTTGAGATTTAAAAATTTTATTGTTTACTTCTAATTAAGACCATAATTTTTTATTTTTTATTTTTTACTACAACACAAGGGAGAAGTTTAAATTACCAAAGAGTCCTATAAAACTGCCATTAATTTTCCTCTATTGACTGATAATGAACCAATCCAGTAAAAATATTACAAGAGATTAACTGCAGTAGTCCAAATGAATTTATAACTATGTTTCTCTTATATATCCAAGTCTGGCTTGTGATTTGGCTTCCCAAACAGAGTCAAACCCTCCGGTTTACCTACTGTTTGTACTGACTCTGATAACAGCAACAATATTTTGCTCTGTTCATTAGAGAAGGTAAATCTGAGTTTAAACTTTACTCAAATAGAGTAATGCAAAATTTCAGTTTCAGTGACTTAACTTTCTGAATGACAACTAATAAGATCCATTTCTGATAGGTCAAGCAATTTGCTCTAAAAACTGGATTGAAGATATTTCATCTAAAAACAGATACCAAATTGAACATGGCAGACCAACTTCTCTTATCTTTCCCTCCTAACATTCCACTAAAATAACAATAAAGGAATTAAATAGATATTAATTCACAAGTATAAAGATAATATGTGAGGCAACCAAAGCAGACAAAAGATTTCATGTTTTTGGAAGTCAGGAAGAAGTTATAAGAGCAGCAACAATCTTAGTAGTACAAAGGAAACTATAACCTAAGGGCCAGCAGAGAAGAATGCAGAAGGGAGGTGGCTCTGGGCTCAGGGACATCTGGCACAGCAGACAACAAGGGTAGGAATTAGACTAAAAATAAGGGGTCTAAGGGCTGTAAGAAACAACTGAATCATGGAACTTCCTGCACCCTGATGTCAGAATATCAGTGGCCAGAGGAAAGACTGAAAAACTAAATGGTGCTAGAAATACAGACATCATGAGTATCTTTCTCCAAGGTGGCTTGCTCCCCCACCTCACAGTGAAGTCTGCTGTAGAAACAGAAACAATGCAAGGAGCAAAGAAAAACTTCAAAACAAACTAAAAAACCCTGGAGTAATAAGAGAAGATACTGTAAAACGACAGCAACAGAATGTATTAAAAAGTAATGCTTAGGAAAATGAGAAAGAACACTTGAAAATTTAAAATATGATTATCGAAATTCAATAGAAAAGTGGAAGGAAAAAAAGGAACTAGCTCAGGTACTAGAACCAAAAGGCAAAGAAATAAAAAGAAAATTAAAGGTTCTACCCGGACACCCAACATTCAATTTATAGGCGTTCCGGAGGGAAAAAAAAAAAAAAGGTACAAATTAGGAGATTTAGGTACGAGAGGATGAGTGTGCTAATCAAATGTATGGACCGAAAGGTCCCTTGAGTATCTATCACAATAAAAGAAAATCTACTCATGCCAAGACACATCATTCTGAAATTTCAGAACACCACAGATAAAAAGAATATACTAAAAACTTCCAGGAAGAACAGTAATCAAAAAGGTTTCAGGTTTCTCAACAGCAACACTGTTAGCCTAAAAACAAAAGAACAATGCTTTCATAACTCCCAAAGAAAAATCTTCTCTAATTGTCTATAGTCAGTCAATCAATCAACTATAAAGGTAGAATAAAAGTGTCAGACTTGCATGGGGTCAAAAATGTGCCTCCCATGAGAAGGGAGCTAGATGATATACTCCAGCAAAACAGTTTAATAAACCAAGAAAGAGAAAGACATGAGATCCAGGACATGGGAGTTCTAATAACAAGGGAACAGCAAGAAAATCAAAGGATAAAGACAGTCCAGTAGGCCTAGAGAACAATTAGTTCAAATGAGAGCAAGAGGGTTCTTGGGAAGGTTATCAGAAAAAAAGTGCTAAGAGATTATTTAACTGCTTAAGTGCTTGGAAAATGATATTCATAAGACATCTGACAGATTTACAGCTATACTTGGGAGAAAATGTGTAGAAGGTAAACTAAGCAAAATTTTTAAAAGGCAATTATTTACTCAAAGAAAGTAATATGTGGACAAGAAAGAAAAAGTAATCATGATTATCAACCAAAACTTGTAATTTAATTATATTGAGAAATGGAGAGGGGGGCAGAAGGAAAGGTGGTGCAAACATGAATGTCTTCATTTACCATAGCAAGAGCTCAAGAGATAATGCCTAAAATTGATAAATTAAGAAATAACAGTGCATTACTCAGAAGTATGCAGGTAAATATGAGAGAGAAAGCTAAAAAGGGCTTAAAGTTGTTGTCTGTGGACAGTACGACTGAGGGTGGAAGGGAGAGAGACTGCTGTTCTATTTTAAACCTTCGATACTATGACAACTGAGTATTATGTATTATTTTTTGGAAGCATGAATTAACCTTTAAAGGGTAAATTGATTTAATAATCATATCAATTCATGAAATTTCCCAAACTATTTTTTTTTCTTTAAAAAAGTATGTCTAAAATCTATTACACGGTATACAAATTACAACAGCAGTTTATCATTTGAGGCCAGGCACCCACTGAATTCCCTATATACTGCAAGGCTAATTTGCAGAGCTAATGGTATATGTCCTCTACCAGAAAATGTAATTTCAAAATTTACATCTATATGTTAACAGATCCAGACACCTACAGAGCCAGAAAAAAGAGGGCATCTGGTCCTGCTGACTTCCCACACAGAGGCAAATTCTGATCCATAAGACTGGTCTCCTCACTGCCTGAAGCTTTTTACTCTGTTTTGAAACAGATTTCTGAAATCAGTTTCTGAAATCAGTTTTTAAATGAAAATATACAGAAACAATGTATGTGAAACTACATATTCTCAAAAACTGTAATGTGCTAAACAAATTTGTTATTCATTTTATTACAAACTCAGACTTGTTTAGATCTAGTTTGGTGAAAAACACCTAATGAAGTTATTATGCTGTATCTATTCTACCAGTTTTCAGCTAAATACTGGAACTGTGTCCCTCTCTCCAAATAAGGGGAAAGGGTAGTGGGGAAAAGGATTAAAATTACCAAAGCCAAAGCAGATTACAAATGGGAATAAAAATGGGCTGCTTTTGCCTTTGGACGACCAGACACAAATAACTACAGAAAAATTACCAGGACTTTGTACTGTTTCAAAAATAACTTCCTCTTTGAAGCTGATTATATGAAAAATGAACACAAAAGCCATGAATCACTTAACAAAAATTCCGGCATCCAATACTTTCAATTATTTAACATAGCAAGATCTGATGCAATTTCATGATTTTGCCAACAACCCGAGTAAGCAAATCCATGGTTAAACAATAGTGAGATCTTCAAAAGAAATGAATCAAGTCATAAATGTAAACACCATACAACTATTATTTCAAAACAATAGCAAATGTATGCATTATAAGAGTCTCATATGTATATATATATTTTGTAGGAAGTACTCCCGCCTATAAAAAAATCAAATAATTAAGAGATTTAGGGACTTATTACCAAAGACTTTACTCAGGGAACAACAGGTTTAATATCTGCATTGTACAATTCTCTTCCTAGTTTTTTATGGTGATATAATAAAGGTTAGTGTTCAAATGCAAGTGGGGGAAAAATTACCACATGTGTTTGTACTGGTGTTCTGGGAAGCTATTCTTTTAAAATCAATGGGACTATTTATGAAGAAGTTGAAAAATATATATGTAAACTAGACAGACTTACACTCTGCTTAAAGAGCTAGCTACCCAATAGTACAGAAAACAGACACCTGCAAACTCCAAAACCAAGAGTTGGAATATTTTTTTATAACTAATAGGCTCAATTTTAAAATCTTACCCATATTTTCTCAAGAATCGCCATTAATTATTCAAAGAAAAAAAAAAGCCTGAAACAATATTTTTAAATGAGGCTCTAAAAACACTATACACAAACAAAACACTTGAAATAACTGAAATGAAATGGATGCAGTAAAGCTCTCAGAATTAAATTCTCATAGCATGAAATGTTGAGCTCTGGCACCTACTTCATACACGTAAGGTGAAGCTTGAGTCCTTAGTTGCTACAGAGCAATTTCTCAATGTTAACACATCTATTAACATTCAAAATAATTCAGGTGGAAACTAGCGTTCATGAAGCCAAAGGAAATTTTACTGTATGACACTAAAACATATATGCGCATATATATGAATCAATAATATGTGTTGGCCAGTGTTTCCAAATTATATATAAGTTCTTATTTAAAAATACTATCAGATTATTTCTCTAACATGTTATCTATCAATTATCCCAGGCAAACATTCTATTACAAAAATGTGTTTCCTAGAAATTTCAGCATGATCTTCAAAACTGATCAAGAGAGTGCCATCCCAAAACAAAGAAATGGACAATAATCTATTACTTAAAAAAGAAAACCTGAGCATAGTCAGTAAGGACAAAGATTTAAAGCAGCTAAAATAATAAGTGTACTACCTCATAATCAGTTAAATTAAACCTGAAGGAAGAGCAGTTAATCACTAGCCTGCTCTTCCTAGTGATTAGACAGTACAAGAACAGTCCATAAAATTAAGAGACTTCTTGGTGGGTCAAGGATAAAACAGGCAAGCAGATTTCTACAAGGCTGTCTTAAACCCAGCTCGAACAAAGAAAAATATCAGGACAGAACATCTATTCAAAATGGAAAACAGCCCAGTGATAGAGCTCTTTAATCCTAAAGCAGAGTACAAAGTCTCCAGATAAAATCCATCTAGTTACATCTTTTCAAAGATTCAAGCGGGCTCATCTTAAAAATAAACTCTCAATTCCCTCCTCAAAAAGGTCTCAAAACTTAATTAGCTAGCATTTATTAATTGTGAAGCATTTAGCTAACATAAACACCAATACACCTATAAACTTCATTTTTCAATGTCCAAGTTTAATTATAATAGTTTTCAAAATCTGAAATTACCTTTCTAAGCTCATCTTTATTTTATACATCTGTAAGTAGCACACATATACCTACTTTTCACTGTATCTTAAGAAAAAAAATGTATTTTAAACTCTTAAGTCTAAAGACTATAATTAACTTTTACAAGAAATACAATTGGAAAATCTTAGAATATAACTAAATGGAACCAACGAAGTACATTGCCTAAAAGCAAAGATTCCAATAACCTCTGAACTACCAGAGGCAAAAGCTAAATTCGGTATCTTAGAAATCCCCCCCGCCCCCCACTCCCTCAGCCCCTCACCATACACACAACAGACTACCTCCAAGAAAAATCTCCTCTACAAGCAACAAAATGGAAAAAAAAGGAGCGGGCAACTTCAAGAAAAGAAACATATTTTTAAAATAGCCAAAAGCTAATAGCATTTTTACCCACAGCTATATTGAGAAGGCTAGTTTATTATACCTAAAGTAATGTGAATAGTCTACAAAAGAAAATTAGATCTGAAATGTAACGAAGACATTCAAAAACAGCAGTTTTCTTTCAATTGTATTACCAATCTCTTCCCAATTTGCCTGCACTTTAATCAATAAACAGGAGGAAGAACTAGTCAAATACAGAATTTTAAAATATTTTCAAATGTGAAATTTAAAATGTATTTTCACATCAAGAATCTTCAAAGGGATGATTTCAAGTATATTTCCAGACACTTAAATTATCAAGCATTAAGTTACTGGATGACAAAATAAAGACCCTGCTCTTAAAAAGACAATTTAAAAGTGTGGTTTGAATGGCATTTGAATTTAAGCTTTGGATTCTCTCTACTCTGCCCTCCTCTCCCACCAAGCATCTTAAGCAACTTTTAATCTGTCTCAGTTTCACAATCTATAAAACAGGAAAAACTACAAGGATGGGTAGTTAATTAAATTAGTCAGGGTTAAATGTTAGCAAACTGCTTTGAAGTTACTTTATGTTGTTCTCAGTTCTCCTCCTACTCAGTAAAACTAATAGATGAGAAAACATCTGGAATTACTATAGATACTAACATCTGCAGACTCACAGCAGTTAAACGATTATCTCTATTTACAAGCTTCTAAGCCAGAGTTCATTCAACTCCAAAAGATTTCAGGATACAATTGCAAAGAACAATATTTAGGTAAATTTCCTTTCAGTCTGAAAGGTACCTACTCTTACCTACATTCTCAAATCAGACTATTACAACTCGCAGAGCATCTTGAGAGGACTTGGCACAAAACAATTCTAGGTAAGATGAACAAGCTGTTATGTTGTTAATGCTATTTTCAGCATTCTAAACTGTCAATCAAGGTAAGCTTCATCACAAATACACCATCCAAAAAGTACTAGTCCCTGCTGAGCTTCTAAGTACTTCCTTCTAAGCCATCTGTCCAGGAAAGCCCTAATAAAACACCTAGAATGCAGTTGCCCTCACATCCAAAGAAGCTATGAATAAACATAAAACACTAAAATACATTAAACCCTACACATTTTTCCACTTCGAACACTGATAAAATACATACCCAAGTCTCTTCCAATGACCAGGTTGAATACAAAACTCATAGACAGGTGGGTCAGAAACTGCAGCTTAATCAAAGGAGACCAATGTTTTTTTTTTTCAAAGAAAGAAAAATATATAAAATAACACAAGAAGTGGGGAAAAGCTTAAAAAGAAAAAACAAAACAGGTTAGGAGGAAATGTACATGTAAATTACTCCCTGATGGAAGACTCAATTAAATTTTAAAACAGGAATTTAAATTACTCACTGAGCTACAAACTAAATTACTCACTGTTCTGCTTACTGAGCTACAAATACTATAAAAACGTAAGTATCTCTAAATCTAATTTGAAGGATCCAAAATTAATCTATTATATGCCAGTAAAGAAGGAAATTGCATAAATTTCAACAAGGAAAAAGTAGGATGTTATAAGAGCCTAAGGCTAACGCTGTAAAAGCAAGGAATGATGAGAAAGAATTAGTTTGAGAATAAATGAATAACGGGAAACTGAACAAAGAGTTCAAATTCTCCCCTCAACTCCATCCTTTCTTCTGTTTAGGCCATTAAGGATAGTCTGTGTATACTAAGAATACTATTTAGAAAATAACTTCTAGTCAACATGTCAAAACTTTTTCACAACAGCAAAATATTAAACTCAATCCCTAGACCGCAGCCTCTTCAAACACATGGAGCACATTCTAAATTCCAGCTCTTTCACATCTACCTCCAATAATTTAGAGACTGTGGAAATATGGTGAGGTTGCTTTAAGGTTATGGGGGGTGGAGTGGGCAGAATACTGCCAGAAACACTAGAAAGACAATTACATTTGACTCAAGCTTATAAATATTATGCCAAAAGTTTAAATTCTTCAGAAAAGTGTATGAAATTAAAATATTAGTCCTCAGAATTAATGTGAAAAAAGTATCACCTGTCTACTGATTTTTAACTGCCTCATCCACATTTACTACAACGTCCACCTGCCCATTTGTAAACAAAGAATGTCAAAAGAATACAAATTCATTGTGTTAATAACACTGTAGATGGTCATGTGCTCAGAATCCAAAGTTTACAGACTAAAATACTGAGAATGAGGACTGGTGAAACAATTCTGGGAGGAAGTTCACTTACTTTGCATTTATTTTCAACATAAAGTTAAAGACTATTCCAGCCTCGATCTGAATGGAGAAAGTTTCTTTATTCATTAAGCAAATATTTACTGGGCATCTTATTACGTGTTAGGCACTTAGTGAATACTTCCATAGAGTGTTACTAAAAAGCAGTAAATATATATGACTTAATGAAAAGTGACTGATCCTATCTAGAAAATTTAGTCTACTGGGCATACAAGTCCTCTTTATATATAAGTTGTGAGAGAAATATGATACAAAATAATAACTTATCACTCCACCAAGGCTGTTTCTCACCTTTTCGCAAACTACAAATTTATTTATTACCACTGACAGGAACTCAATAATCAGTACCTCATTCTACTAAATGGATCGTTAAAAAAAGCAGGGGTTCAACTCCAATACCCATCCAAAATTGCAGACATTTACCTGATCTACACTTACTTTTCTTGGGGTAATGTGTGTGTACTGGAAACTTAAAGAGGCATGCTCGACTCTTTGAAGAATTAATCGAAAATTTCTCATGCCTGTGCTGAGTTTAAGCTGCTCAGTTTAACTGGCTATTTAACCCAAACCACTGAAGTTCAAATGCTTAGTCTTTCTTGGTTATTAAATGCCTTCTTTAGTTATTAAAACGGTTGTGTTTAGGGCATCTTTTTGAACAATTTGGTCTTCCCCTTCCCTCCTCCCCTCCCACCCCCCACCCCCGTATTTTGCCACTGGTTTAACTCTTTTACCCACAGAAATGAGAAATGCCCAAGTCTCCAGCTTCTGAAAATAACATCTGGTATGTGCACATAACAACAAGCTTGGGAGAATGTCCTAGTTTTTATTTAAAACTTTTTCATTTAAAATGAGAATGCCTTTAGCAAAGATTAGACATAAATCAGCTTTTACCTTATTAGGAGATTGTTATTTTCAACATTTACCTTAAACCACAACATGGATTTATCTTCTAACCAGTTAGCTTCCTGTCTCTCCTCAACTAGATTAAGTTGTTTTTTTTTTTAAAGCAAAGGACCACTGGATCCCATGATCTGTAGCCCAGCTAATATATTTCAAAAACTCTGTAAGCCTCCACAAAGACTTAAATGTTGCTAGCCTTAAGGATTTCTCTAATACTTTAAAGCTGTTTAGATAAGAACAGGTTTAACTGTTACTACAGTTATATACCAGTGGGTTCTTAAAGTGTAGGCCTGGACCTCTGAGAGTTTTCAAGACCCTTTCAGGGGGTATGTGAGATCAAACTATTTTCATAAATAATATATTACTTTTATTTTATATCCTCATTCTCTCACAAGCATGCAGTGGAATTTTCCAGAGGCTACATGATATGTGATATATCAAGAGACTGAATGCAAAAGCAGATATGAAAATCCAGCTGTCTTCTACTAAGCCAGAGTTGTAAAAATATAAAATACCACTCTTCTCACTAAATTTTGTTTCGAAAAGATAGTTATTTTACATAAACAATTATTTATGTTAACTGGTAATGCATTTATTATTGTTATTTGTGTTTTAATAAATACATATTTAAATATTTTCTATTTTAATGTCTGGTACAGCAGATATTAATAGATAAAATCCATACAAAAGTTCTTTGGGGTCTCAATAATTTTTAAGTGTAAAAGGGTCCTGAGAACAAAAAGTCTGACAACCACTGTAGTATACAATTACATAACCTAACATACAGTGCCTTCCATATATAAGAAGCTCAAGTTAATTCCGAAGTATAATTACTTCTTACAACCCCTAATCTTGTTGAGTAATGTATCTCCTTGTAAAGCATAATTCAGCATAAAGCCAGTCTGTCCTAGGCCCTATTTAAGGAGCTTTAGATATTTAAGTATTCAGAGTCCTCTTTATAAAGACGTTCTGACCTGTAACACCTCCTATTACGTGAAGTATGTATGAGTTTCTCAACGTTTTTCACAAAAATTACCTTCTTCATCCTATCAGCAACCTGTGAAGTAAATGTGAAGTATTATTCCTTTTTACAGATGACATAATGAAATTGATGCTTAAAGGAACAGAACTACTTGTCCAAGGATGTACTGCTCGCTAGTAGAACCTAGGGTGTTTCTTTTGTAATTTGCTTGACTGCCTTAAGGCTGTTTCGCTGTGGTGTAACTGCAAAGAAAACAGGACAACGGCATGACTTTTATTGTCCCAGTGCCAAAACAGGGATTTTTAGCTCCTTAATAAGAACGTAATCAGACGCAATAACCAGTCACAGCATTATTCAACACATTGGCTACCCTTTTGGTTCCCTACAGACAGAGGAGGGAGAGGGTGGTAGGGAGGGAGAGAGCGAGAGAGAAAGAGAGCAAGAGAGCGAGAGAGCAAGAGAGAGAGGCGAGAGAGAAAGAGGGAGGGAGGAAGGGAGGGAGGGAGGGAGGGAGGGAGAGAAGAAGGGAGAGAGAGAGGGAGAGAGAGGGAGGGAGGGAGACAGGAAGAAAAGAAATTCAAGAGTATTGGAGAATAAATACCAGGATACATGATGCTATAATGCTCCAAGATGATGAATTCATTAAGGACTCACAGATTTACTAATCATTTAATCACTGGAACAACAGGCAGGCAAGGACAAGATCAAGTTCAATGCAATAACACCAGAGTATATCAATGAATGGATGCCAACAGGTTAAAATGGGAGGCCCACATGAAGAGGGTTCAAATCATAGAATATGGACAGAAGAAAAAAACACATAAAGTTGTGAAACTAGCTTTATTGGTTCTACAAATCCAAGCTCATAACTAGAATCACCCTGGCAAAGGAAAGTCAGAGACAAACTGTTGCAAGATGCAAAGATGCCAACCTACCCCTGGACAGAAATCATCCCTCCCTTAGGGCTAGACATACTAGTTTGTTCTTGTTATCAGCACAAGTCTCTTCATCATGCCTCATTTTAACTTAAGTTCCTCAAGATATTCTCAATTTTCTGCATCTCTTTTCCACAGTTAAGTGGACTCCGTGACTGTGAGACTGACTCACAACAGGGTATCTGCCACTTGCATAAACTCTTCCTTTTTTCAGATGCATGTGCCTAGTAGTGAGTCGATTTTAAAATTTGATGTGATTTTACCAGGAAAAAAACAAAACAAAAGTGTGCTAATCGTCTGCTTTTATCCCTGTAGTTTACTACAGATGAGCAAGAGTAATTTCATCATTCCTCATGAGGTCTGCTTTTCCTTGTGTTTACTTTGGTCATTTTTTTCCCCCAAATCTCGTTTGGAAAAAAAAAAATTAAAAGTTACAGCTATTGCGCCACAACTATAGCTACAATTATAGCTAATGCGCCACCAACCAATTTGTAAAGCAATTTGACACACCTTATTTGTCGTTTCATACTCAACATTTACTGTGAAAGATACATTCGTAGGTAATAGCTAATTTAAGTTTCTGCATCCTCATAAACGAACTGCAATACTGCACTGTAAAACCAATTAACCAGTTAATCTTTAAAGGCTTCATGCTGAAAAAATGACTTTACAAAGGCAAACAAAGCGTCAAACCTCTGAGAACTCCAGGAAACCGCAGTTATTTCTATTCCTTATCCTGGAGTACATTTTTCTTTGTGGCGTTACCTACGTTTTTCTCCAAGGACATAATCACCATTCAAGAAGTAACCTGTCTAAAGTGTTAAGGCATTCTCTAAACTATCATCCCAGCTCCAGCCCACAACGAGAAATGTCACACAGCTAAATGATACCATTGCTGTTTCCCTATGTTTCTTCAAATGAACTTAAGATTTCTGAAGTGCATCATTCAAATTTTACACTACAACCCAAGCTACCATTGATCATCTCAAAGCTAATAAACAAAGACTCCAGCAGCGGCACCAGGGCCCTACCAGGAAGTAATCAAAGCAGTGTGCCCAGTGCGATCCTAAGTCGCTAGAGCAGACAATAAGGCACCGGGGATTCCAAGGGGCCCGGCAGAATGAGTTCATTTGCTTAAGCAATGCAAAAGCATTACATAAACCTAACAACTGTTCCACAGCACATGAATTTAGGAATCCCAACGCAATTTCGGTCAATCCCAAACATCCGAAAGGCAATCGAACCGCCTCTCCAAAGCAGCTGCTGGATCCGCCTCCCGAGTTTTTAGCCTGCAGCTTGTTTCCAAACTTCACCCTCCCTGGCTGGTGAAAGACTCCGACATCGGCCGCCCGAGTTCTGAGCACCTCTCCGGGCTCGGGGCTCCCACCCGGCGTAGACAGGGTTGCCGGAGCCTGAGGACAAGCGAAAGGAAACGGGGCCGAAGCAGACAGCGAAGGGCCCTAGCGCGCTCCGCAGCCTAGACAAAGCTGCACCAGGAGAGTGGTGTTTTTCCCGTCCGGCGGAGGACGGGACGCAACCTCGCCCCCCGCCACCCCCCCGTCCCCCCCACACACACG
>NW_006442109.1:11512872-11520330 GCF_000325575.1 Pteropus alecto
GCCGCACTCACCGCTGCAGCACCAGGACGACGGGGAGCCGTTGGGGAACTTGGCTGAGTCCGGGGCGATGCAGACGCTGGAGCTGAGGTGCGGACACTCCATGGCCACGAGGACAGCGGCGAGGAGGACCGAGGCTCGGGCACCGGGCGAGGTCGGGGCGGAGGGACTCCGAAGGCTCCGTCTGAGGTCGCTCCTCGCCGGGCGCTCGGCCGACGGCGGCTGCGTCCCGAGCCCTTGCGTCAAAGAAAGCAAAAGCTTCCGGGCGCCGGGTTTTCTCGCCCGCCGTCTCCAGAAGCCCCGCTCCGGAGAACGTGGAATTCCGGAATCCGGGTTCTGCCGCTACCCCTAGGCAGGCGTTTCCGTCTTCCCAGGCCGGCCCCGCCCCACCCCTGGGCAGGCCACGCCCCCAGGCCTAGCTCCGCCCTCGTCTACTCCCACGGGATGGAATCCTGGCGCTCGCGGGAGGGTGCCCCAGAGTAAGGCTGCGCTCCTAAATGACTTTACTAACTTTGCCGCCCCAGACGGCTGCGGTTTCCTCGGATCCCGGGAGGGGTGGGGAGCCAGGCCAGGACATGCCAGTACGGTCCGTTGCGTTCACCGCGGCCCGGCCACCCCTCGTAGTCAGAGAAGACTGATTCACCTGCCTGGTGTGTGTGGTGGTCTGACTGTAGCGTGGTAGAAAATCTGGCCACACAAAATGTGAAGAAGAAAACAAAAGTCACTCGAGCAGACAGGTACTAGAGCCCCGATTTTACACACAAGCGCAGAGAAGTTAAGGGCCTGGTCCCTGGTGGCACAGAGGGCTTCATAGGTCTCAGAACAGTGCTGATCTAGTGTTCTTTCTCTCTGCAGCAGGTGCAATACTGATCAGTTTCTAGGTTCTGAACACGTGGTCTTAGCCAGCCACCTGGGTGCTGCGTGGCTGGGCTCGCCGGGGTGCCCACGAACCTGAGTTAAAACCCTGTCACTGTGACTCACCATCTGCATTACCTCGAGCACGTGGTCAGACTTTCATACCTCACCCTTCACAGGAAGTTTAAGTGGGATAGCCCTAACTTGGCTTTGTTGAGCACGAGGTCCAGGTTACCAGGTAATAAAAAAGGAAGGGATCTAACATTTGTTAAACACGTACTACTGTCTCCTAGCCAGGCACTTTACACACAATACCTCATTTAACCCGCACCACTCTGCCAGATGCTGTTATAATCCCCTTTTTTACCAAGAGGGAAATCGAGTCTGGTTGGTTAATGCGTGCGGGGATAGGATCCCTGACTGATCTCTTTGTGGAAAATGGATAGGGCAAGCCTCAAGGGGCCGTTTGAGCAGGCGTTACACGCGAGCGAGCCTGCGATCTCTCTGGTGCACGGCCTTGAGGACGTCCTGGGCTATTACAAATATTGTCTCAAAGTTGGGGCTCCTTGTAAAACCCGGCGAAGGAGCAGCAAGGCCAGGAGGCGAGCAGCGGGAGGAGGATGTGGCAATCCTGCGGGCAGGGCGAGAGAAGGAAGGAAGGTCAGGAAATGATTAACCGGGCCGGGCCGAGTAGTGGTTAGAGCAGGGCACCTCCCCACAGTGCAGTCCTGGGGCAGCTCAGGGATGCCCTCTCAGTCACTTCCCACGCCTCGCCATCCCGCTAACACCCCTCCGCCCTCCCACCTCCTGCACCCCAAGGTCCTCAAGGCTGTGCACCAGAGAGATCGCAGGCTCGCTTGCTCTGCCTAACGGTGTCTACTCACCTGGGGCATCTGTACCGACCCTGTCCTGCAATAGTATTTCCGATTCCTCAGTCAACGCTCTCTGTCGCTTTCCAAGTTTTATTGACTGCTGTTAGAGCAAGCCTCGGTCTTGGGATTTTATGGCAGTAAGGAGTTGTGGAAAAGTGCAGCTATAATCCTCCCACGCCTTTTTCTTTTTTTTTTCTTTTCCTCTCATGTGTAAAGCTAGGGAAATAATATTGGTCTCACAAGGAAGAAGTGAGAATTCGTTCGAATTGCCACCATGGCGTAGATAGCTAATAATTTATAGCTTTTTTAAAAATTACAGCAGTTAAGGGAATAAATCCTAGGAAAGGGGAGGATAAACAATAAAATCTGACCTTTGCTCAAGCTCTTGCAGCTCTCTCCTATCAACCAATCGTTATTCAAGTCTTAGCTGGACCAACTTCTGTTTTCCCCTGGACACTTACCCCTCCTTAGTACCCATAACCCTCACTTAGCCATGGAGCTTGCCCTGACTCATATGGTCTTTTATACTGGCATGTAATGTGGTTTTTTTCCACCCTCTCAGAGACTCAGTTCCTTATTCTCTCTCTACCTCAGCTTAAACATCACTTCCTCAGGGAGGCCTTTCCTGACCCTGCTCCAACACCAGGTTACCTTCAGGTGTGTGATGCCCTTGTCTGCCCCCACACTCTGCCTTTTTAAAACACTTTTCATGCGTGTAATTATTTGTTTAATGTCTGTCTTCCCCAAACAAGTCTGTCTGGTTTCCTGCTGTATTCCTAACATAACATGTGGAACATAGAGGATGTTCAATAAATAAAGTGTTCAATAATGAATGAATGATCAATTAGCAATGTCTACCATGGGCAGGAGTTTAGGAAGTGGACCAATATATGCCAGACATTTGCCACCCCCCTCAAAGGTGATCTCTAAATTTCCTTCAGCTCTGATTTTATGGTTTTGATGGCATCAGGAATGTGTAAGGTATAAACTGCTAAAAATAAAAATAGAAAAAACTAAAGAAAAGAAGAAAGGTTTTTATTAGAATCTATTCTCCCCAGCTAGAATAAAAACCTCTCTGAGCAGCGACCCTAATTTAGTCATCCTTGACTACTATGGTCTCCAGAGGGCAAACTATGATTACTAAGCAGTCCAAAGAAGCTGGGCAAAATTAAAAAGGACTTCCTGGGGCTTTAGCTAGATTTTCCTAAGACACGGGGAACTTTCCTGTGTCTTTGAAAGTTTTCATAATAAAAAAAATATATCGGGCGGGGGGGAATCTTGCAGTGAGTAAATGTGTCAAATGGGGGAAGACCACGGGGCACATTGGGAAATCTGCTTTTTCAGTTTTTTGTTTCTTCGGCTATATTTAATATAACGTTCACTTTTTTGTTGTTGGCCCACATCGCTTTGGCACTGAGGAGCTATGACATACATACCAGTGAGCCCTGGTGCTGATGAGCCAGCTTCCTGCTCAGGAGCTCGGGAACATGCGGCCTCGGGGGTTCCCCAGCCAGTCCTCAGGAACCCAGGAGTGCAGGGGTAGCGGGTAGGGGGCAGCGGGCTCCTGCCAGCAGCGGCGGATGAGCTTTAAGTTTGTATTTTTCAGAGGAGAAAAATGCACAATTTCAATCACACCATCAAATGTTTCTCTTCTAAAGGAGATATATAGATGGGGCAGGGGGCGGTGGGGGGGGAGTGCCTACTCGGGAAGAGGGGCATACATTGCCATGGGAACGAACCATGATCAGAAAAGGTCTCAAGGTTGCTGTGACCTTCCCCTAGCCTTAGACTTAAGACTTCTGGCAGAATGGTGGTCCTGAAGCAAGGATTACAAGCTGACCAGACCCTAGGGAAGACTAGTTCTGACTCTCCACTCAGTCAAGACTTATTGGAAGCACCCAGAGAGCTAAGTTAATTATTTACCTTAGGGATTTTTCTAAGAGCAAAGCCTCCTAGGGAAATCAAAGTTAGATCAAGAGGAGGCTTGGTGAGTATTCAGAAGGAAGGAGTGGGAGTGAGGAGTAGCCTCCCAGGGACTCTTTTATCACCTCGTTTAATTTTCCAAGCAGCACTTATCTGATAGTCTCTTGCCTGTTTACTTGTTTATCTACTGTCAGTCTCCTCCATCAGAACAGAAACCTTGCCAGTCCTGTTTATTGCCTGATTTCTAGCTCCTGGAATTCAGCCTGGAACATGGCAGGCCCTCAGTAACTATTTGTTGAATGACTAAATGAATGAAGGGGGTGGATGTGGGCTTCCACCAGCCAGCCCCCACTTTTGCACTCAGTAATACCGAGGTGTCATTTTCCCACTTCTTTCCATTCATCCCTTTCCCATTACCTTTCTGCCGAAAATGACAAGATACAATCGATCAGAACTCCACTGCCATCACAGTCACCCTTCTCTTTTGCTAAAGCTCATTTTTTTTAACTGTTCCAGCAGTATCTAAAATACTTCTCTTATTACAGAAAAAGTGCTTCCTCACACCTCTGTCTTCCCCCCACCTCTTTTTCCCTTCTACCAAACCAGCTCCTACTCCTCCCCGATGAAGTTTATAGCCTCCTTAGAGAAGCCTTCCATCATTCACCCAAGTAGACATCTAAGCCTTCCCCTCCCCACACCCCATTTTGTCCTTGCAGCTTGTCACATGATGCTTATTTTCTGTTTACCTTTCAGTCTCCCTTGGGAAACAGAGGCTTTTGTTTGTATCTGTGGATCTTTGGCAACTAGTTCAGCAATTGTAGATATTTTTTAAAAATAATATTTGTTGATTAAATGTTGGAAGTGCTCCCTTTTGAGTGATTACATCAATCATTAAGTGTAATGGTCCCCTAGGTATTCCCAGAAAGGACCTCAACTATGTAAGAGTAAGAACGGAAACTTACATTTATTGGGTCCCAACTAGGTGCCAGATACTTTAACAAGCGGCTTTCATTTCTTCATTAATGCCCAGAACAAACCTGCGATATGAGTATTATCATCTTCATTTTACTGATGAAAAGAACTAAAATCAAAAAAGGTTAGATAATTGCACAAATGTACACAATTAGTACTAGGTTTTTCATTAAAGGTGGTAGATTTTCACCCCTCAAACATATGGTCAGCTAAATGATTTGGCAGTATTATATGGGAGTAGCTGAAATTCCTAATAATGAATATTCTTAGGAACCACAGGACATAGAAGAGCTTTCTGAGTAACTGAAGAATCATTTAGGTCTTGTAACATTGTAACAATCATATCATCAGCATCTTAATTTGTATTTGTTTTAATGTTTCTTTATCATTGAAACGTGAACTTCACAGCACTTTTATGAAGGAGATGAGAAGGTTCTCTTGTTTAAAGACCCACTTTGCAGATAAAGCACTGACCAATTAAGCAAAACACTGTGGCTCTAGCACCAAACAACTTTAACAGTGAGGGAGTGACTTCTTTCACTGCGCCCCAGGCTCTCATTTATAAAATCAGGGGGTTGAACTAAGTAATCCCTACGGGCCTTTCTAGAGTGAGCATTCAGTGATCCTGTGATAGATAGCTCATGGCCACCCAGTGTCACTGGCAGAAGCAAGAAGGCTCTTATATCCTGTAGCAGAGACTGCTAACTGTTCACCCCAAATTTGTTTCTTTTTCCTCCTGAGTTCACTAGAAATCTCTCATCTTCTTTGTAGCTAGGTGTAGCCAGTTTTAGTCAATGCAGTCTGAGCAGAAATCACAAGGATCAGCCTTGGCTGGCACTGTGCAGCTGCCCAAGACAAAATATTTCAGTGTCCAGTTTTGTTTATCGATACATGGAGGAAATGGGGGAAATATATTAGGTCAGGTCCAGAAAGAAATATGGGTTTTCAGTCTGCCCTTCCTGTGTTCTCTCTTCAACGATTTGTTCACTTATTCAACCAATCTTGTCTGCACTCTTGACACGTGCCAGGCACTGAAGACATAGGGATTTAGAGCTTAGTGTTATGTGGGTTCCTCCTCTATTGATATCTCTTTGCCACTGTCGAAATGGAAAGCATTGTGATACCACTCCTTTCCCCTTGCTTGTTTGTTGCCTGATTGGACATCAGAGCCTCTGAATTTCGAAGTGCCTAGAAGTGGGGCTTTAAGCTTTTTTGTTGTTAAAACGGTGTCAGATGTAAAGGGCCTATCTTGGTGCTTGGTATACAGTTGACCCTCGATAAAAGTTTGTTTTCTTGAGCACTTGTCAAATAGGATTGATGTGGGAGATGGAGGATGATGGCCTGAAATCGTTGGTACTAGTATAGCTGGCACAGAGGATTAAATTTTTGTCCCTTTAAAGGGATGTGGGCCAGATAATTTATTCAACAAATATCACTGATGCTCAAGATATAAATATAAGCAACACGAAGTCTCATCCTCAAAAGGATGAGGAAAGAGTAAGAGAAACAGACCAGCAAATAGGCAATTGCAACACAGTGTGATAAGTGCTAGGAGGGGAAGTACAGGATGTTGCTTAGCCACAAACAAGGGGCAACTAACCCAGGCTGGGGGGTGGAGGTGGGGGAAGCATCAGGCAGGGCTTCCTGGAGGAAATGACAGATAGCCTGAGACTTGATCGATACCTAAGAGTTAATCAGGTAAAGTGGGATGGGAGGTGGGGGACAATATCCTAAGTAGAGGGAACTGTGTCTGCAAAGGCTCAGAGCATTGGAGAGGATCTGAGATTACACGTCTGGCTAGAGAGCCATGTGCAAGTAGATGAAAAGCTTAGATGTGAGGTTGGCAAGATAAGCACAAAAGAGAGACAGTGAAGGGTTGTTGACTGTGTAACAGAGAACTGCCAACACGGAGAAATCTGGTCCCCAGGACTCTGGCATCTTCCAGGGTTGCACTTTGCCAGGTCCTGGGAGAGAATATAAGGGTGCAAAGATGCAGAAAGTTTAAGAGATAAGACAAAGAAAAGCACCAAACCATTATTAAACATTTATAAGATGTTTGACAGCATTAGTCATCTGAGCAATGCAGATTAAAACCATGGTACCCACCTACCAAAAAACAAATAGACAGCAATTAGAATGCAGATCTGACTCCCCCACCTTAATCATGACCAGACTCTTGACAGTGTACCCTTGAGGAGCTTACAACCCACTGAGAGAGAGATACTTGTCATATACTTTAAGATGTAGAATTGTAATTAAGGAAAAGAATCTTAGGCTTGGAGAACCTCCATCTCCACCTTTTCCTCTTCTTTCCCAACCTTAATCTGACCCAACAATTCAGCTATCTGGAATATTCAGCTAACCAGAAAATGAATTTCTCAAGCATTCGGAACATAGATTTTTATAGTCCTAGATCCTTCTGTGAGGTGCCTGATGCATTGGAAAGAATCAGGGCTTTGGGTATTATCTGGATGGGGTCCTGTTTCTGTCACTGGCTTGCCGTGTGACCTTAGGCCAGCAGCTTGACCTCTCCTGAGCCTCATCTATGAAATGGGAATAATAATAGCTGCTTCCAAAATATTAACTTCCCTGCTCTGTCTCCCTTAGCCAAATACCTATGTTTGGAAAGAGGGATTCATGTGTTATGATCAGAACCATTTTTATGAAGTCACCAGAAACCATGATGTATGCATTTATGTAATCGCACTTAAGTTTCTAAGCATATTTTATAATTACATCATCTAGAAAGCTCTGCTGTACCTGACCTCGTTATATATTGGCAGCAGTGGGGAGGTGGTGTATGGAGGGGGAGGTTTTTAGCATTATTACCATCTAAAGA
>NW_006442109.1:11520382-11522820 GCF_000325575.1 Pteropus alecto
TGCTTCCAGGGCTGGAAGTGGAGGCCAGAGGCAATAAGGTCTCATGGAATTACCCTTCCTAAGAGCCCTTAGGGCAGAATGGTTAAAGAACTGGACGGGTCAGGAGTTTCACAGAGAAGGACACTAGTCTCAGAAAGGACATGTGTTTGTCTGACACTTCCCCAGTCAGCTCCTGACACCTTAGTGCTCCTTGTTCGCCAGAGTCTGTGTGAAGCCAAGTCAGAGAAGAGTTTTCTCATGCAACTCATTTGCCCTTTCCTGTGCTCAGGATGTATAAGCTGGTTTTATTGGGGAAAGAGATGGCCACAGAGGGAAAAGCATTGACTGCAGCAGTTAATATAACAGGTCCCACCATAATATAAAACCTCCCAACTCAAGCCAGTGAGCTGAGCCCTCTGAAGGTAGCAGTAGCCACAGCATAGAGTGCCTGGTACGTATGAAGCACTCAGGGAATTACATTAGTCTGGTAAATAAATGTGTTTTAAGCAGTGGAAAACTCAGTCAAAAGCTTACTTTGGAAGAATATACAAGAAACTGGTAACGACAGCTGCTGCCTCTGGAGAGAGAGGCTGAGTGGGAGAAGAGAGGGAGGGAAATTTACATTTCACTGTGCACCCTTTTATTCCTTTTGAGTTTGGTACCATGAGTTATCAAAAAAGTAAGTTATATATAAAGAGAAAAATGTAAGCCTAATGTGACTTCCCATTCAGGGAAATGTGTACTGCAGGAGGAGGGAGCAAGCTGGGTCTTTAGAGTCAAACCAACTGACTCCCAGCTAATCCTGCTACTGCCTAGCTGTGTGTCGAAAAACAACTTACCTGCCTTCTCTGAGCCTCATAGTATCTACAATGGGGACGATCATCTCCATTGAATTGTTGTGAAGGTGAAATGTCATAACATATCAACACAGAGACTCACCATGTGTCAGGCACTCTTCTGAACACTTTCAGTCTGTGTATTGACTCATTTTATTCTCAGGACAACCCTATAAGAAGGATACTATTCTTTTCCTCCCCCCCATTTTACAGATGAGGAAACTGAGGCTGAGAGAGACTAAGGAACTTGCTTATAGATTCACAGCCAGAAAGGCCACCTCCTGAGCCTGGCTCTTTCCACCTCCACTCCGCTGCCTTGAAATGTTAGCGTCTTCCTTTCGATAGGGAATTCTTAAAAACGCAAACAATTTCAAGACCTCCCCAAATGTCTTTGTAATGGTGGGCTGAGAGGCTAGTGAGGGCAGTGCTGGTTAAGGAATCAGCAAAGCAAAAGCAGGTAGAGGGAGAAAAGAGAGAAGAGAGAAAGAGAGAGGTTATCAGTTCTAACAAAGTTAAGAATTTTGCAATCAGAAAATGTAGTTGAATTGTAGTATATGCATTTTTTTGTTTTATACTTTATTTCTATTATTTTTAAAAATTTGAATTATATGTTGGAAGAAGATACCATGAGTTCTTTAGGACTCAGGGCCTCAGAACATTAGTAGTATGGAGGAAACTTTAAGGCAGGGTTGCTTTCTCCACACACCTCCCATGGGTCCTAGGCTGAGTCATCTTCTACTTTGTTGATTCTACTTGTGGTATTTGATAGTAGGTGTTTTTATGGTTGACATCTGATTTTAACTTGTTTATGGTCATTTACCTCTTTTTCTTCTAATTCAATCAAAAAGAAAAAGAAAACAATTCCAGGGAATTGAACGCCTAGGCAATTGGGTTTTCAAATTCATTGAGTTTTTATTGCACTTGGAAGAATAATTCATCTGTACTTTCTTAAAAAAAAGATTTTCAAAGTCAGAAATGAGCCTGAATTTATAAGGAGGGCCCATATTGTGCTTTGGCTGAGTTGAAAAGCCTTCTTCACCATGTCTCAGAATGTATTTCCTTTCTATTTCCCCTGCCCATGCCCACCATCTACTCCTACCCAAGGACCGACAGCACCCCACCTGCTTCCCAAACAATCAGGCCACTCATAAGGGGCCTTATGCTCAGCCTGTGCTAAGACAGGGAGCTCCCTCCACTGGAACCAATCCTCCCTTCATGTCCCCCTGAGTGGTCAGTCTGGCAGTGGGCATTGGCTGAAGAAGAGAGGAATCACACAAAGGCCTCATCTCTACCTCCCACCGCCTCTTCTCACTGCAAACCTGCATCATCTCTTCCTGCCTGTGTTCTATCAGAAGCTTTCAGCAGCTTCTCACAGCTCCCCAGGGACAAGCTTAGACCTTTCCCCTGCATCAAGACTCCTCTACATTTGGTCTTTACCAACTTCCCAACATTGGCTTCTCTCCACACCCCACACAGGCCTGATTGCTGAGCAAATCCTGAGTGCTGTCGCCCTGGTTTCTTTCTCAAGTCACTTCCTCTATCCAGTTCACGCCAACCTGTGGAAGTTTTCCTGTCTACTAAGGCACAACACAAAGCCCATCTTCAAGAAAAATTCTTCCCAGC
>NW_006442109.1:11522861-11537712 GCF_000325575.1 Pteropus alecto
TTTCCTTCTATGTCCCCTCCCTCTCTGTCATACGCAGTGTGAATTGATCTCCTTCCTTCATCCACATTCTCATGGGCCTTATACTTTACTTCAGTCTGCTCTGGAATAGAATTCATCATGTTTGCACCAGCTCCCAGTGAGAAACTGTGTCTCTGGAATGCAAGAGCTACCCATTCCTCACTCATCTTCACATTTATCATGGTAGTGGCCCCAGGGTTTTGCACATAGTAGGTTCTCAGTAAATGTCTGGCCCTCGAGTACAGTGACTTGATGGACAGAGTCTTGGCTTTGGCAATGGACAAAACTGAATTTGAGTGCCCCTCTACCTCTCAATAATTGTGTGACTTTGGACAAGTGACTTACTCTCTCTGAACCTCTTAGGTCCAAAACCTATAAAATGTGGGTTATAATAGTACCTACTCCATTGGGTGATTAGGAATGATTGAATAATGTGTGTAAAAGATGTAACTCTTGCCACTCATAAAGTAGGTTTCTAATAAATACGAGGTCCTATGCACACTTTTGGAGCTCTTACTTTTGCCTTGGACCCCCTGGACTGGATATCTGGGGCAAGAGTACTAGAATATTTGCACTGGGATACTAAGATGACCTCCTTTCAAATGGGCCTGGTTACAAAGATATGGCAAAGACTGAAAGGATTCTGAGGAGAGGGGGGAAAGCTGGCAGCCCCAGGCCCTACAGGAGGTGGTCCACACCCTTTCCAACTAAAATGGTCAGACACTGCCCAGGAAAACAGTTTTTCCAATCTCCTTTTTGATACATTAGCACCTACTAGAGACCTTCCCCAAAGTCATCTCCACACCTTAATGTGAGCCTCAGTAATAGAAGAATAGGAAATGCAGCTTGGAATGTAGAGAAAGAACATTTATCAAAGGAATTGGCCAGTGTGTCTGTGTGGCACTGGGAGTGAGGGGAACAGAGGCTCAGGAGGGCAGCACTCTGGAGGCCGAGGGTGTCCCTTCTATTATGGAGACACACACACACGATAGGCAGCTTTCTGATCTTACTTTGGTTTCCAGCCATCCTAGAAAGGGGTGATAGAGGACAGGGTATAATGTGGGGTGGGGAAGGGTGGGTGGAAACAGCAATATCCTCTTTTTGGCCGCTCTGGTTCTCAGTGCATATTATTAAATGGGTGTTTTGATACATTTCAGTCTCCTGAGAATTTGGGCGAGGCCATCAGCTCTTCTCAGGGCCGAGCTCCCTAGAATAAGCTGATCTACTTTCTTCTGTACACCATCCCAAACAGCCTGGGTCCCTGTGATGAGGCAGTGTTGTGGGATTGGAGGTGGTGGTGATACTAATTTGTGGAGTAGTCATTGTGGGAAGATTCAAATGCCATGTGGTAACCTTTCCCTTGGAGACAGGATCCTGGACTAGGATCTTGGCACTTGAGTGACTTTTGGTGACCACCTAGTCAAATCCACCCTTTTACAGACAAGGAAACTGAGACTTAAAGAGGCCAAGCCAGTTCATAATGTATGCATATGTCAAATCACCACCGTGTACACTTTAAATATCTCATACTTTTGTCAATTATACCTCAATAAAGCTGAAAAAATAAATTAAAATTAAAATTAATAAAAAAGAGACCAGAAGGAAAACTCAGGTTTCCTCATCCCATCCTTAGTCCAGGGTTTTTATCCTCTTTCTCTACGCTAGCCCCATAAAGACATTTTGGTGTGGTATGATGTAGGTGTCACCACATGGCTGAAAGTGTGACTAAAAAGTGTGAATCTTACTTGTTCTAATCTTAAATTGGAGTCCTAACTTACTCTTTGCCTGACTCCTAGCTTCTCATTCCCGTGGGTGGTCGGAGGGAGGGGACACTTGTGCACACGGTGTCTGGATTCACATTCTGACAGCATCTTTGAGTGGAGTTGTGGAAAGTCCAAGATGTGAGAGTTTGTCTTGATTAGTATGTTCTTTTGGGTACTGAGTGAGCAGGCATTCTTTTTCCTTCCCTAAAAGCTCTCTAGCCTCTTTAAGCCCCAAGAAGGCTGGTGTGCAATGTGACACCCCTGGGAGGTAGCACCTGGCACCTCTCCCTGGAAAAGGAACAGACTAAATGAAAAACTGACAGTAACTCATGTGGGTTCAAAAAGAAGCATAAGTACATGAAGCTAGCATGGGTATGACCAATGGAAAGACTAAAGGAAGGGAGATATTAAAAAGACTGATGAAACTCACAAGAGGAAATTCATTCACTTACTCAAGAGATCTTTAATTGAACACTTAATTAAATCAGGTACAGTTCTAGGCACCGGGGTAATCAGACCAAGAAGGGTACAGAGACCCTTGCAAATGATCCAGAAAAGGAAAACTCAAAGTCATGGACAGATCCTCAGTTAAATGGACAGCAGGAGGAATGAGGTCTTGAAAAATTTGTCAGAGACTTCAAGAAGATTACACCTGCTCAGATAACATTTTTTAAAACCTGGAAGAAAGGAGCCAGACGGAGATGCAATTTGAGAGCCTCTATAGCACTCTAAAGACCAAACCAAAGTGTTTGCACTGCATGCTGGGATAATTCATTCACTCAGCAAGTACTTTACTTTGCACCTTCTAATTCTCTGGCTACATCAGGCTCTTTGCTGTTCCTTGCCTCCACCAGATACACTCCCCAACCCTGACTTTAATATATCAGTGTCTTCTCCTTTTGAGGGCTCCCCTCAATGAAAAGCACCATTTAGTAGATATATAAACAAGCTGAAAATGCTGTTACAGGAGAATAAATAATATTCTAGTGACAGCCCTGTCTAATTCATCTTTGTACCTCAGTGCCAGGCACTTAGTAGGCATTTAGGAGATGTTTGGTGAATAAATAAATAGCATTGCTAGACACCGAGGAGACCAAATTTTTAAAATAAAAAATTGTTACCATGATAGCTTTGTAAAAAATTCATTTAAAAATGTTTTAAAACCCATTGGAAAAAAAGAAACAAAAAACTAAGTGGTTGAATGATGGAATTATGGGAGATTTTCTTTTCTCTATTTTTCCCATTTTGTGTACTATAGCAACATTTTTTATAATGAAAAAAAGTATATTTTAGTCCACCCCTGCCTCACTTCCCCCCCTAAAAAAATTCATGAGAATTACAACTTACTACCTAATATTGTGCCATATAAATTATAAAGATTGAGAAAACATGACCTAAATTTCATAGTGCAACCAAATAAAACTTATGACTGCATTATTCTGATGTGTTTGATGATAAGGCATGATCACTGTAGCCTGGTATAAACAAGAGTTCTCATAAAACACTTTGATTAGTATTACTTGAAACAGCCTAACTGGGCCTTTTGTCAGAGCGCTGGGGGAAAGGAGACGGAAACTGGTCCAAGGGGATGTGACTCTGCTGGCCTCACTAGAGACTCTACTTTTCTGGCAGAGACTGTCAGGACCTAGGAGCTCTGGGAATCTTGGTTTGACAGATGTGTAGCCCTCCAAGTACTGGCAGCAGAGCAGGGCAATAAGTGGGGCTGCTCCGGCTTCATAAAGGAGATTTTCACCCTAACAGGAGTGGCACTCAAACCCCAAACTCTCCTTTCCTTCCCCTCCCAGGGTCAGCCTTCTAGGTATGAGAAAGCCCATAAGGATACTGCCTGTAATGTCATCAATAAAACTTTATTTGAGCAGCGGGACCACTGCCTTTTAGAAGGCTACAGGGACATATTTATTCACACTACAAATACTTACTGAGAACCTACAGCGTGCCAAGCACAAGCAAGGTCTTATATGTACATATTATTTCTTCTTTTATCAACATTTTGTAGATGTTATTATCTCCATTATATAGATAATGAAACAAGCTCAGAAAGGTTAAGGAACTGTCCCTAGGTCATACATTTAAGTAAACCGTGGGAATGGGGTGGAAGGGGAAAGTGGAAAGGAAGGGAGGTAGGAGGAAGCCAAACTCGGCTCTATCAGACTTGGAAATCCCACACTTGGTGCTGCCACTTAACACTGCAACAAAGCAGAGATTTCCAGACTTGGCATTTAAAGTCTATATGAGCATCAACATCAATTCTGGGTCTCAGTCTCTTTGTTTATATAATTAAAGGGCTTAATTTTTTCAAGTGTCCTTACAGTGCTAGGTTCTTTATCACAGTGTTTCCTATTGCCTTTTTAAAAGCTCTGCTGGACAATTCCTCCTGGCCTCCCAAGCAGAACAACACCAGGACTCCGGTCTCGCCTAGGATCGCCCCCTAGAGGCCATTAGTGGTGCTGCGGGAGCCAGGGCTCCGGGTGAGAGTACAGGCAACCAACAGACTAACCAACATAATGACACCGCCCAAGCCAACTTTAATTACTTTACTTTAAAAAAAAAAAAAAAATAGAGTTAGAAAGCATTCTTACAGCCCTTCCCACACTCAGCAGAGCAAGGCTACTGGAACATTTAATGATGGAGAGCATTTGTAGCCTTAGGAACTACTGGTTCTGAATCATTTTAAAATTGGATTATATTTTACTTCCTGTACCTCAGTTTCTTTTAAGCTTTATAAAGCCACTTATTGAGCCAATGCTGATTATGCAGGGATGCTGAAATGTGATTATAGAACAATTCATTTGTCTTTACGTATTTTTATCACATTAGTCAATTTTTGGTCAGGTAATACATGTACATGGTACAAAATTCGAAAATCATTAGAGTTTTCAGTAATTATCGTATGATTCAGCAATTCCTCTCCTGGGCATATACCCCTCAAAAACTGAAAACAAGCATTCAAACAAAAACTTAGACATGAATTTTCATAACAGCACTATTCACAATAGCCCCAAGGTAGAAACAACCCAAATGTCATCAACTAACAATAGATAAATGAAATGTGGTTTACCTACAATGAAATATTACTCAGCTATAAAAAAAATGAAGTTCTCATACATACTATTACTTACTTGGTTGGACCTTGAAAACATTATGTTAACTGAAAGATGCTAGGCACAAAAGGCCACATATTATATTATTCCATTAATATGAAATATCCAGAAGATGCAAATCCATAGAGATTTTCTTATCTGCAGGTTGATGATTTCCAGGGTCTGGGAGAAGGCAGGTAATGGGAAGTGACTGTTAATGAGTATGGGGTTTCCTTTTGGGAGCCATGAAATGTCTGGAACTAGATAGTGGTGATGGCTGTGCAACATTGTGAATGTACTAAATGTCACTGAATTGTACACTTTAAAATAGTTAAGATGGTCAATTTTATGCTATGTGTATTTTACCATTATATGAATAAGTAAATACAATATATTCAGTAAAAAGTAAGTACCCCTTTCTCCAGGTCCCCTTTCTGAAGACAAAAACAACTATTAGCTTTCTTCTCTGTCCTTCCAAAGAGTATTATTGTGTGTACATATGCATACATATGTGTATAGTGTTTATATTATTATATATGTGCTTATATTATATATGGTATTTATATATGCATATATGTGGAAAATATATATTCTTTCTCTTTTTTTTTGGACACAGATGGTGACATCATTCCGTAACTTGCTTTTTCCATTTAAATGGTTTTGGATGGTTCTAAGTCAGTATGTGGTCTTTTTAACAGCTTTTGATCTTTCCAAAATATTAAGTGAACAATATTATCATGGCATTATAGTTTTAATTTTTATTTATTTTCTTATGAATGATATTGAGCATCATTTTATGTATTAAGACCCATTTGTATTTTCTTATCTGTGAATTTTCTTTTTCATATACTTTGCTTATTTTTATGTGGGGCTGTTGGTGTTTTTCTTTCATTTGTAGGTGGTCTTTATAAATTAACATTCTTAGCTCTCTATAATATGAATTCCAAATGTATTACCCAACCGTCTTTTGGTGCCCCCCCAACAACTACATAACCAGATGCATTAATTTTCAGTGTCTGAATTACCTAGCATGGTTTCTGTTTCTGCTTTCCTGACCAGATCTTGATTGATACATTTGGGAATTTTTTTTTTTAGTCATTATATAAGGTTACTGATTAAAAGGCTTCAGGCAGGATAACTAGGCAGAGACCTCACTGTTTATTAGATAAACTTCAACTCTCAATCTCTCAACGCTGTTTTCTTGGACAAGTTTCTCCTGAGAAGAAACCTCCAGTCTCCTGCCTGCTCTTTGGGAGTTAAGCTAGGGAAGAAATTAGGGAGGTGGCACTGGCAAATGGTGACACTACAAAATGGGAAAAAATTTTGGAAAAAAATTTATATTTGGTATCTCAAAAAAATATTAAAGCACTACATGGAAAATCTATGTTCAAGACCAATAAGTTTCCTGGGTAAGGCCTTTGGAGGTATCACTGTATGAGTAATTATTGATATAAGTGTGTGTTTGAAGTACAGGCATAGCATATATCCTTCACTACACACCCTTCTTAGCTCAGCCATCTCTGGCCACTGTAAAGCTACCACTTATGCCTATACTCTGAAAGGTATACTGTAGAGAACCCATGTATGTGTCTCGGAGGTGGTGGTAGTGTGGTGGACAGGGGAGCCCTTTGGGAAATGATACTGTTCACAGGAATCCTGGGTCTACTTCCCTACAGCTTTTAGGATTTTGTGTTTACGAGGATCATTTTGGTGATTTGTTTGGCCTCTATAAAGCTCTCAATTGTGCCTTCTTCCCTTTTAACAGGGAATTAGATATGTGGGAAGATTTTGCTTTGAAGTGTTTTTAATCTAGCAAGAAGGCTCAGTTTTAAACACAAAATGTACTTGTTTTAGCTTTCTAATCTCAAACTTCCAAAAGGAAGATCTTTCATAAATTTGCTAAATTCTCTGTGAACTTGTGTTTATTAAAAGCCTCTGTTTGCAAAGTATTTAGCTGGTGACATAAACATCGTTTTAAAACAGGAAGTTAGCTTTTAATCGTTAGTCTGAAATTAAGTGCTTCAGAAAATAAAAAGGCCTCAGCCTGAGAATTTAAAGTCACAACAGGAAGTTAGGTGACTCTGGTTTTGCCTCTCTATTCACAGCCTCTGACATATTCATTCATTTGTCCATCCTTAAATACCTACTTTGTGCATGGCCTCATTTAACTCTCTAGTTTATACCAATCAAATGATCTACTCAGTCAAAAGGCAAGAACTCTTATAAGCCATAGACTTCCCATGTACAAAGATGAGGAAAAGAGGCTTTATTTTCACTACTGTGAAATATTCCATTGTGTGAATGAACCATAATTCATTTATTCATTCTCCTGCTGATGGATGATGTTGAGGTTGTTTCTAGTTTTTTCTATTACAAATGATACTGCAATAAACAATCTAGCACATCCCTCCTGGTGCCCATGTGCAAGTTTCACTGAGGCGACAGTTCCCAGAGTGTGATCTAAGGACCCATGTGGGTCTCCAAGGCCCTTTAGGTACATATTTATCTTTAAATGGTAAATCTCATAACCACTGAGAGTTAAATTCAGCTTGCTGTGATTTATATAAAACTCCATCCAAAAAAACCCTGGCACCATTTAAGTATGTATAGCTCAGAAATGCATACATATTTGCTAAAACTGAAAACAAAAAATCGAAGGCAATATTAAGCTCAAAATGCAGAATATTTCCTTTTTGTGAGGAGGCAAGGGCATAGAAGGCAGGAGACAGATTGGATTAGTTCTTAGGTAGAATGTTTTGTAGCGGGAGAAGGAAACTACTCTTTAATGTTCTTTTAGCTGGTCTAATAATAGATATGAGACAGGTTAATGTGAAAAAAGACAAATTTAATTACATATGTATGCATGAGAACCCCACATACATGTGAAGTTCAGAGTTAGAAAGGTAAAATGAGGTATACATGACTTCCTGAGCTAGGGATGAGTTAAAGTGCCTTGGGGCTTCCATAGATCACTGTAGGACTATAAGAAGAGTAAATGTTTAGTAATTAGCAGTTTGCTCTGCCACATAGGTAGGTCAGAAAAAGGTTACTTCTGGTGATAACTCTTATAGGCAAGTGGGCAAGGCCCCTAATTTAAATTCTTTTAAGGGAAAGGTAAGAGTTTCTTGTGAGGTGAACCCCCAGGGTCTCAGTTGCCTTTAGTTCAAAGTAATCTGTATACCACAGAGGCACATCTTGGCATGACTCATTCTGAACTACAGTTTATTATTATGCTTTATAATTTATAGACATGCTACATTTTTCTTTTATGTGTATTAAGTATTCTGTCATTTTTTTTTTATTTACTAAAAATAAGGAAGAAACAGTTTCTGCCCTCAGGGGTTCCCCGTCTGCTGCTGAGGAAAGAATGGAAAGAAAATCATACTCCTCTTCCCTCTGGGTTTCAACCAATTGAGAAATAGACCCAGGGCTAAGTTGTTGGCAAAGTTGGATTTCAGAAAGTGGAGGCCATATGGTTTTCTCTTACTTTCTCATCTGATCCAGGTGGTCAGAAGCAAACCCAAGGTTCCCTGCTGACCTCTCTCCCCAAGTGGCAGGGCCTACCTGATGGAGAAAGAGGCCGGAGAGAAAACACTGTTGGGAAAAGGAGGGAGGGAGTGGAGTGGAAGCGCCCTGAAAGAAGCACGCCCCAAACTATTGGGGTACAGAGCAGGAAGTGAGAAATGCTATAAGAGAGCCAAGAGCAAGTGAGCAGTCTAAGGCAGAGTTGTTCACAGCTAACAGTGCGATGGAAAGCTTCCTGGAGAAGGCCACAAACATTCTGCCACCCCATAAAAGATGGCTGAGATCTGGGCCAGTAGGGGAGAAATGGTGAATATTAACCCAAAAGTTGAAGTAACAAGATCACTCAGGGGGCTGAGGTCTGAGTGAGGGCTTCTGTGAGCGTCATAGGACAGAACTGGCTCTTCTTCACGGGCTAAGGGTGTGTCACCTGAAAGCAAGCACAATAGAGGGGTCATTAGTCTGGGCGAGTGAAGGTATGCGGGGGAGTAGAGTGTGTGTGAGGGGGGTGGAGCTGTCTAGGAACATGGAGAACTCCCTGCCTTCTTCTCCCCAGGTAGGAGAGAATCCTTCCAGCTGCTGATTCCTGGGCAGGCACAGAGAGACCCGAGGCAGCACGGGGATCTTGCTCTGACACGGGGTCCCCATCTCACCCCCACCAGAGACAGGAGACCTAGTGGCTTGCCAGCTGCTTGACTTTGAGCAGGAGCAAGATATTAATGCCTACCTCACAGAGTTGTTATGAGGATTAAATACTGTTAAAGAAAATGATGCACAGGAAACAAGATCCCGACACATTGAATGTGACTCTTCTTGCGCCCATTTGCAAATAAGGACTCTGGGTTTGGCAATTCTCAGCTATTTTCAGGGCAGGGACTTATCCATAGAGGGCAGGTTCATGAGTTACACTGATCATTTGACATCATTAATTCTCTCATGTTTCTAATAGTTACATTTTCCCCTTAATGTTCTGTAGAGTGATTCCTACTCTGGGTCTATGCTCATTCACACCCAGGCTGAGCTCATATCCAGGCTCTCTCTCACACTCTTGACTTGAAAGCCAGTCGTTTACCACGGGGAATGACTAAGAAACCAGAGTGGACCCACAGAGCAAAGAGCTGAGAAACCTTCCAAACTACCAGAATGGGCCCCAGCTGTGCCGGCCTTCTCCAAAATACTGTGGCTTCAACAGGGCTGCTTTTAAGGGGCCAATGGATCTTATTTTCAAGGCTAGTTTACAGTTCATTTTGGTTTGAGTCTATTTAATTAGATTTAATTCCTTTCAACTGTTAAGTGGCAGGTGCTGGGCAAGGCTAGTGTGTTTAGATTGCTCAAGCTCTGATCCCCAGAAAACAACTTGTTAAGGATATAATTGCAGAAATGGAGTCTAATTCACAGATATTTTAACTGGGACAAGGGGTGGAATGAGAGGGACTTGGAGGCTGAGTTTTACTATTATTGAAGAGTCTAGTTCTCTGCCTGTCGTGCTGAGACCTCTGAGCTTCACCAGGGAGAGGGAGAATTAATTCATGTCTCACTGCAAACCGGCCATGCCACACAGAACTGCTCCTCCACTGTAGTTTAGAAACGTGTGTTTGTGTCTCTCTGCAGCTGGAAAAGGAAAATCAAGGGAAAAAATGCAAATCAAGGAGGAAAAACAAACATAGTTAAAGCTGTTCCTCTCAGCATTCTCTCAACTGGCAATTTCCAATTCTGACATCTTGGTTAGTTTTTAATACCTTGAAAATATATCTTTATGTATTTTGAGTAAGGCATGTAGATCATAAGACTGTATGGGAAGAGTGATATATATCAAGGGTAGCTGATGAAAAGAAAATGAGTTAAGCTAGTCAATTGCAGGAGAAACTATACATGTCAGCAGGACCTTACAAAGAGAGACAAAGAAGATGAAGAAAAAAATTCCAGCAGGACTGAAGAATGTTTACATTCTTGCAACCACAAATTGAAGTGAGCTCAGAACCCAGTGGGAGTTCAACAAAATAGAGTTAAGGTTGAGATGTAGGCTGATCTGTGCATATTCCCCTTTTGGTTGCCCTGGCAATGAAAAGCGTGCCTTGCAGTAATGAAATCAGATTGAGAAGAAATCCACAAGCGCAAGAGAGTTTGTGGTTCTACACTTGCTATTTCTCCCTTCGATTTTGGCCTAGTGAAAGTAGAAGACAGATAAGGTAGTTGTGAATGCCTGTGGCTGCCCCTTTTACGCACCGGCACCGGCCTGGCAGGATACTTCAGGAACCCAGGACTTGAAATATCAGGAGCTTAACCTCCTGAAGTCCCTCCCACCTGAGGGATCAGAGACTTACACCAGCCCTATCACTCAAGTGGAGTTAGAGAGCCTGAGTTCACTCATTAGCTAGCTAATTCTTGAGCATGTCATGGAGATGTCATGGAGAAGACAAAATGAATGAGACGAGACCCATTTTCCCAAGGGGAGGGGAAAGCAGATTCATGTACATGATTAGTTGTGATATAAGCCACATTAAGGTGGGTAAACAAAGGACTATGAGGAACTCTTTTTCTCTCCAGTATTCTTTTTCTTATATAGTTCATGTCTTTATAGAAAAAAAAACTTAGCAAATATGAAAATAAACAAAAGGAAAAAAATTAAAATCACCTCCATATATCCCACCATTAACATTTTGGAGTATATAATTTTCAGACTTTTATCTTATGCAAATATGTGCATGAGTTCAAGACACATATGTGCTCTATGTAGATATATATTTTTTCTGAAACAATTCTATTGCACATAGGATTTTACCTTTTGGCATCTCACAACTCTCCATGAACATCTTTTCAAATAACATATGTTAGCATCAATGTATTTAATATCTGCATTGCATTCATTATTTGATTTTAAAATAATTTAGCTAACCAAGGTGGAGAGACAGGGGGTTCCTGTCTATTCCCTCAAGCCAAGTGATGGGGCTCCAATGGTGATGTGCGGAGAAACTGATACATATTTCTACAGTTTTCAGAGCCAGCATTGGTGTCAGATCCTGCCTAAGAAATCTGCAGAGGTCCCCAACCTTTTTGGCACCAGGGACCAGTGCTCCTAGGAGAATCTAATGCCTAATGACCTGAGGTGGAGCTGAGGCGGTGATGCTAGCTCTGGGGAGCGGCCGCAAATACAGATGAAGCTTTGCTCACTTGCTCCCTCGCCCACTGCTCACCTGCTGTGTGGCCAGGGGTGGGGGTGGAGGTAGGGGTTTCCTAACAGTCTACAGACCTGTAATATCTGGGGCCTCAGGGTTGGGGACTCCTAATCTAAAGGGCAAATGCAGGCTGGCCGGCAGCTGATGGACAAGATAAAAGAGAGGGGCTGTGTTAGGATCAGCCTGTACTCCCAGGGTTGCTGGGTTGAGGATGTGTGACCATTTCCTGTGGACTGAACCAGAAACAATTTGCTTGGTGATTACATTAACATAAAGGTTACAGCGGGTAAAGGAGCTCAGACTTTATTTCCATGCTAATGAGCACCCTTTGGGAGGCCGAGGAGGGGAATGAAGCTGTCAGAGCCTTGCTGTAGGAGATGAATCTGCTAATTGTGTGTAAGACAATGGAGGGAAGGGAGACAAGAGGACAGGAAGGCAGTTCAGAGGCTGTTATTGAAGTCTGAAGACAAATGTTCCTTTTTTTCCAGAGGAGTTAGAGGATCTGGGTTCAAGTCTAACCTTTACCATCAATGAACTTCACTTTCCTAAACTTTACCCTCTCATGGGTAACAGGGCATAAAACCAACCCCAAGGGGTGATGAAAATGCCTTGGAACTTGCTAAAGGTGGTGGTTGCACAACTCTGTGAACACCAAGTGCCACTGAATTGTACACATTGTAATAGTTAATTCTATGTTATGTGAATTTCACCTCAATTGAAAAATAAAAACAAAATAACCCCAAGGGTTGTTGTTGTGAGGGTTAAGTGAGTCTGGTGGATTTGTTTTTATAGTCACACTTGAGCGGGCAAACATGAAACTACCTTTATTCCCCAAATTGCATTAACCCTTCTCAGCCTGGATCCCTCCATAGGCTTAGAGCAAGCAACTTATTTAGGTCTCTTTAAGGTTTTCCAGACTTGTAGTTCAGTCTGGTTATTACAACCTCAGTCACTATGCAGTTTATAATTTCGATACAGGCACACCTTGGAGATTTTGTGGGTTTGGTTCCAGCCCCCTGCAATAAAGCTAGTATTGCAATACACGGAGTCATAATCTTTTTGCTGGTGGAGTGTCTTGTCTTCAATTCGTAAAAACTACAACATCTGTGAAGTGCAGTAAAGTGAAGCACAGTAAAACAAGGTGTGCCCGTGTCCTCCCTCCTCCTGGTCCTGCTGCTTCTGCAGAGTGGACCTGCGCCTGGCTGCGCAGGGTATAGGTGAGGGAGGAGTGAATTGAGAGGAGACGTGTGATGGCCTATTGATGACAGTGAGAAATCTCATAACTGGTTCACAGTAACTTTTCTAAGGCTTCCCTTGCCTGAACCTTCACCATCTGGCTCCTGCCCACAGCCTCAACCAGGTGCTGCTGGGATGAGAGGGCCACGTTCTCCACTTGCTCCAATTAGGGGTCCGTCCACTGAAGAGAAACCTTCAGTGTGGGTGCTGTACGAGGTTCCCCTGGGCAACATTCAGCCAGGTGCCACCATGGAGGACCTCAGAGGGGCAGCCATGTCTGGGATCGGGGTCCGGTTGTATCCCCATTCCCAAGCTCCTCTTGGTGCTAGCTCAGCTGGGTCACTGACTACTCAGGCAGCCTGAAGGTTCTCTACTCCCCTCCCCCACCGCCCAACTAATGTCTAGCTTTGCTTTGAAAATTCCTTCCCATGTCCTCCTCCCAGTTCCTGGTCCCTCAGCTGCCTAGGGGGAAGCCATTCTGTTAAATTCCAATCCACAGCTTGCTTTCTCACTCCACTAGTTACGAGACACATTTAAATCTCCTCCCCCTCTGGCTTCATGCTCAATTTTTCATTGATTCCAGGCTAACATTTTCTTTTAGTGACTCGACATGATAATGCATGTGGTTTATGGCTCCTCCCTCACTTGTCCCCAGCCCGTCACAGTCATTACATGATAGATTCTAGAAAACTAACCATTGAGAAAAAAGGGATAGCAGAGAGAGAAAAATAGATATTCTTAACTTTTGTCCCCACGCCAGCCCTTGTCAGCTGAACACATACCTATCAGCCTCTGAGAAGCTTGCTTGACAGCACTTTAGACATTCTGGCTCCTCTAAAGGGAGCTGTCAATGAAGACAGATAAAAAAAGAGCTTTTCAGATTGGAATGGAAGAGTTCTAGAGGCCTGTCTCAAGCCTCTCTTGCCCAGCTAAAGCTAAACATGCTAGCAACAGCGAAATCACAGTATGTATAAAAAATGACTGTTTCCTCTACCTGCAGTAACCTCCTCTTTCTCTTCTCTGTGTGAGGAACTCCTACCTATCCTTCCAAGGCCAGCTCAAGGGCTGTATTTTGGGGAAGTCTCACCCACTTCCTGAGGGACTGTTAGTTAGCACCCCCTCCTCTGTGTGCCCCGTGAGGTGTGCCAGGGGTCCATGAAATGTCAGGTGTGGAAGGACAAAAGGCTTAGCATGGCACCCTTCCTCTCTCTCCCTTGCGAAGGTCTCTGGACATTGTGCGAACAGGCACTCTAAGTTACAAAGCACCACATTAAAAATAATATGTATCTGTCTGGATTTAGTTAGTTGCTTATACCTATTCTTGAACTGTGAGCTCTTTGATGACAAGGATGCTTTATTATTTTTTTAAAAAGTGTAGCCTCAACACCTTACACAATGCTGGGCGCAAAAGTAGGCACCTGACAGATGTGCTGAGCAGGGAAGCTGCTTTCCATAGGCCCCTAGCCTGGCCGCGAAGGCTGGCACTGGCTCTTGAGAGCAGTACAGCAGTTAGCTTGGCCTGCATTGAGGCCCTGACTGGCTTCTACCTCTTCCTTTGAGACTCCTGTGATCCTCTTTGCCTTCTCCTCCTCCCACTTGCTCACCCGGCACTTGACCATGACCTCTTTCCTCAGCTTCTCCTACCACTCCCCTGGCAGGTCCACTCAAACTGGACCTGCAGTCGCTTCTCTAGCACTGACCAGTGCATGACTGACCCAGGTTTTGTTTTATTAAGCCAGGCTTTGGGCCTCATGTGTGGCCCAAAGCTCAATAAATTTATATCAGAGTTAGAACATCGATGTGAACTGACAGGCCAGAGGAAGTGGAAAGAGCACTGGCAGACCTAGGGCAAGACCCTGGCTCAGCTACTGACTAGCTGTGTGACCATGACCAGTTGCTGAACTTCTTAGAATCTCAGTTTTCTCATCTGTACATGGATATTAAACCACACACACACACACACACACACACACGCACGCACGCACACACGCACGCACGCACACACGCACGCACGCACACGCACTCTCATAGGGTC
>NW_006442109.1:11537853-11563174 GCF_000325575.1 Pteropus alecto
CACACACACACACACACACACACACGCACACGCACGCACGCACACGCACTCTCATAGGGTCACAGAGAAGAGTTAATAACTATGACACATATAAAGCTTCTGGCCTTGTGCCTGACACATGGCAGATTCTCGGTGTCAGTTTCCTTTCTTTTTTCCGCTAAGTTTCTTCCAAGTTTAAAAGTCTGTGAGCCTTCGAAACATATGTTCTTGTGTTAAACTACAACTTGGGAAGGTCACCAAGCTGCTAAAAATTTTATCTTCCCAGAGGAACAAGGAACTCAGGCAACCTCTGTGTCCCACATCCCCCTGGAATAGACTTCACACCCTCAGTCCAAAGTCCTACAGATTGGTTAGGGCTGTTGTAGGTGTTCAGAGCTCACAAATCACACTCGATAAAGTAGATGAAAACAGGATCAGTTCTCAGAGAAGCAATGAGTGAGCGAAAGCTCGGGGAGGCCTGGGAATGACCCTGGGACTGAGAGGTAGGACTGTGACCTGAGAGTAGATGGGAGCAACTAAGAGCGAAGTGTTCAGCCAGGAACACTCCGTGCTTACTTGTCAGGGCGAAGCCAGCAGTCTCCAACACGGACTCCTGTGAAAACAGAGAGGAAGAACTGAGGCAGAGCTTGCCTTTCCCCTCTTCTTCAGACAGATTCTAGACTGAACAGAAAGGTGGCAGCAGTGGAGGGGGAAGTAGCCAGGAGAGTCAATTGGCTGCTATCCCTTTAGAGCAGTGGTTCTGAGAGGGGTTCCAGGACCAGCGGCATCAGCAACACCTGAGGTTGTTAGAAATGCAGATCAGCAGGCCCCACCTACTGAATCAGAAACTTGGGGTGGGCCCCAGATGCTTGTATTCTAAATAAGGCCTCTGAGTGATATCGATGCTTGCTAAAGTTTGGGAACCACAGACTTGGTGGGTGCTTTTATTAATTTGCCTGAAATTTCCTATGTTGAAGTGGTGAGAGATGGCCAAACACTGGAATGGTCAGAACCTTGAGAGACAAGAAGATCTGAGTTCAGACTCTGGCTCTGCCCCTAAGCGGCTGTGTGACCTTGGACAAATCTATCAACCTCTCTGATTTCTTCAAGTGTAAAATAATCTGCCTTGCAGGAGTAGGTGGTTAGGTTTAGAGAGAATGGATGGAAAGCATTTAACAGGGTGCCTGGCATATAGTAGATGCTAATCATCACCACCATCATCACCACCATGACTAGGAAGAAGCCCTTGGGTGAATAAGAACCATAGATGCATCTAAGGAAAATCATCAGGCCACACAGGGAGCATCTTCCTCCATGTGTGTTAATATGGTACTCAGAATGTTCTGTCATCCAACTCATCACCTGGCTACATCCTCATTTAGCTTGGAATGACAAAGATAACAACTGCTTTCAAATTTGATGAGAAACAAATTTCCCTTTCTAATTTGGATATACCAGTGAAACCCCAAGGAGAAAATCTCTCTCACTATACTATAACCAAGACATTTTCCCATCCTACCTACTCTCCCTTTTCCTTTTAGATAAGTCCCTCAGGTGCACAGTAGCACTGGACAAATATTTGTTGAGTGTTGAATGAACAGATTGACTCAATTTGATTTGAAAATGCCCAACTGTTGTGCAACATAAGGAAACAAATTTGTGACCAAGGCTTTTAGCTTCCTGGGCTGGATATGTGGCAGGACTGGCCATAATACTCACATGAGTAAGACATTGAATTCTAGCGAGATCAGGCACTGAGGGAGATCAAGTCAGCCAGGACAGGGGATGTAGATGGTTTTCTGAATTTAGCAAAGGCTTTTTGTGATGAGATGGCTAGTGGCCCTCAGTCCCTGGCTGTCCACATGTCCACTTCTGCTCCACCCTCTAATCCTTACCCTTGCTGATGAGTCAGTTGCCCAATGGCCCGTATAATGCAGACCAAACTGGAATCAAAGCAGCGAAACTAGCCTGCAGTTTGCCTCCGGGGGGCGTAAATGTAAACATTGCCCATCTGGTTCTGGCTGAAAGGCATTAAATCGAGCCCTCAGCATCTTCTTTCACCCCCAGATGCTGCAGTCATCACCTTGGGTGCCTCCCTGCTTCTTTCCTGATCTCCATTCATCCTCCCCACTGTGTACAACATATATCTTATCATTCACTGCCCACTTGCCACTTACAGGATGAAGTCCCAATGCCTTGGCAGGGCATTCAAGGTCCTTGGCAATTTGGCCCCAACTTACACGTCCAGCTTTATGACCTACAGTCAGTGTCTTGGCCACACCTAACTCCTGCCTGCTACAGCCCCCTGCTCTTTCATACTTCCCAGCCACCGACTGAAAGGCCTTTCCTCCTGTTGTCTGCCTGGAGAAGCTTGACACCTCTTCCCAGAAGCTGCTCAAATGCAGCTTTCTGTGAAGTGGTCCCGCCAACACCCAGTGGCTTCCTGCATGCTTTCTGAAGTCTTTACTTGGCCTGGCATTCCCTTTTCCTCCTTTTCCAACATACAAATTCCTAGTCTTCAGGAATTGGCTCTACTATTGCTTTAAAATAATAATAATAATAATAAAAATTTCTTAATATAATTTCAGACTTAAAGGGAAGTTGCAAGGACAATATGAAGAATTCTTATATATCTTTCACCCAGATTCCCCAAATATTAAGGTTTTGCCACATTATCCTTAATCTTATCTACCTATCTATCTATCTATCTATCTATCTATCTATCTATCTCTCTATCATCTATCAATCATCTATTTATCTGATATATAATTATATTTTTTTCAAAACTATGAGTTATTTGCAGACATTATACTTCTCTACTCTTTCAATGTGTATTTTTTCTAAAACCAAGGGCATTCGCTTACATAATTACAGAACAATTATCAAAATGAGGAAATTAGCTTTGATACAAACTATTATCTAATAAACAGATCTTACTCAGATTTCACAAATTAACCCAATAAAGTTCTTTATAGCAAAAGAAAGTCCCTTTGTACTGCATTTAGTTGTCACCTCTCTTTAGTGTCTTTAACCTAGAATAGTTCATTGGTCTCTTTTTTTTTTTTTTTGTCTTTCATGATAATTGACATTTGTAAAGTGTGTAGGCAGTTATTTTATGAAAAGTACCTCATTCTGAGTTTGTCTGATCTTCCCTCATGATGAATTCATGTTGTATAGATTTGGTCAGGTTATCCCAGAGGTGATGCTCTATTCATTTTTGTGTCATAGTAGGAGGCATATGACATTGCTTTGTCCCATTTCTGGTGATGTTAACATTGATCGCTTGGTTGATTTGTCGATATGTCTGACTCCTCCCCTGGCCCATGAGTCCCTTCTCAAGGTAAAAGAGGGACTCAGCCTAATTCATCCTGGCACCTGGTAAATGAGGATGTGGAGATGCAGAGAGGTGAGGAATAAACACCGACTGAGCCCCTCCCGTGTGCCTGGCTCTGTGACTGCTTCTCAGCTAAGCCTCACAGCAACCCTATAATTTAGTGGTTGTTGTGCTCATTTTAAAGGTGTGCTCATGGAAGATGAGTAATTTGTCTAAGGGCACTTGACTGGTAAGTTGCAGATCCAGATTCAAATCCAGGTCTGTTTGCCACTTCCCATAACACTAATGGCCTGGAGACAATAGACAGTCAACAACATTCACTGTTTTGAATGGATGTTTAAAACGATTTCTAAAAGAAAAATGTAAGACCAAGACCATCAAAAAACTTAATACCCTCCTATATCAGTGAGGTGGTTTTTATTCATTTATCCTTTCAACAAATACTTATGGTGGGTCTACTATGTACTAGGCAGCGTTATAGATAGTAGGGATATAGTAGTGAACAAATAGCTTACATCTTGTGGGACTCTGCAAATACCAGCAAATCCAGCTAAAGTGACTTGAACGGTAACAAGAAGGCCAACTGCAGAGCAAGCTGGTTGATTGATTGAGCAGCTCAAAGATGTCATGGCTAAGATTTGTGCTCTCTGGAATTCTCTTAGCTTTCTTTTGGGGGATACAAGATGTTTGCCTTACTTTCAAGCAAGACATCCTCAAAGGAAACAAAAGGGACATTCCTGTCATGGTCCCTTTATATGAAAAAAGAAAGTCTTACTAGAATCCTCCCAGCTGACTTCCCTCCCACGTTATTGGCCAAAGGAGATCACCAGACCATGCCTAAATCTATCACTTGGCAAGAGGAATGAGGTGCCATGCCTCCCATCGCCCAGACTACTCCAGGCTTAACCTGCCCCAAGCACTTGGTTGTCAGAAGAGTAGGAAGAGAATGAACAAAATTGCAATTTTCTTTTAAGAAGAAAACAAGGGGAAAGGCTGTTGAGTAGGAAACTAACAATATCCGTCAACTCTCCTATTCACTAATCTACCAAATATTTACAAACTCTGTGGCTTCTTAGAAATTCCTGTTTATACAAATATAAATTCACCTCATTGCTATTCTGTATATTCATTTGAGTTCTTTTACTTTTTATTTACTAAGTTACATAACATCTCTCTCTATATCTATCTCTGTATCTCTTGTCTCATTACAAAATAAAATCTCCATTTTGTGACTGTACAGAATCTTAGCCAGGGGAGGTTTAAAAAAGATTTAATAACTAGTTGTAGGATGTGCATTGACCGCTGTACAGGATAGGGGCCTGGAGGATTCTGCCAAGCCAGGTATTCACCATTTAGTTGCCAGATGCAGAGATGCAGGGAGGCTGGGGGGACACTCAGGCCCTACTATGTGCGTCAACTGATATTAAAATATTTGTTTCAACATTTTAACAACCAGTATGACAGTATCCATGTGACAAACTGAACTTCAGCTCCAATTTTCACTCGACCATTCCCAGTGACATCTCTACAGCACGTTCTTTCCTGCTGCTGCCCTGTGGTCAGGCATTTGGACTGCCTATAGTTTTAACTGTAACATTAATCTCAATTTTAGGTATCTCTGTGTGGACCTTTGTTATATTTTAAAATATTTTATAATATATAAAATTTATATCTTTATATGATATATATGTATTTAAAATGCATATTTTAAATACATATTTGTATTTTTATTTATTTGTTTCCATGAAACACATTTCTCTAAGTGGTGCTCCAAGGTCAAAGCGTATGATCAATTTTATAACTTGACACAGTGATTTAAAAAGCATTAACCAATGGTTTAGAAACATCCTTCAGTACTTTTTCATAGACCACTGTTGCTGGAGATCTGGGAGGCACATGGTGTAGGGTGGGCATTGCAGTAAAGAAGGCTGGACTCAGTTTGAACCATGTTACTTTTTTGTAGGAGTTGGGAACCTGGTAGCCTCAGCTTCTCTGAAGCCTGATTTCCCCAACTGTAAACCAGGAGAGATGCCATCTCTCACAGCTCTAGGCACAGGAAGCATGGATTCCCTCCATCTGTTTCTGACCTTGGCCTGAGGTCCAGGCCACCCTTGTCACACTCTTATCATCACCCACCCACCTTTGAGTGATTAACTATCAAAGTGTCCTGGAAGGTGCTGGTTTTGCACCATAAGTGAGTGTGTAGACTGCCACCTTCTGGTGTAAAGAGTTAGGATCCAGATGATTTTGAGGACCAAGCTGCTCTGCCTAGTGTCCCTGTGGGAATCTGCCCCAAGGGTAAAAAACTGCAGGAGAAGGGAGGGGCCACCAAGACTGGCCCTGGTGTCTGTGGTGGCTTTAAAGTGATGTCTACCTTCTGCTAGTGAAATCCTGAGAGAAAGATGCTGGGTTTTGAAAAGCTGCTTATAAATGATAGTGTTTTGGGTTTTAGAGACTGTGAAGGTGCTGGCAAAGGCATCTTTGCGAAAGCAGGAGGTCTTTGTCAGTGGTCTATTAAATCCTGTTTAGAGAGGCTGACAGCAGTGATCAATCAGTCCACAACACCTACTATGTGCCAGACAAGTGCTTTGGCAGACAATACTGAATAAGATAGGCAAGGTTTCTGCTTTCCTTGTCTGGTAGGGAAGTTAGGGGATAAGATTAATTCTTTTTAAATTAATATACTTTCTTTTATTTATTTAATTGGAGAGAAAATGACATCCAAGGAGAAAATTTAAAACACAATATTTCACCTCCTAAACGTTATAGCTACTTTCATTTCAATATCTTGCAGACCTTGTACACTTGTATGTGCATTTTTACAGAGCTATAGAGTAATACATGAAACTGAGGTTTGTTATATTTTACTCATAAGAAGAACTTCTCTATGTTACTACTTAATCTTTATAATTATCCTTATAGCTCTGTGGCTATATCAAAATCTAGCAGTTCCCATAAACTTAGACACATAGATCTTTTTGTACTATAATAGATATTGCTGATGTTAACTTCTTCATGCAGATTTTTATTGCATTGCTTCTTAATATTCATGAATATGGTTCATCCTGTGTTGCTGCATTGCTTCCCTCAAAGAGCTGTTACTAATTTACAACGTCACCAGTATTATATCAGTGAGTCAATTTTGCTGTAACATCATGTGTATTGAATATTGTCGCTTTCAGACATTTTCAAGAATTAACATTTTAAAGTGGGATCCCAAATTTGCTTTAATCTGTATGTCTTTGGATATCCTAGGCAGGTTCTTTTTTTGCACGTGTACTATTTATAATTGCTCTTGTGTGAAATGTCTATTCGTATTGTGGTTAAATTTTGAATGAGTTTCTTGTTTGATGTCTTTCCTTAGGAGAGAGCGAAGCAATAGAAGATTGCAATATTGTAGCCCAGGGTGTCAGAATGGTACTTATTGCGTTATTCATTGGGTTAATGACTCCTTTTGGAATCTTCCCGAGAAAGCTCAGCTGTTCCAGAATCTAAAGTGCAACTCTCTTCTGCTGCCCAGAACTAAGTGAGAAAAGTGATTCCTTAACACCCTTGGCTGTGCTTGACTCAATAGTGGAAATGACATAATTTCCCACTGTTTATGAAAGAGTTGGACACCAGCCTAGGTTACAATAATGCAAATGAAAATTATGTGATTGGAGAGTTAATTTGTTTCCTAGCGATTTCAAAGAATACAGAGTATCCTTGATTGTTTCATTTGGAGAGATCCTTCCAATATGATCCAAACTCATGGCCTAGAGAAGTGAAGCAACTTGCCCAAAATCACACAGTAAGCTAGAACCCCTAGCTCTTGATCCCACTTTGTGTATTGAATGTGAATATAAGTAAACCTGCTATTCTTTCCTTCCAGGCCCTATTCCACCCCCTGCACTGGGATTGTCAACTTCTTAGCCTGGATAATTTCCAGAACATAGCTCTGGAAGCACTTTCTGTGTTGGGAGTTGGTTTCCTTTTCCTACATTGCCTCCAAAAGAACTCTGGGCCTTTTCTCTCTGGGAATTTAAAGTACTGCACCACGTAGGGTTCTGAGCAGGAGCTAAGCTACTTTGCCAGAGTACGAGTCCTTCTTCCGAAAGAAGACTATGAATGTTAGATAAAAACTGGACCTGTACGAGGGTGAGCCATTTTGACTCTGTTAGCGAGACTTTTTGTTTAATACCTCACTTCCATTTTCTGGAATGATTAAAGAAGGGAACCAGCATTTGATTAACATATACTATGTAGTAGATACTATCTTTTTTAATTTCTTAAAAACCTATACAGTAACAGATTTGGAAATGGAGGCTCAGAGAGGTTGATCAGCTCCCATAGCTAAGATGTCACTATCTCACTGATCCTCGGTTGAGGGGTGGGGAGGGACCTAAATAGCCAATCAGAATCACCTGGGAGCTCTTCACACTGTTCGTATATGTTTCTTATTGAGAACAACTGCACCCTACTGCATCAACTGCAGGATTTGTGTGCCAGGGTGCCACTCCACAGATGACCATATTATGAGTATTCTTCTATAACTTGCTTTTTACATCTGTGATCTTCCTGTGTTGATAGATGCAGCTATAAAACTGCAGTTCATTCATTTTCACTGCTGTATAGTATGCCACTGAGGGAATGTACTATAATTTACTTTTCCATCCTATAGCAAAATGAACACCTGGGTTGTTTCCAGTTTGGGAATATTATAAACAACACTTATATATGCCTCCTGTTGCGTATGTATAAAATTATATACATAGAATGGAAGTGTTGGGTCATTTAGTATGTATGCCTTTAATTTTATGAGACCAAACTATTCCAAGTGGTTGTACCAACTAACACTCCCACCGACAGCATATGAGAATTCTCATTATTCTACATCCTTGCCCTTGCTTGATATTGTTCGTCTTTTAAATTTCTGCCAACTTGGTGGCTATGGAATGGTATCTCATTTTGCTTTTACTTTGTATTTCCCTTATTACTAAGGAAGTTGAGCATGTTTTCACATGCTTGTGGTCTTTTTGTATTTCTTTATCTCTGAAATACATGTTTTTAGCCCATTTAAAAAGCAAATTGTCTACTCTTGCTTGATTGATTTGTAGTAGCTCTTTATAGATTCTGGACACGAATTCTCCACCAGTTATATGTCATAATTATCTTTTCCCAGTCTCCAGCAGGTCTTCACACTCTGTGTATGATTTTTTTTTTTTTTTTTGATGAATAGAAGTTTTTAATTTTAGTGCAGTCAACCTCAATGTTTCCTTCCATCTCTTCCTTTCACTTTCGGTGTCTTGTTCAAGAAATTTATTTTTACCGGGGATCAGAAAGATAATTGCCTGTATTGTCTTCTGTAAGTTTAAAAATTCCAAATGTCTTTCTTAGGACTCTTCTGTTTTCTGAGCTCCTGAATCTTTCCATAACATATTTCTGGAAGCCTGAGGTTATTTCTATTCCGGTGGGTCTCCTCACAGCACAGAGGACTTTGAGTTCTGACGAGTGCCAAGAGAAAGACTCCATTCATGGAGTGGGTGCTGCAGGCCCAGCTCTTAAAGGCCCACTGTATCTTGCACTCACCAAGGGCCTCAGGCCCCTAGGGGGCGCCTTCACACCAGACGCCAAGTTCCGAGGTGGAGCCCAGGCGGTGAGTGGCTCCTCTGTGCTCAGCTCCAGGCTCGGGCTCCCTTACCTCCCTGCAGGCTGCAGGCGCAGCACCTCTGCATCTACCGATGTCCTCCTGCCCTCACCCCGCTTCACTCTGCACCCGAGCTGTTGGGGCCAGGGTCTCTCTCTTCTTGTTCTCGACGGAACCACATGAAAGCTTCCTAGGAGATCTTACTTTCAAATCTGTCCTCTCACATTGTTCTCTGTCTCCATTCATGGAATCTTCCCGATTCCATATTACCTTTTGGGGGACAAATGAGCAAAGATTTTTTTTTATTGGGTCAGATGCTGCCATGGTTTAAGCCTACCCCAAACTACTGAAGTATGTAATGGATGTAACTACAGGCTCCTCAAAAGGATTGAAACATTTAGGGGTCATGAAAGATGTAAAATGTAAGGCTGAGGCATAGTGCCCTTTGCTTATTTGAATATTCAATTTGGCCTTACCTTTTCATCTCCATTGATTAATAGCTGGCTTGTTTCCCCTTACCCCTGTTTTCTTATCTGTAAGACTGAGTTAATAATCACCATCTTATGATTTTTGTTACGATGAAATGAGATAACATAGATAAGTTTTACTGTGCCTGGTACATAAAAGGAATCCACAAATATTAGTTTGCCTTTGTCTTAGTTTGAGTTCCTCAGAAAACAGTCTATGGCCAAGCTTATGCACTAATGCTTTATTGGCTGGCTTCATCCAATAAAGCAAGAGTGAGGGGAAAAGGGTAGCGAGGCAGGGAGAAAGTAAGAGCAAATATTGGATAGTGCTGAGCTGGCCATAGCTAGTTCCGAGGTCACGGGGGAACCCCTGGAGAAGAGAGCACCTTACTTGCCAGGACCTTCTCACCTCCTATATCTTATTTGTCAAAGCTTGCCCTATGGGGTGTTGAGCTCCCTGTACATCTGAGCTGTGACCACATTGGGGTAGCCTCTGGAGAAGCCAAGACCTCTGTCAGTCAGGTTGGCGCAGGCCTGGGCGTCTGAGCTGCTGTGGCTCTTGCTACAGTGGGCGGAATGGAAATGTGCTTCGCTCTGGCCTTTGTCATTGGGAGACGCTGAGGCAACCAGTGATAGTAGGAGAGGGAATGATGGTGGTGGCTGCTAAGGCCTATGAGCTGCAGAACAGGGTGAGCTATGCCAGAACCAGTTGGGCCAAGAAGCAGGGTGAGAGGTTGGGGCCTAGGACAGGGAAGGCTAGTAAGCCAGGTGATCTAGGTGATCTAGAGAGGTGCATAAACTGGGCCTGGTACACCTGTCACTTTTCTCCTATTCCCGTGAGCTCTGCTTCTCACGGGATATCCCGTGAGAAGGTATATCCTTATAGGTATATCCGTATTCATTAATTCACTCAACAGTTATTTGCAGAATGCCAATAAGGGCGTAGAGATGAATGATGTACACATGGAGTGCACATTTTCATGCAATGTGCAAATATTATATTTGGAAAGGATGTGGTGTGAGTGGGTTTTGTACTGTGCTGGATGCTGTGGAGAGTTATATTAGAGTTATACATCAGGCCAGGGCCAGCAAAGAATTTTCTGTAAAGGGCTAGAGAGTAAATATTTTAGGTGTTGCAGGCCACATATGTACATCTCTGTTGCATTTGTTTATTTGTTTATACTCCTTTAAAAATGTAAAAACCTTTCTTAGCTTGTAGACCATACAAAAACAGGTTGGGGGGCACTGTGGTTTAGTTTATGCAGCACTAACAGACTCCTAATCTAAGTGGCTTAACAGGTTAAAGATTAATTCTTGCTCACCATCATCCACTGCAGGTCAGTGGCTCTCCTGAGCAGCTGTCTGCTATGTGGTGATTCAGAGATCCAGGCCACCTCTATCTTGTGAGGCTGTATCTATGTCATTTTGGTTACCGTGAAAGAAGAAGAGAGGGTCGAAGACTTGCACAAGCCCTTTTCAGGGCCACGTCACTACCGTGTACATTTTCTTGGTTAGAACTCAAATGGTTCCAACTTAACAGCAAGAGAGATGAGGAAAAGTCATTTTCCTGTGTGTCTGGGAAGAGGCAACAGCATGGTAAAACAGAGCACAGTCTGTACCACAGAGTAAAGAGATGTGTAAGACATACCCCTGTCTCAGAAGACCTTAGGCTCTAGCTGGGAAGAAAAATAAGCATGTATGAAAAACAAAGTACAATTACAGGTACTGTGTCAACAGTATTCTGATGATATCAGTAACAAAAAATTAACAATCAAAAGACATAAGAGTTCATAGGACCAAGAGATCAGGCTGAGCTGGAGTAGTTGGAGAAAGTTTCGTGGAGAAGGTAGGACTTGAATCAGGTTTTGAATGATTGGCAAGGTTTAGCCAGAGGCAGAGGAGTGAGAACTGTTTTCCAGGTGGAGGAAGCAGCATAAACAAAGGGGCTACCCTAGAGAAGGTGAGAAAGTCCAGGGTTAACACTGGTAAAATGCAGGCACTAACCAGTCCTAATGATTACTGGCCAGGAGAGTCTCAGTTGTTGGGTTTGTGGGGAGGTTCCTGAAGAGGGACTGGATGAGGTGGGACACTAAAGTGAGGGACAGCAGTTAGAGATGGCTTCCTAGCAATTTAACAAAGATGAATGTTATTTTTTTTTTTCCAGAGACAAAGCTTAGGGAACCCACCCCTTCCCCACAATAAATATCTAATAATAAATCAATGATTAAATAAACAATAGTGTAGTTATGTAATGGAATAGTCTATAATAATTAAAGTCAAGTTTCTGATGACTCTTTAATGACATAGAGTAAGTAAAAAAATAGAAAACTGTACATAGAGTATAATACCAATTTAATAATAAAAAATATAATGATATGAAGACTAGAAGAACAAACGTCAAACTGTAAGTTGTGGTTATTTTGGGATGGTAGTATTATACTCGATTTTTCTTTTCATCTTTAAGTTTTTCTGTTTTGACTTTTTCTATAATGAGTTCATATTACTTTTATAATGAACAAAATATAATAAAGATTATTTTTCCAAAGCAAAGCTTAAATGTGGAGTTTGGAGCAATGTGTTTTCATCTTTCTGTGCAAGTGAATTCCATTGTCATTTTCACGGTATCCAGGGACTGAGCACTCATGTGATTCAGTTCACAGTGGATAAGCACCATCTGTCCCTGTGACATCAGACTCTGCCTGCCACAGAGAACATGGCTTCCTCCTCACTTGTCATCATTCCTGAAAGGTCCTCAGAGCGCCTGTAATTCAGCAATTCTCTAAGGCTTCTGGGGCCTCAGAATGAATATCTATCCCAGAAAAGTACATGACCACCATGAGCATGAGCTCCAGAGATGTGAGAATGGCAAAGACTGACATAGCACTATAGGCAGTGAGAGCACATTTAGGTTTAATGTCTCGTTTTGTAGATGAGAAAACAGGCCTGAAAGAGGACGGCTCTTGTCCAAGTCACACAGAGAGTTAGTGGCAAGTAGGGACTTGGGCCTAGGTCTTCAAGGTCCTGTACTCTCAGACAACTGGCTTTCCTGGGTTCTATTTCTTGCTTATTAGGTTTTGTGGCTCCCTGGATCTCTTTGACTAAAATTTGATTTTGTTTGAATTCAACATGGTATCAAATGGTGAAAATATTCTCTGAAAACAATCTGGCAGTTGCTCAAAAAGTTAAACATAGAATTAGCATACGACCTCACACATTCTACTCCTAGGCATATGCCCAAGAAAATTAAAAGCATATGTCCACACAGAACTTGTACACCAACGTTCATAGCAGCATTATTCATAATAGCCAAAAAGCGGAAACAATCTAAATGCCCATCAACTGATGAATGGATGAACAAAATGGACTATGTCCACACAACAGGATGTTATTTGGCAATAAAAAGAAATAAAGTACTGATACATTTAAAAATATGAATAAAGTTTGAAAACCTTTTCTAAGTGAAAGAAGCCAGCCACTAAAGACCACATGTTGTATGATTCCACTTGCATGAAATACCCAGAATAGGCAAATCCATAGAGACAGAAAGTAGGTTAGTGGTTTCCAGAGGCTTAGGGGGTGGAAAAAATGGGAAGTGACTACTAATGGATTGGGGGTTTCTTTATTGAGTGATGAAAATGTTCTGGAATTAGATATTTGAAGAAAGCCACAAAGAGAAAAGTACTGTAATATAAAGACCTATGTTTAAGCTAGATGCTTGAACCTAAAAGAGCATTTAAGAGTAGGACTTCTACACTGAAAGATAGAGTGGAGTGGTGGAAGGGGTCCTACCTAATAACTGATTGGAATCCCAGCTCCTTCGCTAACCAGATGCAAGATCTCATCTGTTGAATGGGATAATAAAGCCTGTCTTACAGGTAATTGCATGACCAGTGCCTCACACTTCACGTTTAGTTGCCTCTGGTTTCCCTTTCTTATCTCTTCTGTAATCTCAGGAGTCACTTGTGCAATATTAGGGGCTCTGGCACTCCTTTTGACACCAGTGCCTGGAAGCTTTTCTAAGTGTGTGCTTCTCAAACTGTAACATGCATAGGAATCATTTCTTTCCCTTAGCTGTTCTCAAACTCTGTAGGTTAGTGACTAGGACAAGGCTTTTCACACTCTACTGTATGTCAAATCACATGGGGATCTTGCTAAAATGTAGATTCTGAGCCTCTGAGTCATACGTCTGGGGTGGAGCCTGCGATTCTGCATTTGTAAAAATTTTTCAGGTGATGCTGTTCTTTCTAGTCCTTGCAAACACCTGCATAGCATGGTACTAAGTCACTGGAAATATTAAGCTAGGATAATTTAAAGAACCTTCCTCAAGTAGCAAACTTTGAATATTTAGGTAAGGTAGATAGAGATAAAATAAATTAATATGGAGTTCATAAATAAAATACTTACAGAGATAGAGTCTGAGATACTATAAAGATTTTTAAAAGTCTTTTCAGATATTTGCAGAAATATTTATACCCTTCCATGAGGGTCCAGAGTTGACATTTGAAATTCTAATTTGTACCAGAAAAATTAATAGTTGCAAGGAGTGCCGACATTTTTCAAGCATAGCTTGCATCTATCTAGTGTCTCCTTTAATCTGTTTAGATCAAGTCTAAGAGGTAGGCAGAGCAGGAATAATTGTTCTCATTTCATTGATGACAAAACCGAGGCTCAGGCAGCTTAAGTGATCTGTTAAGGTCACTAGGATTGTCCCTGGCTCCTCCTTGCACCTGGGTCGTGTGTGCTCCCTCTTATCATGACATGACACAGGAGTCTATGCCACTTCACATCCTCTCTCTGGTCTTGGGTGTACAAACAAAGCAGCTTCAGGGATAAGGAGACCAGAGAACCCTTAGCAAAGGGCATCTTCAGAGGTGCAAGATAATAGAGCTAATAACATTTCTACCCTTCTCCATGACCCCACCCCACAATTCAGGATTAAAAAATGTCACCTACACTAAAATGTCTTGCCTACACTGAAACAAGTATGTTTGGGATGCAAACACTCATCTTGCTATCTTCTTGCCATTGTTGTTTAAAAGACGGCAGAAAGGCAGAAGGTCACCTCCCTTTCATACAGAGTGCCCTGGCCTATCAGATTTGGCCCCTGAAAACTCTCAGGCCTTTAAAAGGGGAGGTGTGGAGAGAGGGAAGGCAGAAAAAAAAATCTTTCTTCAGAGTTGGAGCTTGCTTGTGTGTGTTAATTCATCAGTAAGGCGTTCATGAGTCTTTCCACCTTGAAGGTTTCAGCCTGAGATCTCCAAGTGTTGATGCTGTGGCTGGCCCTACCCCAGAGATCTGTGGTGGGGCTGTTTTGTTTCTGTTTTTGTTTTTTAAGTTTTCCAGGCATTTAAATGGATAGCTAGGGTTGCAAATTGCCAGACTAAGTCAGGGATTTGAATAGATCCTCCTACCCGAAAGGCAGTTTACTTCTATCCTTCTGTCTTATGTATGGAGGCTTTGTTCACCCTGAATTAAAAATTTTCATGTGAATTCCATTCCACACACATCAAGTTGTGGGTCTGAAATGTGATCCTGAAGGGAGGCTGGTTCATTTCTTGGAGCTATCGCTTCCTACCAGAAAGGCAGTACCTGGAGGGGATTATAGGCTTGCATCTTGGCTCCACTACTAACTAACTTGGTGGCTCTGGACACACTGCTCAGCTTTCCTAAGCCTCAGTTTTGTTATCTGTGAAATGGGGCTGCGGATTGTTGAAGGAATACAGAGCTGGGAAGAGGACGCACTTGCATGACCCTGAGCGCGAGTATCTCCTTAAGTCTTGCAACCTAGGCACCTCGTTGGCCCCACCTTAGTGCTTGCTCTGAGGGGGTACAAAGAGATAATGCACGTCCAGTGCTTAGTGCAGTGCCTGGCATGTGTCAGGTGCCCAGTAAATGTTGACTAGGGGCAGGAGTTGGGTCTACAACCCATCTTTTAAGTCGGTCGACTCCACTGTATTTTATTCTACCTGGCTGCAACCCACTTTCCAGCATCATCTCCCTGCCTGCCCCAGGCACCGCCCAGGCCAGCCAGGCAGGCACTCTTGATTCTCCCCTGAACAGGCCCCTCCAGCTCTGGTCAGGCCAGCAAGCTCTCAGCTCTACAAAAGACTGTCTTCAGGTCATTATCTTCAAGGCTTTAAGGCATGGGACCAATCAAGTGACCCCCGCACAATGGAAGGAGATGGCAAAAAATGATCTTACTTCACATAAACTGCACTCCCCTCAAATTTAATCATCAACCCCACCCCAATGCATCCTGCAGAGACTGGAGGTAGAATGATGAGGTTCAACTGGGAGAAATGAGGTGCTAGGTCTGCAGAAATGATGTTTTGTCTTTCAGAAAGTTTTTATAGGGAGTAGCTGGCCTCACAAGTGGAATTGCTCTAAAAATGTTAAAAGTTTCCAGCTGTGGACTCTCATGTGCAATTCTGTAAAAGAGGAAAGATCCTACTATCATGATATGTTGTTAAAATACAGTGAGCCAAGTGCTGCTTCAGGTACATTTACAGCAGGATGGGGGGCAGGGCCACCTCTTCTTGGCAGGGGTGGGGCTGAGGTCGGGCTGAGACTTGAAGAAGGAAGGCACCTGCTAGAGAGAGCTGAAGAGCCTTCCAGCCCGGGAAGGATGTTTACAAAGCTCTGGCATGAGAAGACAGGGCCTGTTAAGGGAGGAGTCAGGAGTCCCTGCCTGCTGGCCTGTGGGGTGCCTGGGGCAGGGAGGGAGATGATTCTGGAAAGTGAGTTGTAGCCAGTTGTAAGGGCTACGAGTCCCCAAGTAAGGGAGATGGGCTTCTGTGGGCTTAATGAGACACGCTGAGAGTCTTTAAGTAGCAAAGTAATATCATAGGATGTGTTTTATTTTAACTTTTTTTTTTTGGTACATTATGATAAACACTATTACAATGAACGATATATTTTTAAAATTTCTACTTCTAACATATTTTTAAAGTTATAGGGTGTACCTCAACATCCCAGAACAATTCCCATGGGATTTTATTTATATAATGAATAATTAAAAGTTGATACATTCTGAATTTAGCTATTTTAATACAGCAACATAGTATATATTTTTCATTTCTATTGAATTATAAACCCTACTAAATAATCATGAAGTCTGAGCAAATGTGCCACATTTATAGAAGAATATGTTGTGCTATTTTTATTTGCATTTTCAATTAAAACTAACTTTTCTTTTAACAGATTCACCCAGTAACTATTGACATGCACCTGTGCTTACCGGGTACACAGTATTTTTCCACCTCTGCAGTGACATAGGCAAACAATCTAGTAACTTCCTTACTTTTAGTAACAGTAGCCAAGTTTCAGAATAAAAATATTTTCCGTGGTTCTTCACAGCTCACCTTGACTATTACTTGACTGTTTCTAAAACTATTGTTACCTCCACTCCTTTCTTCTTTTTACTTTTTATTGCAAAATTCTAATCTACGGAAATGTTACAAAGATAATACAACAAACACCTGTATACCCTTCAATGAGATTCATTAAATATTTTAATACATTCTCTCTATATAGATATATGTACATACACATACATATGTATAGACACACACATAATTTTTTCTTCTAAACCATTTGAGAGTAAGTTGCAGATACAACTCTTCATCCCTAAATACTTCAGTGTGTAACTTGTAAGAACAAAGATATTCTTTTATATAACCACAATACAATGATCAAATTCAGAAAATTCAACATTAATATAATACAATAATACACATTCTTTAATTGAACTTCACCAATTAGTCCAACGATATTCTTTAAAGCAAGTTTTTTTTTTTCTCAATCCATCACACCAGGAAGCATATGATGTCAGTTGTCACCATGGTGGTTAACTTTGATAATTTTGTTAAGGTTGCATTTCCAGATCTCTCAACCCTAAAGGGACACTTTCTCCTTTGTAATTAATAAATAATTTGTGGGGAAAGACTTGAGACTTCATAAATATTATACTTCCCCCCAAAATTAACACCCAGTGGTTTTAGTATTCATTGAGGATTTTTTCCCCAAATCATTTAGTAGTCTAATAGTTACCAAATGGTGATTTTCTTACCTATTATGTATTCTACATTTATTATCTAACATGAAAAAGAACTTTCCTTTTCCTTACTATTTTCTATTCGTTACTTACTTATTTATCTATATGTATATATATTTGTATGTATAAGTGTCAGCATGAGCAAATAGAGTCTTTTAATAATTTGTAATAATCTTTTACTGTTATTTATTTTGATGCCTAAATTGTCCCTGATTTGTCTAGTAGTAACCCCTTCATGGTGGCCTCTGTTTTTTTTAAAAAAAAAATTTTTAATATCCCTATCGGTTTTTTAAAAAATTAATTGAGATATTTTCTATGAATTTTTTAGCATTCTCTCATTTTCTGGCTCCACAAGATGTTCCAGGCTCACCTTGTATTTCCCTGCCCTAGTCCTGGAATTGATCATTTCTCCAAAGAGCCCTTGTTCCTTTTAGTGGAGAATGGTTTTCAGAAACCAGGATTTGGGTGCTGGGTGTGGAAGAGAATGTATTTTAGAAAAATAAAATAAAACTCAGCAGGCCATGTGGGGGCAATTGTACAGGAAGCCAGACAACAGGCTTTTCCCTCCCTTCTTGTCTTCACTGGGTAGTGTACTTGGGCATCAGTGGCCTTTCACTCACCCACATTTGCTCCCCTGAGGTGGACTGGCTGAAAGAGGCCCAACTGCAGAAATGGTGAAACCATTCTTTGTAGCCTCCTGCTCTCTTTTGCTGCCTCCTGGGTCTTAAAGTCCATTGGGTTCCACCTTTGGTGAACCTAAGAGCTTGTCCTTCTCTGAAACTTTCCAACCTTCTCTACATCCAAAAAATTTGTCCCCCTAAAAAAACATTTTCCAACGTGCGCCACTCTTCGGAAATAAGAATAAGAAGATTTGGACTCAAACTCTGGTTTCTCTACCTGTGTGACCATGAGCAAGTTAATGTTTCTGAGACCCAATTTCCTCATCTTTAAACGGAGGAATAATCTTTAAAATCATAAAATAAATGAACATGAAAGTGCTTTGTGAACCATGACACCTCTATAAAAATGTAAGGGGTCATTATTACTATAAACTAAATCTTCCAATGTATTAATAGCTGAGTGAGTTAACACTCCCAAGTTGCCAGGGCAGCCTGAGGAACTAGGAGTCACTGGGAAGCCAGAGAGATTCAGTCTGCCATTAATTACTTGCGTGACTTTGGGCAAAGTCACTTAACCTCTCTGGGTCTCGATTTCTTCATCTGTAAAAAGGGATCATAATACATACCTTGTAGTTTGTTATTGGGTGTGTGCTCAGTGACAGGATGTGCTGGTCTGACGGTGGGGGGGCAGTGGGAGAGCGGGAGGTGAGAATTGAGCTTCCAGTGAGAAGGCATGGGGTAGTGATTCTCAATCTTGGCTGTACATTAGAATTACATGGGGAGCTTTTTAAAAATCTCGATGCCCAGGCTATACCCCAGGTCAACTGTATTAGAATCTTTGGGGGTATGAGTAGGCATCAGTAATTTTTAAAGCTACCCAGGTGATTTCAGTGTTAAATGAGCTAATAAACCTAACTTCTGCTTTTCCTTCTCTTTCTTTGGGACAATGACCCAAAAGGTAGCTAATGGTAGACACCCTAGGCCTGGGGGCAAGGTGGTAAGGAAGGCATTTCAGGATGGGCAAGCCTTTTACATAAGCTGCTGTGCATTGGGGCTGTCTGTTGCCTAAGTACAGTCAGGTTGAGGTTGTGAAGTGACATCATTTGAAAGCTAAAAAGTTCAGATTGCAGTATATAACCACCCCTTCCCCAAGTACCTAGGATCTTATTTTTAAAAGTCTCCTTAATGACAGATATATACTAAGATGTTGTTGAAGCTGCCTACTCAAAACATCAACAATATACTTAAATGTATAATAAGCACATAATGCATCTAACCTGGTGTTAGACAGAGAATTGTCATCTTGACCACATGTTGTGCTGTCAGGGAGAGGCTTCCAGGAGAACACGTGGGTGCCCTCCAGCCAGGCCTTCCTAGGCTGGGCCGGTCCCTGGCCCAAATTTGAGTAATTTGAGCTGAGGAATTATGATGAAGCTTTGTGTCTATATTATGTTCTTCTAGTATGTTTTTGGAGTGTCTCTGATTTAATGCCTCACCCCCCAAAATTGGGGGCAGTATCCTCTTTCTTTGTCAAAGGGGTGGCAGGAAGACTCAGAGGAAGACCCAGGGGTCTTGAGTCCTAAGATCCCCTTCTTCCTCTGGAGTAGATATGTTTGCTTCCTGGAGATTTTTCCCTTTCCCAGGTAAATGCCTGGTTCCATCCGCAGTGGGGCCTGCTGGGTGGATAATGCAATAAATAGTGTAGGTGGTTCTCAATTTGTCTAGGTGGCAGAACACCTGGAGGATTTGGCATTCTTTCAGCTACTGTGTATTGACTGCGTGCCGGGTGCCTTAAGTGCATTGTTGTATCTAATTAGCCCTACACTCCCACTTATTTTCCAGTGATAAAATCAGGGCCTAGAGAGGTGAATTAAGTTGCCCAAAGTTACGCAGCTAGTAAGTGACAAGACTAAGATTGGCACTCAGGGCTGCCTGACCGACTCCACTCTCAACGCTAAGCCACACTATGCCATGGGGCTCATGATAGCAGCAATATCACCTCCTCTTCTGGCTTACAGAAATAGGAGGATCCATGAGCAAGTCTTGCCTCTCCACAAAACAATCAAACTCAGAGGTAGTACTTGCAGAAGTCCTACTGTCCTTCCAGAATGATTTCCTTTTATCTCTACAATCACCACCATGCAAATGTGACCAATAGTTAGATGATAGGCAGCAAGGAAAGGCATTTCTTTTACTCTGACATCAGGGAACTGTTGCCAGCCTTTTCTGAAAAATTCATTGCATGGATACATCTAGAACGTAACAAAGGCCGTCAAGACGTGTTTCTGGTTTTCACTCTCAGTGTGGCCTCTCTGCATTTGTGCCTCTCCATTGCTGGTCCTCCTGGGCAGCAGAGGCCAGAATTATAATGAATTGATCTTAACATCTAGTCTTGATTTTTTAAAATTCATGTCCATAGAATTACACTCACAACATTAAAACTGGAAAGGATCCTAAAGATTACCCATTTAAATCTCCTTTATTTACAGTTGGAGAAACTGAGGTCCAGAGTTGTTTATACACCTGCTAAGGTAACAACTATGAATTAATTAGCAGTCAGAACATAGTATTACTACAAAAGGCCACGTCACGGGCTCCCCTTCCCCTTGTCTGTCTATCCCAGAGTTTCATTCATCTATGACACTTCGATTCTTTTTCTAGAAACTACTTCTGGGAACCCTCCATCAAGAGATGAGGCAAGGTGGCCAGGACCTGTGGCATCTGTGGGTGGGTACAGTAGAGGGGACAGGAGGTCATTCACCCTCAACTTTAGGCCATGGTTTACATTCAAATGCGGCCTGGGGAGGTGCTGGTCATAGAGCATCTTTGCTTCAGAAACCAGGAAAGTTTTTGCGACCACAACTCCATGTGGCAAGAGAGAGATAGGGCCTCTGGCAAAGTCCCTCAAATGGATGTCATTCTGATGAAGCCCCAGTGGCAGGGGAATTCAGGCCGGGGTCCTGGTCCCTATTCACACAAAGGACCAGCTCTGAGCTCTTTGAGAGTGTGGTTCAAGCCCAGCCCCTGGTGTGTGACAGGTGCTCAGTGAATTATTTCTTCTGAAACTACCTGGAGAGCCACACGAAGGAGCCAGGTGCATTTTCTAGGTGTCTCATCCTGTTTGGGACAAAGAGCTATATCTCTTATTCTGTAGATTCAGTTCTGAACGACTTTAGCTGTTTTTCAAAGATCCAATTTACTTTTGAAGGTAGAAGATTGGTTACTGTTGACAAGATTCAAAGAGTAGTACTGTAGACTATGACGGCGTTTCTATGGGAAAAGTTCCCAAAAGCCTTGGAGCAGTGATTCTCAACCCTCTGCTTTTAGAACCACCTGGTGAGATTTGAAAACTCTCCACGCCCTGGCCTAATTCAATAAAAATCTTGGGAGTTCCGATCCAGCATCACTACCTTCAAGCCCCCACCTCATCCCACTGTTCGTGTACCAGGTTGAGACCTCTGGTGGAATAAGGGGCGTCTCCCAAGCTGCTGACTTTGAACAGGGCAGCAATGGTTTGAAGAGCTAAGTTGCCATGTGATTGCTCCAAACTATCTTTAACCACCTTGTCATTCCAGTTTACTCCTGGCAGTAGGGCACCCCTGGGTCCATTCCATTGCCCTGATTTGATTCAGGTGCAGCCAGAACCTGCACTGTAGTTGAACCATCTTAGATGGTTGTTTATAGAGGGCTCCAGCCTGTTCCATGCCTTTAGGTGGAAAAGGAGGAAAGAAATGGTCCGTAACAAAACAGCAGGGTTTTGCTGTCATCCCATTGGTTAGTCTGCAACTTTGCCTCTTCATCTTTGCATTTCATCTTTGCTTTGGTGTCTGCTGGTGATCTTGGGAAAGTTACTTAATGTCTCTGAGCTTTGATTTCTTCATCTGTAAAATGGGAATAATAGTGACCCCATAGCATTGAAGAAAGGAGTAAATGAAATTATGTTGATGAAACACTGACCCAGTGCCTGCCCCTGGGAAAGGCACTCACTGAATAGCTGCTAATGTTTGTATTCCTTGATTTGCCAGGCTCTTTAGCAGTCCCTTCATTTGAATACACATAGGAAAGAGGGAGAATTTCTACTTTTTCCCTCTTAATTGCTCAGATGTGAATACTGAGTTCACAGCCACTTATGACAGTTAGTGTCCCTCTGGTGGATATTGATCTAACATCACCATTTGGGGAGGGGCACATTTCAGAAAGCAGAATGTGTGAAAGTCCTTTAAGATACCATCTTTTGTGACTGAAAGAGAACTCATTTTTGACATACCTTCCGTTTTGACTGCTTCTGAGGGGAAGAGATCCCCATCAGCAATAGTCATAATCCCTTACATTTATCAGGTGCTTTAGGTTTTCAAAGCATTTCCCACATTCAGTGCAGTAGCCTTCGGAGGAAGGCAGGGGAGCCTTCCACCCACTTTACAGATAAAGAAACTGTGGACTAAAGTTACTCAAAAGAACTGGGGCTGAAATGTCTGATATTTCCAAGAAAGCACACTAATTCCAGTAGCCACAAGAGGAGAGATTGAGTCTGCTCAGTAACTATTTTGTATTTACAGTTTCTATTTACTATATGAGCCAGGCACTGTTTGAGTGTTAGAAAGGAGAGTGAATGAGACAGACGTGGTACTGTGCTCACAGAGCCCAGTTTAATGGAGCTTGACCTGGAGAGTCACTCTCCATCTTTGGTTTGTTCCTCTGTTCAGGGTGGTTGCTCCTACCAACCCAACCTTAGCAATGGAACTCTAAAGTAAACCTCTTCCAGACACGCACTCCAGAAAAGGCAACTCCTTTTGCTCATCAGCCAGACACAGGCCTCCTCCAAGCCCACAGCTTCTGGCATCTCACTCACTTTGGTCAGCTGGTGCCCTCGTACAGCCAGTGATCAGAGCCCCACACATGTCATCTTTCATGTCTCAGACATTTGGGGTCTCTGGGACCAATTTGGAGCCCGGTGGTCAGAGGCTTGTCCTCACTTGTCCATCCAAAGCTAACAGAGGAGCCTCATTGGTGGATGTTCCCTTTACCACAGTTTGGGTTTCAGATCCTTGGCCACAGGCCTGGTGACTTCTGTGTTAGGTGTTGGAGGTGGAAAAGCAAGGGAGAGGGAGACGGGGAGCTATTTTCATCTTGTCCCAACGGCTTAAAACAACGGCTTCTGTTGTGCCTTATTTAGATGAATAGTTTTGTCCTAAAAAAAGTCAAAGCTGTGACTCAGTTGAGCTTGTAATTCACTCAAATGCTTTGGGCTCCTGTCTGGGGCTATTCTGAATTTCTTTAGATGATGCGAGGTGGACACCATGATTAGGCAACTGAAAGAGCTTTTGGAAATCATTCCCCTGGATTTTGGGGTCAAGATGAAAAACACTGGTGTTTGGGAGCCAAGCTAGCTGTTTCTTCCCACTCTCATTTTGAAATAGCATGAGTGGGAGGTCGACTTGCCTATTCGAAGAAAGTGTGTTTCTAGCCTTCCGAAGCAGAAGATACGGAACTTGTAGACATACAAAGGTGACCAGATTCCACCGGGGGAAACGCACATGCTACATGCACCAGGGACATGCTCTCTTGGGGAAAGAAGCCCTGTGGCAAGGCCGTGGTGGGTAAATGCATTCATTACGAACCTCTTCTCGACACCAGGCTGACCTGAGGGAAGATTGTGGAATAGGGCAAATTTGCCTCTGGTGCCCTGTGCTCCCCTCTGATCGCTGTGCACTCCCTGCCCCTGCCCCACTGTTGAGTTCTGTCCATGTCCTCCTTTTCCAGATAGTACCTTATGCTCCGAAACGACCTCCTTACCTTGCCACACTGATCTCATTAAACTATTGCTTTTTGTTCATGTAGAACTCCCAGTGGCAGGAGAAAAATGTGTTCCTCCTTTTGTCCCAGTGTCCAGCCTGCCTGGTCTCAGGATTTAAGTGAGATGCACAGACAAGAAGAGGTGGCTGATGTAAGGGCAGATGTGTGGGTTCTGGGGACTTAGTTCAAATCCCACCCATGCTGCTTCCTGGCTGGGTGACCCTGGTCTAAGTCTGTCTACCTCTTTGAACCTCAGTTTCCTTTTCTGGGACAATCTCATGGGCCACCAATCTATAGAAACATTTCTATCAATGGCTTCAGACAAATACAAGCAATAATGAAATCAGCCTTCGGTCACAATTTCAATGCCAATACCACCCAAACATCCATTCCAACATGAACAGACTTGACTAATTTATAGTAGAATGGTGATGATGGCAATGATGCCCAGAAGCATATGCGTATTGCACGCAGTGTGGACTCTATGGCTAGATTAAGGCGTTAAATAAATATTATCATCACTAATAGTTTACATTTGTAGGGAGTGATCAGATGCAACATCTAATTTGCATTTGATTCCTAAAACATCCCATGAAAGGCAGAGAGTCATATCCATTTTACACATAAGGAAACTTGGATTCAAACAGATAAAATGTCTTGCCCGAGAACAGAACCCAGGTTTTCTGACTCTAAGACTGAGGGCTCTTTCTATTATTCTTTGCCACATGGACAAAAGTACTCTTTAAACAACAAAAGGCCATTAAAAAAGCTCCTTATAGTCAAGGCAAAGGTCAACATTTTTGAGAAATTTTGTCAAGGGTGAGATAAAAATCAAGCAAAGGGGTAGATGTGGCTTTTAAATAATGGGTTTCCTACCCCAACGCTTGCAACTTTGCAGAGCTACAAAGTCACATATGACCTGCTAGGTGACGAAGGCTCTGTAAGGATGACCTCAGAGGGATGATAAAGTTTCCTCAAAGATGACCCTTGGAAACTGTCCGGGCTCCTTCTGGGCTGCTGGTGGGTTAGAGTGGGAGGAAGGAGGAGTTGAGAGGTCAGGTGATTTCTCCCAACCAGCTGTACTGAGGGAATTTCCTCACTAGAGTTCAACTGCTCTTAGTAAATTTCCACTTCAATTTAAAAATTAAAATAAAAATATTTGGTTAGTAATAACAAATATTGGAGAGGATTTGGAGAAAAAGGAACCCTCATACACTGCTGGTGGGAATGCAAATTGGTATAGCCACTATGGAAAGCAGTATGGAGTTTCCTCAAAAAACTAAGAATTAATCTACCATATGATCCAGCAATCCTTCTACTGGGAATTTACCCCAAAGACTTGAAAATCTATATTCAAAAAGATACTTGCACACCGATATTCATAGCAGCATTATTCACAGTGGCCAGGACATGGAAGCAACCGATGTGTCCTACGATAGATGATTGGAA
>NW_006442109.1:11563446-11570149 GCF_000325575.1 Pteropus alecto
TAAAGAGGATATATATGGTAGCTGAAGGAAACTGGACTTTGGGTAGTAAACACACAATAGAATATACAGATGTCAAATGATAATATACACCTGAAAATTATATAATTGTATTAACCAATGTTACCCCAATAAACTTAATTTTTAAAAAGTTAAAAAAATATATTTGGTTAAAGGCAGAATCCAATATTCCAACCTGATAAATGATTCCAGAAATACTGAGAAGCGAATGCCCCAAACCTCTGCCTGGAAACATTGGTGACAAAGCACTGATTTCTTCATTCTATTCCTTCCTTCCATCCATCCACCCATCCATCATTCCATCCACGGAGTCATTTTTCATCCAGCACAGCTCTGACTCTTAAGGCCACCTCCTCAGAGTTGCTTGTGGCTCATCTAGTGGTCATAGTTAGCCACAGCTAAGAACAGTAGCCCTGGCGCCTCTCCTTGGGGGCAGACCTGGCTCAAAGTGGCAGTGTGGCCTCCTCAGTATGCCCTTTCCCTCCCTCCTTCCCTTTTAATCTGGGCCAGTGTCCTCAGAAGTGGTGAGGATGGTGATTTCTCAAAGCACAGTTATTATTTTGTTTCCATATTCCGCCCACCTTGATGCTATATATTTAATTTCAAGGCACCATTGGACCTGTTTTTTCTCTGCTTCTTAGAAACAGGTCCTCCCAGAGCTGTCTCTTGAGTCCTCTCCTACCACATATAGCTGGATACACCCACGCCCCCTCATCAAAAGAGCCCAGGATGATTCTCTCTTGTCATTGTCAGGCATCCACACCCAAGTCACGTGGCTGTCAGGAGCATGATGCCCAAGCTCTTCTCCATGGACAATAGGCGGAGGAAGGTGAGGGAAGGGGAGGGCAAACATGAGGCAAATTCGACAGCACACAGCACCAGGAGGCAGGAGTCCTGAGTGCTTCCTAACTCTTATCCTGGCTCTTCTAGTAACTAACTCACTCTTAGACACCAGGCAAGCAGCTTAACCTTCTTCTTCTTCAGTTTCTTTATCCGTATATCAAGGATGGGCACCTGCCTCAGGGAAAACCACTAAAGACAATAGTCACATGTTAAAAAGTTCCAGTCCTATCTCAAAATTAGTTATTATGGATGACAGATTGCTATAAGGACAAATAAGGGTCCTGCTGTTTCAGATGCCTGACCCCTATGCTTCTGCTTTTCTGTGACTGTGAAATAAGATGAATCACCTCCATGATCTGGGGCTGGAGGTTCATGCCCAGACAGTTCTAGAAATGGTTGAGAAACCAGAAGTCAGTCACACAACAAGTTCATATGACTCACAGGGCAAGTGCTTAGAGATGATATCACTGTTGGTACTTATGGTTGTAAAAATGCAACATGGTTTTAAAATCTTTAGCAAGAGTGTCTTAAAAGGCACCAGTGTGAGAATACTCATCTGTGTAGGTAGATCTTTTATACTTCTTTTTCTCATTGTCGATGCATACATCTGTTTCTTCTTGTATTTATCCCACTTCATTTATTTTTTAAAATTTCTTTGCCTTTTTATTCCCACTTCTTCTAGTATTTCTCCCTTAACTTGGTCATAAATTTTTAAAAGAGGTTAAAAACAATAATTTAAGATTTATTCTTCTTATCTGTTTATTGAAAAAGTTTTAAATTCTCTGCTCTGATTTTTAAATTGTATAGATAGAATATTTTATGAATGGTGAAACCTTCAAGAAACAAAGCTTATTTTTCACTGACATACTAGCATTTTTACAACAGAATGTTTTGAAACTATTTGCAGAGGACTCTTTTTTTAGATTCTCAATGAGATCAAAATTTTTCTACATGGGAAGATTTTTAGAAAGAGTCAAAAATGAGTTGGATGTGCCTCTGAAGCTTAACAGCTTTGTCCTTGGCACTCTCTAAACAGACTTTTACTTTCCCTTCCCTGCCTTGGACAAGCTCTTTAAGCTTCTCTCCCCAGTATCTTCCCATGCCTGCCTGCTCACTGATGGGGTCTGGGAAGGTACCACTACCCTTAGACCTAGGTAAGAGGGGCACTTTGTCCTGGGCCTTACACATTCTAGGGCCTGCTCTGGCCTTCCTTCAGCCCTGCCCTGCCCTTCAGCATGGAGTGAGAAGTTCATGGGATGGGGCCAAGTGGCTGTGCCCCCAAGAACCTGTGCCTCTCTACCAGACCATCCTGAGGGTACCAGGAACTCCCAAATTCCCTACCCAAGTGTCTCCAAGTCCAATTTCAGGGCCTGTATGACCTCTTTCTCAGATCGTGCTACTGCTATGCTTACTCTTGGCCAAGATGAGGTCAAGGGCAACTGTTTGTGTGTGTATGTGGCTTGCATGGGGAGCTGGGGTGTCGAGGTACATTCGTCTAAAGCCCTTCATGGTGTGAGACAGAGCTGGGAATGACAAGAAAAAAGGGCAGGGGGACCTACACGTTGGGGGTTGGGGGCTCTCCCTTGGCACCATATTTCGACTTGGAACTTTGAGGAGTTTTAAAGTTCTAAACCTGAACCTGGCAGTTCATTTTGTTATAAAGGTACATTTGTCAAGGTAGGAGGATAGAACATATTTTGTTTCATGTTTTGTTAGCCTGATTATAATTTTAAAATACTGAAGCATATAGTCAGTGGCCTCCATTTGTACTCTTACCCTGTGTATGTTAAGGTGGCCTGAGCTGGGGCAAGCCTGTTGCTCTGGCCTAGTGTCTGCTTATCAGTCCAACCCACTGGAACACCCCAACTTCACCCCAGATCCTGACTTGTAGCTCCCTTGTGGTGTCACATCACACAGCCCAGGGCCAGCCCCATCCAACCATTCCACTCAGCCTTGGTTTCTGAGAGCCCTGGGAAGGAAACTTCAACAATTGAGAACCAAACCTAGTGAATCAGGCTGAGGCTTAAGCTAGGTCATTGCTTTTTTTTTTTCAAGATGTGGGAGGTCATTTCAGGGGAGGGGGCTGATTTCCTCTGTGGCCAACAGGCTGGCTGTTCAGGCAGCTCTACAAGAGATCTAAGGGCTCAGGTAGCACGATGATTAGAGGGAGGTGAAGGTAGTGGGGGTCTGCCAGAACCTGAAGCTGAGAAATTGAGTAGGCCAGACCAGGAGAGAACAAAGCCCAGATTCAAAGCAAGACTGTAAGCGAGGCCTGCAAAGCCATTCTAGAGCCATTTCCGGGAGGGTCGGTTAAGCACTAGTCAATAAAGGACAGTAGTTCCTGCAGCAGTCTGAATGTTTGTGTCCCCTTGAAATTCATATGTTGAGATCCTAATCATCAAAATGATGGGGTTAGGAGGAGGGTCCTTTGGGAAGTGATTAGATCATGAAGGTAGAGTCCTCATGACTGGGATTAGTGCCCTCATAAAAGAGGCCCTAGAGACCTTGATTGCTCCTTCTACCATACAAGCACACAGTGAGATGGTGCCAGCTATGAACTAGGAGTTGGACTTCACCAGAACCTGTCTATGCTGGCACTTTGATCTTGAACTTCTAACCTCCAAAACTGTGAGAAATAAAATTCTGTTGCTTTTAAGCCAACAGTCTGATATTTTGTTATAGTAGTCAAAATGGACTGAGAGAGTTCTCTCTGGAAATGTGTTTCTCAACACTCCTCATGGAGGTCACTGTGAGGTGTGGGAAGGAGCCCTCAGTTTGGGATGGGAGTTGAGACCCCAGGGGCATGCTGGTAACAGAGCCTTCTGGGGCAGTCAGCTCAGCTGTTCTGGGACTTTCTTCTGCCTGGTGCCCTGCTCTCCTCTGGGCTCTCTGCCAGTCCTGAGATGGGGAGTCCAATAGCAACATGAGTGATGTGGGGACCGGAGCATATGCAGTAAGGCACTAAAGCAGAGGACAGCTTCAACTGGCAGGGGTCCTGCTCATGTTCCAGTTTCTCCAAAAGCTTCCCTGACTGACCTACCCCTTTCCAGAACTCTCATGGCTGACAAGTCTGGATCTTGTATTTCTTTATTCATTCAGTGCTCTGTCTAGGGTAGACATTGTTTTCCTACAATGGTGGTGAATAAGGCCTTACATGCTAGTGGGGAAGATAGGCAAGAAAGAAATAAGTGTATATATATGTTGAGAAGTAATAAGAAATAAGTGTATATTTATGTTGCTTATAGCAAGGATATTCCTACCTGAAATGTGTGAGATATATATATATATATATACACACACACACACACACACACACACACACACACACACACACACACAAACATAAAGCAGGGATAGAGAGTGATTGCAAGGATTGCAGGGGGGTAGTGGGGGTGCTGTTTTAGATGGTGCGGGAGTAGGGAGGGGATCATGAAAGGCCTCTCCTAGGAGGTGACATTTGAGCAGAGACCCCAAGGAAGTGAAGAAGCCATGTGGGTAGGAACCGGGGAGAGGAACATTGCTGCAAAGGCCCTGAGGGCAAACCGGAGTGAAATAAGTGAGCGGGGGTTGGGAGGAGGGTGGAAATAAGAACGGGGAGGTAGCCAGGGCCTGGATCAGGTAGGCCTCATTGGCAGTTGTAAGAACTTTAGATTTTATTTCCGGTAATGAGATATTGTTGAAGGGTTTGAAACAGGACAATGATATAATATGACACATATAGGAAAGGGGACAGCAGGATTGCTGCGTAGAGAATGCACTGAAGGAGGACAGATTGGAAGCCTGGAGCCTCTTGCAAAATTCCAGGTGAGAGATGCCAGCAGTGTGAACTCGGCCAGATACTCTTACCTAGAATTCAGGGAGTTCATGCACTTAAATTGAGGTGGGCACCAGAATATATATATATATATATTTTCATTAACTGCTAACTAAATTTTAGCATTCCCTTCACTGCTAACCATAGGCAACAAATCACATTAATATGAGTAGTGCCTGTGACTTTCTCACCACTAGAAATCATAGATGTTTTTATATCACATTACATACAGTTCCTGCAGGTATCTAGAAATATTGTTCATATTCATCATCACTCTGGAATTATGATAGTTATTAGGCTGGCTACTTAGTGTGGAAATAATGAAGTACATATAATAATATAAGTTTGTTATTTAAAATATTTTGACAACTATATTTCGATACGATTGGTTTCTTTTGTAATCCTCAGTATTTTATTTTATGTATTTAGAAACATTATTTTGATATAGGGATCCATAGATTCCTGGCAAAAAAGCTGCCAGGACTAGAAATAGTGTATGTGGTGAGACATGGTCAGGTTCTGGATGTATTTTGCAGGTAGAGCTGAGAGAACTAACTGATGGATTAAGTGTGGAGTGGGAATCAGGACTCCGGGGTCTTTGGCCCAAGTAGGTGGATGAAAATTGATGGTGTTACAGTGGAGAGGCAGATGAGAGGAAGAACAGATTTGGGGGCACAGGAAATGGAAAGTTCCATTTGGGGCATGTTAATTATTGGATGTCAAGAGCAGAGGTCCAGTACCTAACTGTATATATGAATCTAGAGCTCAGATGAGAGTCTGGGGTTGGAGGTTTGAATTTGTGAGGCATTAGTCTATAGGCTGCATTTCTTTGCATCTTGACAAGTGGAACATCCTTCTCCTAATTCAGACCTTTGCATGCCTATGGAGCCCATGGCCATTTCCCATGCACTGGACTGCTCCAGCCACAATGTATTTCAGACAGAGATCACTTTAGAAAGGTGGTAATTTAACTGCACAGCCAGAGACGTTCCATATACGATTGCTCACATTAATGTTAAACCTCAAACACTATTTACCAGAAACACAAGGGTGGTTAGTAATTTTGTTTTCAGACATGAACGTGCGGAGCAGTCGTAACCGACATGACTGACTGCGCCTTGGTTTCCTTATCTGTTAACTAAACAGGTTCAGCGAGGCGTAGTGAACATCCCCAAGGCTCTAAAATGAGGTTTCACTTTTCTCTGAACTTGTTTTCTCTGGTGTGAATGCCCAGTAATTCTGGGAAAATTGTCACACAGAAGAGGGGAGGAGAGTTCCAGGTAAAGGCATCAGGGTTTCTGTTCCTGGCTTCTCTGATCTGGAGTAAATTTTTCTATGTTTTAGGGTCTCCATCTTTTTACATCTCTTGAATAAGAAGAGAAACTTTCAGAAGTGACTGGAGATATAAATTTCATGATTATAGAACACTCTGAACATAATACAAAATCCCGAGGAGAATCCTGTATTCGAATTACCCTAAAAGTATTTCTCAAGTATTTTAAATCATGCAGATTATAGTATTAACATGGAGATAAAATGTTGTTTGGTGGAAAGAATAAAGACTTTAGAGAAAAGAAATTGGCCCCAAAATTTCCTATTATATTCACCACCGTGTGTCTGCAATGTGCCAGGTGCTTTCTAGAAAAGGTTTCTTCTCAGCACGATAACTACTGCCGTTTTACACATGGGTAAACATTACATACAGATCAATGCAGGTTTCTAGCTAGTGGGTGTCTCAGATTCGAACACAAGTTACCTAGATGTCTCCAGTTCCCCTCATTATTGCAGGAAGGTCTGGCATGGGAAATGCACGTGAAGCACCTGAGACATAATTGTTGCTTGATGAACCCCGGCTTCCTCTCATTGCGCTAAAACAGATCATACAGGTTCACAATTCCAGAGAAGATTATTTTCATTCTTGATCTCCCCTTCCTTCAATCATTTAATTTTCACCAGCATAAGAGTCATTGAGATGCACCAGTCCCTAGTCTAGGAATCTACTTTATCACCACTTTTTCACTACTCTTT
>NW_006442109.1:11570170-11590003 GCF_000325575.1 Pteropus alecto
AGGACTGGGTTCTGCCCTTGGTGTCTAGGTCTGTGGTAGGAGCATTTTTGCGGATCTTAGAATCAGCTTATAACTGTTGAGTACTTACTGTGAGCCAAACACCACACCTAGTATTTTGGGTGCATTTTCTCACTTCATCTTCAGAAGAGACCTGTGAGGTAGGTACGGTAGATATCTCTATTTCAGAGAAGAGGAAACAGAGTCTTAGAGAGGGCCAGTCACATTCCTAAGGCCATACAGTTCACCAGTAGCAGAATTAGAAATCAGGCCTGGCTGCTCCTAAATTCTTCATACCCCTTAGAAAATAGATATTTCTTTGGGCAAACTAGGGTTTTCCCATCTCCTCCCAGCTGTCTTCTTTGCCCACCTCACAATCCATAAAACAAAAATAAGCCCAAATAGATTACTTTTAAAATGAAGATTCCTAGGCATTTGGGATGACCCAGGGCTTTAAGTAAACAGCCATTGTCAAAGGGAAAGCTCGATGTGTTACATGGCAAAGGCCACATGGACAGTCACATCCCTTGACTTAGTAATTGCACCCCTGGGATTCTGCTAAGGTTATATTTAACATAAACAAAAACCTCCATGAGTATATTTGTCATCAAGTTATTTTAATATCTAAAATTTAGAAGCAGTATAAAAGTCCAAAATAAGGAACTGGTTGTGAACTACTATGCATGTATCAACATGACTGAGCACTATGCAGCCATTAAAGTGATGATTACTTAGACTACATAAAAATAGACAAACGGTTATGAACATATCATATATGATTAAGTGAAAGAAGTGTGCACACAAAAATACATGTGCAATATGATTATAACTAAGCTCAGTATGTACATGTGTGAGGAAGTTCTGGAAAGGAATTAATAAAAATGAAACTGGTGGTATTAGGTTGGTAGAATCACAGGTGTTTTTATTTTTTTTTTTTAAAAGCAGTTTCTGCTCATGTTAAAAGAAGTTCAGACGATAAAGAAGGTGTGAAGTTGAAAGTATTTCTACTCTTCAGTGGCAGTTCCTTTATATTTTTGTGCCCTTTTCGTGGATGAATTTTTAAATTTAAAAAGCTCCTAATGCTATTTTTAGTTATAAACACAAGTCATTTAGCCTAAGGGGCTAAATCATTAGGATACTAGAGGGTGTGGGGTATTATGCTACTAGGTATCTAGGGAACACTGGTAAATTTGGGGGATAGTGTCAATTCCAGGTTATTCCTTACTTTTTCATGAGAAAGATATAGAGCAGACTGGTCTTGTTGGAATATAGGTCTGTCTTGTTAAATATCCACTGATTTTTCACCTCTTTTTTATTATTGTTCCAAATACAATATTTGGCTGCCAATTTGAGGGTGCCGTGACTACTTGAGTCCCTAAAGGAGTAGACCTGCTGGACTGCTTTGAGGATTCACAGCCATGGACCAGTCATAGTGGTGGTTTCTCTGTTCATTCCCATACATGCAGAGGGACATTTAACATTGGTTAAAAAGAGTTCCATTTCTATTCAAGATGGAGTACCAAGGATTGAATTTGTCCTCCCCAAACTACAAAAACACTGGCCAAAATATTTAAAATAATGATAAAATGAGAAGGAAAACAAATGAGGTAAGCCCTGTAATTACTTAGCCCACTGCCTAGAGAAAGCTTTCAGTCTGTGGCATATGGAGGGGGAACCCAGGCAGACAGAGCCCAGGAGACTCTTAGTTGAGTAAACAGAGATGGGATCCAAAGAAGTCAAGGCAGTTAGATCTCATAGGGCAGAGTAGTAGAGAGGAGAGAGCCGAACACAGAATTCTGAAGATCTGCAGAGAGTTCCCCCTTGAGTATTCAGATAAGTACTGGTCCGCTCATGCATGTGAAGAATCTTGCTGAGACTGGAGAAAGAGCCACCAAAAAAGGATTTGAGGGAATGGTACCTAGAATTTACAAAGAGCTAAAATACTGCCTGTTTCCAATAGCCAGAGTGGAACACATCATAATTCAGAAGACTCTGATTAGTGTACCAAGGTAAGTCTTGCCTTGGGGGAAAATTTTAACCCTAATTAAATGCAGGTCTGATCTGGCCTAAGAAAATTAAAAAAAAAAAAAAAAATCTGAAACGATCAAACTATATCCAAGTAACTTAACTACATTCTAGAACAAAACTCAAGAATATTCATATAAATACAAAAAATATTCAACATCCAACAAGGTAAAATTTACAATGTTTGGCATGCCGCCATTACCCTGATTCCCAAACCAAACAAAGACATTACAAAATAAATTATAGCCGATATTTCTGATGATCATAGATGTAAAAATCCTCAACAAAATATTAGCAAACTGAATTCAGCAATACATTAAAAAGATCATACACCATGACCAAGTGGGATTTATTCCTGGGATGCAAAGGTGGTTCAATATCTGCAAATCAATTAATATGATACACCACATTAACAAATTGAAAGATAAAAATTATATGATCCTATCAAAAATGCGGAAATAGCGTTTGACAAAATCTAGCATCCCTTTATGATCAAAACTCTCAGCAAAGTGGGAATAGAGGAAACATACTTCAACACAATAAACCCACAGCTAACATCATACTCAATGGGAAAAAGCTTAAAGCTTTTTCCTTAAGATCAGGAACAAGACAAGGATGTCCACTTTAACCACTTTTATTCAACACCAATCAGAGAAGAAAGTCCTAGCCACATCAATCAGAGAAGAAAAAGAAATAAATGTCATCCGAATAGAAAAAGAAGTAAAACTGTCATTATTTGCAGATAACATGATAGTATATAGAGAGAACTCTAAAGATTCCACCAAAAAACTGTTAGAACTGATAAATGAATTCAGAAAAGCAGCAAGATACAAAATTAATATTCAGATATTTCTATACACCAATAATGAATCATAAGAAAGAGAAGTTAAGAAAACAATCCTATTTATAATTGCATCAAAAAATTTCTAGGAATAAATTTAACCAAGGAGGTAAAAGAACTATACTCAGAAAATTATAAGTCATTGAAGAAAGAAATTGAAGAAGATACAGATAAATGGCAGCATATACTATGCTCATGAATAGGAAGAATTAACATCACTAAAATATCTGTACTACCCAAAACAATCTATAGATTCAATGCAATCTCTATCAAAATACCAATGGCATTTTTCACAGAACTAAAACAAATAATCCAAAAATTTATATGGAACCATAAAAGACCTTGAATAACCAAGGCAATCTTGAGCAAGAAGAACAAAGTTGGAGGTATCACACTACCTGATATCACACTTTACTACATGGCTATAGTAATCAAAACAGCATAGTACTGGCACAAAAACAGACACACAGATCAATGGAACAGAAGAAAGAGTCCAGAAATAAATTCACACCTAAACAGTCATTTAATCTACGACAAATGAGGCAAGGATATTTGCCTATGATATATCCGACAGGAGTTAATATCCAAAATTTATAACTCATACAACTCAATGCCAAACAAACAAACAATCCAATTAAAAAATGGGCAGAAGACTTGAATAGGCATTTCTCCAAAGAGGAAATACAAATGGCCAATAGACATATGAAAAGATGCTCAATGTCACTAATCATCAGAAAATGCAAATTAAAACCACAAAGAGATATCACCTCATACCTATTAGAATGGCTATCACTAATAAATCAAAAACCAAGTGTTGGCGAGGATGTGGAGAAAGGGGAACCTTCTTGTTGGTGAGGTTGCAAGTTGATAGTCTCTATGGAAATCTCCGTTTGGAGCTTCCTCAAAAAGTTAAAAATAGAACTACTTTATGACCCAGCAATTGCACTTTTGGGTATTTATTCATAGAAAACTATGTTTATTGCAGCGCTATTTACAAAAGCCAAGATATAGAAGCAACCTAAGTGTTCATTGATAGATGATTGGATAAAGAAGTTGTGGTAAATATACACAATGGAATATTATTCAGCCATAAAAAATGAAATTTTACCATTTACAATGACATGGATGGACCTAGAGAGTATTATGTTAAGTGAAATAAGTCAGACAGAGAAAGACACATACCATTTTACTTATATGAGGAATCTAAAGAACAAAATAAATGATCAAACCAAATGAAAACAGACTCATAGATACAGAGAACAAACTGGTGGTTACCAGATGGGAGGAGGCTAGGGGCTGGGTGAAAAAGGTGAAGGGATTAAGAAATACAAATTGGTAGTTACAAAATAGTCGCGAGGATGTGAAGTACAACATAGGAAATATAGTCAATAATATTGTAATAACCATGTATAGTGCCAGGTAGGGTACTATACTAATCGGGGGATCACTTTGTAAATTATATAAATGTCTAACCATTATACTGTACACTTGAAACTAGTATAAAATACTACTGAATGTCAACTCTAACTAAAAAATAAAAATTTTAATAAAGTACCAGACATGCAAAAAAGCAGAAAAATACAATCCAGGATGAGAAGAAAAAAATCAATTAGTCAAAACTGACCCAGAAAGAATACAAATGATAGAATTCATATACAACAATAATTCTAAAAAGTTATTATGACTATATTCTGTATCTCAAAAAGCCAGAGGAAAGACTCAACATGATAAATAGAGACATGAAAGATATAAAATAAACCCAAATTGAACTATTAGAGAGGAAAACTTCAATGTCTAAGATGAAAAATTCACTAGCTAGGATTAATAGCAGATCATACAGTGCAGAAAAAAGAAGAGTGGACTTGAAAACAAAGCAATAGAAACTATCAAAAATGAAACTTAGAAAAAAGACTTTAAAAAATTAGAGCATCTTTGAAATATTGGATAACTTCAAGTGGCCTAACATATGTGTAAGTTAGAGATCCGAGTCCCTAAAATAGGGGTCGGGGGTTGAAAATAACATTTGAGTAAATAATGGCCAAAATGTTCTAAATTTGATGAAACTATAAACCCACAGATCCAAGAAGCTAAATAATCCCCAAGAACAAAAACCATGAAGAAAACAACACAGAGGTACTTCATAATCAAATTGCTTAAAGCCAGTGATAAAAAGAAAATCAAAAGCAGCTGAGAAGAAAAAGACACATTATTACAGAGAAACAAAAATAAAGATGACAGATTTCTTCTCAGAAACAAAGCAAACCAGTAGACAGTAGAATGACATTTTTAAAGTACTAAAAAGAAAGAAAAAACAAACTAAAATTCTATACTTAATGAAAATATCTTTTAAAAATGAAGATGATCAAGAGAATGAGAAGACAAGCTATAGGCTTGGAGAAAATATTTGCAAAAGACGCAATTGATAAAGGACTGTTATCCCAAATATACAAAGAACTCTTAAAACTCAACAATAAGAAAATAAAGAAACAAAAAATGAGTCAGACTTTGACATCTCACCAAAGAAGATATACAGATGACAAATAAGCCTATGAAAAGATGCTTCACCTTATATGTCATCATGGAAATGTAAATTAAGACAGTGAAATACCACTATACACCAAAATCTGAATAGCCAAAGTCTAGAACTCTGAGGACATCAAATGCTGGTGAGGATGTGGAACAGCAGGAACTCTCATTCATTGCTAGTGGGAATGTCAAATGGTACAGCCGCTTTGGAAGACAGTTTGACAGTTTCTTATAAAACGAAATATACTCTTACCATATGACCCAGAAATCACACTCCTCGGTATTTACTCAAAGGAGTTGAAACCTTATGTCAACAAAAATCTGCACATGGATGTTTATAGCAGCTCTATTCATAATTGCCAGAACTCAGAAGTGACTAAGGTGTCTTTCAGTAGGTGAATGAATAAACAAACTGGTATATCCACACAATGGAATATTATTCAGTGCTAAGAAGAAATGAGCTATTAAGCCATGACAAGACATGCATATTACTAAGTAAAATAAGTCAATCTGAAAAGGCTACATCCTGTATGATTCCAATCATATAACAATCTGGAAAAGGAAAATCTATGGGGATGATAAAATTATTGCTGGTTGCCAGTGGTTGTGGTAGGAGGGAAGGATGAATAGACAGAGCACAGAGGATTTTAGGATAATGAGAATACTCTGTATAATACTATAACAGTGAGTAGGTGTCATTGTACATTTCTCCAAACCCACAGAAGGTACAATACCAACAGTGAACCCTAAGATGAACTGTGTGCTTTGGGTGATTATGATGTGTCAATGCCGGTTCATCAATTGCAACAAATGTACCACTCTGGTGGAGAATGTTGACAGTGGGGGAGGCTCTAGGGCGTTGAATACATGTTTGGAGGCAGGGAATGTTTGGGAAATCTTTGTATTTACCTCTGAATTTTGCTGTGAATCTGAAACTGTCCTAAAACAATAAAATCCTAAAAGAAAGAATTATAACAGAAAAAAATAAGTGAAATACTTTTACAGATATAGTAAAGCTGAAAGAATTCATCACTGGCAGACTTATGCTAAGAAATGTTATTTGAAGTCATAAGCAGAGGTAAAACAATACCAGGAAACCTAGATCTATATAAAGGAATAAAGAACATGAGAAATAATAATTACATAGGTAATTTAAAGATCTTTTTCTTCCTAGCTAAATTTAACAGATGATTGACTGTTTAAAGCAAAAATGATAACAATGCCATTATGTAGAAGCAACCATATGACAATAATAACTCTAAGGCCAAGAGGGGAGAAAAAGAGGTATACTGTTATAAAGTTCTTATATTACACATAAAATGGTGTAATACCACTTGAAAGTGAACTGTGATAAGTTAAAGATGTATACTATAAACACTAAAACAGTCACTAAAGTGGCATGATGAAGAGTTATAGCTAATAAGTTAACAAAAGAGATAAAAAAATCGAATCACACACACAAAAAATTTGATTAATCCAAAAAGAGGGAGAACAAGAGGGGAAAATGAACGAAAAAACAGATCAGAAATGTAGAAAACATATAGCAAGGTGGTAAAATAAAGGCAAACATATCAATAATCACAATAAATGTAAATGGGCTAAATATCCATATTAAAACAGATTATTATATTAGATAAAAAAACAAGACTCAATTATATGTTGTCTATAGGAAACCCACTTTAAATATAAAAACACAAATAGATTAAAAGTAAAAGGATGGAAAAAATATACCATGGTAACACTAATGAAAAGAAAACTGGAGTGGTTATATTAATATCAGACAAAGCAGACTTTAGAGAGAATATTACCAGAGATAAAGAGGGCAATTTAATAACGACAATTCATCAAGACGACATAATAATCTTAACCATTTGTATATCTCATAATAGAGCTCCAAAATACATGAAGCAAAAAGTGCTAGAACTGCAAGAAGTTATAGACAAATCCATAACTATTGTTCGAGATTTTAAAACTTCTTTCTCAATAACTGATAGGGGAAGTAAATAGGAAAATCAGACCCAAGTGGTGTAGTTCAACCAGAATGGAAGATGCGGGAAAGAAATGAGGAGGAAACTGTTCCAGAGGGCAGATAATAGGCCAAAACATGAGAACAGAAAAGGTGAACTCAGTAACTCTGGAGCCAAGGGAAAGAAGGTGTTTGGTAAACATGAAGCTCTCTGATTACTAACCATAATTAGGTCAGAAGATTTCCAGTTTCCAAAGTCTCAGCCATCCTTCTTATTTTTGTATAAACAATCTATAAGGTTTTGCCACAGGAATATTGTTGCTCTTTGATCACACAGAACTGGTCTACAGCAGAATCTTTTGATTTTATGAAGTCAAACCAAGGGGACAGTCTATGACAGAAAGGAGACCTGATTTTTAGTCTAGTCCTGGGTGCACTCTGAGTGACTCCAAGCTTAGAAGTCTGAAACAAGGAAATGATGTAAGCCACCATAATCAGAGGATAGTGAAGGATGGGCAGAGCTGCTGAGAAGACAGTTCATCTGTCTACCCAACTTCCTTCCTTCCTTCTTTCCTTCCATCCATCCATCCATCCATCCATCCATCCGTCCATCCATCCATTCATCCACCATCTCTCTATTTATCCACCCTTTATCATTTATCCTTCATTTATATATGCATCCATCCATTCACTCATTCATACGCTAAGTAGTCACTAATACCATGGTCCATGGAGTAGGGGCACAGCTTCCCTTGTGGCTCCTTGATCCTTGGTCCTATTCAGGAGAAACTGAGACTTTATATCTCATTTGCCTTTAGAAGAAATTATCATCAAAGCACACCCAGATCATCACTGTCCCTTGGGAGTCACTGGCAAAGACAGATATCCTGTTGCATGAAACCATGACCTATCCTGTCAACTCAAGTCTTCTCAAGTCAGGCCCCCAAAGCACTGGGTTATCAGGAATTGGATAGTGTGGGAGACATCTAGGTCAAATTGTGTTGAAGGGAGAGGGAACCAGTCAGATAAAAGTCCCTTCTCCAAAAAGGGAAAAAAAGATGGATGGGAGTGTGTGTGGGGGGGTCACTTCTTTCCCTCTATTTCCTTCCCTCCTATTTCTCCCCTGTTTCTGTCTCTTCTACCTCCATACAAGAGCATAATTTGGTCCTTAAGAGCCAACCAGTTGGCAGATGTGCCAACCTCTCTTAGAAGTACTAAAATAAATCCCATTTAAAAAGGAATTTGGAATCCTGAAGACACCATCAGCTTTGGAGTCTAGGTTCAAATCCCAGCACTTAGAACTTGTATAATCTTAATTAAGTCATTTAACTTTTCTAAGTCTTAGTTTTCCCATCTGTAAAATAGGAATGATACCAACCTCGTAGGGTCAGTTGAGAGGACATAAGCAGATATCTGTGGATATTATATTTTCCAGGCTACAACCTTAGGTATCTAAAAAAGAATATCTAATTTTATTTTTCTGCCATTTAACTTTAAACACTATCCTGAGCTCCCATTTTGCCTCCCAGTTAAATACAAACAAACAATAACAAGAAAATAGTCAATTCAGGCAAATTCAGACATTTGAGCGTGTTTCTTGGTCATTTCAATTTTAAGCTCAGTCAAGTCAGTATTTTCTCCTCTCTTCTGGGGCATGTTTTCCTTCATCCTTGGGGGCTTAAGTGTTATCACCATGGTGGAGGGAGACAACTGCCCTTATTCACTCCCCCAAATGTGATTCATCTTGACTAGCCTTTGTTCTAGAATATGCTGGCATCTGTTATCCCTCATTTGTTATCTGGTCATTGGGGTAGTTCTACACAAGCCACTCTACCTTCTTCTTGTCCTCAGTGGGGCCTCAGGCCTTCCTAGGATGCTATCTTTAAAACATTTTAAATTTACCTTTAAAAAAAAGTCACATTATTCAACACACAGAAAATACACAAAAAAACCCAGAAAATTCTGTCTCTCATCCTTGTTCCTCAGGCACTCCTCTCTAGAGGCAACCATTTTTACATTTTTTATGTATTTTTTGAACAATAATTTATGCACTTATGAGTGCATTTATATGGGTATATATAATACCATCTCCTATAATCACTTAATATATATATATAATCATCTCCTATCTCTCACTGATCAAATTTTAGCATATACATACACACACAAAATACATAATGTACACAAATATAAATGTATCACATAAATGCACACACATATATATCTTTATTTATATATACACAAAATCTTTTTAACTGCCTTAGACAACAGAGCCTAAGGCAAAGCTTATGCACTAACACTTCCTGGATGGATACAATTCCAGGGCACAGAAGAGTGAGGGAAGAATGGAAATGAGGTGAGGCACTGCTTTGGTTTAGTTGGTTTCCTAGCGCTTTCATAGACCACAGACTAGGAAGTGAAAAGCAGGAGCCTGTTGAGGGGTTGTTCCCAGGGCCAGTACCTCTGGGCCGTGAGTCATCTTCCTTCAAATGGCCTGGATTCTTATATTCTCTTAATTTCTCTGTCAGAAACTGCAGGGAATCATCAGGTATGTCAGGGGCTTAGAGGCAATCTCTGAACAATTTCACTGCCTGTGAGTATATGGAAATTTAACCCCAGGTATTGAGTTGTTCAATCAGATTTCTGTTATATTTTACAATCTTCTGCAGATTCTTGTTGAGCACCTACTATGTGCCAGGCATTAGGAATATTGTAGATAAAGGCAGCTGCCCCCTGGGAGCTTGTAGCCCAGCAAAAGAGAGAAAGACAATAATTAAGTCATTAAGTGCAGATATAATAGGGTCCTAAGCAGAAAAGTATGGGGGTTACAGAATTCAGCTCTGCCTAGGTGCTGTTTGTTATTTCCCTTCTTTTTAATTTTAAACCATCAAATAAGAAAATTTGGAGAATACAGAGAAGCGCACAGGCAATGCAGGATGGTGTATGTTTGTTTTATTATCTAGCAGATAAAAGCTACACTGAAGGAAGGGGAATTTTGTTGGCTGGAGGAGAGGTAGATGATAGATACTTTGTGCCTGGAGGGCTTAGGGCATCCTAAATTCAGAGAAAACCAGTGCAGCACAGAAGTCACAGATGTCCTCATGCATCCTGATCTCTTGGAGAGCTTGTTAAATATGATAGATTTCTGGGGCCTACCCCCAGAGATTCTGTTTCCACTTGTGGGACAGGGGCCAAGAACAGATGCTTGGCCCACAGGAGCTCTCAATACATTTCTGTTGAATGAATGAATGAATTCTAATGCGGGTATTCCAAGGACCACACTTTGATCTACAGAGAAGTGCAGTCAGAAGCTTTGCCCATCTCAACATTGTTACTAGGAGCATCCTGTAAAGGGGAAAGGAGGAGGAAACCCCCTGTTCCTGCCTTGTCCCTTGTGTAACCTGGGGCTTCCTCATCCCATGACCCAGAATTCAGGCTGGAACTATTTATACTCTGTTTGGGGGTATAAATACCCACCTCTGTTTGGGGCTGAATGGGCATTGGGAGTTGGCCTGGACACTTAACCATGACTTATAACATTATTTCTGTTGGAAAGTATAATCGAGGTTCAAAAATCAATTTAAAAAATGAACTTTTAGACTAAAAGTTTGGTGAATTGGGAACTGCACAGTGGAAAAGGAGAAGACAACACAGAAAATGTTGTAAAAAGTAACTCGAATGTAAAAGACTCCATACAGTTTGACTCCATTCATAAGAAATGTTCAGAAAGGGCAAATCTAATGACACAGAAGACAGAGCAGTGGCTGCCTCAGGCTGGGATGGGAATAGGGGTCTATGGCAAATGGGCATGAGGGCTGTCTTCAGGGTGATGGAAATGTTCTAAAAGTGGATTGTAGTGAGGGTTGCACAACTATTTATTTATAAAAAAAGCCACTAAACTGTACTCTTAAAATGAGTGAATTTTATGATATACAAAGTATACCTTATTAAAACAATTTTTAAAAAGCGACAAGCAGATATCTAGATTACCCAGTAATGTTCCCTTAACCTTTGTGGAGCATTTTATAGCATAAAACATTTTCATTCTCATTATCCCATGTAAGCCTCATGATATCCTTGTAATGAGATGTCATAATTATTTTTGTTTTATAGTGGAGAAACTGAGGCTCAGACTTAAATGACTTAAGCGGAAGTGACTTAAGTTTGTAGTCCTGCCCCCGTACACCTACTGAATCTTAGGTCTATATCTTTCTCCAGGCATTATACTCAGAAATAGAAGTGGGGGCCAGGCATCCGTTTCTTGTCTGTTCTTCTGTCTTGTCTTTGAGCTGATCTTGTCTCTGGTCACTCTATTTTGTTGGTTCTGTGTTCTGTAGTGGGAACTCCGGGTAAAGCCTCCTACGGTAGCTGCTTCTGTCATAGACTCTTTTACTGGAGGGAGGGAGTTAATCCTTAATTAGAAAAGTTCTGGGAACAAGTTGGGAGGAGTAGGTTGTGTCAGATTAAGGAGTTTGGACCATATCGTGTAGACCAGTAGTTGTTAATCTTGGCTGTGTCTCAGAACCATCTATGACCCAGCTTTTAAAAACACATGGGCTGGATGGAGTCCAAGGCCAATTCTACAGAATCAGATTCTATGGCAGTCTGAGCATCTAAATTTTAACAAGTCATTCTGATGCCTGACAGGCTTGAAATTCTTGTTGTAGGCAGTGAGCAGTTATCATGGGAAGGGAATAACAGCACCATTTTAGGGAAATTAATTTGGCAATTGTGGGAGGGAGAGGAAGAAGATTAGAGGCTATGGAAATGGTCCAGGGATGAGCTATGCTAAGGCCTAAAACTGGCCGATGACGGGGAATAGAATGAAAGGGGTAGATGTAGAAGACATTTCAAGGCTTTGTACCATTTGGGTGGAGGGGAAGGGCAGGGAATGAAAAAGAAAAGACCAGAAGTTAATGGTTTCTAGCAAACCCACTAAAGCAACCTGCCCCCTTTTTAAACTCACTAGTTATCAATTCTTTATTTGGGAGACTGTTTCCTTTTTGATTCTGAGACTCAATGATTCTCAGCTTTTCAAGCTGGGCTATAGTTATTTTTTAAAGGTACTCATCAGTGTGCCAACAGGTGAGCAAAAGCCTAAGGAAACACATGGCATCTCTCTCTAAAGCAGGGCTGATTTTCACTTGGAAATTCAGGTCTTCATAAATCCAAGATCTGATCTTAGCTATTCTAGACCCAAAGCTCACCATGTACCTACACATCACCATTACTGTTCTGCCTTTCCACAGAGTGAGGCTTTGTCATCAGAGGAACAGGCTTAAACAGGGACATCTCGCATCAAGGCCATTTGTCCCTCTTCCCTACCTCTGAACGTAGAGTGTCTTTTTGATTACTGGTTTGTCTGTTCATAAAATCGTTCTTAGTTGCTTTGAGATTTTCCAATTAAATGTTGCCTCGTTAATGGGAAGCAAGAACCGGGGGATTTCAGACTTAAAAAAAATTTTTTGAAAACAAAACATATACAAAGTTTTAGCATCACAGGAAGAATTTTTAGGTGGAAAGTTCATCTAATCTCTCTGAGTTCCTCTTTGAGGTCTCTCACTGGGTTCAGGGATGTGCTAATTGGTCCCCTGGGTCCAAGACAGCCAGAGCTTTTCCCTTTGGTTCCCCTGCTGGCATGGGTTAGCCCTGGAACCCAGTCCTAAATACAAAGGCAGTATGCCTTTAGATCAGGGCAATCAAGGTCCTTGGTCCTATACCCTCTGCTTCCCAGGACTGTCTGCTCAGGCCTTCCTTTGGCTGGGCCCCTCTGCATGGAGTGAACACAAGGAGCAAAGGGGAGCCAAGAACAAGGAAGGCCTTCCAGATCAGGCTCTGAGGCCCTGAAATTCTCTGCTGAAATGCCCTCTTCTAAGGCCTTTGATGAAATCTTCTCCAAATCCACTCTCCCAAAGGTGGATGGTGTGTCTGATGTGCATACCCAGGGGCCCAACAGGTGGGCAAAGGGCGCTCTGGTGGTGCATGCAACTGAAGTTTGGGTTCTTTGCACACATGCATGCAAGGGCCTCTGTAGTAAGGAACAGAATGGGGGGTGCACGGAGAAACAGCATAAGCTGTGGACCAGGGCACTCTCATTTAAATTCTTGCCTTGGCCCCTGAAAATGTTAGCAGTAGGCCTGCCAAGAAAGAGCAGACGGGAAACGTCTAGAGGAAATACGAGAATCATGAAATCAACACATTTGCCAGAATTCCTGTTTCATTATAGGGAGATAAATATCCCCAAAGTTATTGCATTGATAAACCTGGACTTAAAGCCTAATTTATATTTTATTTTTTAAAATCAGATAAAATATTGATTATTCCAATAACTGAGGTCCATTTTAAAATGGCGATAGTAGGTCCCCATGCTATTGTGAGGATAAAATGAGAATGCAGGAAGTATCTAGTGGAAGGAGGTAGTTAATAAATGCGAATATGATTTTTCTATTTTTCTCCAGCTGGTCCCTAAGATAGTGTTCAAAGCTTTACCTTTTCCTTCATTTGTCTCATACTGTCTGGTGGGATAGAGTTAATGAAAAACAGATACTAAGATGTTTTTTAAATGTCAAGTTAAGACAAGTTAGGATTTGCTCTCTACAATATGAGAGCAAGCTGCAGTTCAGGATCAAAAGCAGTTGTTTTTCTATTTTTCAAAGTTGCCAGAATTCCCTCAGGGGTATGCACCAGGTAACTGTGGGGTCAAGCTTAGAATCTGAGTGATATCATCGTCACAGCTCACACAGACCCCAGCTGGGGGCACCTATCCAGTGTGTTGAAGATATGATTTAATGTATCTTGTCTGAAAAGAAAGGAAAGCTGTAAAACCATGCTAATGAGCCATATGATCTGCTTAAATGTCAAAACGCACTACCTGCGGGAACCCTTCAAAGGCCAGTGAAGTTGTAGGGTATGCGGCTCGTGCCAGAAATCACTGTGTGGCACTTTGTTGTTTCCACAGGGCTGCCACAGACATGATTTCATGCCACCCTCCGATGGAGACGGCGGTGCTTGTCCCCTCAGAGGTCCTGGGGACAGAACCCTCAACATTCCTAAAACTCCCATTTGGAGAGCATTTGGAGTGTATGACATTGGCTTTGGGGTTGGACAGAGCACTGTGCACTCAGTAAGTAGCCTATCAGTGGTCGCTGGGATTCTGCTGTGTCACCCTTTGCAAGGCACCTAACCACTGTGGAAGCCACAATGCCTTCAGGGAAACCCCCATCGAGGGCCCCTGGGTACAGCCCTTCCCATCCAGGCTCAGCTAAGGGGAAGGTTGTGCTTGTGCCCATGGATATGGGATTTTACCTCTCCTCTGCTTGCCCTGGAGGAACAGTTGCTTCTAACATGAGTGGGCATCAGGAGACCCATGTTTTGAGCCACAGATGTCTGAAAGGGAGCTCTGGTCTACAGATCTGGTCAGAGGAAATGGTCTAAAGGGTGCTACCTCTCAGGGGTTGGGGTCAGATGCTCAACAAGTTCATCAGGATGCTCAGGCTGGTGCACTCAGAGGAGGCACAAAGGCAGGTAGCCTGCCAAATCCACCCAGATTATCACCCTTACCATTTATAGAATGTCTGACTCCAGGCACTAAGTACTCTGTATACATTATCTCATTTAATCCTCATGACACTTTGCATTGGTTTTATTATTCCCCTTTCACGGATAAGAAAACTGACGCCTAGTGAAGTGAAGAAATTCCCCAAAGGGATGCAGTTGGTAGTGGTGGGATTAAGGGCTTTCAATCAAAGAATGCTTATAGAAAGTCAGAAGTACACCCTGGAGTCAGAGGATGCTCCCGGGGGATTGTCTAGGGAGGCTTATTTCACACCTGGGGTTCTCATACTTGCAATCTCTATCACATAAGATTCCACTAAATGCACTGTGTTCCAGGCCCCTAAAGACACTGCATGGTTTGGCATCGCTCACTCACACAGTCCGGATTTCCTGGTTCACGGCCTCCTTCATACTTTCTGGAAGCCTCTCTTGTGGTCACCAAAACTGAGCCTGGAAAGTGCCCCGTGCTGTTTGTCAGCTCTTGGCTCTTTCAGCAGCACATGGGGCTCCAGTTGGGAACATGCCAGAAGAAATATGATTCTTTGAAAGGCTTATCAGCTCTGTGGGGCAGATACAACCCCCTGGGGATTAGCAGCTCTAGGGAATCAAGGCCTAGATGTTTTCTCAAAAGATAACACACCTCTCTCCTCTGTAGTTCTGTTTCAGGATGCCCCACGTTTTCCTGGTAGGAGAGGAAGAACAAGGTTGATGGTTCCCTCTCGGGCCTGGTGGTTTTTAACCCTCTTAGAAGACAGAGAGAACACATGCCTGAGGGGTCCAGGGTGGGCCCACGGGAATGCAGAACAGGGGGTCCAACGCCTGAGACTGCTGCTGGGTCCTGGGCTGGGCCAGGTGGATGGAGCATATAGGAGCCGAGTGAGCCACGCCATGCACGAAGAGTGAGCATCAGTCAGATGGCATCTGAGAGAGAAGGGGCCAGGGGTGCAGGAGGGTGCAGCTGAGGATGAGAAGGTGAGGCAACTAGGAAGGAGCCAGGTGGAGCAAGAGCCATGGGAGTTAGCAGGCCCCAAGGGGAAAAGAAGCAAGGGGGGCAGGAATTTGGCTAGAGGTGACAGGAAAGTGGAGCTGGCTGTTCTCGGTTGCTGGATCCGTGTGTTCACCAGAGTTTCAAGAGAAAGATAAACCATCCTGATTGCTCACTCCTGTGAGGCATATTGTATAAGTTAAGCTAAAAGACGTATAGTATAGGATTCAAAACAAACCTTTGCACACGTTGGCCTCCATTTTCCTTTCCAGTCTCACCTTCACCCGTTCTCTTTTTTTGGATACCCTACATCCCAGACAAAAAGTCTGTGTTCCTTCATACACTGGACTCTCCTACCGCTGTGCCTGACTAAGCCATTTGCTCTCCACAAAGTGCCCATTCTCTGGCTCTCTGCCTATGGGAATTCTGCTCATCTGACTTGAACAGGCAAGTCAAATAAGAAGTCCAACCAAGAAGGATACCGGAAACATACTTATCAGAGAAATATAAATTAAAGTAGCAAGGCATCACACATCGCAATGAAATCGACAGATTAAAAAAACCAAAAACTACAAAACCGCCCAGTGCTGATACAGTTTTGGTTAAACAGGTACATCTATTGCTGGTGACACTGTAAACGGGTCCAACCTTTTTTGCAGGGAATGACGGATCGATATATTTCAGGAGTGATAGAAATGTTAATGTCCATCAATCTTACTTTGCAGAGCTAAACTAAAGAAAAAGATATTAAAGAAGGAAAAAGCTACATATAGAAAAGTACCACTTACACCATGATTTTTAACTGTGAAAAAACTGGAAGTAGCTCAACTATCCCACAACAGGGGATTGCAAAGGAAATTACATTCACTAACAGATGGAAATTATGATGGAAACCATTTAGCTAAAGGAAATGCTTCTAATATAATGCTTAGGAGAGCACGAAATTGTATTGCGATTAGACTATAAAATCACATAAATGTATGAATAAGGATGCGTAAAGAAACACAGAGAAAGAAAAATCACTACTTATTAGGATATTATTTTTATTAGAATGTAGTTGATGTAATAAAAATCTCCTATGAAAATGCTGCCTTTCCTTCAAAACCCCGATTTACCTTATTTCTTTCTGGTTTGTGGCCCTTATTACATTATGCTTTGAATGTAATAATTATAATGCACTAGTGTACTATAACTCCCTTTAGACGATAAAACTCTTCAAGGACAGAGGCTGTGTTTCACTTTTCTTTGTCTCGCCTGAGTACTTGTGTTTGCCTGGCATGTAGTAAATGTTCAATAAATATTTATTAAGCGAATTCAACCACTGCTAAAGATTACATTACGTTTAAAAATAAAACTCAACAGATCACTCTCTCTACTCTCGTCTCTTGGCAGAGAAGCACTCAGATAAATAGATACCTATATTATTTTTAAAGGCTTCCTGGGAAGGAAAATTCACATGTAAAAAGTTATTTTACATCTGGAGTGAAACATAGATGTACCAATGCAGGAAACGCTTGGAAATCTACTGGGGCTCTTGAGAAGTATTCACCTTTGCCTCTTAAGGCAATAAGACATTTAAAAATTCAAGCTATGTTGATGTTTGCCCCTTGGGGCGAAGTGGATCCCAGCCAGGAGGAAAACTATTCACCATGCCTACTGGCAGCCCCAAAGCTGCTGTGCCCTAAGTCAAGGTATGTCTTGTATGAGTCTAAATGTCAGGGATGGTGAGGGGACAGGAAATGTGATAAAGTGGCAGAAGCTTATCTCTCCTAAAGAGAAGAACAGGAATTTGCTGAGGAACTATTTTTAAGTACCCGGGTTTTACTGAGTGCCAGTCATGGTATGCACATCATGTTAGGCTCCCATTTGACAGATAAAAAATTCAAGATCAGAGCTATTACATGATTTACCCAAAGTCAAATAGCTAGTGAGGGGTGGGTCAGGACCCCAAGGCAGCCATACCAGGACCCTACCCAGCATGGCTTGTAACTCGCTCTAAACAGCCCCATTTTGGCTGTTTGTCCAGGATGAATCGGCCTTTTTCTTTTCTCTTTTTCCTTTTTTTCATTTTCAGAAGGCCAGTCAACATTTTTCCAGGGTGGTGTTGGGGAGGGAGCGGGTGGATTGTTGCATGTACAGATATCGCCTTTGTAAAGAGCCCGCGACTCAAATTTTCACCTGGTTTATATGCTTTTTTCCTGGTTTTCAGTCTCACTCCTTCAGCTCATGATTTTACTTGATGCTCTTTGAATCACTGTGGTCATCAGTCATTTTCTTCTCAAGAAAATCACATACTCCCAAAATTTTATCAGTGACTTTTCCTGATGCTTGAATGTATAATCATTTCTAGGACATATTTTCTTGAACTGAATACGGTCTCCCATATTGAGGATAGGGTTCGTAAATCCACATATGTACATTTTAAAGGAAAAGCAGTTGCTTAGACTTTCAAGATAATTGCTTTTCGTCCCCCCATATGCTAGGTGCAGATTAGAAATGGGCTTTTTAAGGGGATAAAAAGTAGAAGCTAGGTATTTGCAATAGCAATATCATGCAAATAAAACACACATATATCAAAAATATATGCTGCCTCTTCTAGTACCTAATCAGCGTGTGAAAGTATGCATCTTAAGTACTATTATTATGAAATATGTCTGTTCTAAATATCAAACAGCTGCATGCCACCACCTAGCTAAAGAAAGAGCACTGTAGATGCAATGAAAGCCCCTCCCCATTCACATTCTCCTCCCTCCCACCACCCAGAGGTAACCACTGTTCCCATTGATGTTTATCATTCCCACACATGTCCATATTTAATATATAGCTTTGCAGTTTTGTAATTTTATATAAAATGAACCAGCTCTATGCACCTGCCACTTGCTTTCTTTGTTCAATGTCATGTTTCCAAGGTTTATCCATATTGGCTCAGGCGGAAAAACACTGGACTCCACTCTTGGAAAAGCGAGATACTTACTATGAGAGTTGAGCATCAGAATCGGGACTACCAAAAAGGACAGTGGAATCGTTATGTCTCTATAATTCCCTCTCTATAAAATGTGAGGGTGAACTGGAATCATTTTAAGGGTCCTTGTAGCCTGATGACCCTGAGCTTTCCATCTCCCATGGCCAGTTTTCCTTGGAGTAAGGACAGTGGCTGGTCCTCTGCTGAAGGGATGGTGGCTGTTTGTCTTTGCAACAGAGAGCACCCGAGAGCTTTTCATTAGATATGGACTCCTTCATGTTCCACGGAGCCAAAGTATAAACCTTTGTTCTTTTAGGAGAACTATGATTCCACCCTGGGCCAGGCTGGCACCATAGATGTCTACAGTCAGAAAGAACCACAAACCAACTCCCCTGGGTGGCATGGTCCAGGCGGCGCTTTATTTAGATGAATGCACACAGAGATGCTACAGTTCAGTCTGGGCATATGATTATATGGTTTCCATGCTGTGTGGTCTTATGGGAAGTCAAGAGCCCTGACTGCCAATCCCAGCTCACACCAAATGTACTGTGCCCTGCCTGCCTCAGTTTCTCTTTTTCTCAAATTGGCAGTATAACTGTTATTTATGCTATGACAGTTCTATCCTGGTCCTCAAATGCCTTTTTAAAGAAACCTGAGCCTTTATTGTTAATGCAACATAAATCCAAAGCTGGAACCAGCTTTGAAGTCAGGTGAGATCTCAAGCTCCATCCTCTTTTCTTCTCAACAATCCAGTGGTGATGTGGAGAACATGCAGCCACGACTAGCCTGGGACAGCCTTCGAGGAAAAGGAAAAGAAATGGTAACTTTTATTTTATTCATCAAGCCGTTATTGAAAGAGAGGTGGGTGAGTTTGTCCCTGGAAGAAAGGATCTGCTCTTGGCTGCTAGCATTTTCCATCTCTTTTGAGGTGGGCATCAAAGGGACAAGCTCTCAGTCATTGCTCTTTAATCATGGGT
>NW_006442109.1:11590024-11591247 GCF_000325575.1 Pteropus alecto
AATGTAAACCTCTATCAACAGTCAGGGCATTTGGATTCTTGGCAAATTGTCACTGGACATAAATCTAAAGTTAATTCAGTGCTACATCCGCCTGCATTATTTGTTTAAATAGACACATTGTCACCCAAACCTTGCGGGCTCAGAAATTCAGAAATTACCTTCTTTCTGAGAGCTCATTTTCCTGGACTGCCTTTGGTTTAGTTCTCTCAGGGTGGTGACATTTATTTTAACTTTAAAAGTAATTTAGAATTCAATTAAATTTAAAAAGTTATACACACATAGACATACGCACACACAAATCTGGTAAAAACTTAAATACTATAAAAGGGTATTCAACAAAAAGCAAATGTCCATTCCATCTAAGCCAAATACTAATCTGTAACCAGTTTTCCTGTGGGTTGTTTCAAAGCTAGTCTATACATAAAATACGTACATGTAATTCTATACATAAAATGCATGTATAGGATATATATATTCAGGCATTAATAAAAAGACGTAGTTTAATTTTAAAGCTACTGTAATTCAAGACAAGGGAGAAAGGTAGCAAGCTATGGATTAAAAAAAGAAAAAAAAAAAGGCCTGAGGTATAATTCTTTTAAATGATGTGTTGATGTGTTGAGTTTAAAAATATTTTTATGTGTTCCAAATCATGGAAAACAAGATGCCGTGAATCATGGACTGTCCCAAATAAACTGTCCAGTATGATTATATATTTTTGTGTTCACTTGGCAAGGTCATCTTAATGAGTTTACATAATAATATACAGGAAACAGAAGCCACGGACTAAACTGGAGTGAGCAGGGAGAGAAGGGGAGGAGCAGAAAGCAGACTATCTACTCAGAGAAGACGTATTGAGAAGGAAAAGAGATGAAAGACTAGAGAGGTAGGTGAACCAAGTTCCAGTCCAATGCTTTTCTGTAGGATTTTCTGCCCTGATGGAAATGACCATACTCTGCACTGTCCTATACGGTAGCCACTGGTGCTATTGAGCACTTGAAATGTGACCAGTGTGACAGATGGATAGGCTTTTTCATTCCATTTAGTTTTAATTCACTTGAATTGGAATAGCCACCTGGGTTAGTGGCTATCATACTAGACAGTGCAGCTCTGGGACTCACAGTATCTTAGGGAGCATCAGTGAGCACAGAGAGAGGAGAATGAATATCGAGGAGAGAATAAATGAGGGGAAAGTAAAAGCAGAAGAGGAAAGAAGGAAGGGAAAG
>NW_006442109.1:11591271-11617948 GCF_000325575.1 Pteropus alecto
GAAGTCGTGGCCTTGTCAGAGGAAGAGAAGGGAAGAGAATAAAAGAAATGGACAACTAAAAGAAGCAAGGAGAGGAAATGGGAAAAGAGAAAGAAACAGTGGAATGGCACAAACAGCTGAAAACAACGGTCTTAAGTGACAACGAGCAACTCTATCTCTGGAAGGGAGCTTCCCACCACCATTCTGGACATTTGTTCTGAGGTCTTTGTGACAGCAACACTGGACAGGCCTCTTGAGAGCTAGGTTCTGGAGCAACATCCCACCCATGCTGACCTCGGGAGGCCTGCGGGCCTTAACTACCTAATCTGAAGGATTCACAATCCCAAGGACTCCTCTACCCTAATGTGTTAAATAAAATAGTTGACTTCAAGGAAAACACACAGATTTGATACGCCACTAGGTGTCACCATTAAGTAAAATGAGTTTTTATTTTTTATTTTATTTTTTTAACTTGCATTAAGTATAAATCTCTTCCTTGAATCTATACCTAATCTATATAATTTATTGGGCTATTTTCTTACTTTGTCACACCAAAAGCAAAGTGGTTTGTGCTAATTTATAATTTATTGGGCTATTTTCTTACTTTGTCTTACAAAATAATTTATAATTTATTGGGCTATTTTCTTACTTTGTCACACCAAAAGCAAAGTGGTTTGTGCTCTGGGAGTCCACTAAACAGGGAAACTCATTCTAATTTGGTTTATTTTTCTTTCCAGTTAAAATTCTGCTAAATGCCACAAATATGATGTGTATGCAAGCATACACGCTCGCTTGCTTGCTTGCTCATTCAGTAAACATTTACTATGTGCCAGGCAGGGGCCTCATGTACAGCTATGTAAGTTGTACTCTGAACAATTCCAGCGGGGCACTGCTTAGACAGACCTCAATGTGAATGGTGCTCCCTGAAGTCATTCAGTTCAGTGGCTCTGCAAGATTCTGGCCTGGGCCATGGGGCAAAGACATGGTCCCTGCTTTGTCTTTCCTCTCTGTTTTCTCTTTTAGGAAAGATCATTAGTCTAAAACCTTCTTTGCAATTAGAAATATATGTACCCTGTATAAATTTTGAGAGTAATACATACCACATGTTGCTTTACCTTCTTTCCTCATAAGAACTAAAACTTTGTTCCTTTTCTGAAAAGTAATACCCTCAATGAGTATATTTTATAATTAAAGCAAGGTATTTGTCCATGGGGAAAATCAAGTCATGGCCTTTGCTCTTGAGAAATTCAAGGGGCTTGATCACACTTAAGATACAAAACAGCATCCTTAAGTTTTGCATATCTGAACCTGACCTTGACTAGAAGAGGAGTAGTAGCAATTGAACATGAACCTAGGGATCAAGACCTCTAGACTCTACCCAGAGTAGGCTTTCTTGGGGAATGTTCTAGTTAGGTTTTGCTGTGTCACAAACCATCTCAAAACAGTGACTCAAAGTAACAAACATTTATTATTTCTCATGATTTTGCGAGTCATTTGGACAGTTCCTCTGATCTAGGTTGGTGTGGCAGACCTAGTTACACTATTAGGTGGGTATCCCTACATGCAGCCCTTGAAATGTACCGATTTACAGGCAAAGATTATGAGATGAATGAAAATTTCTTTTGAAAATATTATCTTTATTCTCTATAAGAATTTCCAATAAGTGAGATAGATTATTCATGTTGTAGAGGAGATACAAAAAAAGGTAAATGAAGAAACTGATGTAAAATTAATAATGTTCGTAGTGTCCCTTTTCTTTGAATGATGTACAGAAGTGTCTTCTGCATGTTTATTCTTTTGCATCCCTGGACAATAGGTAAAGAAAGTATTATTATCATTTGGTAAAAACTGAGATAAGGAGAAATTAAATTAAATTAATTTTCTTCAGTAGATTGCTGCAATAATGGCCCTCGATGTGTTTCTGCATCCACATCCTTCGGTAATACCTTTCACACTGACTCCACTCTTGGCCATGTGACTTGCTTTTGGCCAATGAGACAAGAGCAAGTATGACACAAGCAGAGATTTGAAACTGTTTGCATACTGCATACCACATGGAGAAAAATTAAGTTGGATCCCTGACACCATAAACAAAGGTAACTTTAGATGCATTAAAGATATGAATATAAAAGGCAACCCTACAAAACAAGTAAATAGAAATAAATATACATATGTATGATCTTAAAGATGGGGAGGGATTTAAAAAAAAAAAAAAGACCTGAAAAAGCAAGCATAGGCCAAAACATTTTTTTGATGAATTTAACTATATAAAAATTAATTATAATGATGGGTATAATTATCAAAATTTACTGACAGGTGATAGACTGAGAAAAAACACAAATCAATCAGAAAAAAAGGCAGAGAACCAGATAGAAAAACAGGCAAAGAATATGAATATGTGACTCACACAAGAAAATTCACTAGTTTTGCTCAACCTCACAAGTGATTAGATAAATGAAAATAAAAACAATCATAAGATATCTCTTTTTACTGATGAAGCTGGCAAAAATGAGATTGGATGATACCAAACTCTGGGAAGAAGAAACTCTTCTGCTTGCATGGTGGGAAAGTAAACTGGTAGAGCTATTCTAGGGCCTGACAAAGATTAACAAAGCAGGACACTAGTTAAAGCAGTGAGGACAGGTTTTATTCAATAACCATTATAACAAGGAAAATGAGTGCAGAGCGAACTGAACTGAACTTTCTCGAAACAAAGGGCCGGAGACATTTTAAAGGCTAGGATATGCTAAGGGAAAGGCACAGAGGAGAGTTTAGAGAGGTTAGTCCATGTGACTAGGCCCCCTGGGTTTGTTAATTGGTGCTTATTCAGAGGAGAAACAAACACTTCCTTTAGGACAGTGTTGTAAATTGAAACAAGGCACCCAGCAGTTAGGTCCTTATCTTCCAGCAGGGACTGGGACAATTAACCCCCTAATGTTTACATTTCAAAGAGAAGGCTCTCAGGTCCTGGGGGAAACATTTTGGGGTGGTTGATTGACATCTCAAACAACAGAGAAAGGATTTATAATTGCAAGCATTCTAAATTAACTGCTCTAAGAGGGGGTTCATGGGCCTACCTGCCTATCAGCAGGTTTTGGCTAAAACAAATAGTAAATCTTCCAGGCAGACACTTTGAGGGGGGCTGGGGTCACCTGAGGGATGTGACCTTAAGCTACTAGAAGCCATGGTAGAATTCGAAGGTGGAAACATTTATAATGGGTGATATACTGAATGTGGGGTAGAGTCCAAGTTGACCTCCAAAGTTTCTAACTTGGGCAACCAGGAGGATGATGATGCCATTAACCAAACTAAGAAAGAAGTAAGGTGGGAAAGACATAAATTCATGGCTTGGGATCTCCCAACGCATCACTTGGAAAATCAAAATTCTAAGAAGGCATTCCTACTCAGGGGGAAAGAGATATGGCATGTATTGTGTTCTTAATAATAATTGGTATTTTCATAACAACAAAAAATTTGAGTGCTTATTTCACACTAGATGCTATGCTTAAGATGTTTATACCCATACTCATTCACAACCCTATAAAATAGGTACCATTATTATCTCCACTCTGGTGATTAGAAAACTGAAGCTCAGAGAAGTTAAGTATGTGCTCAAGGTCACAGAGTTTCTTTGAACCCATGTCCTCTAATTCCTTGGCCCTACTGTGTGTCAGACAGTACTATGCCACAGGCTTAATTTTCATATAATTCTCACAAGTATTCCATGAGGTAGGCTTATTATTTTTATTTTTTGCAAATAAAAGTGAGGCTTAGAGCATTTGGAGTACTGGCCCAACCTCTCTCAGCTAATAAGTGGTAGGGTGGGCTTCAAACTCAAAGTCTGCTCTTTTAACATACACATCTACACATCTATGATACTACTTGAACTATTCCTCATGCTCTAATTCAAACTCTACTTATAAATGAAAAAAGACTAAAGAGACATATTAACCGATTGCAAGGTATGGACCTTGTTTGGAGCCCAATTCTGACAAATGGTTAATAAAACCACTGAGAGGACAAATGGGGAAACATGATATTAAGGAATCATTATTAAAGAGTTTTGTGAGTGGCAGTAACATTGTGATTATATTTTAAATACAAGAGTTCTTTTAAAAGAGAAATATGTACAGATGAAATAATACAGCAGTTCTCAACATGTGGCTCTCAGATTTGCAGCATCAGTATCACCTGGAAAATTGTTAGAAATACAGATTCTCACCTTGATTCCAGACCTGCTGACCTGGAAACTCTGAGAGCTAGGCCCAGCAATCTGTGTTTTCACAAGCCCTCCTGGAAATTCTCATGCACACTAAAGTTTGAGAATCGCTGAAATAGTGATGAGTTGAATTTGTTTCAAAATAACCCAGAGAAGAGATAATGGGTTGATGGGAGTATAGACAAGACGAGGTTGGTCATGAGATGATAACTGTTGAAGCTGGGTGATGGGTCCCTGGAGATTCATTATAACCATACTCTCTACTTTTATATGTGTTTGAAACTTTTCCATAATAAGAAGTTTTCAAAAACCCAAACCATTTTCTCTACAGTGCCCCTTAACTGTTCTCTCCTCACTCCTCTTGGTCTCTTCCTTTCCGCTTCTCGTCCATCTGCAACATTCCCACCTGGCTTCAGAAATGGCAGTTTCCTTATTCTCCTCACTTGCCTCAAGTTTTCCAAAACTTCGGGGCTCCTTCTGCTAAAGTTTTTAAATGACCCATCTCTCGTCTCTTATCATCGGTCACCATTTCTCTCCTCTCAGCATTCTTTTTCATGACTCACTCTAGTTTCCATTCACTCTGTTAGCAGAACCAGATTTCTCGGAGGCACCAAAGAATACCTGTCTAAGACCTTTTCTCTACACACGCCATTTGTGATCTTTCTGCTCCTTTTGTTGGCTGGCGATGCCCTCTTCTTCTTAGGCAGTCTGTTGCTTCTTTTTATTTCCTCTTAAAGAAGAAACCATTCGTCTCTTCCAATTAAAAAAAAAAAAATTAACTCATGTGACTGTTTTAATTTGCAACAGATTTGCTATCTAAAAACATCCAAACAATATAGAAGTGTAACAAGCAAAAATTTCACCTTGTTTTACTTCCTTTGGCCCTAGCTAATCCCTCCACCAGGTCTGAGCTCATCCCTCCCAGACCTCTGCTTTAGGTTTCCAAGGACAGCATGTAACTCTAGGGAACTGGAAGCCCACAGCTCATTGATTCTTCAGGAGGGAGGATGGAGAAAGTTCAAGGGGGAAGGAGTCAATGAAAGAAAACAAAGTCAGAGCCTGAGTGAGTGTGAGGAAGACGGCTGGCAGCCACCTGGAACGGGGACAAGAAATGAAATGTCCTTCGTAGATGTTCAGCTCTGATGGCTCACCAAACCTTTCCCTTCGCTGAGTATCTCTGGCTCTTGGTAATGGCTCTTGGGCTCTTTTAGGAGCTCTGAGCCCCAAAAAGTTCTTAGGGGGCCTATTGATGACATACTGTTCAGCATGTAAACTTAAAATGAAGATTCATTGTCATACACTATGGTGGCCTCTACCCTGGCTGTGAACTTGGACCCATCCTAGTGGGCTCACTTCCCCCATGTGGCCAGAACCAGGTATGCACTCACTTCTAGTGGTCCCCAAAGCCACCACTTACTGACAATCTACCCATTGTCATATTTATCCGAATCCGTCAAATTGTATCTTTGTTGCTCTTCTAGGAGTTCCTGACCTTCCTGAGCAAATCACTCCAGAAACTTGACTCCCTGTTTTGAATTGCTAATCTTCTTCAGTTTCATGACTTCTTAAAACTTGTCTTATGATGTCTATGTTAAAATTATTAAGACTATGTAGAGATGTGGGAAAGCACTTATGATCCAATGTCGGGTGTTAAAGAAAGTAGTATACAAAATAGGGAATGTTCACTTGATAGTAGCCTTGTCTTGTAAATATTTTTTGTTGACATGGACAAGAACAAGAATGGAACATTCAAGAATGAAGTTATTGTCAGGACAATAACAGGATTAGTGGGCAATTGTTTTTCTTTTATGAATTCCCTCTAGGTAACTTTGTACATACAAATCACTTGGCTGAGATATTTCCCTGTTCTAGTTCAAAGTTTAAAGTTCTGTTTTCCGTCTCGCCCAGGCATGCTTTGTCTCGCGTTAGACTCTCTGTTGAATCTTCACAGTCACCATGTTGCTCATGCCCCCGGTGGGAGACCTCAAAGTTATCTTTCACCTCCCTGTACCTCCCCTTTTTTTCTGGACACTGGCTACAAATTAGCACTGTTCCTTTCAAAGTTTTTCTCTGCCCTCTTTCTCAGTTCTTACCATTTCTGCTGACAGCTGGTTAGATGAGATCTGCTCTGATGAGATTTCTCTTACTATCTCTGAATCGATTTCTTTCCTATGAACTGGGCCTGTGTTAACTTGTGTTTTCTTTCAGTATTAAGAGCCCAGGATCCTTCTTATCAGAGGCAGGTCTAATGTCTCCACTAAAAACAAACAACTCTAGTTATAAGCATCAATATACTTTGTAATTATGGATTATGGTGCCCTTCCTAAACTACTGAAAAGAATTTTACAAATTTTCACTGGTTAAATGGCACAGTCTCTATTATAAAAGTAGAATAGCTGAGGTATTGGAGGTATTTTCCTTCCCAGTCTTCCAGGGGAAATAGAATTTGATGAGAGAGCCCAAGTTTCTAAGTGCCAATCCTCTGGTTCTTTGAGCTTCCTCTAAAGACTCACTATCTTGCCATCATTTCTGTCACTCACAAAATTCTGTCAAGTAAAAAAGGATAGGTAATATCAAAAATAAGGTTTTCCTATCAGTGTTAAAAAACTGAAATATAGACATAAGTAATCTAGTTATGATTTATTCTACTAAAAAGTGAGCCCAAGCTCATTTTAAGATGGGGAGTGGGATGGGCATAAAGGAGTTAGCTCCATAGGTAAGATTTCTTGACTGTGCTCAGTGGGCTCACCATGCAGCCTCTCCTCACAGAAGTATCTCTGGTTTTCTGGCTGTGTTGTCTTGGGTGAGAGAACGGTGAAAGCTTGGCTGCCTACCTGCTTTGCTGGCCACTGGATATACCTGAGCCCTTTCTCAGGGCTTGACAGGAAATTGTATCCTTGCCAGGGCTGGCATCTGGCCAGAGAGGAAACTCAACTTGAATGGTCTGTTGGGAAGTTCCTTGGTCTTTACTTGCCCATGCCACGAAGCCAGCAATGTTAACTTCTAGCCTACTGAGCTTTTTCAGTCACTGGGAAAAGGTGGCTCAGCTCACAGTGCAAACTCCAGATGGCTGACAAGCAGAAGTGTCACACTGCACGTTCCCAGTCCTCTATAACCAATGGAGATGAATGCAAACAGAAATGCAAGCAACTACAGGTTGCTTGCCAGTTTTGGGGGAGAGAATTGACATGAGGGATCAGCTCACAAATTCCTGCAATTGTAGAGAACTACAGTACCCAAGCAAGAGGAAATTACCAGCTTATTCCAATAGTTTGTGGCATCTCTGAGCTCCGGAATACCTTCCAGCTCTGTAGTAAGGAGGCATTTCCTGTAGTAAAGTAGTTCAAAGTCTACTTGTTTAAAAGGTGCCATTGCTTCAGTAGGAAGACTGGTTTCTAAAGACAAAAGCCATGTTCTTTACAAGGCCAATGTATAGAATTATGTGGGAAAGAGATATCTGAAAATCTTCATTTATTCATCATGGATTTTGGTGGGGTTGCCCAAACTAGGAACAATGGGTGAAACAATCCCCCCTCAACCAATCAAGATCTTGTCACAGCAGAGAACTACCATTTATATAGTGTTAATTATGTGCTACTGTGCTAAGTTCTTTACATGTCTAGCTTATCATATTTATTCCTTCTTATTGCTCTTTGGGATATTGCTCATCTCTTTAAAAAGTAGGAAACTGAGACTCAGAGAGGTTAAGTGACTTGCTGAGCAAAGTTCACATAAGTAGTGAGTGGTGGAGCCGAGTTTCAAAACGCAGGTTCATGTGATGACAAAGCTCTTTGCCCTATACCACTTGGTCTCCCTAACCCTAGGTAGAAGTTGGCAGAATTCATATTAGGACTATTCACTTTAGGTTGGCACCTGTGAACTTGCTGGAATGTGGTCTGTGACTGCATTTTGGTTTAAAAGACAGGAGTGAGCGAAGACAGTGCTTCAGACTAAGAACAAGATGAACAGGATTTGCATCAAACCCCTGAGGTTAGAACGTGGATCCAACCAGCAGACATTAAAGAAGAGATGGTTGTGAGAAACCTTTAAGCTATTATATTCTAATGATATCTCTTGAGCAGTCTTGGTGTCAGCTAACTATGGTTTTCAGAATAATTTACCTGGAAAAAAGGTAAAACATTGCAATAAGGGTTATTTTCACTTATAACTTTCCCTGTGTATAGAATTTTGAATTACTGTCATTTTTATTAACCATGCAGAGTGCTTTATAAAAGTTCCAATGATGAGCCATTATTTCTCACTTGACAGAAGCAGCAGCTGAAGGATTTAGTGGCTAAGTTATTGGACCAGAGTCACAGTTACCATGGTCACTGGTGGCAGGGGCTAGTTGAAAAATTTCAGTCCCTTGTTGGAATCCAGCTTTCCTTTTCTTACATTAGTAAACCAAGCCTTGTTTCAAGCCTACTCTTAGGAATATTCCACGTATGTCAAGTGCTTTTATTTTGTTTTCTGAAGCGCTTTCATATGGTCTTGTCCCATACCTACAACCCTGTGTGAAATTAGACATTTTTATTTCGACTTACAAATCAGAAAATTGAGGCATATATTGGGCAAGAGATCTGCTAAGAGCCCAGAACTGGCTTCTGGCAGAGACATGAGTCTGGCATTCTTTTCTGCCTTTCAAATAATACTGCCTGAAACTGAGCAGGGTAGCTAGGGTTCACACAGAGGTTATGACTCCAAGCCATATTGCAGAAGAAGTTGTGAATAAAGCTACAAAACTGACTGTATTTCAATGGAATATTACTCAGCCATAAGAAGAGATAAAATCCTGCTATTTGCGACAATATGGATGAGCCTCAAGATAATCATCCTAAGCGAAATCAGCCAGACTGAAAAAGTTGAAAATCACATGTATCACTTATATGTGGGATATAAATCTAAAAACAACAAATGAACAGGACAAACAGAGACTCAGGGACATGGACAATGGACTAGTGGTTACCAGAGGGTAAGGGGTGGGGGGGAGGGGGGAGGTAAACGCAGCAAAGCGGGTCAAATATAGGGGGTAGGGAGAGGGTGAAGTGGGTAAAGGGGATCAAATATATGGTAGCTGAAGGAAACTGGACTTTGGGTGGTAATCACACAATAGAATATATAGACGTCAAATTATAGTGTACAGCTGAAAATTATATAATCGTGTCAACCAATGTTACCCCAATAAACTTAATAAAAAAAATGTATCACCTAAAAAAAAAAAAACTGACTGTATTTTCAAAGACTTGGACATTCTTATTGGGATCAATTGGTCCATGCAAGTCTTGGCCTAGAGATTCCCTCAGCCACTGACTAGTCAAAGAAAACCCTTGGTCTTTTCCTTCTCCCTCCCCTGACTCCCTTCTTCTCTCCTTCCTTCCTTCCTTCCTTCCTTCCTTCCTTCCTTCCTTCCTTCCTTCCTTCCTTCCTTCCTTCCTTCCTTCCTTCCTTTCTTCCTTCCTTCCTTCCCCCCATCCATCCCACCTTTCCTTGGTCAAAACATGTTATTAATATAACACAAAACTATGTGGTTGGGCTCATATTTTCCTTCTCCTTTACTGGAGAGCTATGTTAAATCAAAGCTCTGTGGCTCAGGTTCCTCTTATCACATTTTGGCAGATGCTCTAAGCATTGATCGAAGTGCAGGGTCCCTCAATAACCCCATGGAGCTTGGGGAGGAGGACACAGCCATGTCCTGTGCTGAGCATTATGCAATTACCAGAATTGGCACATTGTGCTCCTGATCAACAAATAACCAATCATAGCTTCTGAAAACTGGAGAATCCATATCGCAGAGGGATCCAGAAACAAAACGTCTCCATTTGAGGCAATAATTAGGACAGTTCTGGAAAGAGCCTGCCTGGGCCTTGGAGACAGAATCATCTGGCTGAGAATTCAGTCTGTGCCACTCAAAAGCCTCATGAACTTGTGCGAGAAAAGGTTTTAACTGCTTTAAGCCTCAGATTCCTCATCTATAAAAAAACAAACCTAACACCATCCCCACAGGTTGTTGTAAGAATTAAGTGCCAAGCACAGCATCAGGCAAACAGTAGATAACCAATAAATGTTAGCTCTCCTCCCACAAGTCCTTTCTTTAGTTCCATACAAGGCTGAATTCTCAATTGAGTGACATTATTTGAAGAGCTAATTCTTACCTTAAGAAATAAAATTTTCTGTAGTCTAACCCTTAAGCCTAAAGGCCAGTAATTAGCTTGTGCAAAAGGCAAATGCTGCCCAATGGCACCAGCTCTGAGACAGAAGAGACTGGTATTAGCTGTATGTTTCAAAAGTTTTATGAAGTCGCAGAATCTAATTCTTATACTGATGTCTTCCCTCACTGCCACAGGACAGAATGAGTCCCTCCTGATTATACGTCTATCTTCTATCACATTTATTATAATCATAATTATATAGTTATTTATGAGATTATTTGTTTTCTGTTTGTATACTCACCAAGAACAAGGAATATGCCTAGCACAGTGCCTGGCACGTAGAGGGTAAATGAATGAATGAACAGAAAAGCTTCCGCTTGCCTTATCTCATTCCAGCCATATGTCATTTCTGTTAGTGACCAGGATTAGGGCCTGCATTTTACAGATGAAAAAACTGGAGTTCAGCGATTGCACCACTGTCACCACTAGTAAGTGGTGGAGCAGGTGCTTCAGCCCAGACCTCCTGACACCAAAACCCACATTTCTTGCTTGTGTGCTCCTTTGCCCTTTGACTCGTCAGCCTCACTTTCATGTCAATTCAGATGGTGACTTTTTAAAAAGATATAATTGATATATAACATTATATTAGTGTCAGGTATATAACATAAGGATTCAATATTTGAATACACTGCAAAATGATCACCATCATAAATCTAGTTATCATTAATCACCATACAGAAGTACAAAAATATTTTTTTTTCTTGTGACGAGAACTTTCAGGATTTACTCCCTGTTAACTTTCAAGTATGCACCACAGTATTATTGACAATAGCCACTATGCTGTAAATTACATCCCCGTGACTTATTTAATAATTGGAAGTTTGTACTTCTTGACCCCCTTTACCTATTTCACCCACTTCCTAACCCCGCTCTAGTAATCACTGTTCTGTTCTCTGTATCTATGAGTTTTGTTTGTTTGTTTTCTTTTTTAGATTCCACATGTAAGCGAGATCATATGGTATTTGTCTTTCTCTGTCTGACTTATTTCACTTAGCATGATTTCCTCAAAGTCCATCCATGTTACAAATGGCAAGATTCATTCTTTTTTATGGCTGACTGGTATTCCACTCATGTGTGTGTATATGTGTGTATACCATATCTTCTTTACCTATTCTTCCATTGATGGACAGTTGAGTTGTTTCCATATCTTGGATATTGTAAATAATGCTGCAATGAACAGGGGTACATATGTCTTTTCAATTACTGTTTTTATTTTCTTCAGATAAATATCTAGTGGTAGAATTGCTAAATCATATCATAGTTCTATTTTAATTTTTGAGGACCCTCCATACTCTTTTCTATAGCGCCTGCACTAATTTACTTTCCTACCAGTAGTGCACATAGATCCCCTTTTCTCCAATGAGGGTTCCCTCGCCAACATTTCTTACTTCTTGTCTTTTTGATAATGACCATTCTCACAGGTGTGAGATGGTCACTCATTGTGGTTTTGATTTAATGATTAATAATGCTGAGTATCTTTCCATGAGCCTGTTGGCCATCTGTAGGTCTTCTTTGGAAAAATGTCTATTTAATCCTCTGCCCATTTTTAAATTGTGTTTTTGTTTTTTGTTTTTGCTATTGAATTATATGAGTACTTAATATATTTTAAATATTAACCCCTTATCAGATATATAATTTGCAAATTTTTTTACTATTCAGTAGTTTGTTTTTGCATTTCGTTGAAATGTTTGTTTCCCTTTGCTGTGCAGAAGCCTTTTAGTTTGATGTGGTCCCATTTGCTTATTTTTGCTTTTGTTTTTTTGGAGTCAAATCCAAAACTCATCTCCAAGACTGATGTCAAGGAGCTTATTGCCTGTGTTTTTTATGGATTCAGGTTTTATATTCAAATCTTTAATCCATTTTGAGTTAAATTTTAGTATAAGATAATAATATAGTTTCATTTTTTTGCATGTGGCTGTCCAGTTTTCTCAACACCATTGAAGAGACTGTCCTTTCTCCATTGTATATTCTTGCCTTCTTTATTGTAAATTAATTGACTATATATGTAAGTTTATTTTCATGATATCTATCCTGTTCCATTGATCCGTATGTCTGTTTTTATGCTAATACAATACTATTTTGATTACTATAACTTTATAATATAGTTTGAAGTCGTCAGAGAGTGCGATGCTCCCACCTTTGTTTTTCTTTTTTAAGATTGCTTTAGGTATTTGGGGTCTTTTGTGGTTCCATAAACATTTTAGGATTGTTTGTTCTATTTCTGTGAAAAATGTCATTGGAATTTTGATAGAGAAATGCATTGAATCTGTAGCTTACTTTGCATAGTATAGACATTTTCACAATATTAATTTCCAGTCAGATGGTGACAGTTTAGAAGAGCCCTGTCCTCTGGAACCCTCTGTCTGGACAGGTCATTTGGTGACCAGCTGCCACATTTTACTTGCTGAAGGTCCACTTTCCACCCTAACCTGTTGAGTAATGGGTTATTTATTGGTTGGCAATAGCCCCATCTGATAATGACAAAGCAAGTCCGTATATGTTTAGCCACACAGGCTTCAGGAAGCTTCCGGCAGGGAAGTTTCCCAGAGCTGGTTAGCTTTGTGCTGTTTGTTGGGGTGGGGAGCGGCTCTTAACATTTGGTTTCAATATTTTAGACGTTTGGTCATTCCATCCATTTCTGTTTGCTTCCCCCTCACCAATTCTCTTTTAATTGCTACCCATTCTTCCTAATTAACCAGGTCTCTGATCTAGACATGCAGTAAACATCTCAACCCTCCCCTTTCTTTACATCAAACCCAGTTTACAATCTTGCTTTATGTTCTACTAATTCCACCCCACTTTTAAAAAAACCTCTCCGTCAATGGGGATCCCTGGAGAACACTTAGAGGTGCATGTTTAAGGAGAAACTGAATTAATGTTTAGCCAGACATAACAGGAGAACACCTGGGATGGGAGTAACAAAATGCATGTTCATGGCCTGGTTTACCTGTAACTTGCCTTGAGATGTGAGGAGAGTGATTTCACCTCCATGGATTCATTATGTGCATCTCTGAACTGCAGTGGCTCCATCTCAACCTTTTGTGTTCCTCTAGTACATTTCACCTTCTAAAGCTCTTAATGACAAATCAGAGACATGAACATCTTAACTACAAGTGAAGTGCTCACATACCACTTGGGAGTTCACTCAAGGCTCTTTATCAGGAGTTTCAGGCAGAAAAGGTCATTCTTAAGCCTACTGTGGTCTAGAAGTACCTGTAAGAAGACTGTCTTTGTAATTACTTCCTTAACAAGACTCCAAAGCCCTTTATTAACCCAAACAAAGGTTGAACTGATAGGGACAGAATAGTTACATCCCTTGAAATGTGGGTGGCATGTGCTTCCTGACGGTCCTCAGCAGAGAAGCTACTCTATTCCTCTAAAACCACCATGGACAAGTGGTTTCACTAGTCACCGAGGCTAGCCTGAGAGTCCTCTTAGGCTGAGGGTCAGCACAGACCCGGGAGAAGTAAGGGCTGGTCAGGCTGCTGTGGCCAAGAGAAGAGGGCAATATGGGTCAGGCCACAGAACCAGGGATCATGAACCACGGCTTGATCACCCTCCAGCAGACGTGTGCTCTGAGCAATGACTGTAGGCAGCAGGGAGCCAAGAGAGCAGGCAGGGTCACAGAGCGGGAAAGAAACCAAGCCCAGCACCAGAAGCAGTGCTGGGACATTCAGAGGGCCCAGAGAAGCCAGAAACACAAACAACAGGGTGGTGGGAACAGCAAGTGGTAATAACAGCAACAGGAAGATTTAAGGAGTATTGGGGAGAGCAGGTTAATTAGACCTTTGACTTAACTGAATAGGGACTACATACAAAGGGGATCAGAAGTGCATGTAACATGACTAAATGTATGTATACACATATTTAAATGAATACAAATATGTGAGAAAAGTAGGCAGACATGAACAACAGATGATGATAACATGTGCTGGAAACAGAACTCAGATACTGATCTAGACCAAGATGCAAAATGCCTAGTACATTCCTTGACATATAGTAAGTGCTCAATAAATAATGTAAGTCCCTTTCTTCCACTGCTACCCAGAGAAAGGGATTCCTCCCTTCCTTCTTAGAGAATGGATGGATATTATGAACTAGCTTCAGCCTTGTATCCTGTTTGTTAGCAGGATACAGTCTAATTGCTTAGTAAAGCTGTTCACTTGTACCTAGTCTTAATTTCTTTGCATCTGAATTTCGAAGATATCATGAAGCAATGTACCAGCCACAGAAATTCTGAATTTGAATGCAGCCTCCCTGCTACCTTGTTTAATCCCTAACCAGTGCCCAGTTCAGGCAGGCACACATTTCAGCCCTGAAGGAGGCTCTTGTCCATACGGCATTTTACTGAGGGTGCTTCTTGAGAAGGGCAGTAACAGACCAAGACCACTGCCACTGAAGGGAGTCCCTAGACTCACCCTTCCTGATGCGGCCAAGGCAGGCGGGCCTCCCCCACGCCTGCCCGCTGCTCTCACGGAAAGCTGGCTTTCCAGGTCAGCCCCATTCCGGCGGAGCGCTCAGAGCCACTGCTCCACCGAACGCGGCTGAAGTCTGGGCCACAGTTTACCTTGGAAGTGGGGCGCCAGATCTCCTGGAGGCAGGGCGTCCTTCCCCCCATGATGACATCATGTGTTTGGGGCTGAGTTGCTCTATAAAAGCAGCTCGCGGGGGAGCCAAGAGCCTAAAGAACAGAAGTGCTCCTACCGCACCCGGCTGCGCGCACGTGGTCCCGGTGCGCGCCCTGCTTCCTCAGCACCGAGACCGGACTGAGAAGGAGCTGGAGCCCCGGACAGCCTGAGCTTGCACCACAGAAGCCACCCGAAGATGCCCCACCGCAGCCTGCACGCAGCGGCCATCCTCCTGCTCGTGATCTTAAAGGAACAGACTTCCAGCCCAGCCTCACTCAGCGGTAAAGTTTTTGTCTCTTTCCTAATAGCCATGAGTGCTCAGCCACACCTGGATGGAAGGATTTCCTGCGGGTTTTTTTTTTTTTAAACGATAAAGTAAAATTATTTGGGGGGAGCAGGAAAGGCCATACACAGTATCAAAAATAAGGGATGCTCCGTTTTTCTTTGGAATGTATTATCTGCTTTGGTTGGGGGAAGCACGTTGTCTTTGTAATAAAATATGTTTGCATATTCTCAGAGCATCCCCAGCTCTGATAAGGTTGCTTGGGAACTTGCTAACTGTGGAGGAGAAAGGAAACCGGGATTTTAAACATTGTACCCAGATCCACGTGCAGGCAGTAGAGAAGTAACTGTGGCATTCTGAGCAGTGTCATTGCCAGCACTGAATTTGCAGTCACCCCAGTGCAGAACCCTCTGACAGACGTGGGTGCTTTTCTTCGGAGGAGATGCTCCTTACCATTAAGTTTTATTTGCAAGTCAAAGGGATGATGCATCCCATCCTTAATGATTGTTTTTCTTCAGAAGGGCTCTTCTATTCTGAATGTACGCATGTGTGCACTCAGATGGACGTATACACCTTATTTCTGAGTTTAACTAGGGCCCTTAACTCTGAAAGGGCTGGAGGCTGAGGGTGCAGAGTGAAGTGGCAGCAGGAAGTGGAGGAACCTGAAATGTAGACTCAGGTCTGTACAGTGAGTTGCGGTGAGTAGCCAAGGTCAGGTTAGTCAATCCTTTGTAACAAGAGAAGGATGTCAAGCTTTTGCCTGCTTCTCCAATAGCTGGGTGAGTGGTTTTCTGGGAGAGCAAATGGTGACATTTCTGGAAACTTTCTGGGTAACTGATGGTAGCTCCTGCCCTTGACAGGGTTTGCCCCAAGTCGTAGAGACATTTGTGGGTGCTATAATTCCTGGACCCAGGTTAGGTTGAAAGGCTTAAAGCAGGGCCCGAAGTGACCATAATGGCTGAAAATCTATACTCCCTGGCTAGGCAGTGGTGGTGGGAAATTTGTCCTACTCAGCAGAGTGAAAGCTCAGAGCCTCCGTCTCTCTTGGAGGTCATTGTGCCCGTGGGGCAGGGCGGGGGAAGCAGGGGAGCCGGGCTGTCAGCAGCTCTGGCTTTACTTGGAATTCAATTCCAATCCACTGGTTCCATGATATGTTTGATATTATCTCGCTTGGGGAGAAATAGGAGGTAGGTAGGAGAAAGGAGTTACATAAAAGTGGAAATTAATTTTTAAAACTGCAAACTTTGACATATATTCCCCTCTAGAGAAAGCTGTGCTGAGACTTGATATTTCACTAGAAATCTCCCCCTTTTACTTTCAAGCTGCTCTAAGACAAAAGAAACAGCCATTCATTGGCTCTTTCTTCTGAAAGCCCGTTACTCCCCTCACTCTAGCAGCAGCTCCTCTTCCCTTCTGGATCTTTCCCTGCCAGGTTCACCCTCCATGCCCTTTCCTCCCTCACTGCCTTCCCCTCTCCTCCTGGCCCTTCCACCTCCTACTCAAAAAAACTCACCCCCATTCTCCAAATTAGGGTGGGGGAAGCTTGCAGTGAAAAATCCACTTTCCACCCACACTGAGTAGCCAGCCTGCCTACCCCTAGATTCTAAGTACCCAGTTTTTATTTTGTTATTCCTCATGAGATTTTTGGCTTTTTAACTGCCTTGGGGTCAACAGAAAAATCACTGAGGTGTAGAGTGTCAGTATTAAACCCAAGGTTGGAGGTAGTGGGGGTAAGCTGGGTAATGGGGTCAAAGTGTGGTTTGCCCTTTGCCTGGAGTCTTTAAACTTTCAGCAGTTGGCACTGGTGAATGTCAGGAAAAAAAAAAAAAAAAAGTCCGGGGTTGGGGAAGGAGGGAGCAAAATAAGATGAAGTCAAGTGTTTTCTGGAGAAAACCTTGCAATTCTTAGTTGGGGGGAACATTTCAATGAATTCTGCAGAGCCTGCTCTGCCTGAACCTGGTGTGAAGGGCTGGGCAGTCTCAAGAATTCAGGAAAGGACCTAGCTAGCACCCAGGACAGACAGCAGGCGGGGCCCTGAACCCCTGACCTGGATCTTTGTAAATATCACCTCCCCAGTGAGCACCCAGAGCTTCCTCCCTGCCCATACACACTGGGCCTGCAGGTTCTAATAGCATCCAGCTTGGCCTCCCCAGTTTCTGACCTTCTTGGGAAGGGAACAGTCTCCCTCCTGAAAGGGCCTGCTCCCTCGGGAAGCTACCAAAGTTTAGCTGCTGGGCCTTGGCCTGGCCTGCCTCGCGGAGTTAGTTTAGTCTTGTTAAGACTCCTGCCCCCGAGCAAGACACAGGGAGCACGCACATGCACACTACCTTTATAAAGCCTTCCTGAGGTCAGCTCTGAGCTGGCAGTGCACCAGGTGCTGGGCCCTGACCTTCACTGATGAACCTCCTGACTCAGATCACTCTCCTCTTCATTTTACATTGCTTCTGCTCCCCAGAATCCAGCTCCTGAGCCTCTCCAGACACTGCTATTTATACTCAAAGCACCGAATCTTGTCCCTGTTTGCTGTTGTTTCAGTGAAAGGGCTTGAGTAAACTTAGGGGTCACATACACGTTTGGTTTCCACATGGTTTTGAACGTCTTCATCCAATAGCTAGTTCAGGGGAAGTTAATCTTGGGACTGTTAGCTCCTGTGGGATCCGTAGCAGGTTTCAGGGGTTCTGTGGGCCTTCTGACATTAATTGTATATGAACTTTTGTGTGTCTAAGCTTATGGGTATTTTTATGAGGAAAAGGTTCATGGTACTCATCAGAGATTCTAAGCGGTGTTTACCACGCACCTACACACACACACCCACTACTCTAAAGATTGGACTCTAAGATTCCCTAAGTCCATGGGAACTTAGGAATGGGGTGTCAATAAATGCTTAAACCTAAACAAATCATGAAAGAGCAATATAGGTATGTTTTATAGAGATATGGAGATAATACCAAAAGAATTATTTAAAGAGTATTCAAAGTGAATGCCCTAGAAAGCAGAAAAATGACTAGGGGTGTCAGGGAACTGATTTTTTTTTTTTAATAAAAAGTCTTGTAGAACCACCTGACTTTTTAAACCACTTATAATTTGATAACATTACTAATTTTGAAAATTAAAAACAAAATTAATTAAAAGCAGTAAGGCAAATAAATGAATTAGAATAACAAAAAAACATGAGATTAAACCAGCCTTTTTTTTTGTTTTTTTTTTAAACAAAATCCTCGTTTAAGTTTTTTAAAATGATCATTGGCTTTAGTAGGACGTGCTCAGTTGTGATAAGTGACAAGATCGCTGGCCAGTTAAGTCTTATGGCAAATCAGTTCTCAAGAGAGAAATGGGATGTCTTCCGTTTCCAGCTGTTTCCTGTGAGCCAAGAACACAAGAGCATTACAAGAAGCTAGGAGAGAGTGACTTAGGAGTCGAACAGTCTCCTCATTGTGATGTGTCTCAGTTTCCTTATGGAGGTGAAGAGGGAGGTGTCGGGCTGGATAATGAGGACACAGCTCTGCACTGATTTTTAAAAAATATGTTTGAGGTACGAATGAAGAACTTTTATGTGTGAAGGGAGTGGAGTGGGAAGCGGTAGGTGACTTTCCTTATATTCCTGGCAGAACTTCTCCCACTCATTCCTACCACTCCTGGAATTCTAACTCAGATGAGGGTGGCAGCTTCCCCAAAGAGAAATGTTCCTTTTGAATGTAGTTGTCTCCTCTTTATGTACTGATGTGAGCTGCTCTCTAGTATATGTCGTTAAGTGGGAAAAAGCAAGATGCAAAACTGTGTTTCTAGTGTGCAAACGTTTGTGTGAAAAAAAAGGGGAACGAGTACAACTAACTCCCCGTGTGTGTGCAGTCACGCTGCGGTCATGTTCCCATCGTCTGGTGAAACTGGCTGTGTCTAAAGGAAGCAGGGAGAGCCAGTTGGAGGAGAGCTTTCACGGTACATGCTTTAGCAGCTTTTGGCTTTTGAGCCATGTAAATTAATTACCTGTTCAGATAATAAAATTTGGCTTCTCTAAGATGTCTGGGGAGCCTCCTCCCTAATCCATAAACCCTGCACGAACTCGCTGCCTTGAGTCTCCCTTGTGAGCACAGTTGCTCTGAGAAGCAGTTGTTCTGACAGAGACTCTGGAACAATTTTTAGTTCCGGGCATCCACTACCTTTTCAATCTCATCCATTTCAAAATAAAATTGGTAATATTTTCTCGAATTCGTTCAAGCTCAGTTGTACTTACTTGCTTTGTTTTGTTCTTTGCAGGATCCGAGTGGACCTATTCTGGTAAGTAAAGATCTTATAAAAAAAATTTTTTTTTTTTTGAGGAGCTGTGTTGAATGAGAAAGCCAGAAATGTCCTGATCTGTGGCGATTATTTTGGGGGTTCAGAGGAGCAGTTCCGGCATCGTTAAAACAGGACAGACACAAAGGCCTCTGTCAGGAATCACTCCACCCAGGTTGCATGCAGTGCTTTCTCCAAGCTGATGTGCCTGCTGTGTGCATTTGAACTGTGAGTCATAGTGTTAAGGCTTCCAGATTCCTGCAAGGATTTCTACCAAGCCTCCCAGGTAAAGATGCCCAAGGCACTTCCAAGGACAAGGGCCCCGGGCAGGAGAGAGCCTTTCTCTTCCGTAAGACATTTATCCTACAATAAACAAAGAATAAAGAGCTCTTTTCTGAAAGCTTGGCTCAGGCCCTGGAACGTAACCCGTCAGTGCATCTAGAATGAACGTCTTCTCGCCCTGTTCATAAGCACGCAATGGACAAAGTAGTGATGATTGATCCTTAATATAAGAGGGATTCTTGTCTTGAATGGAGAGAGAGGTACATCGAGTGGGTAACAGAGTTTCTGCAGGATTGGGTTAAGAACGACATTAGCTATCCTGGCAGGCCTGCAAGATAAGCAGCTTGAAATCAGCATAGCTGGTGTGTTGCACTGAATTAGAAATTTGGCCATTAGCTGGAGTGAGAACGGGAGGCCAAGTACCTAGGCCCATTGGCAAGTACAGTGATGTTAATTCGGTTATTCCTCCTTATCTTTGGTTTCACTCTCCGTAGTTTCTGTTACCCAAGGTCAACCACGGTTTGAAAAGATAAGCTGGAAAATTCCAGATATAACAATTCATCCGTTTTAAATCATGCGCCATTCTGAGCAGCATGATGAAATCGCGAGCCCTCTCTCTCAGTCCGTCCCAGGGTGCGAATCACCCCTTTGTTCAGCACGTCCACGCTGCGTATGCTACCCACCCGTTAGTCACTTTGTAACTGTCTCCGTTATCGAAGAAGGGGTAGGGGAGACCACATTCACATAACTTTTAATATAGTATACTATAATTATTCTGTTTTACTATTTTTGTTGTGAATATCTCACTGTGCTTCATTCATAAATTAAACTTTATCATAGTTATGTATGTATAGGAAAAAGCATACTATATATAGAGTTTGGTACAATCTGAAGTTTCAGGCATCTATTGGAGGTCTTGGAACATATCCCCCGTGGATACTGTAATATCTTGTTAGGGACCGAGTCACAGGGGATGTGCAAGATGGATTGTTATGGTGAGCAAGAGGGTGGAACTGGCCTCATTGGCACAGGAGGGGTGACGACAGGAAAGTTGATTACTACAGTGGAAGGAGAATCCAGAGAAATTAGCCTTTGGATGTTTGTTAGCCCTGGAGGCATAGAAAAGTCATTGAACTAACCAACCAGCTACCTACAGCCAAGGTCTCCTTGGCTCTGACATTGTGTGGCTCTGTCATTACTAACATCCCTTATGTACTTATGTGCAAGGCACATTGCTAAGGGAGTAGGTAACTGGAAGGATAGGCTGTGGTCTGTAGCTGGGAATTACTTAAAGCTCACAATTCAAAACAGAATACAATAGGTAATAACAACATAATAAATGGTTCAGTGCTCTGATAGTTCAGAGGAAGACGAGAGTGCTAAGGCTGGATGGTTAAGGAAGGTTTCCTGGAGGAGGAAGGCTTTCACCTGGACCTTGGAGGATGGGTAGGATTCCATGTGGCAGGGGGGAAATGCTCTTGGCCAAGATGATGATGGCATCACATGAGCAGAGGCAAGAAAGAACAAGATGGTATTTGAGGGAAATAGTGTAGAGAAGGAGTTATATGGATGTGATGGAGTCTAAGGTCAAAAAGATAGGTTGGGTCAAATGGGGGAGGCACGGAGTGGCAGGCCAAGCCCTTCCCACCTCATCTCATAGGTGGAGGGGCAGGGCAGGGAGTAATCCATGTTTTAGGGAGAGTAACATGGTTGTGGGGGGAGGAAGAAGGACTGGAGCCAGGCAAGAAGGTGTTTGACCTTCGTAGAAATCCCATTCTGTGTCTTAACATGGCAGTAAGAGGGGAGGAAAGGCAGGGCAAGAGGCCCAACAAAGAAGAAATAGGGTTAGGGCCTTGGAGCTTCATCAACAGGTTCAGTGTGTGGGAGGTGACAAGAGCAGGGCAGGCATGGAAAGAAGGCAGGACGCAGGTTCCGGGCCTTGTTCCATACAACCTTGAGTGAGCCATTAGAGGCCTCTGGTTCTTGCTTTCTCCCCATCTGTAACCTGGGCAAGGGGTTGTCTAGCTTAACGTCTCTCAAACTATAGCTTAGGGTCAGCTACATCAGAAGCACCTGGAATGCTTCCCAAATATGCACATTTCTGGGCCTTAGCCTAGACCTAGAGGAGGGAGGGAACCTGAAAAACTGTCTATTCCACGTACCTCCCAAGTTTTTCTTACATACACTTTGTTAGAGAAATGCCGACCAGATCGTTCCCAAGACCTTTCCAGCCTGAGTCAGAGGGCACTTGCCCCATCTCTTCTGCTCGTCTTCCAGGTATAGTAGAAACACAACTCAAGTCTCTCCAGGGCTCCTTGCCTCTGTGTGACAGCCCACCCAGGGCATACTGAGATGGTTGTAGAGAACAGAGAGACACTGTGTCAAAAAGATTTGAGAGGAAAATCTAACTACCCCTTAGTCAGGACATAGTCTTCCCAGAAGGAGGGCTTCTCTGTCCAGCCACACTGACCAGTACAGAAGCATCTCTTCCTGACCACTAGCTCTGGCCAGCACTTGCACCCTCTGTCTTGCACAATTAGAGCAGCTCTTTGCTGAGGAAGCAGAAGCCAGAGTCTAATGATGCATGCCATGCATGGGGGGTGGGGGGGGGGTTGGGGAGGTGAGCACAAAGGCAAGTCTGGCTTTTCATTAATAATATAGAGTCAGCTTTCAGTGGGAGCCAATGAAGGAAGACAGATGGAGGTCAGCTGAGGAGGCAAATAGATCCAGGCTGGCAGCTGGCACCTGGGCTTAGAGTCACACAGGTAAACAGAGGACCTGACATAAGTGCTGGGGGAAAACGGTTTCCAAACAGTGAGGGCTGCACAGAATGGGGCAAGTCCAACCAAATGCCACGTGGTTTTATCAAGGCGCAGACCTCAGCTACTTTGTACATAGATGGTACTGAGTCATCCTGATCCAGGGACCTCCCACTGCCTGGAACACATGGCAAGACTTCTAGAAGCACATGGAAGGAGAACTCTACCTCCATCCCCCTCTACACTGAGTCACCAGGCGGACCTCCCGGACATCCCCCCTGGAGACTGGAAGACCATCTGACAGCCAAGATGGGGCCGACCTATCTCCTCATGGGTGGCTGAAGCAGCAGCTAGATATGTGCTGGGCTTGGAATTGCTGCATGGGCCCTCCCTCTGGAATTCTGTCCCAAATCAAACCTGCTGAGCCCCAGCAGCTTCACCAACTCTGAACTGGATGGCAGCTGCAAGTCAGGTTGTCATGTGAGCTGAGGATAAACCCCAGCCTGCTAGGGAGAATCTGTGTTCTTAGAAGTCAGAAAAGGGGGTGCCCTCAGGGGCTGGAGGTGACTGGAAGGAAGCAGGAGGCGGGGTGCAGGTCATGTTTGGTTCTTCGATGTGGGTACCGTGTTCTTTTTGTGAAAATTCATTTATGATAAGGCACTTTTCTGTATGCATATTATATTCAAGAGTTAAAAAATTCCAGCTGGCTGGGAAAGCTATCCTTACCCTGGTACCCTGGTAGTTTCTTAACCCTCCCCCAAGAAAAACCAAAAAAAAAAAAAAAAACCTCAAAAAAACAAAACCCCAAAACCCTCAATGTGTTCAAAACAGCAGAGCAACCAAAAAGAATGACTGTATTGGAACTAATGACCCAAGAACACGTCATGTGAGCCCAGAATGGGCACCATGTTCCATCCTGAGGATAACCAGACATCACTTGGGTGTTCCTCCGATGCGAGCTAGTTCAGAAATTGACAAGTACCACCGTTAGCTAGAGATTTGGGAGAAATAACACAAACCTTCAAAGTAGATAGAAGGGGAACATGGAAGCCAAGCCCACCTCCTGGAGGATGAGCGAGTCTCACCTTTCCCCTAGTCAGGGTCTGGGGAGGCAACCACCAGACCAGCACCCCCATCCTGGTGCAGGGAACTCTAGAATGCTTGATGGTGGCTCGGCCTGAGGGTGCCGGGCAGCAGGCTGCAGCTGCTCACAGGCTCTCCTGCCCATCTTCTCCACAGTAGCTGGACAGCCCTCAGCTCTGGCAGGACTCCATGTGACCAAAAAAACTCCTCATGCTGCTCTCCTTTCTCTAGATTCTCTGCCTTAAAAAATTGCCTTTGGGAATCAGGAAGGGCGCCTCCATCGGGCAAACCTCATTGGTTCTACAGGGTCCCACTTCCACCCACCTTCTGCCTTAAATCTGCTGGAATACTAAATTGCTAAAAATGACCTTTCCCTGGGGCTCAAGACATCCTTCCCCAAACCTTCCCAAATTCTAAAAACTAGGCATGAAACACATGGAAATTGGCTAGGAGGAAAGACACTTTACTTTCCATTCTTTAGTAGTGATAATATAGGCCCATGTGACGTCACACTTAAATGCAGTATGAAAAGCTGACTAAGAGCTAAAGGGAGAACTTAAAATGGCAGTTAGGGAGCATATGTAATTAAAAGGCTGATTGAATTAAGGAAAGCTCTTGTTTTAACCAAAGGTAGAGAGGCTTAGCCAACTCAAAATGCCCCAGCAACTTCTCCTCAGCTTCAGCTGCTCTCCTGAGGATGAGGAGAAGGGCACAGAGCACTCTTGGGAGAGCAAGAAAAGGCCAGAACATATTTTTCATACCAGGAAATCCCTACCCTACCCCTGTGTCTTGGGGATTTCCCTTGAGGCTAGCAATCCAACCCGCTACCATTTATTAACTCTGAGCTATAGTTGCAGTTACTTCTAACTGAAGTTGTGACATTTCAGGTCTGATTAGATATGGTATGATTATCTCACTGGTAATTATTTTTCACCTTTCCTGAGTTGCAGCATTGAGGTTTGTGTGTTCTGGAAGATCTTGGCCTGAAGCTGCCCAACTGCATTTTAATATTCACAGCTAGCTTTACCAGCTGGGTAAAAAGATAGGGAAGCTAGCAGTAGTTCCTAAAGACAGGTGTAGTGTCACGGGGGGCAAGGTGAGGCAGAAAACCAGAGGAAGAAGTGGAAAGTGTAGAGACCCAAACCAGGCAGACCTCCATGGGAATATATCTGCTGGGCCACTTTCTGGCTGAGTGACCTTAGGAAAGTAACTGAACTTCTCTGAATCTCGGTTTTCTCAACTACAAAATGGGAGAAATAGCATCTACCTCAGTGGTTCTCAAAGTGGGGTCCCTGGACCAGCAGTATCAGCATCAGCATCACCTGGGGCTTGGGAAGCCCTTCCCAAACATTAAGAGTTAGAAGTGAAACATATGGAAGGAGGCTGGGTGGCAAAAAACCTCCACCCCCTGTTCTTTAGCAGCAATGAAAGCACCATATGTGACTGTTAGAAATACGAATTCTCTACCCATCCCAGGTCTACCTATGATTCAAAAACTCTGGGACTGGGCCCAGCAATCTATTTCGACAAGCCCACCAGGTGATTTCAATGCCTTCTCAAATTTAAGAACCACTGCTCTGCTTCATAGAGTTGTGGTTAGGATTAAATAAGATAATACTGCAGGATTAGATAAGATATACATCGAATAAGATGCCATAGCAATTTAACTCTTGTTTCTATCAATTAGCCTATGGTAAACATTGGTTTCATTATACATTATTTTGCTTAAAGTCACAGAACATATCGATGATGTTAAGTGAGGACTTCTGTGTATAGAAAAAAGCTAGCAGCGCCTGGCACATAGTAAGCACTTAGTAAAGCTAATCATTTTTCCCCTTTGCCTCGCAGAGTTATAGTGGAATTACATTAGCAAATATGTGGGAAAATGCCTTGTAAACTCCATAATACCAAACAAATGTGAGTTGTCAGAAAGGATCTGCTTCTCCTGCTTTTATGAATTGCCCGAGTTTTTAATAGTGAGGAGGTACTCTTTCTATACTCTGAACACACAAAGGGCATTTCCTTTGTGAGAAAGAAATGGATTGAACAAAAACACAAAGGCTTCAAGCCTCACAAGGGCCTCAAAGGCCAAAATGTTCTTTCTAGCCTTGACCTTCAGACCAGGGTGAAGTCGGATCTAATCTTCTTCGTCCTTTCCTATCCTCCAGGGACCAAATATCTGGTCACCTCTGCCATGGCCACCTCTGCCATGCAGCTGTAGTCATAGGAGAGTGGCTCTATCTCCTACCTCCCCATCCAGTCCATGGGAGCTGGGCCCCACTTGCACCTGAGTCGCTGGGCTGAGCCTTGACTTAGGCCTGAATGTGGGAAGAAACAGGGGGCTCTGAGCTACATAAGCCCATGCAGAGACTGTCACCAACCTGAGGCAGAGTCAAGTCCTGGAACTGCAGGGCGAGATCTGGGTGGGAAAGCTAGGAGTGGGTCCTGCCAGGGGCCCTGCTAAGCTTCTTGCTGTGCTGGCACTTGCCCCTTCTGCTTCCTGCTAGTCTGGAGCCCCAGACATTCAGGTGAGGGCAGGGCATAACCCTCCAGGAGCTTGTTAAAGCCCTTGGCAGCCCCAGCACTGAGAGAGAGGAGCCTGTGGAGTAAACCACCTCAAAGAAAAGATTTAAAGCAGAGGCTGAATTCAAAGAAGGTGTGTGAGGCAGCTCCAGACCGGGACTAGAAAGGCTGGTTTTCCATGAGGAAGAAAATGTCATAGATTATTTCAGCAAGATCCCACAGTCTCCTCAGAGGGAGCAAGGGCCTTCTTTCTTGGTCTGTCACTGTATTCCTCTGCAGTGGCAGCCATGGGGGTTAAGGGGATGAAGGGTGCAGGCACCACTGTGGAGCCCAGGAGCACAGCCAGACACTTCTAGGGGCCATGCCACAGGCCAAGAAAGAGAGTGCCTGCTGCAGACGAAGACCGTATTTTGCTGATTCTCAGATACATGTTTTTTCCC
>NW_006442109.1:11617959-11633204 GCF_000325575.1 Pteropus alecto
AGCATCTCTGTAATTAGGATATATCTTATCATCAATGGCGTCTAGAAGCCATGAAATATGGTGGTTATCCCACAAACACTCACTGAAAAGCACCCCGTTAGATGTTAAGAACACAGAGAAAGGAGCTGAAATGATTAATTTCAGCAATTAAATAGTGAAAACAGTGAGAGCGAAAAGGATAAAAATAATGGCTAGTTTGCATGCTGTCCAACATAGCATATAGGAATGATGGGGAATCATATTAGATTTTTAACTATAACTTTTTTCAATTTTCAGTCAATTCACAGTTCACATATACTTTTTGGTGGTGTTCCATTAGTATTATAAGTATTCATAAACAAAGTAATCTAGGCACTATTTTTTTTTTTACCTAACAAAACTATTCCTTTAAGGAGCAAGCTTTCTAATTACCTGACAAGCATTTGATTTATGCCAAGCAGGAAGGAACAAAGACTAGCTGCCACCTCTTTGTACCTATGAAGGTTGACTCAGAACTGGTGTAACAAAGACAGATATAAATAAAATGGTTCATTCAGCTCATCTTAACTTTTTAAATTATCCTGCAATCGTTAACTTGTGACTAGATCAGATGTGTGACTTCTGGGTGAACTGGCTGAGACCCATCCATATTTCATAAGGATGCTTACACGTTTAGAACAAATGGTTCATGCTGACCCCACCTTCTGGGACAGGTGGCTCAGGAAAGTCTCCTTGGTTACGATGAGAGTGAGATTTACTTATAGCCGGGAACAGTGACATTGGTAAATGGTGCCTGGTACTTGCATAGGGTGGTCCCTTTTTGGTGCCTAAGCTTCTGGAAATTGCATGAGATGTGGAGAAAGGAGAAGAGGTGACTCTGAAGGTCATGGAACAACGACGTTTTGTAGCAAGTCTGAGGCAGTCATGCAAAGGACTGTTTCCCTTTTTGGCTTTGGACACCAGGAAGCCCAGGGGCAAACCGGTTGTTTCAACTTGAGTAATTGTCTGTTCTATGACTCATAAATCTAAAGATTCTCCCTTGATATTGCCCTTCTAGTTTATAGATATTTCCCTAATCCTGAGCCAAAGTATTATAATAAATAGATTTTAGGAATTTTTTTCTATAGAAGTAGCACCCTACATTTTTATTTTACTTTTATTCTGACCCTTCCATGGATAATATTGTTTAAGACATTTGTTTTAATAGATTAATATTAATGAATTAATGGGAAGTTAATTCTTCCCATTTGTTATTAATCAAAGACATATAAAAACCAATCAAAGTTTTCAATTATCCCAAGATAGCTGGTTTATATTCATTCCATGAATATTTATTGAGTAAATACTAAGTGCCAAGTGTTGGACTAGATTCTAAGGAAATGATGACTAAGGCATGGTCCCCGCCATCATGAGCCTGAGAATCTGGGAGGAGACAGTGAATTAGAGCCTTACAATACAGAGAGATGAAGCATGGAAGAGAGAGACCACACCCAGTGTTTTCGGAAATAGCTAGAAACGGCTTCCTGGCAGAGGTGATATCCAATTGAGACCTGCAAGACACATAAGAACTAGCCAGGCAGGGGGACAAATAATGCAATGATCATCTAGGCTGATACGTTCTGGGGACTACCAAAGACCTCATTGAGGAAGGAGGGGGCTTGGGATATAGGTCAGGGTCAGAGTGTGAGGAGCTCATGAGCCAGCTGAGTTGGGACCTCATTTGGGAGGCAACAGGGAACTGTTGGAGCATTCTAAGTAGAAAATTGAGATGATCACATAAGCACTTTTGAAGGATCATCCTTGCTGCAGGGTGAAGAGTGAAGTGAGTGTGTGAAACACTGGAAAAGGGAGACCAGAGGGATGTGAAGGAGTGGGGTGTGGAGGGGGGAGTGTCAAGGATCTGAATGAAGGGAGGGGCAGTGGGGGGCCTGACTTCTTGTTATAATTCAGCCAGAGATGTACAAACTTAACGTTGTAATTGGCTAGTGCACGTGATTGAAAATGAGTGCCCTGTCTCTATTGGGCTTGGCTAAGTATTCAGAAGTATTTAAGTCAGCAGTCAGACTGCCATTAGTGCCTAGGTGGAACCCCAGAGGGGAGTGCTGATGTAGCCAAGCCCCTGACTTATAAATGAGACAAGAGAAATTCAGCGTTGTCAAGTGGCCCAAACAGAGCATGAGGAAATGTGCCAGGACCAGAACTGTGTCTCCCGACTCCGTGTTTCCCTGGTCCTTTGGCGAATGCTTGCTTTATGTCAGTCATTGCGTGCTCCACACTACATATCACAGGTTGTATAAAAGCCATACAGGAAATGCAGTCGTTTTTTTAAAGTAAATAATTTAGATTTGCCAGGAACAAATTATACCAAAGTAACTTGCTGATATCCTCCCACATCAGGATAAAAGGCTTAGTGGTTAAAGAAAACACAATGGACTTAGTACCTGTTGACATTAACATTTGATATTGTTCCTTGCGATACAACCATGGGAAATGTGGAACAAAGACCAGTGTGGTTGCTAGGGAAAAAAAAAATTAATAGAATCCAGTCATTGTTACTGTTGTTAGACAGCTGGGACAGATGTCAGGATTCCTTTCGGGGCAATCCTGAATCAATACCCTTCTCCGATTCTTAGGAAGAGGATGGACCGATGAAGGAGTGTGGAGATTGGAGTTGGAAAGATTAGTGTTGGAAGGGAGAACAGGGAGTAGCGGACAGACATACGTGAAGAAGCATGCCAGAAAATCAGATCAAAGTAAGTGGGCTGGACTGCGGGGGCAGGAAGTAGCACGTAACGAGCAAATATCATGTCAGTGCAGCACACTGCAAGTCACGTGCCCAGCAGTTCCCCGGAGTCTCCCTAGCTTTCGATAAACCTTTTGGTGTAAGGATAAAACTTTTCTATCAGCAAGGATGAAGTAGGGAATGTCCCATCACTGAGTAAAATTGAGTGTGCAAGGTGTGCCAGTAAGACTGAGCGTGCAAAGATGTCTGATCAGAAAACTTGTTACACCCTGGAAAAAAATTGAGAGCTGCAGGAATTTAATGCTCTTTCACATAACTGCCTCACGAAATACAGATGCCTCAAGCTAATAATGAAGTGCCTGCTTTCCAGCTAAGGCTAACTTGTCAAATTATCGCTGGAGATTTTTTTTCCCCTCTGTGGTGGTGTTTGAGCGTGAGCCCGCTGCAAGCAGGGCAGTGTTCTAGGAACTCTGAGGGATACAGGGGTGAGTGAGGAGCCACTTTTAACCTCAGGGAGAGTTATCTAGGAAGACATAATGCACGGCATGTGGGGAGTGACATCCTTCCTATAGGGACTGCTTGGGCAGCTGCACAGAACCTGGCCCAGGAGAGGGGCTTGGGAGACATTTCTTGAGTGAATGAAGAAAGAATGGTTTGTTCCTCTATTTATTTTTGGCTCTGGGAATCAGGGAGGCACCTGGGTAAAGGTGGCACTTGATCGGGGATGGTAGGATTTCAGATGCAAAACCAGTCTGACACAAAACGCCACATCACCATGCATTTCTCATTAGAAGTAAAAGGAGACACGCAGGGAACCCTAGGCTTGTTTTCCGGTGAGATGAAATGGGGAACTTACTCTGAAAGGTTGGAAAACAGCACCTAAGGAAGTTTGTCTTTTATCAGAGCCCCTCTTTTTGTTATTTTCAGACTCCCCAAGGAATGTTTACAAGGTCACAAATCCCTCCATTGCTGCTTCTCCCCTCTAGCTATAGACCACTGCCCAAGGCTTATCTGTTGATCACCTCTCACCACCTCCTATCCGTTGCCACTGCCCGTGCTCTGGATCTTCCAAAGCCTACTATGGCGGAGACGTGAGCTGTCAGGGTCAGAGCCCAGCCTTGCTACTTACTGGAGTGTATTACTCAACCTCTGTGCCTCAGTCACCTCATCTGATAAATGAGAACATAGTAACTATGTCATAGGTATTGGTACATGTTAAGCATATAGAATGGGGGTTGGCGAACTATGGCCCATGGGCCAAATCCAGTCTGCCATCTGTTTTCTGTAAATAAATTTTTCTGGGAACACAGCTGTGCTCACTTGTTTGCATATTCTCTATGGTTAGGTTTGCATTATAACAGTTGAGTTCTGTAAGATGCTGAGGAATCAGGGGGGGAATGAGAGGGGAGGTACTTGTCCTAATAAGTAGATATCAGAAGTCCACAACTAAATAATCTGTTCAGGGCCACATTCAACTTAGATATCCAGGATCGTCCCTGACCTACCATCTAAGAATCAAGTCATGGCTTCGCACCCACAGCCAGACTCACATTTTTAACAAGGATGAGGACTGAGAAGGTGGATGGGGAGAGATGGGCTGTTGAAAGAGATAGTCATTAAATGATTAAAAGAACCTATGACATTTTCAAATCTCTTTGCCAGGGAAGGAGCCTGTCACAAGGCAGCCTCTGCCCATATTATTTGTTCCCCCGCCAATTTCCTTTTAGTGCTAGAGAACATTGTCACATCACTTTGTATGCAATATGCCCTTATCATCATTATTATGAAGTTTCCTTTTTGATTCAGAAACTTGTTTCAAAGAATAGCCTCGTTGACCTGAGACTCTTATTTCCAGGAGACCAGACTGTATCTTCTCCATCTTCCTTTCATGCCAGCTCTATTCACAGCTTATTTTTTAAAATCCACACAGGAGAAACACCAATGCTTTATCTCAGTCAGCAACTATTTTACAGAAGGAAACAGCAATTTACCCAGAGTCAAATACTTAAACTACACTAAAAAGCAAACCTACGAACAGATAAACAAACTGTGGTATATCCATCCATACAACGAGAGAGGAATGAAGCTCCGTATAGGCGACAATATGATGAGCCTTGAAAACATTATACTGTGTGAAAGAAGCCAGACAAAAATTGTATGATTCCATCTACATGAAATATCCAGAATAGGCAAATCCTTCGAGACAGAAAGATCAGTGGTGGCCAGGGGCTGGGGGACGGAGGGGATGTGGAGAGTGACTGCTAAGTGGGTCTGAGGTTTCCTTTTGGGGCTATGGAAATGTTCCGGAGCTGAATAGTGGTGATGGTTGCACAACACTGTAAATCTACTAAAGGTCGCTAATGGTAAATTTGTGTTATATGTGTTTTGCCACCTTAAAAATTAATCACAGTTGACCCTTGAATAACATGGGTTTAAACTGTACAGATCCATTTATAGTTAGATTTTTTTTCAATAAATACATAGTCAGCCCTCCATATCCCTGGGTTTCAAATCCACGAATTCAACCAACCATGGATCAAAAACAGTATTTTCGGTCCACGGATACAGATGGCCAATTGTATGTATTGTGCCACATCATTTTGTATAAGGGACTTGAGCATCTGAGATTTTGGTATAGGAACGGGTGTCTCAGAACCAATCCCCTGTGGATACCCAGGGATGATTAATGTTTTGGGGGAGTTAAAAGTTATACGAGGATTTTCAACTGTACACGGGATGGGGCATTCAGCACTCCTAATCCCCACATTGGTTGAGAGTAAACTATAATTTTTTTAAAAAAGCAACCTTGCCTGACAATGGAGAGTAAAAAGCCCTGGCTCCAACCACCACACCACCGATCTGATGAGGCGGGCTTTCCACCAGCTCCTCTTAACTTTGGCTGCACGTTAGAATCACCTGGGCAGCTTTTTAAAGCCTACTGTATCTGGACCCCATCCAAGACCAGTCATACCAGATCTCAGGGCTGGGTCAGGGGCAAAGTTAGCTGTTTTTGGAGATTCCAGTGTACAGCCAGGGTTGAGAAAATAGTGCTCAGGACCAGTGGTTCTCAGAGTGTGGTCCCGGACTGGCAGCCTCTGTATCACCTGGGAACTTGTTAGGAACGCAGATTCTGAGGCTCCATCCAAAACCTACTGAATCAGCCGCTCTGAGGGTGGGGCCCAACAATCTGTTTTAATAAGTCTGAAGGGGATTCCCATCTATACTAAAAAGTCTGACAACCATTGTTCTGTTTTCCTCAACCAATGAGCATCTACCATAAGTTTGGTTCTGTGAAAATATACAGACCTACCTCTACTCTCCTCTACATCTAATGGATCAGATTCTTGGAAAAGAACTTGTAAACTGAGATGAGCCTTTTGCGGATGAATAATATTTCATTGTATGTATATATCACATTTTGTTTATCTACACATCTGTTGACAGGCACTTGGATTATTTCCACTTTTTGGCTGTCATGAATAATTATGCTATGAATATTGATGTACAAGCCATCTGTTCGAGTCTCTGCTTTCAATTCCTTTGAGCCTGTACCTAGGAGTAGAACTGCTGAATCATATGATAATTCTGTGTTTAACTTTTTAAGGAACGATCAAACTTTTCCACAGTGGCTCACCATTTTACATTCCCACCAGGAACGTGTATTTGGAATGATGGGAAAGCTCTGGAAATAGTGAAGATGGTTGCATAACAGTGTGAATGTATTTAAAACCACTGATTTCACTAAAAAATGGTTAAAATAGTAAATTGTATGTATATTTTACCCCAATGAAAAAAGATTAATGAAATGAGCCATGAGAACAGGTTTAGAAAAGAAAATTATGTTCCTCGTGGCCAACACTAAATAAAATTCTTGTTCAGGAGAGTAGAGCAGGACGTTTGGCTCTATTGTGGACTTAGCATTTTCACGTCTACCATGATTCTTTCGTGAATGAGTCAATGAAGATCAAAGAGAATGACATGTACTGAGCCCAGACAGGTGGTGACTTGGGCCTGGCTAGGTTTCATTCTCAAGGGTAGGCTGTTACCACATTAGAAATTGCCTAACTTATTAGTGGTTTGTTGTTGTTGTTCCAGAACCATTTGTTGAACACTTTACTGCGCCACTCTGTGGTAAGAGACAGAGATACAAGAATGAATGAGCTGAGAGCCTAGTGCAGTGGTTCTCAACCTTCAGCAAGCATCAGAATCACGTGATGGGCTTGTTCAATGACAGATGCCTGGTGCCACCTCCAGAGTGTCTGAGGGACCTGGGAATCTGCCTTTCTAACAAGATCTAAATTGGTAATGATGATGTTGCTTGCCCAGGGATTACACTTTGAGAGCCACTAGTCTACTAGGGTAGAAAGATCTAAAATACTATTTTCGTAAGTATAGGTGCTGCTAGGAAAGAGAAATGCAAAGGGCTCTAGATGAGCACTGAGGAGAGAGAGACACTTCGTCTTGTCTTAGCGGGTGAGAGCAGCAGGGAGAGGGTGTTTCAGGAAAATGGAAAGCAGCTTGGCGTGTCTGAAGAATGCCAGCAGTTCGGCATTGTTGCAATAAAATACAGAGATGAGACCAGGCTCAGAGAAGTCCAGAGAGGTGGGCAGAGGTTCTCCACAATGAATACTCTCTAAGGCAACAGAACCTAAGAGGGTGGCAGAGATAGAGAATCAGAAGCAAACAGTTGTCACCCATTTACTGGAAACCCCATCCTTCTCCCTGTAAAAGCCTTCCCTCCAGAAGAACCTGACAGAGTCAGTATCCTACTCAATTCCCCATTCCTCCCCAGCAATATTGCAGAGGGATTATTGGAGAGGGAGGGGCCCCCAGGTATGGCAAAGTGGAGGGGGAGGACTTTCCAAGGACTCGCAGAGAGTTGAACTGGCGGCCTGACTAGTCATGTAGCTTACCGCGTTGATGGCACAGTGGTGAGCAAAGCTGCCTTCCAGTCCTGCAGTTTACCTCCTCACCTCCAGCCTGCATGATTGCCCTCCTCTGCCATGGCTAAACCGGAAATGCCAAGAGTGGCTTGAGAGGACTTTACCCAGTCCCTGTCTTGGTTCTTACTCTCAAGTTGACCTAAACAAAACCTGAAATAATAGAGAGAAAATTTTGATATAAAGTATGGATTAAAGCATCTTTAGAAAACTTTCTTATTTGTATTGCTCTGTAACATAAAATCCAAGGAAGAAGAATGGGCCTGCGGTGGCAATCCAGCTCGAAGCTTTATAAATAAAAAATAATCCCGATCCTCTAGCTCTTGCTCATTGCTCTGGCTTGGGTTCATTTGTAACATTAACAAAGGAAAAGATTCAACGTGTTGGATTCCTCGACCTCTGTTTGTTTATGATAAAATCATAAGACCTTATCCATCAATCATTAACTAACACTCCTGCTAGCCTCCTTTCCTTCTGGGCAGGATCCTGAGCTTTACAACCATGCCTTTCCACTGGACCTGTGGGAAAACAGGCAGTCAGCAGAAAGAAGCCTTTTGCATGGGGGCCAGAATCCAACCAAGGTGGATGCTATGGGAGATCTATACTTCTGACAGGCTGAACCCACTGGACTTTTATGAGAAAGTGTGTCGAATTCCAGAATACGTATATCTTCTAATCAACTTCGAAAGTGAACTTCAGGAGCTATAAAGTATGTGTTAAATGCACTTTGAAAATGTGGCCTCCACATCCTAATGACATCCTGCAGAGGTGTAGTATTGAGGTGGATTTAGAGAGGACACAAAGGCTGCCTTCTTCACCTCTGGAGTCCTGCAGCTTAACCTTGTTCTTTGTGGCTCCAGCCACAGGACCACAACTGATGGATGACTCCTCGGAGAGAGGTGTGTACCAGCCCCCTGAAAGGAGGACCTTTCTAACAGACAGAGGAGTGTACATGAGCAGTGCTAGATGATTCCTGCTCAGCCTTGTCGTAGGGCAGCACCCAGCCTGGCTAAGGGGAAGCCAGAGGAATCCTAGGTTCTTTCTGAGTCTTCATGTCACGTACACATAGAATATATAAGCTCTCTGCTGCTAAAAGGCCTCTGAGCTTGCTATGCTCTCTCTCTGGACCGCCATTCCTTGGGTTTTGTTCATGGTTGGCTCAATTTCATCCTTTAAGCCTCAGCTTTAATGGCACCTCTTCTGAGAAGCCTGCCTGCACCATGCGATCCATTGTGGTCCCTCCATTTTTCTCCATCATGGTCCTTGCTTATTTCCTACATAGTACTGATTGCAGACTGTACTTATTTTATTTATGTATTAGTTTGCTTTTTGCTTATGTATAATTTATCAGTCCCTTCCACTGAAATGTAAGCTCCGTGAGGACAGAGACCAGATCTGTTGTGTTCTCTGTTGCATCTTCAACACATAATACAGGGCTTGGCACATAGTAGGCACATTTGTTGAAGAAATGAATTAACTTCAAAACTAAATAGCACTCCAAGAAGGGTATTTAGTGATTTTCTCTGTTCAACATTTGAATTCTCATTTTTATTGCAAATATAATGTATCTTATTAAATGTGTATTCAAATCTGAGATACTATCTGTGATCACTTTTATATAAATATACATGCTAGGACTAGGTACATTTTTACTATATCAGATCCCCTTATAAAACAAACTTTAAGGCTAACCAAAAGCTTTTATTGTACAGAAATTTTGACTAAAGGTGTGTCGAATTCCAGAATATGTAAATCTTGCTACTACAGTTTTATCCATTGGGGCAGGTTTTGACCTGACTGTTTTGATGGCCAGTCCAAAGAGTCATGCTCTGGAGTCAGCAGCCCAGGACTGGCTCCCCAGGCAGCTGCTTGCAGGAGCATTCACACAGACACTGATGGAGACCCACCTCAAAGAGTATGACCACCAAGAAATGTCACGGGCAGCAAGTAGGTCTGAGACTGACTTATTAGAAAGACCCAAAAAGGCAAACCTCAAAATAGGATAATAATAAATGTACCTTTTTATTTTGGTCCTGACTCATCAGATACAGTTCAAGTTACAAACAATGTTTATTTTCATCAATTTATTTTATTATTCTTGAGCACATAGGATGCAGTCAGTGAGAGAGAATAATCAGTGAGAAATAGTAATCAAATTGTACCAGTAATTATATAGTTCTCATCTTCTGAGGAGCTCTATGTGCTTTTATTATATATTATATATGCTATAATGTATATGTGCCAGATGTATAAACATGAGAAATGACCCAACCCATAAACATTTTTATTATCTGAAACTAATATGTTGTATGTCAACCATAATTGAAAAACAAATTTAAAAAATTTTTTACTTACCCCCATATCATACTTACCCCTTTTTTTTGCAAAAAAGGTTACAAAATAATAAAATCATCATTCATTTACTTGCATAAATTATTTTCCCAAGGCAGTGATGAAACAGTATATATATATTTATAGAGTAAATACACCCATGTTGGAGAGAGGTGAAAAGGGGACCTATAGATAAAAAGAAACTTAAGAGACTTACTAACCAGTCACAATACAGGGACCTTATTTGGACCCTGGTTCAAAATGTTAAATAAATTTGTGAGACTACTGGGGAAATGTGGTCACTCACTGGATATTCGATGACATTAAGAAATTATTAACAGGTTTTAAATGTGAAAATGATATTATGGTTATTTTTTAAGAGTTTTTTTCATAGTTATACATAAGTACTCATGTTTTCTTCAAAGTAATCCAGTGGAGGCGGAAATGGAAAAGGCGGGAGAGGGGATAGATAAAAATTAACTAGTCATGAATAGATGGGTACTTGGGGCCATTATACCATACTCTTTACGGAAAATTACGAAATAGCTGCTTTAAAATTTTCTGTAATTAAATTTTAAAATAAGATACAGGTATATTTAAAAAATAGCCAAATATAAGTTCATTTAAAAAATTACATACACGTTTTTAGGCTCATTGGTGTATTCTGGCTGCATACATCTCAGAATATAAGAAGCTGAGACTGCTGGTCTTCCCATAGCCAACCCTCCTCTGATCACCTTTGCGGGTCTGCTGAGTTCCAGGATTTCTGCTTGGGTTTTTCACTCTGTGGGTTTCCTTTCTAGGCAGGTGTCAGTGTTCTGGTCTGATCCACTCCGCAAACATTTATTGAGTGCCTCCATCAGCCCAGAGTTAATGTCTACCTCTGCTGGATCCTCTCCCCATTGCAGTCTCAGCGCCACAGTCCATGAATGAGCTGCTCTTTCTCCTGGATCAACCTTCCTTCTCTACTCCCCTTTCCTTCTGCATGGAAATATGCACAGACCTCTCCATTAAAAACAAAAGCCTTCTTGTTGCCTTCATCTTCCTATAACTAACTTAATGCTCTCTCTCTCCCTCTCTCTCCCTGCCCCTCTCTGTCTCTGTCTCTGTCTCTGTCTCTGTCTCTGTCTCTGTCCCTGTCTCTGTCTCTGTCTCTGTTTTCTCTCTCTTTCTTCTCTCATCCCTTTATGGCTAGATTTCTGAAATGAGCTTAAGAAACCCTTCAAATTAATTCATTATGTGTTTAGTAAGTGCCACTATGTGTTCAGACGTGGGGGAGAGATGTGACAAAAAATTCTAGTCTTCAAAAGTCTTCTTTGAAACTTTTAGACAGAGTTTAAATCTGGAACAGGTTTATGTGCTAGTCTAGAGAAAACAGTCACAAGTGAGACAGATTAAACGACAATTCAAGTCACTGTAACCTTGCACAAATCCTGAGTAGGCTGACTAAGGAGTTCAGGGCAGGGAAAAAGCACTAGAGTAGCTTTGGCAGGATGTGAGCTGAACTTGAGGAGTGGACAAGATTTGGAAAGGTAAAGAGGAAAGAAGGCATTTTAAGCAAATTTTTAGCATAAGAATATTTGTGAAGGTTGGTGGGCATAGCTTGTTCTGAGGATAGGGTAGCTGGCCTGATCATGGGGGTTGACTGGGGTGCGAGGGCCTCTGAAGGCTTTGACGAGCTGAGGCGTTTTAGGCCGTGAAAGACGGCTATGGTTTCACTGTTTTATCGGGTTGGAGCAGGACATGATGCAGAGAAAGGATGGAGGGATGCGGCAGTGCCACAGAAGCAGGGCTACACCTGGTTAAACAAGAAAGGAGCCTAGTAGCTAAGTGTAAAGGCTGAGGTGGGCACCCTGCAGGGAGCCTTTGCAGCGTGACACAGCAAAGGCCTCACCTGGGGTAGTGGGGGTGGTGATTGTGATGGAAACTTGGGTGTCCATGACTGAATGAAGGCAAAGAATGGCCTGAGCCAGCCTGGCTCTGAGATTTTGAGTCTTGGAAGAGTGGGTATGATTGTTTTTTTATGAGGCATCGCCCCATTAAATTAATATCAAGGCCATAACACATCAACTAACTGCCATATGTGGACCTGATTTGAACCCCGAATTTCACAAATAAGCCATTAAAAAGTTATGAGATAATTGGAAATTTTTGAATTGTCTGGATTCGATAATATTAAGAGATTAATTGTTCACTTTTTAAGTGTAGTAATGGTATTATACATATAATGGTTTTGTTTTCAGAGTCCTTATGTTTGAGAGAGATATACTAAAATATAAACAGATGAAATATATTTGAATTTATTTCAGAATTATCCAGGGATAGGGGAGAGTGAGTACAGGATAGATAAGGCTGGACTGGCTGTGAATTTTTAGTTGTTGAAGGTACGTTGGAGGTGGACGTTCATTTTGCTCTTCCCTCTACTGCTGTATACATTTGAAATTTTCCATGAAAAAATTCTGGTCCTTGGGTAGTACAAGTCTTGTACCCTGGGCCTCATAATTCCCAATCAGAAATCGCTAGAGGCTTTTTGAGCTGTGCCATGTTAATCTCTTGTTACATTTCAAAACAGAAATTTGGTCTACTTCTGTTTTACCTAAAGCAGAAAAATTCGTGAACTGGAAAGACATAATGCCCTAAATTTTATGTGGAAAATCAAAGTGGGAGATACACATGATCTCTTTTATCATGATCATGGGAAGAATCCAACCAAGATTTTGCTTTGAAGAAGCAAAGTCAAAACTCAAGAGAAAAGTCACATTTTTACGGTAGCTAAAAATAAATGATTCTTTGGGAAAAGTCAGTCCTAAGGGGTGGTGGGGGGGTCTTCTGGCAGCAGAGAACGTGGCATGAGTGTGAAAGCTGAGACTAAGCTAAAAAATTACAGCCTGATCTGTAGCTGCCAGCGAAGAGGCCAGTGTTAACAGAGGTGGCAAGTCTCGCATTGCCCAGGCAGAGTCTGAGGCAGAAAGAAGTCTGCTGCTGATACCCTGATACTGGTTGTCCTGGAGCCCACCCACATGGCACCTCTCTCTTTCATTTACAAGCCACAAAGATGGAGCCTGCTCTGACAATGTCCCCAGCCATGCAAGGAGGAGACACCAGCCATTACATGCTGGTGGAGGGTCCTATGAACTGCCATGAAGCCCCATGCTTGGCACACCATCTCCTGGTCTACAGGGAAGCAACCAGATTTCTTTTGCAATGAGTGGTCCCAAATAGGACAAAGCCTCATGCAGGTAAATCAGAAAGCCAGAAAGGTAAATTTCGAACTTGAGTAAGTGATACCATTTTCTCTTTTCTTTGTTGAGGGGGAAAAATTATATCAGGGAATGGGAGACTAGGAAAATTATAGGTGCGTGCTTCCCTGGAGAGGAACAAGCAAAAATTAGCATGAGAATCCAGGTTAGTAACCATGTTAGGGCCTGTTCTGTGTCGGACATTGTGGGCTAGGCAGGGATGAATGAGACATGGTCCTTGCCTTCAAAAAGAGCATAAGAAAAGGAGGAGACAGGTGCCCAAACTCTCTTGGGTAAACACGGAAACAGAAAGTGATGTAAGCTGTGGCCCAGGCAAGGTAACTCTGTTACTAAGCCAAAGTCTATCTTTGGGCAAATCAGCTAATCACAATTTTTCAACTTGCTGAACCTACAGAGTTGTAGAGTTGTAAGGATCAAGACTACCAAAATAATAATAATATTAAAATAATAATAATAATAATAATAATAATGATAATAAAAGAAGCATCAGCAGCTGCAGGAGGAGGAGTAGAAAGGCTTTTCAGATCCTCTGCCCTACTGTCCTATGACCTGCGCTCAAAGACCAGCACCCCTTGTGGATGGCAGCCAAGACTCATGGCAGGTTTCTGATGCACACACTGCCCACTCTCCAGCCAGCCCCAGGAGCAGCGGTGCCCTGTGCCCTCATTCCCACAGCTAGTTCCCACTGGCCACCTTATCACATGTCCAGGAGCTGCCTTGGCATGAGCAACTCTCCCTAGCTCATTCAAACTCGCCTGATTCAGAGGTGAAGGTGCTTAGTCCTAGTAATCTTAATAAATCTTGGAACTTGAGAGCCAGAGAGATGTTCTGGAACATAGCGTCCAATCCGCCCATTTGTACAAAGGGCAAAGGGAATGTGACCTGATCGCGATTGCTCACTGAGGTGGTAGGACAGCTGGCGCTGGGATCTTGTTTTCTTGACCCTCCCGGTCCGATACAGCTGCTTCTCTTTCCCAGGATGGTTTTGCCATCACTGACTCTGTTGTCTTTTATAACCTTAGTCTTTCCTGTCCCCAAATACCTAATTCAGCCTAACATCCAAGAAAGAGTATTTAGGGCAAAATAAAAGAGAAAAATTCCTCCTAATAACCTTTTCCTAAGCTCTCTGTCCTTTGGGGTCTTTCATTCTTTGGGAAAATGTTTCCTAAATGTCTGTTAGGCGTGTGACCCTCATCACAACATGGCTTCACAAAGAAAATGAGACGTCCCAGTCCCCAAGGAGCTCTTGGTGTGGTTATCACTAAAATGTTCTCTTTATGAAACCTTTTAGAACCTCTACTCCGAGAAAACAAAGTTCTTCTAACCCAATTCCCTTCAGTCATATGTGCAAGAAGAAATCTCATTGCTACGCCTCTTTACTTCCTGATTATTTCCATGCCTGTCTGGTGCTTCTGCCACCTTGACTATGGGCCCAGTGGTACTGTGAGCCTAGAAAGGCTGGCAGCCTTACTCTGGAAGTCTTGCTGCCCAATAGATGTGCCTTTTTCTGATCTTTAGGGTTTGCCTAATATCTCAGGATTGCTTCATCTCTGCTCCCTGCTGTCCCTACAGAACTTGGTTTTGCTCTCAGCTGAATAACGGTCTTCCTTCAGTTTGCCCCTGGTGTGACCGCTTCGGTGTTCTCCAGCCTTCTTCTCCCCCAGTTGCCATCTTGGTGTAGTTGAGTTGCCTTGAATCCAGGGCTTTGAGGCCTTAGAAATAAAAACGATATCGTCCAGTGGAAACTCTGATGTGTGCAACTGAGAAAACTGGTGTCCAATGAAAAGCTGGACTGAAGATTCTGAAATCCCTTCACACTCTACCTTTTCTGAAAAGGTCTATCCAAAAGTTGACAGCATGAACAACTAGTGGAGTTCTACTGTGTGTGTTCAACTCTTCACAACATTTTAAATGAACGTGGGGACCAAGTTTCACTTCTAACTCTCCCTACTCACAGATGAGGTCCTCTAGTTTAAAGAATAAGGTGTAGGG
>NW_006442109.1:11633236-11643478 GCF_000325575.1 Pteropus alecto
TGAAATGGTGCTATTGTCTGTGGAAGGATCCCCAGGAGAAGTAGTGTTCTTTTTGCCTCTGCTCTAGTGAACACCCTTCCTTGTGCTAAGATACTGAGGAATGGACCCCAGATGGCAATGCTTGGGTCCCAATTCCGAGAGAACTCACAGGGCATCATGGTTCTACTCAAACGAGCCATAACATGCCAATTATTTGCTTTTCTGGAGAAATCTCAGCCTGAAAATCTGTTTAATTACCATGGGAGCTAATCTTTTAAATATAGCTTTACATTCTTTAAAGACTTTTCCCTGTTGGAGTAAGAAAGTTTATCTGAACATGGGATTGGATTGTTTATTTTCATTTCCAGAGGAAAGACTATTACCTGATAGTTAGCAAGAAGCCTGAGCCCTGGAGGATTTATTTTTAAAGTTTGTTCCTCCTTACTGATAGTTTGTCAATTATATTGTAATAATTAGTTTGTAGTATTATCATACTTTTTTTTTTTTTTGTAGTATTGTCATACTAAGTGAAAACCTTGCACTTAGCTCTGTTACTCTAGGTCTATAATTACTTGATATTTCTCAAGCATCCCTATCAGGTTGGATTCTATACTTACCCCAGACACGGATATCAAGAATCAGTGTCCTCCAGGGTTTCCTCTCAGGAAGATCATATCTGTAAATCCATTAGCCTCAAACACCTACCTGGAGCTATAGTCAGACACCAAATTTTCCAACTTGAAGCATCCCAGCAGATTCATTAAATTCTTCCCCACTAGAATACAAGTATGGGCCAGCAGGGGCCTTAGTATTGTGTTCAATTTAGTGGCCCCAAGACCCGGAGCAACCTTTGCCCATGACAGGTGTTCGATAAACAGATGCCAAATTGCCAAACGTTGACAGGTCTTCCACGTGGGGAGGTTATGTATTGTGTCAAAATATGAATGATGTACAAAATGAAGCAGAGCTCGTCAGGCCCTAGTCCCTTGTATGGGCTGCTCTAATCCTTTCCCCACCTCACTTCAAGAGCAAGTGGTCTTGAGGGACTTGCTGGGCCTAACTCCCTAGGCTAAAATCTCTGGACCTTGAAGAATACACCTATGCAGATTAAGAAAAGAAGAGAAAAGGAGTAATTGTATTGAACACAGAACTGGAAGGTAAGGAAACAATATCTGTGGAAAATTGATTAAATTTTGGGCTTGAATCTCTCCTTCTAGGTCCTGATGGGGAGACGAGCTGGTCCAAAAACTACCCATCATGTGGAGGTCTGCTGCAGTCCCCAATAGACCTGCACAGTGATATCCTCCAGTATGATGCCAGCCTTGTGCCTCTTGACTTCCAAGGCTACAATGTGTCTGCCAATGAGCAATTTATCCTGACCAATAATGGCCATTCAGGTGAGGAAGAGACCTCAGAGACCTGCAGGGGATGTCTGAGCTTCCCCTCAGCTCCTTGCCTGTCAGGGAGGGCGCTCCGTTGAGGTACCAGGGGGAAGGGCAGAGGGGAGCTCTCAAGGGAAGCCCAGACCACTCTCTCCAGGGGATGCTAGAGGCCCTGGGCTCCCGCTGTTCTGCCAGGGCAGCGCCTCTCAGAAGAAGCACATGTCTTGGGATAGGAGAGGGGGACAAGCATGAGCCCCTTGGCACATTGGCTGTGGTAGGAAAATGAATTCTTGGGCATCATGAACTCAAGGAGCCACACAGTTCGTGGCGGGTGCACACCCAGGCTTTGGAATCAGACAAACCTGAATTTGAATCTTGGCTTGACCACTTGGCCAGAGTCATGAGCCTCTGGGTAAGAATTTCAACCTCCTCAAACTTTCATCCGGAAAATGGGCATATTGGTGGGTACTATCAAGACTAGAGATTATGTATGTTGGGATCTGGCATAGAGTAAATACTTCATAAATAGCAATTATTATTATTGTTGCTGCTATAGGACTCTACATCTTGGCAGGTACTTCGTTAAAGGTTCCATCTTCATAGCCAGGAGTGTGATATGTGGATATATAAATAAACAACCATCCCTGGGTCTAGTATTAGTGTTCCTGCCATCATTTTCCAGAGGGAACCAAGAAGGTCCCAGTGCCACTGGAATTGCTTTAGTGAAACAGGGATGTTCCCAGGGAAAGTGGCCGGATTTCTGGCCTGCAGACTGTGTTCTCTCTGGTCCCTACCTTGCTGCATCCACCTGCACCCTGTCTGGGCCCCGGGCAAGTGTTGTCTACCTGACTCTGAAGATTGCCTCTCCACTCCCTGCAGTGAAGCTGGAGCTGCCCCCAGCCATGCATATCCAGGGCCTCCCTTCCCGCTACAGTGCCACACAGCTGCACCTGCACTGGGGGAACCAGAACAACCCCCACGGCTCCGAGCACACGGTTGGCGGGAAGCACTTTGCTGCCGAGGTGAGTGGGGTTGTCAGGCTGGCAGCAGCTGCCTGGCAGTGGGCGGGCTGGTATCCTCCCACTTGGCTGGTGTGCAGATAAGATCAGAGCATTGGAGAGGTGAGGTGGGCGCGCTGCCTTCATGCTTTCCACACTCGCGTCCGGGCCTGTCAGTAACACAGGAAGGTATAGCCACCGTGGCCACCCTGCGGCTCCTGTGGTGGCCTGATCCCCTTCCTCTCCTGAACAGGCTGACTTTGTCTCTATGTTTTTTACTGAGTGATGCTGCTCAGAAGGCAGTGCTCCCAGCGGGCACAGTGGGATATACATATTCCTTTTCTAGATATCCCCCTTCTGCCTGCACAGATTAAGATCCCACCAGCTTGTCTAGCTGATGCATCCCACTGTTGAATCATAGTGGGCTAATTGCTCCCCCAAATTCAGCCTTTCTTCACATGCCACGCTGTTTACATAGGTCTTTTTCATCCTATCTTTCTTTTCCCTGGACGTAGATTGTCCTTGGAACTTGGGGACTCAGGTCCAGGGCTACTCTTCTACTTGGTCACAAATCAAAGAATGACTGGCATTATAACGTACAGGGCATCATGGCAACCAGAGACTGACCGAGGGTAGCTTAGGATTTCAGCACAGCATTGTGTTACATTGCCCTGAGGTGCTAACCCAAAATGCTAAAGGAAAACAGGATGAGATGCAAAGCATTGTTCCTGCACTACAAGTAGGGGAAGAGAATTGAGTTGCTCCATTTCAGAGCTCCCATGGGCTTGACCTTGGGGGTGTGGTTCTAAATGTTTACAGGGCATTACAGGGAGATAAATGCTACTGATCAACCAGTGGAGCCCATACTAAATAATGACATGACCTCTCTCTTCTGTTCTTAATTGCTGAACAGCTTAATGTCTCAGGCTAATTATAGGTTGAGTTACAAGGGTGGAGGAACTATAATTTTGGCCCAATGTGATGGCACTACTGCAGGTGCACATATTTCAGACCAGGCCCCTCTCTGAACCTCCAGGACTGTGATTTCTTCCAGCCTAATTGCAATGTGGAGGCTTTTACTTTCCCATGGGGAATAAAGAAGGAGTTATGGTCTAGGCTGGGAGGGTTTGGACATTTAATAATATTTCTAGTTTTTGTATTTTCTGATATTAAGCCACATCATCAGACCAAGAACCTGGTGAAAATGGACCATAAATGTCAACAATAGAGGAAATATGTCAAATTAACCCTAAAGTGGTAGATTCTCTACGGAGGGTCTTGGAGAATGTAGAGGTCCTTCTGAATTGAGTCTACATAAGAAGACTCAGGAAACTCTCTTAATCCTCTCATAGGGAATACCCTTGTTTCTATTAGTCTTTACCTCCTCTAGATTTAATCTGAACACAGTGAGAAAAGTGCTAAGACAGACCATAAACTCAAAGGTCAGTTATAAAAAGAAATAAGGATCTAGCACCTCTGGGGTTTTGGCCATATAGAATTTTGCTCCATTTGTGAAAGCAACGCCAGGCCAAGATGGTGTGGGGCAATGCGGGAGTCTATGTTCTCTGGGGGAAAGATGGTGAAGTAGGAGCCCCTGAGACATCCTTAATAGAGGACCACCTGAAGGAAGCAATAATTTTACATAATTTTTTAAAATTAGAAAGGACCACTTGAAAAGTGGGGACATTCACCTGTGCTCAATAAAACATTCTTTTTGATCATGTTTCAATATTCTTGAATTCTATTTATAAATACATAAGATGGAAAAAAGAGTTGAGTAAAAAAGAAAAGAGGGATAAAATCTCAATGCGTCATAGTCCCAAGAGGCAAAGAATCAACAAAAATGCGTGTGTCTTATCTGTAGAACTATCTACTCGTACAGTTTTTTGGAGAACAAGGGACACCGCCTTTAGGATTAAAAATCAGGTTAAATATTGTCAGAATTTGTATGTATATATTTTAGGCAAGGCAACCCTTGATTGACCTCACAGATTGCAAGAACCTTGTCAGCTTACAATCCCTTATTTTTTTATTTTATTTTTTATGCCTACAGCACCTGATCTTTGTAGGTGGTCTCCCATCCAAGTACTAACCAGGCTCGACTCTGCTTAGCTTCAGAATTTGTCATAATAATGTCTTAATGCTTACCTAAACTTTTTAAACCTAAAATTTCTTGAAAATTCTTTTCTTCACTTTAATAATGACAACAAAATTCTGCTTTGAAAAGACGAGTTTAGAATTTTATTTTGTAAAGGTAAAAGTCTACATTCATGAAGTAACATTCTTGTTCCATGGCCTTTTAAAATATGATTGATAAAACTTTATAAAAGCCAAGCTGTGATTTTCTCCATCTGAGATAAATATGTGTCCTACTCTGGATACAAATACGATTAAGTTACAGATGGAAGTTTACCACCCCAGCCCCCACTTCTTCCAGATCAAGTGGAGAGTGGCCAGGCTGAAGTTGGGTGAGCCACATTAGACAATTTTACCCAAGGCTCCAAAACAGGTAAGAAAAATCAGAAGGGTTCAGAAGTGCTCCAAAATACCCAGGCTTTTTCATGGCTGGTATAAAAACCCATTCATTCATTTCCTCCTTCACTCATTCAACATCTGTTGTGCACCTGTTACTTTCCAAGCACCATATCAGACAATGGGACACAATGAGTGAATAAAATGGACAGTCTGCCCTGGCGGAGTTTGCAGTCTGGAGCAGGGGTCCCCAACCCCCAGGCTGCTGACAGGTACAGGTTTGTGGCCTGTTAGGAACCAGGCCACACAGCCAGAGGTAAGCAGCAGGTGAGGGAGCACAGCTTCATTTGTATTTGCAGCCACTCCCCAGCGCTAGCATCACCGCCTCAGCTCTACCTCAGATCATCAGGCATTAGATTCTCATAGGAGCAGCAGTCCCTGGTGCCAAAAAGGTTGGGGACCGCTGGTCTAGAGGACTGAGGGAAAAGAAAAACTGGGGAGGCCATGAGTGGAAGGTCTGAGGGGCCTAACCTACCTGGGAGGGGGTCTGTCATCCCCATTGGATTCCAGTCTCCTGCAAAAGTGAAAGGTTCCCATGAGTCGCCCATTCCCTCATGAGAGGTTTCTTGCCCATTGCAGCTGCATATTGTCCATTATAACTCGGACCTGTACCCTAATGCCAGCGCTGCCAGTAACGAGTCAGAAGGCCTCGCCGTCCTAGCTGTTCTCATAGAGGTAAGACGTATTTAAAGGGATTTTACATTAAATTTGAAGGTGGGATTATATCAGACTCAGCATTTGGTTCCATGCACGTCTGTTGGCTGTGTGTGGCTCACTCCCATTCTATGTCTTGCCTCTAGAGCAGAGGCTGTTCCCCCATAGGGGGCCTGGAGGCAGCACTTTCTGTGGCTGGGCAGCAGAAATGGGTGTGTCCTTTGTGACAATGGAAAAATGAACCCTAGTCCCTAGTTCTATTGCATAAGTTATGGAATTGCCCATTTGGATGCAGTGTGTGTGTGTGTGTGTGTGTGTGTGTGTGTGTGTGTGTGTATGTGTGTTAGAGTGTGTGTGTGTGGGGTGGGTGGTCATTCAGCGCTGCCCCATTAGATGCCTGAACCCTTGATACAACTCCTGGTATCCAAGTTCCATCCTTTATATGGACCCTGGAATGAGTTCTTTCCTTAATTCCAGAAAATGGGAATGTCTCCTGATTCACTTGTATTATTTTTCCCTAGAAAATAATACCATGTACTTTGTTTCTCAACATGCTTACTTGCCTGAACTGGCTTGCATGAACTCAAGCTCTTTTAAGTTCTGGTTAGAGAATATGCTAGTTGTGGCCTTCAGGCTTATAGCCAGATAATCAGGACAACAAGCTATCTCCCTTGCCCTGAGATAATAAAGTCCCAGTGCCTGGAGCTGGAAAAAGGATGTCCTGAGACACAAGAGGGCAAAACCATTACACTAATCCCCTACTGGCCTAGTGACCCACCACAATTGTCCTAGTAAAGAGCTGCTTCAGGGAGGGCCTGGCAGCAGTGACCACAAACCCCCAGCCCAGCCCTCCCATTAGCAGTTGTCAACCCAGGTTCAGCCTATAGAATTCTGTCCCGGTTCAACATGCCCTGTCTCTGTTCCAGATGGGCTCCTTCAATCCATCCTATGACAAGATCTTCAGTCACCTTCAAGAAGTAAAGTACGAAGGTGAGGGGGTCCTGAGATGCTAATTTACCCTCTGTTGGAAAAAGATGTAGTCACTCCCGTGTGACCTAAATTAAAACAAATGTAGGGGGTGAGTGCTGTCTGTGAGCAGGCCCTTGGGTCACATGGCCCAAAAAGGGACTAGTTTACATTTCTAGGCTCAGTCATACACTCTGCTGCACCTCTGCCATGGGGAGCGAGGCTGACGTCATCTTCTCAACATGTCTCTCCAGGCCAAGAAGTGCTCATTCCAGGTTTCAGCATTGAAGAGCTGCTTCCTGAGAGGCCTGCTGAGTACTATCGCTACAAAGGGTCCCTGACCACACCTCCTTGCCACCCCACGGTGCTCTGGACAGTTTTCAGAAACCCTGTGCAAATTTCCCAGGAGCAGGTAACTGTCACACCCCTCCAAGTCAAGGACCACGTGGTACTACCCATATCATAATCAGTGACTCGGTTTCCTCACTTAAGAGTTTCACTGGCAACTATGCAGAACCTTTCCAAATATCACAGGTGCCTGGAATGCTGCAGAAATTTCAGCCTGAGTTATCAAGTCAAGCTAGGAAAATAAATGTCTCCACAGTTCTTTAAGCCCCAATGTTCCTCTGATCTAGAATTTAAAGAAGAGTTGTTAAGCTGCATTTCCTAATACATCCCTTAGTGGATGGTGTTCACCTCCCAGACAGGAGAGAGCATGGTTCCTTTACAGGGGCAGAATAAAGACAGGATTAGGTTAAATCATTTAACAATCTGGGAAGCTGGGATTATGGCAATGAGTGAGGGTCTCTGCCCTCAAGAAGCTCACAGTCTAGTGTAAAACTGGGGAACAGACTCCTTAGCAAGCATCTCTAACCCTCTCATCTTATAGGTGATGGAAGTGAAGGTTAGAGAATTGAGGAGACTTTCAGGATCACCACTGGTTAGTGACAGAGCTAAGACCCAAAGTCAGATCTTCTGAGCTCCTGGTCATTGCCTGTCCCTTTATTCCACAGCTTCGATTCATCGAGAGGAAAAAAGGGCTGCCAGGAGCCAAGGCCAGGGCAGTGCTATCCACTGGCTCACGGCCTACCTCACCCTTGACCCTCTTTCATGAGTCCAGAACAGCCCTCATTGTTGCTCCTTCTTTTTTACTATGAGCTACTGATCTGAGTAACCTAGATACAGGACAGCAAGTAGGCGGATAGGAATAAAGATGAGATGAATCAAGAGGTGCAACGTGCTAGGAAGCAGTAACATCCTAACCCAGAAACTGCCTTGGAAGCAGATTATGTAATCCATGCAGGTATAGGAAAATTCCATGGAACTAGCAGTCAGATGACCTGTGAAACTCTTGCCTCCCTCTTTTTGTTCCTTTTTATGGGAACATCAGAATAAGTCCCGATGCCCCACCGATTTAGAGTCGGATGCCAAATCAGGCTCAGGAGAGGAGTGCAGTCTCTGCGAGAGGCTGAGGAACCCCTGCAGCGCCCCAGGTTTCCCTCCTGCAGGGCAGATTTCAGCACTGACCTAGCCTCAAACCTGGGGATGTGGGGAGGCAGAGCAGCTCACCCGGTGCCCAGTCACCCAGATGCCTGCAGGGGAGGGGAGCAGTTCTCTGGCTTTCCCACTGCTTTCTACTGTATCTCCCACCAAGGCCTTGGAGCTGAGGCTGGCAGTCTCTTCCCCACTGAGGTTAGGCAAGGGAGCTGTCACTCTGCCTGCAGGGTATATTTCTGCTCTTCTCACCACAGCTTCTGGCTTTGGAGACAGATCTGTACTGCACACGTGAGAATGACTCATCCCCCAGAGAGATGATCAACAACTTCCGGCATGTCCAGAAGTTTGATGAGAGGTTGGTGTACATCTCCTTCCGACAAGGTAAAGAGCTGCAGTGTGTGAGGGTCAATGTGGTACCAAGACATCTGTTTAGTATGAAGTTGGGTGCCCTCTCTCAGGCTTTGTCCCCAGTGCCCTTAGGTGGATTAAGAGTACCCTGGCTGCCAAGGGAACCAGTGTATGTGAGAAGCTACTGTGTGTGGATTTACTGAGGTCTCCCTTCACTGCTCTTGACTTTCCTGAGCCTTTGCAGTGAAGCACAAGCCAGAGCCTCCAGGTACACGGACCAGAGCTCTCATTAAATCTGGGAGTCTCCCACAGATGGGGAAGAGAGGGTGTTCTGGGGGACCTCTCTGCTCTGGAGAACGACTCCTTCTCCTAAGACACATAATAGGTCCTCTTCCAAGAGATCACACTTCTAGCATCTTATCCTGGGCTTTCTCGGCATCAAGGCCCATCTTCAGCCCTGCCAGGTGATTCATGGCACCAGCAGCACCACCAGGATGCTCCTTTGTAAGGAGCCATGTCTGTGGTCACAAGTGGCTCATGGTCTAATGTAGCAGGGCCCATCAAGGAAGGAAGCATCTGCATTCATTGCCTTTTTGTCTCAGCTCCTTGAAGCTTGCTTAGGAACAGACACACAGGATCTATACTGAGTGAAACTTAATAGTTTGGTTTATTCTTAATGCTATAAAATCTCAACTATTCCTTTTAAATTCATAACCATAACTCTCCAGAAGGACATTTAACATCTTTATCTGCTCAGTACCTACGTCAATACTGTTGGAAGCTAGGTGTCCAGGTAAAGGGGTAGGGAGCACTCAGGACCCCCACCCTTCTTTAAACCTCCAAGTTTACTTTCTCACTATAGATACTTGAGCTGCTCCCAACTTGGGAGTTTTGAGCGGTCAGAAGCAGGGTAGGTCCACTTTACCCACTTACACGCCACGTGACTGAACTGGGCCAGTTGTTCATATTTAAAAATGGCCCCATCAACCCACTTGTCAGAGAATCAGCTCTCCTCGTCTCATCCGGTGCACCTTTTTTTTTTTTTTCTTTTCCTATGGTGTGAGATTATAAGTTATCACCTACTAAGCTTCTGTGAACATATGAGGATTGTATTTCAAAGCTCTTGCCAGAAAGCTTTAGAAACATGCCCTTCAGAATCGACCTATACATGTGGTCAGAATTCTGTCCTTCTTTGTCAGTTACTTAATCAAGAACTGCCCAAGAATTTATCCTTTTTGCCTTCTCCAGATACAACTAGTCAAGGCGATTTCTCTCTTTTTCTCAAGTTTCTGGTCTGAAAAGTGAATCTGTGAACAATGGACCTTCCTAAAAATTGAGAATGTGTATAATGATGACTATGAAAACTTCTTTCCTAGGGAACGCTGCATATAGAGAGCAGTACCCCTTTGTGATCTACTCCAAATATAACTTCCTCTTTTCCTGTTTCTCTAAATGGAGTATGTAGTAGTCAAAGTTAAATGGAAATACTTCAACTCTTAAATAAAATAAAAAACATAAAAACTGCCTGGACGTAGAATCTTGCCCAGAATTCAGGTAGAATTCTGCTTGTATTCAAGGATAATTATCAGCTCTGTTTTCTGGGCTAGTCTACGTAAGTCACAGGGGACAGCATGACAAATACTCCCCCATAGTTAGGAGACCTAGGTTCAAGGCCACACCTTGTCTCTTCTTGGATGTATTATGTGGGCAAACTATGTCCCTTCTTAGGCCTTGGTTTCCTCAGCCATAGAATGACAGGTTGGACAAGATGAGCTAACATCCTTTCAGTGCTAACATGTTATGCATTTAAGTGGACACTAACAACTGCCCATCCTGACTTTACATTGCAGGGACAGTGTGTGAGGGCAGTTACAGAGGATCGGAAG
>NW_006442109.1:11643680-11649672 GCF_000325575.1 Pteropus alecto
AAACCGTGCAGGAACTTGAATATGACATCCCAAAGTAAACCCCACTTGTAACGATGGACTGTGGCATTGGGAATAATTAGCCATCTTCTTAGACCAGCTCAGGTCTAAGTTGGCGCAATAATGTGGGCAGTGCATTCAGGGGTACAGCAGAGTGCTTCAGTAGACACTCCCGGTCTGGCTAAGGGAGCTTGAGGGGACTCTAGGCAGAAGCCCACAGACCACCTCCTGGCTTAGGGACATCAAGATCAAAGCCCAAATGCACCTTTGCCGCTGCCTCTCCTGCACAGCTCAGCCAGAACCGATGCTCTCAAGAGCCCAGGGTGGGCTCAGCTCTCTCCTTAGAGTGAGAGTCCATGGCAGTCCAAGGCAAACCTGTTCATTTGGAGGCTGATTATAGAAACTTGGCCAGAACTCTCTCCTCTGTCTCACTTCCAAAAGATGGAGGCAGCAAACAGGGCTGTTACCTAGGAGCAATGAGGAGGCAGCCAGCAAGGAGTAAAGCCCCAAACCTCACCACCCCCAGGGGTGCCTGCACTTACGAGGGCCCTCTCACACCAACTTGAAGCAGGCCTGGGACATGCCATTTCAGGTGTATGGGGTGAGCCTGTCTGTCAGCGTGAACCCTGAGCAATTTGGACTCAATTATTTGTACAGTCTGCCACTGAGGCATGTTCGTAACTGGGTCTGGTTTACTCAGGGTATTCTTCGGACGTTACCAGGAACTATGGTGCTGGAAAATTTTGCCTGGTGAAAAGTAATGTTAAGGAAATCCTCTGGGAGAGAAAGTGCATGGACTTTGAGAGGAGGATCTGAGGTTTAGTCATATTGGAACTATTGGGACTGATTCATTTAACTTGACCCTGCTTTTCCCTCAACTGTGCTTAGAAAAGGAGTATAGGACCTGGTTTCTGTCCTTAAGAGGTATATAGTCTGACTACGATTGAGCCCTCAGGCAAGGTTTCTCACCCCTTGTATTGACATTTGGGGGTTGGATAATTCTTGTGCGGGGCTGTCCTGTGCATTGTAGTGTTAGCAGCATCCTTGGCCTCTACTCACTAGATGCCAGTGGCATCCCCCCACTTGTGACCACCAAAGATGTTTCTATACATGGCCAAATTGCCCCTGATTGAGAACCACTGCCCCAGGGTTCGTACAATGACTTTCCTAGGCCAAGACTAACTTTTCCACTCACATCACAGGATTCTAGGGTTTTATATCACATGCCCTGGTCTTCGTTCTATTACAGCATATGACATTTTCAGTCTGGTAATGGTTACTCCTGAAACAATAATGTTGGGATTACTAAGGTAGAACAACCAAACCCAAGAGACACTCTAGTCCCCATCTTCCTTTAGAACTTGAATATGTATTCTTTTTATATAATTAGGTATATGTCCAAGCCTAAAAGAAATGGATGAGAGAGAACTATTCACCCCCAAGATTACAAATCCCTTATCAGGGGTCCAGATGCCTCTGAGGTAGCAATTTTCTTCAGAATCCCCTTATCATTCTTCTTCTCTCTCTCTTTTGTATGAGCTTTTATCTCATACATGTTATGTTTCTTGTTGCCTTTGGTTAAAATGCACACTCTTTATGGAGAGGTGACAGTCATGGCTGACACTTTTTTTTAGCTCTTAAAAAGTGTCTCTTCCGAGTGGTACTCATGGAAAACTCGAGCTGAAGAGAGGGAACAAGACTCACTGTCCTCAAGATGGGATCCCAGAGATGGGGAACACATCCTGGGACCATTCTAGGTCTCCTGAGAAGTCAGATGACTGATGTGAGGAAGGGGAAAAATGACAGAGGCAGAGGCAGATTTATAGTCCAGGGGCCCAATTCCTGGTTCCTTCAGGTTGACCTCTTTCTAGCCAAAGACACCAACGCGGGGTCCAGATGGTGGGTAATAAAGCAAGAATCCATCAGACCTAAATACTAATGTTATCTGACTCTATGTTCAACACATCAGGGCAAGGGAAACTTAAGGGACGAGAGGAAGCCGAAAAGTTTCTATAATCATGTTTTTAGTGGGTTTGCTCTGAGCAACTGCTTGTCACCGCCATAGAGCCCGCAGCCAGCTGAGGCACACTTAGACAAGAGCGCTGGATAGTAGAGGGGTAGGGCTCTCACTCCCAGAAAATCTGTGGAGTAGCACAATTAGAATCTGCCTGACCTGGAGGGAACTGGGCAGTTTTATAAAACTGTAGAAAAGAGATGGAAAAAAGTCTTGCAAAGCTAAGATGGCTAATTATCTAATTTTTTGAGACTAGAATGTATGCTTTGTGGTTATTGACCTTGTGTTTCTAAAAGTTCCTATTTATAAATAAAATCTATCAGATGGAAAGGTATCAATTCTTCCAAAGAATCCAAATGAAAGACCAGAGGAATTCCTACCGTCCAATTCCCCCTGGATATAGGGCACCGAATAGTCAGGAGTAATCATCTAACGTGCTAAGCAGAGAAGTCCTTCATCGAATGAAACTCAGCACACCACGTGTTTCCTGAGCACACCCCAGGAAGGAGAAGCACCGTGGGGACCAGAAGCCCTACCATGGATGCTCTCTTGCTCCTGACACCAAGTCTCTGGCACACAGCAGATCATGTTTAGGAAGGAACGTGGGAAAAGCGGGTCAGACAGAAAGCTGGAACCATCCTTTGTGAGGCGGCCCCAGCTGATCTTTCCAGCATTGTCTCATCTCGGCCCCCATCCGCACCCTGTAGGCCTCCCTGAACACGGCAGGAGCTTCCATGCATGCACACTATTTTGCCCACACTATTCCCTTTGTCTGGGATGGCCCTCACCTCTTCCACATTCTTTCAAGACCCAGTTCCAATCACATGCCCCCCATTGCCCTGAAGGTGACTTACAGTGTGGCCTTCAGTGTGGCCAGAGCAACATATTCATCTCTTTTATGGTTCTTAGTGCACCACAGGGTAAAGGTTTATTACCATATAGAAAAAAAAAATGTCTATGTTATCCACACACTACAGGCCCCTTAAGGACAGGGACAATTAGCGTTTTACTCACTTTTTGTGCCTGGTGTTGTGCCTGGTGCTCATTACAAGTCTAAAAGAATGAAACCGACCCACTTCCCTTCCCCTCCCCTCACCAGTGACTTCTTTGCAGAATGACCGGAACATATAGCCTGACCGACTGTCAAACTTTAGTTTTATTAAGTCTTCTTTTGTTTTGTTATCGAATTGCTAGCAGCACTAAAAATCAATCCATGTGCTTAAGAAAAATTAAAGATTATAACTTAGCTGCCAAGGTTTGAAGGTCTGGGGGACAGGGGAGTTGCCTAGAGATGCTACCGGTTTTCCATTGCTCTGACCTGATAGAGATAAAAGGCCCAGCCCTGCCGCTCATCATGCTTTCGGTACAGACAGTCTGGCCACGAAAGGGAGCTGAGAGGACTAAGCACCCCGTGCTGGCACCGTAACCTGTACCTACCGCCCCAAGATTTAGGCCCCTCAGGGCACTGTGGCTCTCTCTTCTGGGCTGGCATTTCTGCAATATGAGAGGCAAAGCCCTCAGTCTCTATCATGGTTTTAGAAAACCAGTTCCCTCATGTAATGTGGTGGTATCTTTTTGGCAGATTTATTTGTAGAAATGATTTCTTTATTGGGTTATTTCTTTATAGTGTTAATAAAGGAAACTCCCCAGGTAAATAAACCCTCTAAAGATAGTTACGTTCTGTGGTTATTGAGGGCATCTTCCTTGCTTTTTTTTACCGAAGCATCATCCAAAGAGAGGACTAGTGCTTCAGTCATTCGAGTCTATGACTTGTATTAAGCATAACAATAAGAGTTTTTACCATTTGAAATTGGATTACCAACTCTCCCTGCCTCTTTTACAAGACCAGAGACTGCTAACGATGTATACCTATATATACATAAATCGCTTTATGTCACCTACCAAAATAGTCCATACTTTATAATAATATTTTGGGAAAAAAAAAGGATTGTATTCCTTTTTATTTGAAATTCTGTTTGAAGAAACAGAATTGCAAATAGACCTAGAAAATGCTAGACCTGTTCCAGGAACTGCAAGCTGTGTCAATGAGGTGCTTGTTCCTCCTGCTGGACTTTGTGTTTGCACTTGAGGCTTCAGAAGACCTCAAAAGCAGTTAACCAGCATCCCTCGGTCCAACAAGATGCCAGTGGAAGACGCAGCTCCTGAGCCAACCAGACCAGGTAGCAATGCCCCTGTGGCAAGTAGGTTGCATATCTTCTCTGGGGGTCTGTACCTTCCTGGGCGAGGCATGCAACAGTCGAGTTCTTCTGTATCTGTGTAGTTTCCTTGTGTGTGTCGTATTGCGCCATCCCTGCTTACCCTGACATGTACTGGAGCAGTTTATGGAGAGCGAATGGCTCCCACACATCTATCTGTACAGAGTGCACCCTTGTACCAGCCAGCTAAGGAGCTCCTTCACTAGGTTCCCATCCAGTGGCTCTCGTGGGCCATCTCTGTCAACCATCCTGTCATCATTTCTCCTGTCTCTCCCATTGTTCTTCAGTGGGAACTGCTTGTCTTGTTGGCCGTTCAGAAACAAACCATTTCTTTGTTTAATCTACAGATGAGTTTCTCTGGCTCTGCCCCTCCCTGTACCATCCTTGATGCTTGTTCTTTACAACATCCCAGAGGCTCTGCTGTGATGCAGGCTTTGGCTTCTCTCTTCGGGCTCTAGTTCTCCAGTTGCCTCGACAGCTCTCCTTGTACCCCAAAGTCTCCCTGACTTCCCCTCTCCCTTTAGTTAGCACATGCCCTGAGAGAGGCCCTGCTTCCTTGGTGGTTGGTGCTGTCTCAACTGGCAAGGGGATAGCATCCCCACATCTTCCTGCCCTGGGCTTCTTGCGGGGTGGAAATCTTAGGTGACACTCTCACCACCATTCCTCTTCTGTAGTGGCTTATGCTCTTTGCTTGCTCAGTCAAGCTGCTTTGTTTTTGCTGCATCGAAGTCTTGGACGAAAGCATCTGTCCCAGTCTCTGAGGCGTTCCTTGTCTTCGTGGCTGCTTGGTCTCCTTTCATTGTTTCTAAGGAGAGGCAACCTAGGCCCTGAGGAGGCATGCAAGGAACCTGAAGCAAGGAACCTGGGCTAGAGCACTGGATTAAATTAGGCTGTTGTTTCTAGGCCCTAATACAGCCAAGGGCATTGCTTGGTGAACCAGGCAAGCCAGACCCTCGCCCTAGATAAGCCACCAAGGTGGGCCATGTGTTCTTGAGAACACATGGGCCTAGAGGCCTCACTTCCTCAGACTTTGCTTAGCTCCCTTAGGCCATGGAGCTGCTCAGCTGTCTGGGGCCTTGTTGCTCTCAGAATATTTGAGGTGACTGTGAAAGCGACTTTAGAAACTGTCCACTTATGGACAGCTTAGCCAAGTGGCTCGGCTTACTAGTAATAGTCTCATGTGGTGAGAACTTGTTTGGTACCTCAGGTATCTGGAGTTTTAGGAACAAAGAACAAACGTGTATTTCATTAAAAGGCTTGGAAAGGAAACCATGACTAGTTAGGATTTTGGGATGTTGTTGTTTTTAAGATCCTAGAGGCCTTGGTCACCTCTAGGTAGCTTAAAATGAAAAACAAACAAACAAAAAACCCAAATACCAAATTATAGTGTGCAGAGGCCAGAGCCATGAGGGAATAGAGCATGTTATACAAACACTTGACGCTCTCCCCAGGGGGAAGCTCACGCCCTGAGCATCTCCCTAAGCCATAGACTAATCTTTGTGTTCAGGTTACAAGAGGAGGCCTGTGGCAGGGAATCAAGCCAGGGGAGCCACTCTCTCTGCCACTTGGGAGGCCATAGGCTATTGATGTGGCCAACGAGAGCAAAGAGAACAGGCCACCCTATCCTTGTGAACAGCTCTTCTTCATACCTGCTCTGTTTATCCTTCTAACAGCCCAAGGCCACCTGGGGAAACAAAATGAGAGACTCCTAGGGTCCAGCATTGGACCAGAAAGGATGTAGGCTCAATATGAGATTGGAGAAGGA
>NW_006442109.1:11649914-11653243 GCF_000325575.1 Pteropus alecto
AAGAACACAGGGCTGATGGCTCCAAGGGAATCAGCCAGACTCTGGCCACACAACAGGAGGAGGGGGTGAACAAAACCTCACGCTGTAGTCTCAGGTCTGGTTCCCTGGGGTGTCAAGTGACCCAAGGGTGAGTCCCTGACTTTCTGTTGGCATCTCATACTTGGTCAGGGCTCACCCACGGTCTCGTCACCACAGTAGGCTCTATGGGTACTGGCTCTCCTGAGTGTTGGGCTGGGTGGCCACCTTCTGCATAACTCTGGCTTCCGATGTGAACTGGACAAGCATCCCCCGCAACATACACACATACATGCGCACACACACATGCACACGCACACGCTAGAAGTTTTTACTAAGATCAGAAAACCACCAGACTAGATGGGGACAGGCAGAAGTCTGGTGATGGCTTCCAACTAAGCTCTGTCAGCCCCAGCCAGCCAGAATATGGCAAGTTCCTCACTGAAGAAGTGGGGTAGGTACCAGAGAAGCGGATAACAGCCTGCCCAAATAGGCTTCCTCACCTTCCACTTCAGCTGCTTTGTATTAAAAGCTGAAGTCTTGCCCTAGCAAAGAAACTGCTGTGACTAAGGAACATCAGAGGGAGGGATCACGGTGTGAACCCTTTAGGTGGGCAATTCCCTCCACCCCATCAGACACCTGAGTCAAGAGTGAACACCCCCAGAAAGTCTGCATAAGCCTAGTATCTCCAACTAAACAAAAGACAGAGCTTTAACATACTGGTCAAATCCATCACGATTTGACTCTGTTATTTTCCGATTTTTCCTCCCTCTTTGAAATGCAAGACCTTACCTACGCAGGACTGAGTCTGGGTATGTGGCCAGCCGGCCAGCCATGCATGCTGCAGCTGGGTGATCACTGTGATTTTCAGTGTGATTTGGGCCTGAGGTATTTCCAGCCCATCCTCTATGCTTCTCTGTGCTGTCACTCTGGCTCCTGGACTCCTCTCACTGTGGGTCTTACCCTCAAGTCACTCTCTGATTCAAAGATGAACTGCCAATCAAATGCTTCCCTAATAAAAGACCTAATCACTCTATATAGCATGTGTGCATTCAAAAAGCCTATCCAAGACCTTCTGTTGGCCATGGTGGGAAGCCATTGCCTAAAAACATGCCTGAGCCCAATGGGAAGGTTAGGTGACTGGCTAGGTGACCTTGGGAATGGGCCCCTGGTTGTTTGGATTGCTTAAGACTGTGCAATGGAACTTGGGGGGCAACTCTGATAAAGAGGCATCCCAATGGGCCTTAAAACAAGAAAGCAAAGATGGAGTAAATTCTTATTCTGAGCCCAGGGTTTCTCAAAGTGTGGTATATGGACCACGTACATCGGCATCAGATAGAGGTGTTTGGTAAAAATGCAAATTCCTGGGCCCCTTCCAGATTGAATCAGAGTTTCTAAGGGTTGGGCTCAAAGGAAGTCTACATTTTAGATAAGCTCTTCAGATGATCCTGGTGCCGGTCTGAGAACCTCTACTGGAGAATGACTATAATTTGCAAACGGCCCCCTCTAAGTACTTCGGCCAGTCCTGCTAAGCCAAAGACCAGAACTTAAGAACAGATATGGGGAAATTATGCTTTTCTGTGAATGATTATGCAGCTGTCACTTGACTTCACACCCACGTGCCATGTGGTGAGATGATGGGGAAGGTAGGAATGTAACATGCATCCACTGCCTCTTCACCAGGCATCATCCTTTCAGTGGCCCTAGCCGGCATCCTTGGCATCTGTATTGTCCTGGCAGTATCCATTTGGCTTTTCAGAAGGAAGAAAAGGTAAATTGTTTTTGCTTTGAAATGGGAGTGGGTGGCTTACGTGTCCATGAGGATTGATCTGCCTGGGAAGGCAGCCTGCAGAATGGAGAACCCCTGTCACTTGTACCAACACTTACCCTAGGAGTGCTGGTTCCCAAATACCACTGGCTCAGGCCTCCTCTGAACGACGCTGGAGGTGTGTCTACCAGCCTTGCTGCCATTGCTAAAACCTTGGATGAGTCTCTTGATTTGGGGCAGGGGAAAGGTCACATTTACCTAAATACCAGCAGCAAGGATATCTTCCAAGATCTTTATATCTGGTTTTTCTTGTCTGAATCCAAAACAAAAAGTAAAGGAAAACTTGATTTTACTCACATTAGCCTTTTGCTCATGTTTTTATTGTCATGGTTTTTGTTTTGTTTTGTTTTGCTTCCTAAAACCTAATTTATTTTTCCTGGTATGAAAAAAAAAAAAAAAAAAGGTTGCCAGGTACCCTGTTATGGAATCAAAGGTTGGAAGCAGGGGTGGTAATGAGAACTTCCAAATATAGGTCTAGTATTGTCAGGTGTTAAAAGAGAGCAATTGGAAAATAAACAAGTTCCATTTTGGCTAATACTTCATTTTCAGTCATTCCCTCCTAAGACCAATAGAATTGGAGAAAAGTCCCCAAGAGAGGAATCTGATCCCTAAAACTTGTCTGATGCCATAGCTGAGTCAGGCTGCTCTCTGCCTCTCTGTCCTCTTGGACTAACAAGACTCGTGTTCTTCTTGTCTCAGTAGCAAAAAAGGTGACAACAATAAAGGAGTCATTTACAAACCGGCCATCAAGAAGGAGACGGAGGCCCACGCCTGAGGCCCCGGCACTCCAGGATTCTACACATTGTGGCTCCCTGGGCACTTGAAATACCTGAGGGTTCTCTGGAGCTCAACCTGAAAACACCCCAGACCCTCTGAGGGCCTCTGGCTGGGCGCCTCACCATCCTGATGCCATGGTCATCCCCAGTGCAATTGTGAATGGGAAGAATGTATACTCTCTGCTCAGGTCTGCTTTTGAGACACAATGTGTTTCCTCAGGGAATGTGTTGTTGTCTTCCTCTGATTTCCTTCTGCTGTGACAAAATCTTTAGTTTGACCTTACGACTGGGAAGGTTGAGGGGTGGTGAAAAGCACAGATATAGGAAGGGTGAAGGTGTTCGAGACAAAAAGAAAACGAAGTTTTCTTTGAAAGATCGTAGAGGCATCTTCTAAATTCTGTCCTTTAGATCAGAATTGACCTTAGAGAATGAAAAGACACTTAAGATCTGGAAGAGTCTCACTTTGGAATCAGAAGTTGTTTGTCAAACCAGAAGGTGTGAGAAGGACCGAATATGAAGCCCAAGCCCAACCTCCTCTGTCAGTGGGGCAATTATGTTTTAGACTCCACAGATTCTATAATTTAGGCTTGAAAAGGTACTGTTGCTTTCCCACTCCTAGAGCAGATGTGAGTTCTGACATGACCCAAACTGCTTTTGAGTCTACAGAAAATAGGCAGAAGCAAAACGACTGAAGAGCTCTGTCTCCTCTA
>NW_006442109.1:11653283-11667091 GCF_000325575.1 Pteropus alecto
TGCTGTCAGCCTGGACTTGGGACCTGTCTCCTCCTCTGACTCTGAGGGTGTCGGGTCATAGTTTAGTGAACATTTACTTTCAAGCTATAAAAGCAGGAAATTATCAGTGCAGGGGCTGGCAGTGTGGCCTTTAGGGACCAAAATAATGGAATGTTACAAAGTTTCTTCATGGTCTTACCCCCAAGTCACAAAGACAGTTTCTGAGAAGACTTTACTCCTTCACTCTCCTCCCATCAACGTAAGAGCCCCATGACGATAGTTCCATGACTGAGGAGGAGCCTCCACCAGCAGCCTCTCAAGGCCGGCACCTCTCAGTTCACGGGAACTTTGATTCGCAGTCTCATTCTGACAGAAAAGAATGTCCTCTCAGAGCAGTTTTCTTCATAGCTTCTTTTTTCCTTCTGCTCCTCCCTCTGACTCTGAGAAGTCTTCTCCCTTCTCTACTGTCACAACTCTCTGTAGTGAAGGCAAGCCCTATGTCTCTGTCGCTTGTTTGCTGGGCAGAGTTACCAATGACCCGATGCAACTTGGATATGTGTGTGTGCGTGAGACCTCTTACAGCCCTGGAGCCTGGGGTGGCATCCTGACCTTGCCATTAGCACATCCGATGCTGACCAAATGACAGCAGGGACAACTCTTATGTCTGAACAATGTGAATTAGGTAATGCTTTCTTAGATTCAGCCCAAAGTTGCCAATCAGAAACCAACACAAACCACTCCAGAGCTGTGACAAAAAAAAAGCTCCCTACACCTTCCATGGACAATTTTTGTGAGAGAACGGAGGGATCATTATACCTGGCACAATGGCTGTTCGTAAAAAGGGAGATTCGCTGGGTGGTGAAAACAGTGGCATTTCCCCCACCCTCTTCCCCCTCAGCACAGCCCAGGCTCTCGGCCCTCATGGCTGAGACCAAAGCCAGGGAGGCAGAGAGAAGGCTCCAAGAATCAGCAGTCGACTTCCTTGCTAATCCTTATGGGACTCCTGAAGATCCGCCTTTGGAAGTGGGGAAGCTTTCCTCGGGTTCTCACTCATTCCACTGACGCCAGTCGCCACCAAAGGAAACCAGTGCTGTGGTGGGGGAAGCGCCTGTGCCTCACGACCCACCCCTGGAGGGCCTGGGCGCTGTGCTGAGTGCAGGGCAGCAGGGAGAACGGAAGCAAGGTCCAGGCTGGGGCAGGGACACGCGGAAAGCCTCGGCTTGTTTGCCTCTCACTAGTGGAGGGTCTTGAGCCTTTCCGTTTCTTTAACATCATCTGATAAAAATAGTAAAAACCTATACCTGTTTCTTTAATAGTTATTCTAGGGTTTTGTTGCATTGATGACCAGTCCCATTTCAAGTTCAGACCTTTCATTCTTCTCTTCTTCACAAGACTCTCTGAAAGCCTTCTGGCTGGTCCTTGGAGAGCACAGGGGTCTGCAGCGCCCTCTGTCCCTGTGCCTCGAATGGACCATAGCCCACTGTGATGACAGTCCATTTAGCACTTCTGTATTTATTGTAAGAATGACTATAATGAAGACATACATAAATATGAGAAATTATAAATAAAAAGTTTTTCACATTGGACTGATTTTTTGAAGGTGAAGCTAAGCACTACTATTGGCAAAGCACTTTGTACTTCCCTGTCTACAGTGCTAGGAAACCAATCAGAATGAATAATAGTATCACCACAGCCAGGTGGTAGAACCTGGCTCCAAAGGAAAACACACAGAAGTACTTAATCATTTTGCTGAGGATGGAGGCCTATGGAGTGTGTGCCCCAGGGTCACACAGCTGCTTATTCAGTGGAGCTGGGAAATCCAGAATGATCAGGGAAAGGCTCGGGGAGAAGGGGAGAATCTGACCTGGGCCTTGAAGAATAACTTAAATTTGAACAGATGAATGGATGAGAGGGAGACATTCTTAACCTAAGTTCCACAAATACAGAAAACCGGCCTTAAGTCTCTTTACTAGTAAGTCGGTAGCCTCTCTGCGTTGCCTGTTACCTTATTTTGGATACTTTTTGCAAAACATGCTATCACCTTCCATGTAATCTTTTGTGTAAATCCAAATTTCACATTCTGGTTTGCTAAAGGAGGCAGTCCTGTAAAGGTTACAAATAAGCACCATCACTGTTTGTTTGAGTTATATAGAAAAGCTCCCAGTATTCACTTCAGTTGCCCTTGGACCGAGATAGGTGCAACAAGTTATCTCCTTTCTCTCTCCGCAGCCCTTCTCCTCATTCCCTAAAATCAACATGCATCTGGGCTGATGATCAGGAAGCGTGGTGGTGAGATCCAGGGCCTGGCAAGGACTCAAGTCCTCTTTCAGCTTGGCTATTACTTCCTCACTGAAATCCAGCCAAATGGATGATCTAGAGTGCACAGTCCAGGAGAAATACAATAGAATATAATGCAAGACATGTGAAATTTTCAAGTTCTAGTAGCCACACCAAAAAAAAAAGTAACAGAAAGCAGTGACATTAATTTTAACATTTTATGTAACCCAATACATCCAAAATACTATAATTTCAACATGTAATCAATATTTTGATATGAGATATTTTCATTCTCTTTTCCATAGTCTGAAATCTGGTGTGTATTTTACACTTCTAGCACATCTCAATTCAAATGCTAAATTTTCATTGAAAATATTTGATCTATATTCAGACCCCATAAAATTTACAGTTGGAAAGGCAAATTCACATACTTGCTTCCAAATACACTTAAAAGTTTTCAAAATAACTGAATCAATTATCAGCTTTTACATTTAAATTTATTAAAATAAATCGAGTTTTTCAGTTTCACTAACCACATTTCAAGTGTTCAGCAGCTGTGTGACCAAGGGACAGCACAGATATGAAACACTAATCTTTTCCTTTGACATACCGTTTGGAAGGGTTAAACCTAGAGGACTTTCATACAAAACTAGACTCTGGCAGAAAGCTTTGCAGATGAAGGATGGGGAATGGGAGATCGAGGATGAGGTTATCCAGGGAGGATGATATGGAAGACGGTAGACAGGAAGGGAGACATAAAATCTGGCCAAGGCGAACAGACCAGCAGACCTCAAGCCTGCTCCCTCTCCCTTTTCACACCCCTTTCCCTTGCTCCTGTAGGCACTCCCCAGCCCTCCTTACCCTCACCACACCCCTTGGCCATGCCTCTCTGCCATGCCTGGGGTCCAGCTGCTCAGTGGAGACTCCAGCCTGGGATGTCCCAGTGCCTTTGCAGGAGCTTGGGCTGTGGGCATAAGGGTGTCTGGTCAACTGCGGAGGGCCTCGCTGCAGGATCCTGGCTGGACGACAGGTACTAACTGCCCATCCCTGCCCCCAACTCCATCTTCCTGGAGTCCTTACATTCTTTCACCAGACAAGGTGTCCCCACTCTTCCAGGGCTAGCCAGCACCAAGGGGGTGAGAGCCTGAAACGTGAGTGTCTTAAATTGTTAACTGTGCTCCTGTTAGAACAAGTGGCCTTCTTTCCAGATGTGGGGAGAAATCTTGAGACTCATTTACAAGAGAAAATGAGACTTCTGGGGCTGCCTGCTGGAAAGCAGAGGTACCACGTGTGTAGTGGGCACCATTATGGCATCACCATCCATGTCCACACTGGACATGGCCTGTTGGGGACACAGCCTTCTGGCTCAGATTCAACTGTCTCAGGGTGGAAGGTGTGACAATGCCAGAGAAGCTCCCCATGCCCCACCAGTGTCCTTTCACTACAGAAAGACTGGGCAGAGATAGAGGCCAAAGTGCCCTGTGGTATGGAATTATTCACTGTAAAAAAAATAATTACAACCAGGACAACATATCATTATGATTGCAGATCAGCCAGAGATTCAGTAATGCCTCCCTATACTCTTGACTGTTTCAATGCGCCTTCACTTCATTCTCCAACAACCCAGGGAAACTGGGAACAACACTGCCCTTACCTTATAAGTGAGAAACTAATCAAGGCCTCTGGGCTAAGCCAAGGTCACACAGATCCTGCAGCGTTAGGATCTTCAACAACAGTGTGGGGTCCACATTGCAGAGCTCCGGTGACATGGGAACACCTTCTTGTAATAGACTTTACTATGCTGATCTCAATCATGCCGCAACCTCAAAAAACCCCACAGGTTAAAGGCACTAAAGGCAGCTGTGCCAATGATTTCTGGAAAGTCAACAACAACCTCCTCCCTCCTATCTGATTGGTAACATTAAACCCTGGCCTCTGTTCAGGAAGAATTTGACCAAGGAATGACAACTGCAAGGAAGCAAAGGAGTCAGCTCAGCTCCTAGGACACCTTCACCACTTAATTCACCAAGACAAATTCCCAAGGACACATTCATTGAACTTTCTCTTTCCCCAAAGCTTAACTGGAGAGAAGGAACACACACACACACACACACACACACACACGAACTGGAGAGAAGGCGCGCGCACGCGCGTGCACACACACACACACACACACTATAATTCCATTTGTATAAAATTCTAAAAAATGAAAACTAAACTATAGTCACAACACAGATCAGCGGTTCCCTGGGGGTGGAGGGTAGGGGATGAAGGGATTACAAAGGGGTACAAAAAATTGTTGAGGTGATGGATATGTTCATTATCTTGGCTGTGGTGATGATTTCTTCACGTATGTCAAAACTGTTCAAATTTTACTTTAGGCATGTGCCATTTATCTCAGGTCAATGATATCTCAATAAAGCTGGGGGAAAAAAACCCAACAACCACACACAGCCAAATGACACCCTGCCTCATCCTGGCATTTCCATTCAGAGCTTATTCTCCTGGTCCATCTGGAAGGAGAGACCTGGCCAGGATGGCACATTTTCCTCGGACTTGGCCCTGCGGGAGCCTAGGAAGGAGCATGATCTCTATTTACATGGCTGGATATGACCTCTTGATACTTGAAGTCAAAGTCATTATTTCTGCTTGAGTTCTCTCATTAACTTTTAATTACCTGCAGTGAAGACAACAAACACAGGGCCTACGGGTTCAAGGGCAGACTGAGACCTCTACAGCAACTCCATGTCAGTGATGACAGTCAACTGGCTTCTCTGGAAGAAGCAGAGACTCTTCTGGTGCGGCAAGTAACATAACCAGTTAGTTTATCAGCTGAAACGAGTTTCTCTAGCTACCTAGACATCCAACTCTCATGCACTTTAGTTTCTCTCCTTCCCAACTATCCAACACATAACCATCTGAAAAGTTTTCTTGAACATGGTACATAGTCAGGAGCTTATCATTCCCTCTTAGCCAGAGGGTGAAATCTGGATTAATCTTCTGTGATATTGCGATATACTAAGAAATACATATTTGGTCCCCAGTTTCTGACACAGAATATTACTCATAAGCAGCCCCTGAGCCATACCTAAATTTATGCCTGTAGAATGGGGTCTGGTTGTCAGAGGAACCAACCATGTGATTAGTTGGTTGAAAGTTTCGGCCCCACCCCCTGACCTCCAGGGAGGGGAGAGGGGCTGGGAATTGAGGTCAAGCACCAATGGCCAATGATTTAATCAAAGGAAACTCCAGAAAACCTTAAACTATGGGTTCAAAGAGCTTCCAACACATGGAGGTGCTGGAAGGATGTTGTGCCTGGAGAGGTTATGGAAGCTCTGTGCTCCTTCCCATACCTTGACCTATGTACCTCTTTATCTGGCTGTTCATCTTTATCCTTTGTAATACCCTTTGTAATAAACCAGTAAATGGAAGTAAATGTTTCCCTAAGTTTTGCAAACTGTTCTAGCAAATTATCAGATCTGAGGAGGGAGTCATGGGAACCTGAGATTTAAAGCTGGATGGTCAGAAGTACAGGTGACAACCTGGGACTTGCGATTAATATCTGAAGGGGGAGCAGTCTTGTGGGATTGAGCCCTTACCTGAGGGGTCTGCACTAACTCTGGGCAGTTAGTGTCAGAACTGAGATAAACTGTAGAACATCCACAGTTGGTGTCCACTGAGAACTGGAGAATTGCTTGGTGTGGAAAAATCCACACATTTGGTGTCAGAAGTGTTATGAATAAAGGAAAAGGCATTTTCCTTTATCTCGTTTCTATCATTCAAAGTAGTTGCCAATTGACTTTCTCATACTTCCTTATTCAAAAGCAAAGATTTAATGAACAACGACTGTCTCTTAAGCATAGATTAAGTGATGGGAGTTCAACCGTAATTCAGATAGAGTTCCTATATTCAATGATAACTGGTATCACAATCTCATTTGGGGAGATAGAAATCACTAACTGTAATATACAGAAGAGCAGTATGAAGAGAATGCTAGATGTCCATTAACAAAGAATGGCTAAACTAACTGTATATCCATAAAATAAAATGTTATTCAGCAAAAAGTTACAAATTTTTGATACATAAAAAAAATGGATGAGTCTCAGAAAATAACATTGGGTAAAAGAAGTCAGACATAAAAGAGTTCATTTTGTGTTATTCCGTTTATGAAGTTCAAAACAAGTGAAACTAATCTATAGTGGTAGAAGTTGGAACCGGTGTTTACCTCTGGGGAAGCTGAGGAGGACTGACTACCAAGGAACACGAGGGAACCGTCTGGGGAAAAGAAAATGGTCTATATCTTGATTGCGGTAGTGGTTACATGGGTGCGTACATTTGTCAAAACTCAACCAACTGTATACTTCAAATCTGTGCATTTTACTGTATGTAATTACTCTTTCAAAAAATTGCTAAGGGATCACAGTGGAGAAAGCCATTCGGTTTTCTGAGTCTAATCAGGAAAGACTTCACAAAGGATGATATTTGAGCAAGAAGTTGGAGGAAAAGGATGTTTCCTGGTTGGAACTAAAAACAAGAACAAAAACGTGGAGATATGAGAGTCCACGGTGCATTGTAAGTAGAGGCCTCAGGGATATGTTTGAGAATGTGTGGGAAGGGGGATAGGGAATGGTGGGAGGCAGGAAAGAATGGTTGGGATCAAACTGTGAAAGGCCTTGAATGACATACACTTTCTAATAAAGACAATGAGGAATCATAAAAGTGCCTAGATTATGGTTTTGTCTGATTTCCTAAATAATATATGCTCACTGAAAAAAATACAAATCATTATGTATAAAGCCCAAAGTCCTCCATAATCCTAACTCCCTGAATAGTCACTGCCAACAGTTTAGTTTTCTTTGCAGACTTTATGTGCATGTGTGTGCATATTTTAAGTTAATTAAAATTTTTTAATAAAATGGACGAATAGGATATATATTGTATGCTCTATAAGGGCAAGGATTATACCTATTTTCACTCTTATATTCTCAGTATCTAGCACAATGTTTGGCATGAGAAATATTTGTTGAATGGAAGAATGGTCAATACCTTGTTATATATAGTATAGCCCTTCACTACAGATAGTTTGAGAAGCAAACAAGTTCTAGAGAGCCAATCAATTTCAATTTCCAATTCTTTGCTGCTTGTATAAACATGATCTTTGTGTGTTGACTTTGAATCCTATGACCTTGCTAAATTCACTAATTAGTCCTAGTCACTTTTTGTAGCTTCCTTAGAATTTTCTACACTAACAATCATATATTCTGAAAATAAAAGTTTTATTTCTTCCTTTCCAATCTGTGTGACATTTCTTGTCTTTTTGCACTGACTAGGACCTCCAGTACAATATTGAATAAAAGTGGTAAGAGTAAACATCCTTGCCTTGTTTCCAATCTCAGTGGAGAAAGCATTGTATTTTTAAGTATAGCCTAATCTGTAGGTTTTACATAGATGACCCCTTTTAGCTTAGATAAGTTCCTTTTTATTCTATTCCTAGTTTGTTGAGAGTTATTTTTTTAATCAAAAATGAGTGTTAGATTTTGTTAAAACATTTTTTTTTTGCATCTATTGATATGATTGTGTTTGTTTGTTTTAGTCTGTTAACATTGGTGAACTAAATGATATTTGTATGTTAAACCAATCTTGTATTCCTGGGATAAACTCTACTTGCATGTGGATTATGCCTTTTATATACTACTGGATTCAATTTGCTAAAATATTGTTGAGGATTTTTGCATGCATATTCATGATATATGTTGGTCTGTAGTTATTGTTTTTATATTTTCCTTTATAATATCTTTGGTTTTGTTATCAAGGTAATGCTTGATAATGCTCATAGAATGAATCAGAAACTGCCATCTATTTTCTATAGGACTCTTTGTAGAATTGGTATTGTTTCTTTCTCTTTTTTAATGTTTGGTATAATTCTCCCATAAAGCCTTCTAGGAATTTTATGAAAATTACAAATTCAATTTATTTATTAGCGTGAGGAATTTCTGGTTAGCTCCAACAACTTATCACTCTCAATACTTATAAGAAAACACCAGACAAACTGAAAATCAACAATTTTTCTTGTACCCATTAGAAGACAGGTCTCAGGACAAGCCATTATCCAAATCTGGAGAGATAAGTGAATCCAGAGAGTCACAGCTAAGATTTGCTTACCTAGAACAAAAGTCACTTGAGCCATAACTGGTAGGGACACTTAAATGCTAATTTTGACAAACTGCTAGAGCCTGAGTGTGGAATAGGGAGAAACTACTAAGACTAGTTAGTACACAGTCTTAGGAGCCTCACATTTTTGTGGGTTTTACCTCCCAGAACCTTACCAGACTCTTGCGGTGAAGAGAGAAGACTCATCATTGTAAAATCCACCCAGAGCTTCTCTATGATAAAGGCCTGCGCTCTAGGGGAAAAGGCCAGAGCCTTATCCCATCTGGGGGCAGGGTATTTCACCCATTCCAGCCCCCTTGAACTTTCCTGTCTTAAGAGGGGAAAACAGCTAAAAGACATTTAGTTGAGGTATGTAAGCCCACTAAAAAACTAAGATTTAATTTTAAGATTATCCTCATCTCCCAATCTCTACCATCCACTCCATGTAGGTATTCACCCTACACTGAAATTGCTTTTTATCAAGGTCACCCAGCAAATTCCATCTCTCTATATGCAAAGATCAATTCTTACTCATCTTACTCATTATTTAGCAGCATTTGACATACTTTCTCCTGGCTCTTAGGCCACCACACTCTCCTGGTTTTCCTTCTTTCTTTGGTGACGACTCCACCTCCTCTTTCCAACCTTTCAATTGGAGTTGCTGAGAGTTCAGTCCTCAGGCCCCACCTTTTCCTCTTAATCTATATCCATTACCCAGGAGTCCTTCATCCACTCCTAAAATTTTAAGTATCTTATGTTCCCTGAGGACAAAGATCCCCACCATCTTATTTTCCATCCTTTTAAAGTATCTACCACAGTGTCATGGAAAGCCCTGATTAAACATTGTAAACTCTAATTTTGCTCAAGCATTATAAAAATGTATGGTTTTACTACTAAGGAGAAGGTTTACAGTGGTCTACACTTGTGTTAAACAACAAGCACCACCTACAAATTATTGAGCCCTAAAGCCAGGAGCTGCGCAGGACTCATAATCTACTATGGTCACCTTAGAAGCTATCAAACCTCCAATTCTTTTATTGAGACCGAAACCATAAGCCAACTGAGTGGTTCCTTCTATTCATCGTTTTCAGTGAGGGGAACATAAAACACATACTTCTTCCCATTGGAGGTTTCTCATGTGTTGAGGCTAGTCACAGAAAAATCCCTGTTCCAACTAAATATCAAATGAACAACAATAGAGCCACAGTGTAGAAGGGCTGACAGAATTGTACACGAATCTGGGCTATTACCTGGGGAACACACACCTTTTCCACTAGCTTACAAGTAAGGAGCAAACAGCTCTTGGTTCCTGTGGATATTTCATCTAATGAAACAGTCAACATAACCTAGAGCAGCCTCATTTCAAACCAGAGTGAACAGGTTTTCCTCTGTGTAGCCTAATGACAGAGGCCAAGCTTGACCAATTAGCTGACTGTCTCCTCACGGAGGGGAAAAAAAGCAAAAGGACTTGATAGGCTACTCAGGGTCACCCGGTAGTCTCCTTGTCAGCCAACTCCTAACTTTAGCCACTATTATACGATGCTTTATAACTCTGCTAATTTTAAATTACTTAGATTTTTCAAGGTGAGGTTCCAGGATCTTTGAGGATTCTGTTCCACTTGGTTTAAAAGACCTCAAGGAACCTCTCTGCACCAAACTGTTTCCGAACACACAGAAATGAAATAGGCCTTATTATTTTAAATTGGTTAACAGGTTTCTCTTTGAAAAAGGTCTCAGAGCTGACTAGTCATAAACAACAGTATGTATGGCCAAGTTTTATAAGAGACAAAACCTGTAATAACAGATAGTGAAGGATACATTCTTCCAAAGAAGAGGAAACACGGGAAATTAGTGCCAAACAATTTTTTTTTTATTGTTCACTGAAAAATATAGGTCTGTAAAGAGACTATTGCATTGTGTATTGAATGCAAGGTCTGATATTGCAAGTATACATAGCATAACAGTATATAACATATAAAATGATACATATTGTACACAGAGACAGCACTCACGTCTCTAAACACTAAAATTTAATAGAACAATGTAAAAAGTCTTTTATTAAATGAGAAACATAAACATTGCAATCATAAACAAAGTGCTTGAAGCAAAGCACTTTAAAATTGTTTTGTTGCGACATCTACTCTGTCTACATGGAGTTAGGAATAGTGGGGCCCAGGAAAAACTTAGCTAACAAAAAGTTAGCACACTCAAGAACTGCTTGCAAGTGCTATCAACTCTTTGGATAAGAACGGCTAGCATTTTTTAATGAATCCACCCCTCTCAGCAAACAGTGTAATGTGCTTGAGAATAAAGACATTAACATTGGAAACAAAAACCATTATCTATGCAGTCTGCAGATATCATCAGTTATTCCTTTCAGCCATGTTTTCATTAAGATGCACTAAAAGAGGCTTTGTCGCCAGTCAGGCAGGCCAGAATCAAAGTAAAAAAATTTCCTTCAGTTACAACTACCAATTCAAATGAACTAAAAATAAATACAAATTTATTAGAGAGCAACAAAATCAATCTCTATTATTCATACGGCAACATATTTAAGTGCTGCAACTATTTTCACATTCCAAGGTCAGCTTTATTGTACCCACATTTCCCCTCACTGAGAAAGCCCTGTTTGGAGGAGCGCATACAACATGAACACCACCTCCTCCTCTCCAAATACTATCAGGGTTCAGAAAGCTCATTATAGATAACAACAAAAAATTGCATCTCAATATATACACAACAACAGAGGAAGAATATACTCTCCCTCTGGGCTTCCTTGGCATCAGGCGAAGCAAGACTATAAGGCTATTTGCAACAACAGTGCCTAAGCTAACTATGGTCATGTCACATTCTAAGAGAAATCAGGATTACAAACTTCTTTTATTCACAGGTAATCATGAATTATTAAATAATTTCCTGAACTAAGACAATGCTCTCGCCGTCAAAGAAAATTTTCTTCTCACCTGAGTTTTTATGAGATTTTACAATATTCCAGCTTCTTTACTTAACATTAAGCTATTAATGCACACTATTAATGCACAAAGAACATCCTTGGATCTCAAGTATGAATAATATTATTGGATTTTTCTACACTTTACGGACCAGCAAATATTTTATCAGACTACCCATTTAGGAGATTTGTAAGTCAATGGTAATAATCAACAATGTATTTTTCTTATTCTGGTCATCAAGGAATACCACATTCCAATAGGAATAAAGCCCAGTTCAGTAGTATCTTGTTCCCCTCAACTCTGCACAGTAAATCTCATTGTTTAGTCTCTGTGTCCTTGATTTTTCATATGACTCTTCTAGTCTAACAAAAATCTTGTATAAAGGTAGAGAATTGCAAGCTCCAGCTGAAGCATTGGTAATTAGTACTGAAGTAGACTAGGGGAATAACTATAATTGCTTATGAGACTGTTTACAGCCTTGCTAGAAACTCTACTGCTGCTCTTGAATCCCTAGATTGAGTAATTTAAACATGGGAGGGGATTTCATTGAGAATGGTCTAATTAATATGTAAGGTTCTGGTCCCTGGAATGATGAAGAGTGGCTAGCCCAAAATACTGGCTATGTTTCCATTTTGAACATGTTCATGACTCTTCTCCACTATAGTACTGTCAAATTCTTCTGTCATATCACCGGTGAGTTTTCCCATTGCCACTCCTATTTCTTTTGGATGTCCTACTACACATACAGATTCACTGAGGTTACCACTTGCATCTGTAGGAAATTTCCATTTTGTACCACCAGCTTCCTAAAAGTTATCAACTGGGAACAATTTCTACTGAGTAAAGGCACAATTCACTGGCATTTCCGATTTATAAAGGAAATCAAAAGGGTTGTTCAGAAGCTGAACAAATACCTTGGGTATTCCTATAAAGGGAATTCTGAATCTGTTACCAAAACCCAGAGACATTTTACTAGATCTATGAAATATACAGACTACGAAAAGCAGAATTCGGCAGTTTAAGACATATTTCCAATTTTACACTATACCATTTGGCAGGGAAGTGCTGGTTAGTATTATAGGAGCAAATTAAAAATGACACCACCACCCTTTTGGCTTGTTTTCCTCATAAACCTCTTCCAGTTCCAGCAAAGCCTGTCCCAGGGTATATCATTCAACAGCCTGCAGAGCTGCCCAAAGATAGAACAATGGGATTCACCTCAACTAGCCCAGCAACTAGCACTCAGCTGATAAACACTACTGTGAGGCAGAGCCCATGCATGAAAAGCCTTAAACCTAAGAAATTCTTATAGAACTGAACAAAAATTCTTGGTTTTATAATACCTTCCCAGGAAGTCGGAAAATAATTAGTTTTTAGTTAAAGAAACTGAATCTATGCTCAAGAACAATGTAATACCTCAAAAAGAAAAATCTAGAATGGAAAAACTACAAATTCAGTTTGCTAATCAATAGCTTATTCTGGCTAAATTATCATATTAAGTTAGTGCAATTTATTATTGCATTTAGAAGCACAGCCTACCTTGTTCTCATAAAATAAGGTATAGTGAAGTACATGAAAACAGTTCACAGAGATGCTAGCCCTTTAGCATTTTGTAACTTCAGAAGTGAAAAAGACAACGGCTGAACAGGATTTGACATTCAGATATTTACTTGCTCAGCACAAGGTGAGTTAGGAGACAGCTAAACATCAGATTCTGATTCACTTATAGTGGTCTCACGAATTTCCTATTTGGACACTGGTGATTCTGGACCTGGCTGCACACTTGAGTCATCTAGGAAGCTTTTAAAAAAAAATACCAAATGCCCAGACCAATGAAATCTGGAAGGTGGAAGCCAGAAATCAGTATTCTTTATGCTTCCCCAGGTGATTCTCATGCTCGGCCAGGAGGCAAACTATTGATGTATCCCTTTTAGAGAGCAACCATGAAAGCCATGTTGTAGTTTTGTTTTTTTTCTAAATTCCACCAGAAAAAAACTTTTTTTTTTTTTTTTTTTTTTAGAAAAAGGTACAGATGTGCTTCCTCTAAAGATGCAGCTTACTGTTTGAGAGGTGCTGGCTCTCAGGGGTTATCTGGAACGCTGGTTAAAGAGGAGGAAGTCCTCGTCTTGACAGAGCAGGCATAGTTTGAGGTTTCGGTAGCTGCCTCCGGCAACAAAGAATGCCCAGATACCCATGAACACCATGATCATATATGTTGACACCAGATTTATTCCATAATGAGAACTAATGAAAGTCTGCAAAAGAAAAATAAATCCGCTTGGGTAATGGCTTATTAAACATGTGGAGTAACCAAATATCACCTTCACAATGAAGTCAATTCTGACTACCTAATTTAAAAATTCAATGTCTCTCCATCCCCCACACTCTGGACTCCTTTTAACTTGCTCTACTTTTCTTTTCTTCCACAGTATCTATCAATTTCTAATATAC
>NW_006442109.1:11668356-11685671 GCF_000325575.1 Pteropus alecto
CATAAACCTCTCCAGTTCCAGCAAAGCCTGTCCCAGGGTATATCATTCAACAGCCTGCAGAGCTGCCCAAAGATAGAACAATGGGATTCACCTCAACTAGCCCAGCAACTAGCACTCAGCTGATAAACACTACTGTGAGGCAGAGCCCATGCATGAAAAGCCTTAAACCTAAGAAATTCTTATAGAACTGAACAAAAATTCTTGGTTTTATAATACCTTCCCAGGAAGTCGGAAAATAATTAGTTTTTAGTTAAAGAAACTGAATCTATGCTCAAGAACAATGTAATACCTCAAAAAGAAAAATCTAGAATGGAAAAACTACAAATTCAGTTTGCTAATCAATAGCTTATTCTGGCTAAATTATCATATTAAGTTAGTGCAATTTATTATTGCATTTAGAAGCACAGCCTACCTTGTTCTCATAAAATAAGGTATAGTGAAGTACATGAAAACAGTTCACAGAGATGCTAGCCCTTTAGCATTTTGTAACTTCAGAAGTGAAAAAGACAACGGCTGAACAGGATTTGACATTCAGATATTTACTTGCTCAGCACAAGGTGAGTTAGGAGACAGCTAAACATCAGATTCTGATTCACTTATAGTGGTCTCACGAATTTCCTATTTGGACACTGGTGATTCTGGACCTGGCTGCACACTTGAGTCATCTAGGAAGCTTTTAAAAAAAAATACCAAATGCCCAGACCAATGAAATCTGGAAGGTGGAAGCCAGAAATCAGTATTCTTTATGCTTCCCCAGGTGATTCTCATGCTCGGCCAGGAGGCAAACTATTGATGTATCCCTTTTAGAGAGCAACCATGAAAGCCATGTTGTAGTTTTGTTTTTTTTCTAAATTCCACCAGAAAAAAACTTTTTTTTTTTTTTTTTTTTTTTTTTTTAGAAAAAGGTACAGATGTGCTTCCTCTAAAGATGCAGCTTACTGTTTGAGAGGTGCTGGCTCTCAGGGGTTATCTGGAACGCTGGTTAAAGAGGAGGAAGTCCTCGTCTTGACAGAGCAGGCATAGTTTGAGGTTTCGGTAGCTGCCTCCGGCAACAAAGAATGCCCAGATACCCATGAACACCATGATCATATATGTTGACACCAGATTTATTCCATAATGAGAACTAATGAAAGTCTGCAAAAGAAAAATAAATCCGCTTGGGTAATGGCTTATTAAACATGTGGAGTAACCAAATATCACCTTCACAATGAAGTCAACTCTGACTACCTAATTTAAAAATTCAATGTCTCTCCATCCCCCACACTCTGGACTCCTTTTAACTTGCTCTACTTTTCTTTTCTTCCACAGTATCTATCAATTTCTAATATACTATGTAATTTCTTATTATGTCTATGCTTACTGCCTCTCTCTCTCCACTAGATTGCAATGGCAGGGATCTTTGTTTTGTTCATGAAACTTTTGTTAGAATAGTGCTTGGAAATTGGACGGACTCAGTATCTGTCAAATGAATGAACAGTCAATTGGATCCATAAGAAGGACATCTGCTTTTTAATGTAACTTCTTTGCTGATAATAAAAGTCTATGTTGTAGAAAATTTGGAACATGCCAAAAACCATAAGAAATAAAAGAATTCCACCCAGAGATAAATGCTGTTACTGTTTTAATGCATTCTCTTTCCAGTCTTTTTTTCATCAAGATTTAGATTTATATAGCAGCTGCCATATTAAAGGCAACTTGGGTATCCTGCATTGCTGAAGGGGTTTAGGTAGGAGAGGCACTAAATGGACGGGGAGGAGAGAAACATGAAGCAGGACACCGTCAGAAAAAACTTTTTAAATACTTTAGATGAGAAATGACAAGGGTCTGGACAAGGCAAGTGGTGGGGATAATGCTGATGTAAATATCTGACAAACTGTAACAAAAGTGAGACCCAGAGCATTCAGTAGTACTTAAAAATATATCTTGTCAGGTTTTCTTTTTAAGCATTATTCTGAAAACTGGCATTGTTATAATGTTAGAGAGAGTGAAATGGGTATTCTTGTTATTGATCAGATAGAGAAAATCCTTGTGGAGAGTATTTTAGCAATTTATAACAAGAGCTTTAAAAATATTTACACCATTTGACTTCACAATTCCATTCCTTGGAATCTAAACAACATATTGAAAAAGTTTCATGTACAAAGATGTACAAGACAGCATTATAATTACTAAAAGTAGAAACAGATGTGATCAATCGGTTAAGCAAACTATAATTTTTATGTAATGGCATAAAGCCATTGAAATTTATATATTGAAAGGATTTATAAGAACATTAAATTTGTTTAAGCTGTATTACATAACATCAGCATAATGCAAAAATAATTTCAGGTTTGACTATACCCATTAAAAGAAAGACACGAAAAAAAATCTTAAATGAGACCAACCAACTAGTTAATAGTTGTCTTTCTGTAGTAAAACTTAGGTTACTTAACTATTTTTTATTCATTTAAACAACTTCTCTGAATTTCCTCATTTTCCCATGAGCATACATTTCATTTAGAGTAGAATCTACCATTTTAGATATGTGGACTTAAGTTCCAATAAACAGTTTGAGCATGGTGGCAATACTCACCAAGGCCGACACCAGCAGATGGGTCAGAAGAACTACAAGAAGAACATACCACTTTTTCTTCTCACAGCCATCAAAAAACACAATGCCCCAGAACATGTGCAGCAACATGATAACTAGAGTCATGAAAGCTGAAAGACAGTCATTCATTAGTGCCCAGTCATACAGACAATAGACACCAAGGCCCACTGAACACTTGGTCATGACACACAGGCTCTTGGGGTACACCATAGCACTGTGAGAGCTTAACTACGATCTGACAGAAGCAGGACCCTGACACACACTTGCTCAAACGTCAACTTTTGAAGCAACATTTCTGAACAAGGGGTCAGCTCTGTAGCAGTTTCTCTAGAATGTGAACCTGTTAAACAAAGTCAACTTGAATCTGGCTTTCAAGGAGTTTCTCTGAGGAAGGCAAAACAATTATTGTGATTTCTAATCAGCTTTTTGTAAATTAGCCTTCTGCACTAACTAAGAGAGACTTTTCTCAATTAAAAGGAATATCTTTGGTTTAAACAAGTCTTTTCACTAAAGTGCAATTTCTCCTTGGATTTTTTTTTCTTTAAAGGTAATGGAATAAAAATATTAAACATTACAATAATTATCTAAGATTCTTCTTAGGCAACTGAAACTGAATTTGATTAGCACACACAGGTTTTCCAGTGAAATAGTGTATGTATGTGTGTGTGTGCGCGCACGCATGCGCCTGTGTATGTCCTGGATAACATTTTTCACTTAAAATGGTTCAGTTCCACATATTCTGAGAGTTTTAACATGGAAAAAAAAAAAAGGCATACAGATTTCCCTTTTTGGCCATATAATACGATACCATTAACCACCAGTCTGGCAAAAATTCAAGTCTGACTATTCTCTTTCACACTGCTGGTAGGAAAACAATCTAGCATTACCTAAGAAAGTTAAAAATTTTCATACTCTATTTCACTCCAGCAATTCCTCAGCTAGATCTATATGCTGAAACCTTTAGTTCTTGGATCAACAGATAATTAGCACTTGAGAACTTGTCAGAAATGCAAGTTCTTGGGACCCACCCTAGACTTCCAGAATAAGATACAACAAGCCCAGCGAATCTGTTTAAACAGCCCTCCAGTTGATTCTGAGGCACAAATTTGAGAACCACTGCTCTAGAAAAATTTTCATTATTGTACAAGGAGATACATACAAGAACATCTACATTAGCACTATTTGTAATAAGAAAATAAATGTCCATCACTACCAGAATGGATGAACTACAGTGTATACACACATGGATCTACAATATAAATGATCTTAAGAACATAATGTTGAATGCAGGGGAGAAAAGCATACTGTGGAAAAATGACTATTGTTTAACTTATACAAAGCCAAAAACATGTAAAACAATATTAAAAAGACATTAACTGTTGTGGTTGGAGGGAAGCAAGTTGTTGCATCTAGTAATAGCATGCCATCATTGCAGTAAATGATGGTAAACACTTCAAAGTAAAAGAAGGATTTTTTTTTAAACTCTGGGACAATGACAGACTAAACTAAAAGGATGTCTATTAATCCCAGTGACGATCTTGAAAAGTGAAGCTGCCCTGAAGACAGATGCCTGGTGATGTGATGGTATAGAGTTGAGACCACTGAAGACACTCAGGAGTTAAGTTAATGTCAGAAAAGACCAGGGTAGAAACTGCAATCTACACAGGCACAAATGTTCACACTCTAAGGTGTTTCTAAAACCTAGGTTTCAATCAAATGTCAAGAGATAAAAATGACAACATTAAAGTGTCATCTATTTGTCAGCTCATGTTTCTCTCTATGGTGGGTAAAACACAGTCTAATGGAACTCTGCCCAATCCTTTCAGTTTAATGTCTTATTAACACAATATCTAAAGGAGATCCCATGAACATTTATTAAAACACTGTACATTTCTACTTGATTGTCTATTTAGTGAGCTAACACCAATTTCTGGCTGACTTCCATGGTCATCATAAGCTTTTACTATGACAATGTGCTATTCAGAATACTCGAATTTATTGTTCATTCTCTCTGCAACTGGTTAGAGGTCCACCAGAACCTGAGACGTGGATATCTAAACTATCCTGCCACATACATATAGCTAGAGCTACATACATACTTGATCCTTCTACATACATACTTCTAATAAATGGAATGAACTCCAACTAGAAATGAAGATTTGCTTATAGTATCTCTAGGGTACTATCTTTTAATTACAAAACCTTTCTCATTTCATGTTCCTAAATATAAAATTCAAACAGTTCTTCAGTGAATCTAACCCTAAAATTTGCTTTGTTCTAACATTCTTAAAAGTAGAAAAAGAAAACTTCTCTAAATTAACCATAAGAATATCAAAATTAGTTTATAACCCTGATTAATACAAGGAGCTTCCATAATTTCTAATGTTTTAGAACATTAATCAGAAAGCTGAACAATTCTATTAAGTACTACATATCCTTTTGTGAAACTGTAGCTGTCTAGTTTGATAATGGACTTCCTCTTCTAATAATCTTTTAAATCAAATTCTCTTGGTACAGAATGTTTCAATCTAATCTATCTCTAAGCAAAATGTTTCAGTGTTATCTTTAAGAGACTACATTTACTGTTTGGTTCTTTTATCCTTCCTAAATATATCCCAAGTGCTCTAGTACAAAGATTCATAAATATCCTCATTTTTACATTTGTCTCTTTCTCCTCCATTCCTGATATCTACTTTTCTGTCCCTGCAAACAGCCTAAGTTAGCAACTAATTCCAATATTGGATTCCGCCAGCCTGGAAACTGCTATTATATGGCTTTCCCTGACAACTTCACAGTATCTCTAGCCATGCGAGAGACCAAGGGCTGCTGCTGGGTGGTGACAGCAACAGACAGAGGAGGACTTTCCAAAGCCAAAGCTCAGCCGCAGCTGCTCAAGAGGCAGGATGTGATTACCAATGGGCTTCTGGCTTCTTTTTCCAAGTAACAAGGAGCTAAGGTATCAAAGTTCTGTGAATTTCTGCATTCTTCCTGGCTGAAAAAATCCTCTGGATTCCTGAGAGATCTTCCGTGACCCAAACCAACTAGGAGTCAGGCCGTAGAACTAAATTAATGTTTTTAAAAATGACTTCCTTATAATAGAGATTTAACTTTAAACTTTTGCTTTAAAAAATGTAAGAGTATTCTGTTTATCATTAAAATGCATTTAATGACAAAACTGATGACATATGATACCATATGGAGTATCCTTGTGTCATAAGCAATATAGTTAGTTGTGATAAGATTAAGATTCTAATAAATTCAGAAAAGGATAAGAATTGCAGAGTAATCTCTATTGTCTATCATTTTCTCTGTGTGATTAATAAATGTTATATTTTCTCTACTACTGTAGCTGGTAATGTAATTATGAGATAGTCTTGCTTATAAAGAGCTGTCATTTAAAAGTCTAAACATTTAACAAACTGCCACATTAAAGAGATTATACTTTAAAATATTGTGGGGGGAAAAGTGAATAAATAAAAAATGAAGCTCACTGGGTTACAAGGATTTCTTCTCACATTCACAGGTCTAAAGGTTGTGCTTTGCTAAACTAAGGCTGGGTTTAGCTGGGTGGCTCTGCTGCAGGTGGCTGGTACAGCCGGTTTTGGCTCTTCACTGCAGGCCTGGCCTACGTCTGCTCTATACATGTTCATCCTGGGGTCCAGGCTAAGTGAGAATCAACTATGTGGGGTATGTTCTCATGGCACATGACCAGAGCCCAAGAAGGCAGGCAAACCAATCAAGTGCTTTTTAAGCCTCTGACTTATACCATGTCCACTAATTGGCCAATTCAAGTCACATGACTAAGCTCACAGTCAGGGGCAGGGAAGTACATCCTGGCCATCATGAGGCCACGGAAGGGTGTGGATGTATAATTCTACTGCAGAATAATGATAATTGGGACAAAAATGGAATCTTCCACATTCCTCTTTTATTTTTTTGTCAAGCTGAGTATTCCTTTCCTGAAATCTTACCCCATAGGACACAGTTTCTAGTTCTTTCACCATACTAACAATGTCCTATACCAATTTTAGTTCTTCCATATTCCTGTTAAGTCAGAATGTTCAGAACTGAACACAATACTCTACATGTGGTCTGACCTGTACTGATCTTTCCTAGAGAAAGGCTTAGTAATCTTTCTGTGCTGAGTTACGCCAGCAGCAGCCTCATATCTCTCATACCTCTACTGCATCTCTTGACTGCATAATTTTTCTCTTGTGCTTGATTAAATCTCGTGTTGTTTTGTACAGTAACATGCTGTACAGGCTTGTAGCCTAGGAGCGAAAGGCTATACCACATAGCCTAGGTGTGTAGCAGACTACACCATCTAGGTTTGTGTAAGTGTACTCTGTGATCTTCGCACAATGACAAAATCTCCTAGTGACACATTGCTTAGAATATATTCCCCTAAGTGGTATATGATTGTATTCATTCTTTCAGTATCTACTCAAATAGTACTTCCTCCATAAGCTGTGCCTAGCTTTCATTTTTTAAAACAAATATTTATGTCTATCTAAAAATGAATACTCCACAAGGTGCTGGGGATATTACAGTGAACAACACAGTCCTTGCATTTATAGGGCTTAGCATCCAGCTGGCGAGAAAGACATAAACAACTACGCAGTTGGCCAATTAATTACAACTGCAGCAAGCACTACAAAGGAGAAGGACAATTCCAACTGAGCATGGGTTAATTTGTCTTTTGTATGCTCACGGTTCTTCCTCATCATAGCATTTATCATGCTTTACTGTAATTAGCTGTTGTCTTTATTCCCTACCATGAGTGGAAGGTATAGATCTTAACTGAGCTGTATTTTCATAGCTTGGTATAACTCTTATTGAATAAAAATGTTTAATAACTATCTGTGGAATAAATGATTAAATGAGCAAGTAGAATTGATCAAATACTAAGCTAATGAGCCAGGGTAAGACTTAAACTTATGACTATAATTTCCATATTTTTGCCTCTATATAATGTCACCAAGAAATGGTAATGACACTAATAAAAGTTAATGCTAGCTTACTACCTAACTACAAATAAAAAACAATGAATTTATATACATATTTATAAACTGTGCCTAACCTGTAACATGAAAACCCCTGTGCATACAGTGTACATCTTACTCACACTTACACATATACTAATTAGTGACTCCCATATTTATTATTTTGATTACTCAGGCATTCATAATGGAAATGTTAAACATATAAACTTATAGATTTAATTGAAAAATTAAAAATGAGCTCATGCATAAATGGTAAGAATAGCAGTTAAAATTAACACACACAAATATATTAAAATTAGGAGTGATTTTTAAATGCAATAAAAAGTAATTTCTTTAATGTATAATTCAAAGTTTATGCTCCAAAGAATAATGTTATAACAAATAAGAAAGTTTTACACATGATAAAGTAACAGCTGTTCTTTGATCTATAGGTACATATTTACAGCACGGTTAGCTTGCCATCCGAACCTAGCTAAAGGCATTAAAATATTTTATTTTCTTTAAATTTCCTCATGAATTTGTAGAAATTACAAAACCAATCCTCAAATTGCTAGCATCTCTTTCACTTTCTTTCAAAGAATCATTTTAAGTTAGTCTTATGAAAAGAGCCTAGCTCACTGAAGGGAGTTAGCACCATCTAGTGAAAGAAGCTGGCAAAAAAATAAGTTCCATTGGGAGAATGCTACTTCAGAACCAAAAGAAAATTGCTAATGTAGCAGTTATTATAGACCAATTTAAGAAAATGGAGAAAATAGCAGTAATATCCCTTCCTGATTGTTTTGTTCACTTATATGGGACTCTACCAGAATTTGGCTATTAATATTATATTTGTTCTAAAAACCTGACACTATTATAATCATTGAAAAAACTGCTAGAAATATTCTAATTATGGAACGTTTAAAAGGAAGATAATTTGCTGTGCTGGGAGCACCACTAAGTGCGGCCCATTAATACACTTTCCTGTCCTCTAGCTTGTAGCCAGACGTAAAGCGCCTAGACTCCATTCTGTAGACCTTGGAAAGCCATTACACATTTTTGTATAGGGAAGATTAGTTTTGGTGGCTGCGTATAGGATGGAGTCACAGGGAAAGTGTGTTGAAACAAGAGTAACCAGTTGGGGGCTGACAATAGTAATCTAGACAGGAGATGAAGGCCTGAAGTGAAATGGTTAACAAGTTTCCAGTGGGTTTGGGGATCACTAAAACATACAGAATGTCTCTAAACCTCTGCAGCGATTTTTTTCTAATTTGGTCATACCTTATTTCTTTTCTGTTATTATCTTAAACTGTCTTGAAACAATCACTTTTTTTGTCTTACTCCCTCTACTAGCAGGTAAGCTCCTTGAGGATGGAAATTAGTATGGATGCTAAATAAATGATCTCATTGAAAGAATATGTGCATGGGGGTCACTTATTTCAATGATATAAGTTATACAAATAACAACATACAGTGGGGTTTTTTAAAAAACTACTTTTAAGATTATTGATTGTGGAATTTAGGAGAAATCTTGTTAATTATGTACATTACCAATTCTCAACTGTGTGATCATTGGATCATGATAACAATTTTTAGCTGATGGATGAAAAAGCACTCTGAAATGAGTTGGTCCTTTTATACTGCATCTTTGGATAAAAAAGTCAACTCATCTATTATCATTTTTTCCTCTCGATTTCTTTTTAAATGAATATAGTATGATCTATTGTTAAATCTTCAAAAGCAAGAAAACTAAATATTAATTTTCATTCAGATTCATATATGAAGGTAAAATCTTCATGTTTTACCTTTAAAATAAAACATATAGATGGGTTGTTTATTCCTTAAATGATACATATATGTTTAAGTATACATTTTTAGATGTATGACATTACTTCACATTAAGCAAGAATCATTTTCCTCCTCTCAATTTCAAGATTAAATCATATTGCCTATCCCCCAAAGGGGCCAAGATGACAAGTTAATTAGGACTTATACTAAAAATAAATATAAACTAATAAAAACAAAAAAGAACATATGGCCTACAAAAATTCACTTGTAATATATCAACTGTACAGCACATTGTTAGCATAATAAAATAAAAAGAAAATAAATTTTATACAAGCTAAATTCCACTCTAAATCCTAAAATACTCTAACCAAATCTTTTATTTTCCCAGGCCCTCTGCTTTGAGGTATCCAATAGCATTTTGCCTTTAGAAGGTATAACATAAATTTCTATTCACTTGAATTCCTAAGCCAAGGAACTCCAATAAGAGTGGTCATTCACATTGGAAGCCTGAACACTCACAGCTACCAAGCACATACCTGAATTTAGGAAGAACTGGGGAGAGTCTCCATGAATGCCCACTGTGCCCGGCCCCAACGAGTTAGACAGGGTATTTACAAAGGAAAATACTCCACTCATGATTCCAAAGCCCAAGCCAGAAACTAAAAAAGGAAGACAAACACTGTTACGTCATACTTTTCATGTTATGGTTTCTCTTCAAATCAAATTTCTAAGGACTAAGGAATACTATTTTGTTAAAGGGGAAAGGGTGAACATGCTGTTGGAGAAACGGTGGAAAGCTGGCTCAGGAAAGTCCAGTGCTTGCTTACCAATGACTCAAGTGAGAAGAAGGGAAGAGGAAAGGAAATGAATAGTGGAATGTCGCAGAGAAATGAAAAAGGACAGAAAAAGGTCTAGAAAGGCACAGAAGCAATAGGTGAGACAGAGAAGGATATAATGTTGAAGTTCTGACTTTAGTTTATGATAACAGAATCTGCAAACTTAAGTTTGAAGGCTTAGAACTGGGAACTGCACTTGAGGGGAGACTGTGCATTTTAAGGGGTGATCCCTGGGCCAAACTGGGGTGACTCAACTTAAAGATCTAGATCCAATCCTTCAAACATAATTCTGAAAGAAAAATATGCAGAGGTATTAACTGTATCAATATGAAAAGTCCTCCTAGTACAGCCAAAGTCATGGTAACCACCCAGAGAAGGTAAGAGTAACCTCACTTAGAAACTGTTAACTGGAGTGTAAAAACTCAACTTTCAAACATGGCTAATATTTAATATAAACATACAGATGCAATCGCTTCCTTTTACATAAGGGCCCTAGAAAGCTGGAAAAATAAACAATGTACACCAATAGACCAGGGCAGTAATAATATACTATTTGATATCTATAAAGATATAAAAGATAAGAATAACTTTTATGTCTGATTTTCTTCTTAATGACACCATGCAGTTCTAACTTACCATAGGCCAACAATCGCATAGAGGGTGCTGTCTCATCTGGGTTTATAACCTTCAAACCCTCATTGGCTTTTCTAAAATAAAATGATACAATTTTTTTTAAAAAGTAGTATATCAAGAAAAGACACAAGATTATTTCTAACTCGAAATACTTCTTGAGGCTTTTGATGAGGTTATACTCTAAACCTAAGATCCATTTAAACAAAAACCCAGCAAATTTTCAACTACCTAAATTCAACCCAAATTTCCAACCCACTTTTGCCTCTTATCTGACTTTCACTTAAGAGAGAAAAATATAAGTAAACAAGCCATCAGGGAAAAAAGCAACATTCTATTTTCTGAGCTCAATACTTAATATCCAGTGGCATCTATCATTCTGAATTTTTTACTCTTTCTAAAGAACTATATCTTCAATCCCACTTTGTTATTTTTTCTTCCACCTGGGCTATACTTATTCTGCCACCCTCCCTTCTAGCTTCTACTCTGTAGAACCTCAACTGTACTCATTCTTCTACTTCAGGCAGCAATTTCTTAAATAAACCACCTTTATCAATGACTGGTAATCAATCACTAATGTCTCCTTACACTTAAATCCTACAATACTGATGGTCTGAACTCTCATATGGGTACATATGCATATGGTCTTCTGATTCTAAAATATTTTACACATTTGTTTTATATTCCCAATCATGCGTTGAGGGAGAAATAATCAGGGGAGAATAAAATTCTACTCTCAGAAAAGGAGATAAATGAATACCTGAATGAAACATTAGAATACTGCTTAAGAAGATATGATCTTCAGAGTGATCATATGTGTACTTCTGTTGTGGACAATTCACAAACTTACCAAGAGTCCCTGGCCCCCATGACAATGTGTTAGAAATGTAAGGTGTGGCTGGTCAGTTCTACTATCATCACTATTACTAACCCTTGTTGGCTAGAAATTCTGCAACAATGATCTTGACTAAAAGGATATATACATTATATTTACTACAAATATAAATATCATTAAAGGCAATGAGGAGTTCAACCAAAATAGTAATAAGCAGAATGAAAAAAGTCTTTTGTTTTTCTAGACTCAAAAGAAACAATTTGCCGTTTTGGTGCTCTCCAAAATTTGGTAACATCATTTGGTAGAAAGAACATGAGCCAAAAGTTAAGTGACTGTCTATCTTCTTTCTCTGTAGTAGTCACCAACTAAAATATCCAATTTTCCTAAAAAATCAACTTACCTGTCACAGGAATGTGGTTAAAGGCTAATTAAAGCTTAGAAGCATAGATAATAATAATAATCTCCATCAACAAATGGGTATAATGGTATAACAGAATCAGTAAGTTTGGGAGGATTTCTGTTTCATATAAATTGCTCAGCAAGAAATAAAAGATGTTGGTTACTTGGTATGGCAAAGTACTGCTATCGCAAATATATTAAATACATAAACTCAATAGTTAATAAACTTCCTCGTTCTACATTACGAGCTTGTGGGAGGAAAGGTCTATGGCACTAATAGTTCTCCATGCTAAAATTAGGAAGTGAAAAAGCACACAATATCATCAGTTTCTGGGTTCCTGACAGAAGGAGCACATGACTGATAATGTAAGGGATGGTGTTTTTAATATGGCCATTTTACTGAAGCAGAAAATTCTTCATTTGCATTTATTAAAGTTCCCAAGAACAAAAAAGAAAAAGCCCAATTTAAAATAAACTCTGAAAAACTACTGATAAATCATACCATCTCTTTCTCATTTGTTATGACTCTTTTTTGTATGTATATGTAAGAGGGATAGTACCAAGGAAAATGCATATAAATATACCATTTTAGAAATTTAAGAAAATAGGCATTCCTTTTAATAAATAATAGCAATGATTATCTTAACATTTTTCTAAACTGGAAGGTTTTCTAAAATTACCAAATATTTATGGTATCGGCATTACGAGACAAAATTGAATTAAACTGCAAAAGCTTCAATCCAAGCCAAAAAAATTCTAATGTATGTTTTAGGCAATGTACAAGACCATAACTTGGGTTTTTAAAAAGAAATTAATATAGAAAAGGCTATCACTGTAGCTACTGGACAATTTCTCATAGCACAACTCTTCGCTAGGCTGAAACTTACAATTCGTTCATTCATTCAGGATGAACTACTATTCCTAAGGTATGACCCATAAAATAAATTTATATTAGACTGCAATGATAAATATTTTGATTCAAATCCATATATGTAAAAAAAAAAAAATACTGGTGCAAACGTTCCACATTTTCATCTTAGCATCAAATTCAGATAGCAAAAGTTTGATTAAGTACTTTAAACTTAAAAATTCAAAACCTACTTTGGCAGTAGAATAGTTAAAATATTGATTAAACCGAAGTTCCTATATTTGAATGTAGTGTAGTATAAAAGAGGAACTTAAATGTATCTCTATGAATGTTAGACATGAATGAAGTATTGTAACGACTTGTTTTAACATATAACTACATAACATCCAACATTTCAAAAATTTGCCAGAAAATATTGTACAATATTCCAAAGGCCTGTTAAAGATGTATTTTGCAGAGGCAACCAAAGACACCTGTTAATACAAATGCATCCCACTATACTGTCTGCCAATTTCCATAGGTCCTTTTGGAGGTGTAAACATGGTTTTCCCAGAAAGCCAAAGAGGCTACTCTGAACTTACTGGCATGAGAGACTGCAGACTGAAAGCTATAATTCCTTCTGCATGTGGCCATATTCTCTCATTGTCCTCATTAAAAATGTCAACCAATGTTCAGTGTGTAGCCCTTTGGAATCACAGGTTAGTGCCAATAAAAGTTGCACTGCAGTTGGGAACCGTGAAGAAACAAGCAGATACCCATGAAGCCACTCCAGATAAGTCTGGTTTTAGAACCTACAGTACTAAAGGGTTACTAAACCCATGTTCTAAACTGTGAAAATCTATTCAAAATTAAATTTGTTTCAAAATTAGAACTATCATGTGAAAATGTGAAACCAACACAAGCCAATGATATTGCTGACAGGAAAACCCAGAGCAACCTGAGACTGAGTGGTTAAGAGCAGGAGTCCCCAGATCCCGGGCCACGGATCTGTACTTATCTTTGGCCTGTTAGGAACTCGGCTGCACAGCAGGAGGTGAGCGGTAGGTGAGTGAAGTTCTTCTTTCTGTATTTGCAGCTGCTCCCCAGCACTAGCATCACTGCCTCAGCTCCACTTCAGACCATGAGGCATTAGATTCTCACAGGAGCACCGTTCTCTGGTGCCAAAAAGGTTGGGGACCACTGGTGAAGAGTACAGTGCCCAGTCATGGGTTGGGTGGGAAGGGCTGCTGCTCTGCACTACTTCAATCACAGCAGGTACTCTGAGTACAGGTAAACTCCAGGCACTGACAGAAAGGTCTACTGACATAAAAGAACAGAGACTGGAAAAACTTCTGAGGGTCAGGTGAAGAAATGAGCAATGTTTAGCCATGAGAGAGACAGGATGACTATTATTTGTCAGTGTGGCTCTACAGTAGGGCAGAGGTCAGAAAGAGGGAGATTTTGATTACTTAATAATTCCTATAGTTAAAATTAAAATCTGGAATGGTAATAGCTGCTGCATACTACAGACATTCAATCACAGATGAATGTCCATCTGTTAAGGATATTGTATTCCTATGGAAACTTAAATGTTATTTTTTATATTTGTTGGTTGCTTTTTAATATTTCCAAGAATAGAAATATCATTTTTAAACTTTTTCTAAGACATGACTTTCACTTGTAAGCAGTGACTTCATGGTTTTCGATTGTAATTTAAATTATTTCATCATTAAATTTCAATATCTGTTATTAAAAGCAACAAGTAGAAATACTGAAAGACCAGCATATTGGCAAGAACAAATTAACAGTTTATTATAAGAGATACTGTTGAGGTTCTATCTTGTTACATCCATGAAATTCAGGGAGTGGTTTAATTATCTCATTTGCCAAAAAGGAAAAGAGCACATTTATCATTCTACAGTCTCACTATGTAATCAAAGCCAGTCGAGCACATGACTGCCTGAAAGAAAATATGGTTCCAAGTTCAAGCCGTGTTGCAAATCAGTGGTTTCATGTGAGTTCCTCATGGATCCTACAGATGACCTATTTTCTGGCCTAAAGTCCCTATAGGGAACTCATGCCCATGGCTTTTTAAAAATGTGTTTTTCTATCACAGATGTGAAATTACATGAAATATCACAAAATGAACCCCATTTTTCCTATTACAGTCAAAAGAATGGTAGATATAATCTCTATAAGAATTATTTATTTTAGTCAAAGGGAAGCTGATATAAATTCTACGGTAGAATGTTTTTTGTTGTTTCGATGATTATTTCTTTAATTTATTATTCTTCATGGCACTTACTATCTTCTAATATATGATGTGTTTTCTTGTTCATTCATTTATTGTCTGTCTCTTTCTGCTATAATATAACCTCCACAAGAACAGAAATTGTCTTTTAATAATGATATATACCCACTATCTAGAATAATGCCTGGCATTAAGTAAATTCTCAAGAAATACTTTCTGAATGAGTAAATAAAGGAGGGAATGTTTACAAGTTAAAATACTCAATATTTTCAGGCTGGAAATTTACCAATCCCTTGGCCTCAAACTATGTAGGAAGCATGGGTCTTTGAATACCACACTATGTTAATGATTCAAACTACTAAAATGTAATTCAAATATAACAGAAAATAGGTAAACAAATATTTAACTTACTTTAAAAGTCTATAATATGCAAACCGAAACATTTCTTGGATAAGGACTGAGACTAACACGCCAAATATCAGTAGATGTTTCTGTACTGGTCCATCTTTGCTGTCAGTAATGCTTCCTGCCATGAACCAGACAAGGGAGGAAAGTAGTAGAGAAAGCAACCAGAAGAAAGCTCTGAAAATTAAGAAAAAAACAAAAGTTATAAGTAAACATAAAAACATATTAATAATGATTTTAAAGTGTGTGTGGGGGTGGGAGGGAACCACCTGAGAAGGAACAGATTTCCTGACTCTTAGTAAGGAAAAATAAACAAAAAAATATCATGCCCTGAATCATGTGATGCTCTGAATCAACTGTTCTTAATCAGTGGTGAATTTTCCCTGGTGAGATTAACATGCATTCCAAAAGGAATTTGGACTTTTCCTAATAATTATGCTTTTATCAGTGACTCTGCTATTTGTAAGTACATCTGCAGAATACCTGTCAAGAACCATCTAGCTGGAAACTTGATTATTTGTTACTCTTCCTACTTAATGCTTTGCCTGTTGATACGTAAATGTATGTCTTTTCCAGAAAAATGTTTACATCTCTATTAACAGAGTAATGATTAGTATAAAATCCAGAAGATAAAAGCCTGAGCTCTGATCTAGATTAGTTAGTTTTCCAGGCCTGGATTTTATAACATTCTTGTGGACTTTAATGATTATAACAAGCTTTACAAACCTTTTGCCCAAATCTCTCATTGCTTTTAAAATGCCACATGTGATGCAGCACTTTCAATATAGTTGTGAGAGGTGAAGAAGCTCAGAAAAGGTGGACATCACTGGCCCACCATGGCTGTTTCTCCTGGTGTCAAGTGAGACTCAAGGGTGGAGGGGACTGTGGGGAAGAGCCCAATAAGAGCTGCCAGACAAATGAAAACAGGGATTATAACCACATTCACCACCAGAGTCCGGTATTTACCGAACTCCTTCAAGGAAACGCACTGACAGGTGCTTCGGGTTCTACACAGGCATCCTTTGACTGTACACCTGAATCACCTCGGGAGCTTAAAAAAAAAAAATCCGTAGCCCGAATCGCACCCCATAGACATTCCGATTCAGTTGATCTGGGCTAGAGGTCGGCTGTTTTAAAGCTCCTGATGCCCAGGTGCTAATGGCTCTTAACTCCTTTGGGATTACAGACACCTGAGAAAATGTAAGGGAAACTAGGGATCCCCTCTCCAGAAAAAAAAAAAATGCATATTTTAACTTACCCACAATATTTTCATACAATTTAAGTGGCTTCACCACTCACTATAGCCCACCACGGACCGTAAGCAGAAACTCCGGAGTCAAGCACCTGGGTTTTCTGAAACCCACAGTGTGGGCTCCTTTCCCAGTGCCCGCCCTCTGGGGTCAGGGGGCTCTAGTTCTCCCACCGACCCTCGGAGGAGGGCGAGGAGTCCCAGGGAAGAGGGGGCTCGGCCTTCCCCTTCACGACCCTTCTCTCCCCTCCAAAGTCCAACCGGGTGGAGCTGTTTGGTGGGGACGCCGGGGGTCGCCGGGGGAAAGGAGCCCCAGGCCCGGGTTCCCCGGCGCAGGCGTCTCACCCGACAATGAGGAAGATGATGCGCAACGGCTCTGCAGCGATGGTGAAGATGTAGAGGGCGAGCGCAGGCCCGAAGGCAACGAAGGCGCAGCCGAAGAACACGGCCGCCGTCATGGCGACCGCGGGAGGCGACCCCTGGCCTGCGGAGACGCGACGTGCGTC
>NW_006442109.1:11685794-11703261 GCF_000325575.1 Pteropus alecto
GGCGGGGCGGGGCCATGGCGGGGCTCCCCGGCGGGCCCTCAGTTCCACCTGGATTCGGGGCAACCCTGGGCGGAGCTGTAGTTCCTGATCCAGAGGTGGCGTCAGCTGGCGATTTTAGGGCCAGAAGCGTAGTGCTCCCCTTCCTCTCACCACACATACACATTGATCAGGCCACTGGTGCGGGCTGCGATGTGGCTAAAAGGAGTGGGGAGATCCCCAGTTCCCTATAGAGCCAGAACTGAGGATTCCACATCAACTCGAGAGAAGCAGGGCAGGACAGAGACAAGATTCCATTTCTAAAGGAAGAAGTCTTTTTTTAAAGCCAATTTTTTCATTTGCATAGTTGCGGGAACTTTGTGCTCCATCGTATATAAAACCCAAGCTGGGAGAGCGGTGACCCAGACAATAACTCGCAGACAGCAAAAGGATAAAATGGTGGTGGACCAAGCTCTCCTTCTTAGAGTTGTTTTGACAAGCTAGTTTTATTTGTTTTCCAACACACACTCAAGTCTTCAAAAAAGTTGTTTCTGAAGGCATTTTCTAATCACTCTGTAATAATGGTCACATCTCCCTGCTCTGTTTTTACTTCTTCGTTTGTCTCCCCCATTAAAAATAACTTTTGGAAGGCAGGAGCTTTGTTTTGTTCTTTGTTGTTTCTTCAGCACCTAGAAAATGCTCATTAAAAATCTGTTTAATGAATGAAATAATTTAAAAAGTGTAATTTATATGCTGTTATGTATTAGCTCACATTTTTTGAGAGATTTAAAAAATAAAACCAGAAGGTTAATTTCCCTTATCATTCGCATCTAAGATTTTTCTTCATGTTTAATGGAATAATAATAACACCTCATGGATTATTTTGAGAATTGTGCCTGCACAGTAAAATGCTGTATAAGTGTTAGTCATTCTTACTCTTTCTTTAATGTCTATCATGAATAAAGCTCTTGGAAATAAACAATGAAAAGACAAACAGCAGTAGAAAAAGTTGGGACCTAAATGAAGATGTTTCGTGGCTCACCTCTGAAAATGAGCCTTCAAATAATACAACTATAGGTATTTAATTCTTATGGTAAAACGTCACCTTTGCCCATATAAAACAGACATATATATTTTCCATTTACTCCAGAGAATACTTCTTCGTTTTGAAACATCCAGCACCTGTGGTAACTCAGGTTGAGACAACAGTTCAAAGTGATAGAGTGACTCATCATTAGGTAGATTCTTTTGGTTTTATCCTGAATCGAAGTTATCTAATGCAATTCCATTATTTTAGCTCCAGCATAATATACTCATGTCCTTGGCATAAATTAAGATTTTTAGACAAGAAGTGGCCATCTACATTTTTGTTGCCTATATCTATAAAACTTTCATTATCATTGTTCAATATCTCTAAAAGATCCATGCTTTACTATTTGAGTTCAGGACTAGAAAAAATTTGTTTTTCCTGACAAAATGCATATGCACAGTTTGAGAGCTAACTCATCATAAGCAGGCTTTACCTTGACTCCCAGAGAGCTTGGAACTAAACTTAATAGTCAATAATAGCAACTATTGCTTTTTAAAAAATTATAATTACTGCCATGACTTCAGAATATGATTTATTCTTTTATCCCTATTTTAATAATTCACTTACCCTAATGTTTTGGGAAGTCAGGGGGCTATAAGTCAGGGACATTTATATTCATGGTTTCTTGACCTAGTTCAGTTAAATCTTACTCCATAAGTCCAGTTAAAAAATGAGAAGGCAATGCAAAATGGAACGAGTCTTCCCTCCCCCGCAATCTGTGAAGACATCTTTAGCTTATGTCTGTTGGAATAGAAAAGAAGGAAGCAACTAGACCAAATTGGCAAAATCACTAATGCAATAGACATCTTCAGCATTCATGGTAATTTATTAGAAAAACTTATTTCAAGTTTTCTCTGGAAATTAGCAACTTACATTTATATGTGTCGTTTAAAAAGCACTTTTACACTGATTTCAATAATATTGTATACCAGTGAGAAATTTGAGGATAAGTAGCAGTGCCGTTGACTCCTTAAGTTTTTGTGAGTTTAGTATTAGTTTCCCCCCAAAGACTTAAAAACATAAGGTACTAAATGATGTTGGGAGTTAAATCCCTAAAATATGATTGGGGGAAGTTGGCAAGCACACATGCAGTATGGATAGGAACATAGACTGGTGAGAATTCCTCTGAACTGGGTGTGGTATCTGAGGCACTTTTAACGAGGACACATAGATCTTGGTCAAAATTGGGGTAATTGAATTATTAAAATAGATACTACAAAAAGCAATATCACATTTTAGCAATTTATCAAGTAATGTTTTGACATAGCTACCAGTAATTCAAAATATGCTAATGAATTCACTTGAGCTTTTGTTTTCTGGTAGTGCTGATAGATTTACATTCACTCAGCCATTTATTCATTTATTCAAAATGCCTGTTGAATGCCTACTAAGTTATCAGGCACAGTACTAGACACTGGGAATACACCACTGAAACGTGCTCCTGTCTCCATGGAGCTTACAGTCAGTCTAGTGGAGTGCTATGAGAAAATACTGGAAGGGGGAAGGATACAGAATCCAAACTTGTGAGGTTTTGGTAACCGTAATTCACCCATTCAGTTCTTGGCTTTGAAGTCAGCAAAGCTAGGAAATAGGGAAGAAATGGAAGGACAAATGGAAAGGCTTCAAAGTGAAAGAAAGGAGGGCATTTCTGAGAGACAGAAAGTAGGTCAGGATATCCCAGCAATGTGAAGAGAGGAATTAGAGATAAGACTGGAAAAGCCAGCAGGTTAGCATTTACCTCAAGTCCTGGATTTATTTAGAGGAGTGACATGATCAGATCTCCTTTGTACAGATATGGAAAATGGGATTCCAGATAGGACATTTTTGGCATATTGCAGGCATGAGATGCTGGTGGCCTGAGTCAGGGAGATAGCAGGAACTTGGAGAGAAGCAGACAAACTGAAGTGAGATTTAGGAATTGTGCAAACAGAATTTTGTGACTGATGAGGTATATAGAGTGAGGGAGAGGGGAAAATCAAGGAAAGATCTATATATGTACATATATATAATTTTAAAAATAATATATATTTTTTAATTTTTTATTTTTCAATTACAGTTGACATTCAATATTATATTAGTTTCAGGCATATAGTTGTTAGTCTTGCACCCACCTGACACCATATGTAGTTATTGTGATACTATATTCTCAAAGCTGTACTTTATATCCCAGTGACTATTTTGTAACTACTAATTTGTACTTCTTAATTCCTTCACCTTTTCACCCAGTCCCATAACCCCCACCCATCTGCCAACCATCAGTTTGTTCTCTGTGAGTTGTTTTGTTTGTTCATTTATTTTGTTTTTTAGATTCCATATATGAGTGAAATCAGGTGGTATTTGTCTTTCTCTATCTGACTGACTTCACTTAGCATACTACCTTCCAGGTCCACTCATGTTGTTGCAAATGATAAGATCTCATTCCTTTTTGTGGCTAGGTAATTTTCCATTGTATATATGTACCACATCTTCTTTATCCATTCATTTTTTGATTGGAGCATTTTATTCATTTATATTTAAAGTAATTATTGATAGGTATGTAGTTAATTGCTATTTTATTTTCTTATTGTTTTGTAGTTCTCTGTTCCTTTCTTATTCTTTTACTCTCTTCTCTTGTGTCAGCGCCGAGCTTATCGAGAAGGGAAGGTTCTGGTAGTGAGACGCCCAATTGGAAGAATGCACAAGAGGCCACATGAAAATCAAACGGCAGGCACCAACTTTATTGTTTCTGTTGGGGGAAGTTCAGTTATATTGCGGGGAGCACTCTTTTGCTCTTCTTCTCCTCCCCTTCTTGTGCTCCCCTTCTCTCCAGGGGACCACATAGGCTCCACACTTTTCAGAGTACAATAGTGGCATTCGGCCACACATGCATGGTACAATAAGCTGAATTATGTTTACATATTTTAGGCGCAGGCACCCTACTACACTAATGTAACATTCTAAATCCCAAGTCCTATTCCTAGTTGCAAGCCTGGATCACAGCGAGACCTGGGACCAGCCAGGCCTGGGACCCACAACTTGTATGGTGATGACTTTCTGTAGTGTTGTGTTTGAATTCCTTTCTCTTTATTTCTCATGTATCTCTTGTAGATTTTTGGGTTGTGGTTACCACGTGCTTCATATAAACCAATCTATGTTTACAGCAGTCTACTTCGTGCTGATGGTCGCTTAAGTTTGAAGACTTTTTAGAATCACTACCATTTTTACTTACCCCCTTCACATTTGTTTTTGTCATTGTTTTACTTCTTTTGTGTTTATATGTATCCCTTAATTTACTGTTAAAATTACACATGATCTTCCTACTTTTGCCTTTTAACTTTTGTACTAGCTTTAGTGTTGGTTGATCCATCGCTTTTCTTATGTGTGTGCCTGTAAGAATTTTTTCATTTTTTTTTTTTAGAATTCTTTTTCTTTGTGACATTTTCTTAGTCATTCATTTATTTATTCTTCTTAAAGATAAACATTTTTTTTGTAATATTGGTTTGGTGATGAACTTCTTCAGCTTTTTTTTTTGTCTGGGAAGCTTTTTATTTCTCCTTCAATTCAGGCAAGTCTGTGCTTGGTGCCCTTAAGAGGACACCTGGATCTACAACAGCCCTCCATCTCACCTGGACTGAGTCCCCGCCGATTTTCACAGCCAGCTGTTGCAGGGACTCCTTTTCTTGGCACTGGTGATTTGAACTGGGGAGCCCGGTGTGGGGCTGAGATCCCTCACTCTTCAGTGGGGATGGCTGAAGCCAAGATATTCCTACAGATTCTTAACTGCCACGTATGGCTATGGGACTAGCCTGTTCCATATCCCCACCTCTCCTACCACTCAATATGGCTTCTTTATATCCTTAGTTATAATTGTTTGGTTAGATTTTAGATGCTTCTCAAGGGTGGTTGTTCTGTAGTTTAGTCGTAATTTTGATGTGGTCATAAGAGGAGGCAAACAAAGCATTTACCTACTCCATCACCTTGACTGGAAGTCTATATATTTAATTATTTTTAAATTAATTAATATTAACTTTATTTGCTCTGGGGCACTTTTGTATATCCCTAAAACTAAATTGGAAAGCTCTTTTTGGAAGGTAGGAAACATGAAGAAAGAGGGAGAGAGAGTTTACACAACTTATCAATACATAAACAGCATTCTGGGTGATTTAAAGGAAATTATTTTCCTTATTTAAAGGAAATTTTTCTGTATTTCTAAAGATTTAAATAGCTTAAGTAAGATATTTAACAAAGACTAAAGTAGTGTAAGGTAAGGACTGGAATAAAAACCAGAGAATGGAGCTTCTCTTTTTATTGCTGTACTTACTAATTGATGACTGTACTTCAGAAATAAATGGAGAACAAAACAGCTCCTAAATTACACTTAGCTTTCTTCAGCAACATATTAATTTTGATGACTGCTGAAGTTTGCTGATTCAACGTTTATTAAACAGCTACTATGTGCCAGGCTCCTTGCTGGGTACTGTGGACACACAAATGAAAGACACAGTCCCTGCCCTGTAGGAACTTAAAGAGAATAGTAAGGAAGGAAAATAAATAGACCATTCAAATTCAGTGCAGTGACACTTCGGGCATACGTAGGAGTAGGCAAACCAGGGATGGGTTGTGACTGAAGTCTTCCCAGAAAAACCCTTACTGAGTCTTGAGAGATAAGGAGAAGTCAGGCAGAAAAAGGGTGGGAAGTCAGCAGAAGGAGCAGCATAAGCAAATGAATGACAAAGCATGTGTTAGGGAAACTGCAATTACTGGTAAAGTTCAAAACATGGGTATGAGTTAAGACTGTAACAAGATCTAAGGGTGGAGAGAAAGGTGTGGGGATGGCAAACAACTTTATTTGCCAGACTAAAGTTTAAGCTTTACCCCAAATTTATGAGGTGCCACTTAATGATTAAGTTTGGCAGTGGCACAGGATTCCAGCTTTAAAAACCTGTCAGCATGTGAAAACTGGATTGAGGCAGAAAAAGACACTGGGAGACTGGGTAGGAGAGGCTGCAGAAATCTAGGCAAAAGATGAGGAGGCATAAACAAAGACAGATGCCAAAATAATGTTTAAGTGGATAGATAAAAGAGGTTAAGGAGTTAGGACCCATAAGACTTGAAGCTTGATTGACTGGGGATCTAGGTAGCTGATGACACTATTGGGGAAAAGAGAACAAGTTTCTCCTCCTGAGATTGAGGGTTGGTGGTGGATACTGTGGGGGAGGGGAAAAAGATGCAGAGCTGAGTTTGAATTTTGTATGTGTTGTTTGATGTACCTGTAGCAGATCCAAGGGCAGATGTCCAGTAGGCAGATAGACTTTGAAGTCTGGCCCTCTGGAAAGAGGTTGGGGCTAGAGATAAATTTGAAAGCTGTATCAGTTTTCTGTTGTTGCTATGAAAAATTACCACAAATTTAGTGGTTTACAGCAACACAAATTTATTCTCTCAGACTTCTAGAGGTCAGAATCATGAAATGAGTCTTACACCAGGCTAACATCAAGGGATCAGGTGTCAGAGCAGGACTGGTTCCTGCTGGAGGCTTTAGGGGAAAATCTCTTCCCTTACCTTTTCTAGATCCTAGAAACTACCTACATTCCTTGGCTCACCACCCTGCATCTCACCTTTTCTCCCTGTTTCCATCATCATGTCATTTCCTTTTAATTCTGACTCCTCCTATGCCCTTGTCATAAAGACCCTTGGGAATACATAGGACCCTCCTGGATAATCCAGGATAATCTCCCAACTCAAGATCCTTAGCTTGATCACGTCTGCAAGGTACCTTTAGCTACATAAAGTACTAATCACAGGTTTGGGGGGTTAGAACATAGACGTCCTTGGGGGCTGTTATTCAGCCTACTACATAAGTTAAGAGCATTTAAGAGCCATAAAAAAGGATGAAATCATTTTTGGAAAAGTGGGGAATACTGTCACAGAAGCTAAGGGAAGAGAGCCATTTCTGGGAGGGAGAGATATATACTGATCAAATGCTGCCAGAAAAGGACAGAAAACTGTCTACTTTAGCAAGTAGGCCATTGTAAACATGATGTCAGTAAAATGATAGAAAGGAAGTCAAACAGGTTGAGAATAAATCGAAAATGAAAAAGTGAAGACTATTTATAGGCAACTCTTTAAAGAAGCTTGTCTAGCTATGACAAGAACAGGAAAAAAACAATAGATGAAAGGGACATGAGGCAAATGGGTGGAAGGGTTAATTATATATACTTACATACTAAGGGGCAAAGGATCACATAGGATAAGAGTTTGAAAGTAGAAGAGAAAGAGCTGTGAGTTCCCCAAGAAGTAGGACAGAGGCGGGAGGATGACTCCAGAGAAGAGGCAGAGAGATAGCATGAATTAGGAGGAATGCCTCTGCTACAAGAGGAAGGAGGTAAGGATGAGGTAGATGCAGTAAAGCCAGCCATGGAGGTTGAGGAGGGAGCAGCAGCTAAGGCAGTTTTAGACTGATGCTTTTCTCTGTGAGGCAGGAGATGAAAGATCTGTCTACCAAGAGTGAAAGGAAAGAAGGAGGAAGCTTGAGAAGAATATTGAAGGTTCAAAATGGTCATGGGGATGAACAGGAAAACCTATGACTGGAAACATGCACAAGAATAGTGGTAGAACATCAATAGGGCTGGGGCCCTCGAACCGTGTAACTTGGAAGTGAAAACAAAAGAAACTACATTTGCAAGGACTAAGAAGGGAAGGATGATCAATATGAGACTGCAGTTCCATGACAGAATAACCTCAATGTATTCTAAACTAAAGATGAGCAGGATATCTGGCCATTTTTCTAAGTTTTTAAACAACTCTAAGTCAGATATAGTTTGCTAAAATATCCCAAGTCTACCACAGTTTGAGTCACACACACCCACCAAATTCGAAGAAAGATTTTTAAAACATGCATTCCACTTCAGTCATGAGTATTTTCATTATGTAGTTTTTATTTTAGACGAACATTATTGTAAAAAAAGTTCACCTGGAATAAAATCCATTTAAAAAAAAACAGCATCAGTATCAGTACACAGTTAATGAATTGGCTAAACAAAATTATCACATGACAGGTCCACGTTATCTGCAGGAGCTTTTCACATTAAGCCATTGGAGCAAAAATAAAATATGCTGAAACATACACAGTAGGATAATTCTATGGAAAAACTATGTATTTCCCATGAGGAGCATGATTTTAGTCAAATAGTATATAGTATTTTGCATTAAAGGAACTGCAGTGTCAGCTGCAAACAAAATAAAACCCATCTGTAAGGCCATAGGAATGAATTATAATAATTAAATTCACATTTTTAAAAAAGGTAGGAAAAGGAAACAAGAAGTTCTATTAGTTCTTGGCAATAAGAAATGCAATTGCATATGGCACAAGCATTTCAAAAAATGAAGTAGAATTTCAAAACATCCCTAAAATAATTGTTTGCTAATTTTCATTTCTGTACATTTAAGTCATTAAGATGTTTTTCATAGTGAACATGACACTCAACTGATTTTATTAGTCTAAAAAAAAAGACTGATTCTACTGTAAAACTGCGCTAGCATCTGAAATTTTATTAGCATATCCTGCCTCTCTAGGTCCCTCTAGGACAAGGAATTTCATTATTACATTCCCCCCTTCTTTAGATATAACAAGAAGGATAAAGGAATATCCTTTCTATTAAAAGAAAAATTCTAAAAAACCTGACAGCAGAAATGACTGCACAAAATCTGAGATAAGTAAACTAAAATAATGAAGTACTGTTTAAAAATTTTTAAGCTTAGATGCTCATCTTTAAAGAACTATATTTATAAAAAAATCTAAGTCATGAACTACCAAAGAAAGTCTGCTTAAATGTTATCACTTACTGTCCACAGGAAACCCTTAATGTAAGCTGTCATACAGATTCTCAGCATTAGAACCTGTCAGATGGAGTTACAATCTCTTAGAAATTTCTGCAAACATTTATCTATATTGCACAGCTAAATTTATTAATGGAGACAGGGAGATAATACTTCTTTTTGCACTATTGGATATGACATGTACGTTCTATTCTAAACTAAACTACATCCTACCTTTCCCAATGATCCCTTTAGTTAAAAACAAAACATATAATCTAAATTGTGTTGGATTCTTAAAGGCTGGCTCGCTATTTCTCTACCGGGTATTAGAATACTAGTTAGCTAAATGAGGTATAATTAAAAAATAGTCCTTCAAAGTAAAGAGTATAGTTTTCTGAAAATTTATAACAAAGACTGCACAAAATGTTTATGTAAATAGTAAGAAACCCTGCAGCACCTCTTAATTGATGCACAGGTGGGTTATTTTCTCATAATTTGTCTGAAGTAAAATATAGCGAAAATAAGTTCCCAGTGAAACATTTTACAATTAACTGATTCACATGCTACTTAATTACAGCACATTTTCATTGTCTGATATCCTTAGACACTATTTGAAAAGGTCTAGTCCAATTATTGGCAAAAATTAGCACACTGATAATAAAATGCAGCCACTGAACCACTAATACTGCTGCAAAAATCTTCATGTACCTTATCTGTAAGAAGACAAAAATGTTCACATAAAACTAGATTTCTTCAGTTTCAGCAGGGAACAGACAATTATCTGTCACTAAACTCATCTACAAATAGAAAAAATAATGCACTATATGTACATTATTAAGCAAGGTGGAATATTTATTGGGTCATTTTACCATGCAGAAAGTGAATTTCCTATGGTCTTAGCTCAAATTATATACAATTTAGCAAGACTAAATGTAAGAAAATAGCAAGGACAATTTATTTCTATATAACAGAGTACATACCCCCAACTTGCTGCTACTTCAAAGAGCAATTTTAGACTCATCTAACTTTTATAGGCTCTTTCAAAGGGAAGTTCATGGAGACTAGTTACTAATCCATATAAGACAAAAAAAGAGAGAAAGAATAAAAAGAAAGCAAAGCATTCTATTTAAAAAAAAAAAAAAGGCTAACCATAGAACATGTCAGTTTTGGTTTGCAGACAACCCCTGAGATATAAACCAAAGTGTTAAGACACCAAATAGTCAGAGGTAAATTACTAAGAGAATTACATTCATACATGGTGTCATAGCACTTGCCTTTTAGAAATGACTTTGTTACCATCCAGAAAGCTTAACTACTTGGATTTTTCAGAAAATTAGTGAATTCAAGATGTTTCTAAGAAATTATTTTTTCTTTCCAAAAATGTATATAATTTTAAGATGGTAGACCTACACTCAACTTTCAATCACTTGAACCACTTGATTATACTGGGACATCAACCTTTGTACCTTTAAGTACAAAAAAAAAAATCAAGGAGGCTGAAATTTGTTAACAATAAATTTAGTGCATCCATCAAAAATAGCTCTGAGATATTTCCTGCAGCTAAACTGTGCATAAGTTTTCAAATAAGTAGTAAAGGTTGACTGGTCCAAGCATTCTAATGATACGTCTTAATTTGAAGCAGAATTCTCTGTGGTAACAAGCAATCCATTTCTACTTTCATCTCCATCCCTAACTGATGGTAACCTTTGTGAAACAAAACAAACCTAACAGGAAGAATAATTATTAACAGAACTCATTTTCCTCGTAATTAATAATCACCTCTTTATTAATTCCTTCTATGTTATGACACCGAAGGCCAGAATAACAGTAATGACATAATGATCTGAATTTGGCACAGAAGTTAACACTAAATACCTTTTTTTCTATGGTTTAATTTACAAAAGGTATGCCAGTACCAGTGTTTGGTGAGAAAGGCAGCTAAACTATTGATTGGTTTTGGCCCAAATGACTAGACCAAGTTCTCTGACAATAAACTTGGAACAAGTGGAAATGGGTTCTACACATTCAACAATAGCTGTTTTAAAACTGAAACCTTGCTCATATTTTCTCTACTAAAAGGCAAGACTTTTCCTAGAGGCTGCAGTAGGTCTAATTACTTTTATTTTTTTAAAAAAAGGCCAAATAAAAGAGCAAAACTCTTTATTTTCACCATTATCAAGAGCCATCTCTACTCAATTTATATTAACAAGTTATTCTCTCCCTATAGGTAAGCTTCCTGTGAATGGAAATCTAAATCTAACTCTTGTTAACTCTTGAAGATGGGATTATGTAAGAATTGACAAGTATTACAACTAAACCAAAAAGCTAAGGAATGAATTTAAGAAAAATTGTATTACATATGCTAATATGACAGAACCACAATTAGATGCTGAAATAAAACCCTAAATGATACATCTCTCTGCCTATGTAAAATTTTAGCTCAGGAAGTTCACAACCAGAAACAGACAACAACGTTGAAATATGTTATGTTTTAGGTAACTAAATGATTACAATAGGCCAAACAGAGGAGAAAACAGCAAATACGAACCCTAGGAAAAGTGACATTAAGGTGACTTCAAATGCAGTTTCCACAGATTAGGCAGAGGGAATCAATTGAGATGTGATTTATTCACCTACCCAGGCTCTCTGGCAAAAAGGTCAGGAATGAAGCAAAGCTCTAACCAATTTGAAGAAATAAAGAAATTGTAGCCTCTGATGAATAGATGGACATTTTCATAAATTTTTAAGATAAATTTTATCAGAATTGAATGATTCTTATTTAAGAAAGTCACAAATCAGAGCCCTTAAATAAGTGCTATCAATGCAATAACATCTGGGTATATGAACCAGACCAAATGTCTTTTAATTTTAGTATATTAACCTCTGCTCTAAAGTGTTTTACTCTTTTTTTAAACATCCTCAAAAGCACAAATTTGTCTAGAACTTCACGAGACAAAAGTGTGCAAATATGAGTCTAAGATTGTGCTATAACAGGAAAAGGCTAACACTGATGTGCAAAGTGAAAAAGAAAGATAGCAGCTTCTGCAACAGGCAATAAAACAAAGAAAAAACAAGTCTTGCATGTGTCTCCATTTCATTGCTTCCATGTTTGAAAAAGAAGCCTGTTATCTTGACAGGCCATGAGGCTGGAATCCACTTGGCATTCTGTGTCGAGAGGTCTAGGTTCAGTGGTGCTCTCAGCAGCAGCCTGGTGGTGTGATTCTGAGGCTGGGTGACCTGTGCTTTCAGAGAAGCAGGAAAGGGTCCTCTAGATGTGCTGCAGTCTCTCAGAAAAAGTTCATCAAAGTAGCGAACAACGAAAGAAACTGGTCTTCTTTGATCGGTTTTCTGTTATTTTCACTGGTCCACCTGCCCCTGATGAATTGCTGTCATTCTAAAAAACAGAAGATAAAGTTACCAAAGAAATAAAAGTTTCGTGGTTTGTCTAAAAAATGTCTAAAAAAACAAAAATATCAAACCATACCATAAATGTATATTCAGTGGAGTATTTTATTAGAAAGGAAACTAGTTAAGTTCCAATGTTATTGGTTTCTTTGGAAATAGTGGATTAAAATGAGAAAAATGTTTTAAGGATAATAACTTTTATATTAATAATATATATTAGTTAGGAAGCTCCTGTTTCCAATTCAAAGAAATTACAGCCAAGGTTGTATAAAGTTTCAAGGGTAATGGAAATAATGTAAAGATATTGGTATAGTCAATCACGCTGTTAGAGGTAAGAAGAGTTGGTAATACAAGGTATACAATTATACTCAGAATTCAGGTTACAATAAACTTTCAAGGTTGTCTTAATAATTTATCACTAAGATAAACTTTAGCAATTTCAAGAGCATAATTATATGCAGATATGAATATGTCACACGAAAACTGAACTAGATAATTTTATGGCAAAAATTTAACTTGTGCCATTATTATTTTAATTATTCAGATCAAAATTCAAAGTCCACTTAAAGAGTCAGATAAAAGAACTGAAATGGCTATAGTTCAGAAATAAGAAACCTGAAGAAACAGAGATAAGAATTAAAGTTCAACCAGGTAAATATGTGAGTCAGGAAAAAATGAGTTAATGTGAATATTTTATAATCAGGCCTATCCTTTCAATCAAATAAACAACAGAAATAAATTTTAAAACAGAATAGTGAAGATAAAAATTGTAAGTGATACAAACCATTTTTCTGTTGAGTTTTGTCATTATATCTCGTGCAAGAGTAAAAAATGCCTAAAGGTAAACCAAAAATTTTATTATTACATATTTATATTTTAAAATTGAAATATAGAATGTTTTCATTATTTCATTATGAAATATAAGCATATTAAAGTTTTTAATTGAGAGGACAGAATTGTAATTATAGTATACACAGGAATATCGTATCTTACTTTTTGATTATATCAAACATTTTCCAATATTATCAAGCTCATTCATTCATTCATCAAATATTTTTTGCATATAATATCTGGCTCGAGTCCCTAATATGACACTTGTTGATTTATGGGTAGCTTCCTCAGTATACCAAGAGCACCTGGGGGGCAAAGGCTGTGTTTAAGCCATCCCTGTGTCCCCAAAGTGGGACACACTGCCTGATCCAGAAGATGCTGAGTATGTTTAATAAGTGAATGAATAAATATGTACTGCCCTATAGGTCTAAAACCTGTTTTTATAAAAATCTCTGCTTTTTATTCCCAATGCCCTCTCTTTCAAATTGCTTTCACTCTTATACCTGAGAATATATAATCTTCCATATCTTAACATTCCCAAATCCTGACAGTTCCTATAGCGCAGCTAAATTCCCCACTGTGGAAATCAGATCAAATGCAAGCAGGACAAATCTGATTAATCTCAGTGACATTTTATTCCTTGTGCCTCCTGACTCAAACTAAATATTTTTAAAAATCTATCATCCTTACTTTGTTTCCATAGAGCCAAGACTCTTAAAGCTTCTTCAGTTGTCTCCATGCTAAACCCAAAGAGACTGTGGTGTCAGTCTCTTTGTTCCTAACCATGCCTGATGCCCAAAAAACATTCAGCAAAAGGATTATTCTCAATCAAGTCAAACAGAAACAATACGGTAACTACTATTATCACGCGCTGTTGGTGTCTCACTGTCACACTGGTTACCTGTGAATCTAAGTTTCTAAATAAGCCCATCTCAGTCTTTATGAGGCTAACCACGCTAAGTCAAAGCTCTGGGGAAAGTGCTTAATTGACCAGAATAAGCAGCTCGGGCAACTTCTAGTTCTATATTTCTATAACTCCATGCTCTCTCTAGGCCACAGGTGTGATCAGGGTGCAGGTACTAACAGAGACCTAAGTCTACTCTGTTAAGTAAGGTTACTGAGTCCTTTCTGTGGGCGCCATCCTATGTGGACCATGTGAGTGAGCAAGCTTTTCGCCTGTCTCCACCATTAAGGCTGACAAGAGGCTCCCCTCTTCCTGATGGAAGAAAATCCTTTTGTGGCAAGCAAAAGGAAGCATTTTTCTGCTTATCTATGTTTGTATAAATATATCAGTAGAGGCTTCCTATTTCCTAATGCCCATTAGCCAACCTGAAAAAAAATGAGTTTTAGTTATTTAAATAAAGAAAAAATTCTGCTTAGTGTCCATTAGCCAATAAAGTCATTTTAAGTCTCAGTTTTTAGCCATGATATGGTGAACAGTGAGTAGTCTAAGAAATTATATGTTTATAAAACCATCAGTATTATTGTTAAATGAATTATATGTATTAACACATATATTATTTTTATATAATAACACATGTATTATTTTTATGATCAGTTTTTTAAATGGTTTTAAAAAAGAAAATATTATCAATAATTCCACCCTTGGTAAAAAAAAAAAATCTATTCTTAGAAGACTTTGGATGATTTGGTTTTCTTTAACAGTTAACTTCCTGAAAATTATTAAATCACTCTTTGATAAACATACTTTCTTATTACTAAATGCCACTGTGTTACAATGTATCATGCTTAATCTACTTCAAAGGTGTACACTAAGGGAATCTGTTCAATAAGCTTACAGTTTAATTCTCTCCTGAGAGAGTACAGACATCAAAGTAATTACAACTCTCCTGCTACAGGCTACTACAGAATGACATGAATGATGATAAATGAGCAGAGGATACCGCTTGGTCGGCCAGCACAGGATTTCTAGCTTCCCAAACAAAGGGCAAAATTGAACTTAAACTAAACTTCATCTTCTGTTCAGTGAATCGTAACTGAGCAATCTAATATATCCCATGTGGAAATTCAACAATCAGGGTCCACATAAAAATCAGAAGCACAGAAGTTCACAAAATGGAGGTGAAGTTCACCAAAGACATTCACTAAGTCAGAAAAAAAGGCTTGAAAATTTGAGCATAGGCACTTAAGCACTAGTGCTACTATATAACAAAATACCAAACATTTCTTTCTTACCTCTTCTACATTTGTACTGGATTTTGCACTTGTCTCCAAGAATTTAATTCCATAGTCAATTGCTAACTGAAAGGCAAAAAGAAACATTTAAATTCAGAGAGAGCTGTTTGAACATATAAAGCATTTATATTTTCTAGGTTTTTCAAAGTCCCAAAGGTAGAGTATCTACTTCAGAATTCCTGAAGTTCTCAAATCTCTGTGTGCTTCCTTCTATTGTGTTTGCAATTTAGATGTCTAAATTAATCACCATAAGTAACATGGTACTACTTATACTCAAAATGCAATTTAAGTACTTCTCTTTTTTCTATCATACATTTAGATCTCTAATACACTTAAAAACAAACAAACAAACAAAAACTATGATAGACACTCATCCCTACCATTAACTTGGATCCATTCCTTTTATCTGCTCTGAAAGTATAATTCTCCAAATGTTACTATACTGATTTTTCATTATTTTTTAATAAATTGGTGCTTAATAGAAGCCTAAAATACTAAGTATTCATTGCTTTGGTTTCTATTGATTGTGACAAATGTGAACTTCTCCATATTTCTATCTACTCTCAAAGAGTTCTTAGTTCATTTATAATACCAAGATTAAGAGAATGTTTTTAGGGGAAAAAGTCTGCAGTCAGATTGAAAACCAAAATGCATTTTGCATGTATCACTTAAAAAATAAAAAAGACTAAACCAAAATTCCAAGACGTAAAAATTAAAGCCTCTAAAATCTATTTAGGAAATGTCATAAAAGTAAATATGTAGATATAATAAACTCCTTTGCTTTGCAGGATACAAAATAGAGAAATGCTTGTAAAAGACCTATAAATGACATCCATAGCTTGATGAGTTATAAGGAGTTTATCCATAATGACCTAAATCTAATGCGTAGTACAATATTCTTAGGAAAAAATAATAAATTGCAAAATGATTACTGTTGAACTTCACCTATCCTATTAGTTTTTTTCAAAGACAATAAATTAACTTAAAAACTAGACATTTTCACACAGATATGGAAGAAACAGCCTGAACTCTAAGCTGCAGAAATCTGAAAAAGAACCAGTTTGTATCTCCCAGAAAACAGCAAATTCTTTAGGAATGAGTCAGTCATGACTACACAGTCTATAGAGTTGGCTCTCGAATGCTAATTCATACCATTCAAGTATGGATTACATCTCTTTGTTGTTTGTTAAAGGATTAAAATATAGACACTTAAAAAACTTAAATCAATAATTACACTAAGAAAAATAACTGCTTAATGAGTAGATTCCAATCTTTATGCATTCAGTTCAAATTTACCTTCTCCCCTCTTTCTTTTGACACTTGTCTTTTGTCATTCATATCACATTTGTTACCCAAGATCATTCTTTCAACATCTGAAGAGGCATGCTGCAAGGAGAAAACAGTACACTATAAAAACAGCCTGAGAAAAACACAGTTTATTCAATAGACGAATCCTAACCTGTCAGAAACACATCCATGAATTTAATAAGAAGACAAATGATCTTTCACTCAACACAAGGCATGATTCAGAGAAAAATTTAAAAGCTAGGAGGAGGGGAAAAGCTACAGCATAACAGGCTGTGCAAACTTTTTTCCCAAAGGCTTTTGGTCATTCTCATGTCTTTTTTTTTGTACATGAACAAACAGAAATAAAACTTATGGTATTCTAACAACTTCCAAATATTAGTTTGGGTCAAAAAAAAAAAAAAACCCACAAAAAAACGGTATTGAGTGAGCTAGTGGGGAAGGTATTCTGGATTCTGAACTACTTAAAAAATAAATTCATGTAGGTTAAAATAAATGTGTACAAAATTATTTGAGTCAGATTTCTTTCTGAAATGTCAGAGACATAAATAAAAATCATAATTCTTATCAATCTGAAATTAAACCAAATTTCAAATATCTAAGATGTAAAATATGTTAGAAAGGCAAAATGATTAGTTGTTGGAATAAAGACATATTTTTGCCAGTCAAACCAAATGGTGGAACAGATAGGACCTGGGAATCGGATGTTTTAATCCTGGCTCTTCTTTTTAAGGCTATAAGAGTACAGGTAAGTCACTTCTTTCTGGCCTCAGTTTTCTCATGTGTAAAGTGGGGACTTGTATTAAATTATTTTCAAGATCTCACCCAAGTATAAAATTCTGTGAAACTGCTCCTGCCTGCCCCACCCAC
>NW_006442109.1:11704699-11742370 GCF_000325575.1 Pteropus alecto
GTGCCCCTCAGAGCCAGGGCCTGACCGCCCATGCCTGACTTCTCAGCAGCTCAGCTGCCTCTGAGAGACAAAAGGAGCCCTTTACAAGCTCCAGGCAGGTATCATCATTCTGGTACCATCATTCCAGTATCATCATGATAGTCTCCAGTATCATCATTCTCTTTGTATATATACCTCTTCAATGTTTCTTATCCAATTTTTAATATTGTCAAAGGACTTTTCATTTGTGATGTCATAGACCAGCATAATTCCCTATAGGAGAAAAAAGATCTTTATTTAGTACTTTATATATTTAAAGTTATAAATATAATGTAACATACTCCTCTCCCACTAGAAACCAAATCCTTTTATTGGTTTTCATAAAAAGGATTCACAATATTTTAAAGTGAACAGAAGCAAAAATAATAAATTCTTCCGCTGTCTCACCATGTAAATAAATACTGTTAACATTTTCACTGTTAACCTTTAATGAATTAGTGATTACGGTAAAGGTGATACACCCTTTCTACCTGACTTCACATGATAAGAACTGGCACCAACTAGAGCTGAAAGCGTGTTTAAGTTAAAACAGGTAACATTGAGAGTAAGAGGCAATCACTTCAGTTGTGCATGTGTTTATTCCAAGTAGAAACTGTCTTGCTTCTTACCTATACTAAGATTGTAACCATACTGCTTTAAAATTATTTCTTTTTATATGGGCTGATCAAAATGTCATCATCTAAGTACATCACAGACACTTAAAATATAATGTATTTGTTATACGAGTTTAATGAAAGGCATTGCCATCATATTTTTAAAGGTCCCATGGCTGATATTTCTAAAAGGTCTATCTTCTAAATGTTTCAACTGACACCTGTATGCTAACTATTCTAAAATCTGTATTACCAGACCACCCTTCTGTACTAAGTGCTAGATTCATCCACCTGTCCAGCCATTCCACAAATACTTAGTGAGCACCTACTATGTGCCCGATACTATACTAAGTACTACCATCAGTGAACAAGTTGGACAAGGCCCCTTCCTCTCATGGATGGCTAATAAAGAGAACAATGAATCAATAATTATACAATTAATTATAATTTTGACAATTGCTATGAAGAAGCATGAGTAGCTCTGTGTACGAATGCTAATCTAATCTGGCTGAGGGGCTGGGGTGGTCAGGGAAGGCTTCCCTGAGAAAATGACATAAAGCCAACACTTGAGTACTAAGTAGACATGAACTGGGCAAAGGGGTTGAGGCAGGAGTAAAGAGGGGAAGCCCACAGCCCCTGGTACATAGCAGAAATGTTACAAATATCTTGCTGACTAGGAAGGCCCAGAATCCATTGTACTGAGTGAAAGAAAGTCGTCAGCTTGGCAAGAATGCACATATCTAATGGGAGAAGAGGACACGATGAGGCCAGAGACAGAAGTCAGAGATGTGCCTTGGAGACCACTGACTGGCCTTACGCTCCCAGATGTCCCCTGTGGTCATAAAAAACTCAACTCAACTAAGTAAAACACCAGGTTGTCTTCCTCCCTTCTAAATCTTTCCTTTCTTCTTATATTCTTGCTTTGATGATGGGCAATACGATCCTGCCAGTCAGCCCAAGCAGACCTCTAGAAGTAATCTCCTCCACAGGCAGGCAGGCAGGCAGGCAGTCAATCACTAAGTCCTGTAGGCCCAATGACCTCAATATTTCTAGAATCTGATCCTCTCTCCACATGAATTTATATCTTTGGTTTCAATAGCAAATGCCCTTTGACCATTTCCTATGTAAACTAACATATTATGAATCAGTTGGAAATACACTCAAGTATACTAGTTAAAATTTTATATATCTGGTATTACTTATAATAACAACAGCTTCCTTAGAGTTTATAAGACATTGTTCATCTATGAGAAATGTTGATAAAGCAGGAATATAGCCCTTTTCCCCACAAAGCCCAACTGTCCATCAAGGTTACCACTATGTCTACAAATGTTGCTGAACAATTTGAAATAGACCGAAGGACTCTGCCATGCTGGCAGACTCCAGTACAGTGCTTATCAACATGCTATATGACTGAGCCAACCAAACTAAACCTGCCAGAACCGGCACCTGCTGAAATGAGAAAACACCCCAACGAGAACATGATGGTCCCACATCCCAATGGAACCAATGACCTCCAAGATCCAAGACTCAAGTAGAGCTGGGTTTCCTGAAGCCTCATCTAAGACTGTCTCTAGGTGTGAAATTTTCCACCGATTCACCCCTTCAGCAAGTATTTATTGACCATCTACTCTGTGCCAGGAACTGGCATTACAACAGAACAAAAGAGACAGGAACCTCTATCTTCAAAGTGAAAAGACAATATTATCTTAGAATGGCAGCAATTTCTCATTATTTGAAGTAATGTGAAGTAAGACTAGGAAGTAGATAAATAAAAAAGCCAGATAACCCTCAAATCTAAATTAAATGACACATTTCAATGACCTCTTTCCTTGGACCGTGAACTAGAGCTAGACATCCAAGGGAACCGTGCTTCACATTCTAAATGTCCCTGACAATTCTCTGGTGAAAACAAGCACACAAGTGCTATCAATACATCACTCCTGGAAAATAAAAAACTGGCCTATAGAAAGGCTATGTTTATATGATGCCTCTAATCAAAATTACCTGTAAACTATTCCAAATCATCCCTGTTAAGATGTTCTTATTTATCCTAAAATCCTTCCTGGGGGAAACAACCAACCAACAAACAAACTTCTTATTGGCTCACAGATACGTCCCTTGCCTTTGATTTCAGTCTAAGCAAAATAAAGAGTAGCTGACAACTGTCTTTCTTAAAATGATGGCCTTTCACAATCTTAAAAGTATTATAGGGTAAAGTGTGGAGAACACATACATATAAAATGCTTAGTGGTGTATAGTGCCAAGGTGATATGGCTTTGAGAAGGTATCCCCAATATTTTTGTGGGAATGAATTATTGGTACTCAAATAATAGACGGTAGCAGTGGAAGAGGAAGGGAGGGTAGCATAATAATGAAAGAATCTATGGATTCAGATCATATCTTCCTGAAGACAAGGGGATAGCTATCACCCCTACAGTTCTGTCACCCTGACACCACTCTCAGGAGCACAAGTCTTTCAAGCGATGAGCTGGGGTAGCTGGTATCCCGCAATCTCCTATGTTAAGGGAGCTTTATGATCTCAACTGCTCAGCCTTCCGAGATGCTCTGGGCACGCAGGGTTTCACCATAATTCGAAGCTCCACCCAGTGCTTGGATTAGGCCTAAAAGCCAAAGATAAAGCCCTGGTCTGGACCTGATGTTCTTGGCATGGTTCAAGACAGCACTTTTAAGCTGCCTTATTCGCCGTAGTACTCGCAGTACCACACAGAACCTGCCCCGAGCAAACAAGCAATATAAATGGCTTGTAGAGATGACGCACCTTAGGATGGAAAATAACCAAGTGATGAGGTTATACTAACAAGGATAACGCTAGGATGTAGCAAAGAAGGACTTGGTAGTCAAAATTCACCAGATTCTAAGCCTCAAAGAGTCACAGACCATTCGGCTACTTCTTGGCCAGCTGGCAGGACAATGGTGGAGGAGACTCCAGAGAGCTGAGCCATTAAGAGTGGATGGTGTGGACGTGGTGAGATAAGGAATGATGGTGCCAGGGCTAAATGATGGGAAGGAGCAAGAAACAGTCACAGAGCTTGTGGTTTACTGAGATTTGGCAAAGGTATTAATAAAAGGAAAAATCACAAAAATATAGTCACTCAGAATGTGTGAGGAGTTCTAAAACATCTATAAGCTAATTATCTAATATATATTATGAAGACCAAAGGCAAAGTATACAGTTACTAAACACGAAACATAAAAATCCCTTTAAACATCTTGTTTTCATATAAAGAATTTATTTTCCCCTTTGCATTAGACTTCAGTTTGAATCCTATAAACCTGACAAATGAATACTCATGTTTTACTTTCACCTGAAGAGTTACAAAGCCCTAAAACACACTCACCATGGCTCCTCTATAATATGCTGTCGTGATGGTTCGAAATCTTTCCTGACCTGCTGTGTCCCTAAAATTTGAAACAAAGGAGAGAATGGTTTTAAAAGTCATCACCAGCTTGACTGAGGAGAGACATTAAGCTGTAGGAGATATAATTCTGGTCTGCTCACAAATGCAATGGTTTCAGGGGACAAGGGGAATGAGATACAAAGGGGGCCTGTTGTGTATCTGTGAGCTGGAGGCGGTGGTGACCATGGGAGCCTGTCAAGAGCTCACAATGACTTCAGTGAAAAACTTGGACCTTGACGATAAAAGCCATCAACAGGAAAAGCCATGGCCTGCTAGGAACTGGCATGCTGTATTAGTCGAACCCATGTGGGAGAGAACAGAGAATAGTTCTAAATTCTTGGACTCCCAGAGGTAGTTATAATCCTTTTTATACATGCCTAATGATTAAGGCATTTTGCTCTCTCGACTGAAAGTCTGTACAAAGAAGCAATTGGGCTAGACTTAGTACTGTGTAAATTCTGCCCAGCAGAGCACACTAAAATGGATCTCCTCAAGAACTTTCTCAGCTATGGAACCCGTGATTAAATGGGAACCTAGAGTTCAATACATAATTATTGACAATGTCTCCAAAGGCTTTAAAATATGAACAACACCTCAAAATAACATAAACTTTCATATATTCTTGCTTTTTAGCTGATGGCATACCATTAGAATACAATCTAAAAAATATAAGTTTATAATTACATTTATTGAAGCAATCCCTATATAGCAGGTCAAATTTCCTTGATATCTGGGAAAATCAATATTCCTCAATTTGCCTCTTACCACCAGAACTAATTCACCCCCTGTGCTACTAAGACAAACTAAATTGTACAATTTAATTGTAGAGAAGAAAGAGGCTTTTGTGAAAGTATACTAGAAATCTAATATATGCCAAACCCCAAAGAGAGATGAAGGCCCACGAGAAATACAGTAAATTAAAAACATTACTAAATCCCTAACACTTATGTATACTTTACAAAAAATTCTCACATGGTGCTTACATGCCTACCATAGCCCAGTATGTGGTATTATCATCATCCTCATTATGCAGAAGAAGAAACAGGCTTGGGTGGGCTGTGGTCCCCAGTTCTGCCACTAAACAGCTCATACCTTTAAATGAGACTCAAGCCTCCTAGGTCTCGGCTGTTTAGCGCAGAGCCAGGCCTCACACCACAGTCATCTTATCCTACTCTTCTCTCACTGATCAGCATTAGCTACTTAGGGCACTTGTTTGGTACATGGCAAACAAATCATGGGGAAAATACAAGCCAAGCACCTTTGAGCAGGTTAACCATATTTTGATTTTAATACACTACTTGATTTAGAACCAGTTAAGCAATGAGGCTGAAGGGGAAACCTTACCATATTAAATGTAGGTTGTGAAGACTAAATAGAGACTACTTCGCTGCTTAGAGCAGCCATAAGAAGTATCATGTTATATCACATTCTAATTAGCTGATCACCCACAGGCTCCTAGAAACTCCCCCTATTACTTATAATCAGCACCGTATATCACAGAATCAGAAATTCTCTTTGCTTCCCCCTTAAAATTTTTTCTATATCTTTAAAATATTTGGCCTCTTATTAAACACCAATAGAGAAAAAGGGTAGCCTGTGGTAACCTTCACAATGTGACAACGTATACTGGGAACCACCATACTAGGCTAGTATATGAGGCTGACACAATGTTCTAGGAGATGTGGGTACCTGTCCGAGCTTTATCACTGACTCAGACATATGCCCTCAGATAGACTTAACCACTCTAAGTGCTAGTTTCTTCCACTGCAAAAGAAGGGCTAGTGAATTTCAATATAATGTTCCAGTTCTATCCCCGTTCTGAGATTCGAAGAGGAAAAATAGTCTGAGAAAAAAGTTCATATATATTACTTGACCATTTGCCCTGTGTAGCTTTAACTTTCTATGTTTTATCTATAGTTGTCATCATCACATGTTAGATCATTAAAAACCTTCCTCAAAGCTCCAAATCTATAGGGCTCCATGGAAGGCCCTATACTGAAATGAAATAAATTAAACCAGCTTACAGGAGGTTAAAAAAAAAAAAAAATCTATGAAGTGTTTCTGAGGTCAAGCCAAAAATATTCAAACTGGCAATCTGGAAGAACGATATTTATTCGTTGCAGTTTGACAAATTCTTCAGGAATTTATCAGAGTTGGGTGAGCATAAGGAGATCTTTGCCTTGCATACTGCAACATGAAAGATGAGCGGCATGACTTTTTTCTCTTTTATTTCCCAGTCCAGTGTTCCTCATTTTTTATTTAATGAGAAGAAATATGCATCAGAGCTGAATGGGAACTCAGCTATCATAAGTCTAACCAATCAATTTACAAATGAGGGAAAGAAGGCCCTAAAAAGAGAAGCAACTGGCTCCAGGTCTTCAACTGAGGACGTCTTGGTTACAGCCTAGATGTGCACATCCTGTTCAGGGTTCCTAACACTTGACTACTTTGCCTTATCTGATTTCGCAGCTGCAACAACTACAATGAAAAAGTAGTTTATACTCGAGAATTTAGTTTCCTCCCCTATAAAATTAGCATTTTGGAAGAATGAGCTCTCAGATTTCTTCTGGCTGTGGGTTAGTGATATCATTCCCCACCGTCCCACTCTTGGTAGAAAGACCTTTGAATACTTCTTACCCATTTCCTCTTGGTTCTGATAAACAAAAGATGTTTTAGCTATCGCAAGATACCTCAAACTTATCACAATGCACATTTTAATTCTTGACTAAAGTAGAAACTGTGTATACATATATTTGTATATGTGTATAAATATATATATATTTACTTACCATATCTGAAGCTTAATTTTCTTTCCATCTAGTTCTATCGTTCTGATTTTAAAATCAATTCCTGCCAGAAAAAGAAAGACATGATAAATTTCTTCAAATATAATTCAAGTTTTAATAGCAAATGGACAAAGATTTCTATTGGAAAAAAAAAAAAAGCTCTCCAACGCACTGGAAAATGTGAACACAGAGCGGGTGTTAATGGTATGTTTCCTCTGCATACAGGCTGAAGAAAAGAATGCTAATTACTCTGCAAAGAATTGCACACATGTTAAATGCAACGTATTATTTTGACATAAATGAATCATATCCCTCACAGTTACATAATTTAGACAGACTGAGAATGAGCTATATTTTCTACTTCTTGAAATACATATAAACAATGTTTCCTACCCTTCGTACCCCATCTTTTCTTGAAGAAGGCCATGGGACCTCTTCACAATGTCCTCCATCTCCTTCCATTTGTTTCCTTAGAATCTGCAAATGGCTAAGCATGCATGCTTGCGTGTGTCACACACACACAACCCCAAACAAAACAAACAAAAACATGTCTATTTGAATGCAGGGATGGGAAAGCCTGTATTTTATACGGTTAGCAAGTATTTCACATACATTTTAACAAATGTTCCCACCATCTTACGGTCTTTAGCTCTGGCTGCACTTGAGACTTACCTGGGAAACTTAAAAAAAAAATACTTATAACTAGGCCTGCTCCTGTCCCCAAATGCTGAGATTCTGACTTAACTGGTCAAGAGCAGAATCTGTGCACTTGTAATTTTCAAAGCTCCCTAGGTAATTCTAGCCTAAAACCAAAGTTAAGAAGCACTCAGTTGTGCCTAAGAGGTAGCACTGAAGGTCATTTGAGACTCTGGCACTCCAAGTTCAACCCCTCCCTCATCTATTTCCCCAGACTAAGGTAGCTTGAAACTTATTTAGCAATTCAACTGCAAAGAACCACAAAGTCCTGGGCATATATCAGCATGTTCTGTCATTTATCAGGAACAAGCTGCTGCTACTCTTTCTGAAGGGACCAGCCAGTGAATACGATTCTACTGCATTTGCTAAATCCTCATCACCTGGCTACTCAGCTTTGTTTCAGGTTTTTCAATTCTTTTGCATTCTTTACAGGACTCTGTACAGTGGTTTCCAAGACATTTCAAAAAAACATGTCAATCATGTATCCTCTAAATTGACTTAAATATTAACGGCAGTTATTTGGTGTAGAAGAAAGCCTTCAACGGCTACATTACCACAATGTTTCTACATATCAACATTGAGATCACCCCAAAAGGCTTGCCTGCCAGCTCCAGCTTCATACAATGCCTCGGCATTAACCAAGCGGGTTTCCCCCCTCTTCCCCCACAGTACTTTCCCCCCAGGGACCCTTTTTAGGTACTCCTGTGCATCTTGAAATAGACAACAATCACATGCCAGCTAATTTAGCAGGAGGACAGCATCTCAATCATTCTTTCCCCTAATAACCATTGTTATTGTTAACAAATACAATCTGAGACCCAATATCCCCAGATCATCTGGCTCACGTTTCTTCCAGGGTACCCCAGTATTGCAGGGTCTGCGGTGGCAAAAGCAAAACTCAGCAACACAGCATGAATATTACTGTTGGCATCACACAGAATTTACTGAGGCCATCGCTCATTTTAGACTTAATACACACTAATTTTTATTGTGATTTATCTTTTTATACATCTCCAGTGTAACAAAGACCTTCTAGGCATTCTCCACTATCCTATATCCCTTTTTCGCCCAAGCACCAAGAGCAATGCCCAACAGGCACTCAATAAATGTTCCTTGATATTAACATTTTTGAAAAAGTTATAATTTTCCAAATTCATAGAAACAGAAAATAGAATGGTGGTTACCAGGGGCTGGAGAGAGGGGGAAAAAGGAGAGTTGTTGTTCAATGGGTACAGTTTCGGATTTGCAAAAGATAAAAAAGTTCTGAAGATCTGTTTGATAACAATGTGAATATACTTAACGCTATTGAACTATATACTTAAAAATGGTTAAGATGGTAACTTTTATGTTTGTTTTTTTTTTTAACCACAATGAAAAATAAAAAGATCTACGACTTTCAAAATACCAACTATATATCTGGAAAATTAGCTTTCTCAATTGGAAGGCTAATATCTAACATTCCATTATTTAGTAGTTCATTCACATTTTAAATAAGAGACTATGTATGTCAAAATGCCTATCTAAATGAATACTTTCCTTATTCTGGCTCACTAAGATTGTAACTCCTATTCTTTCAAGGTTGTTTTTGCCTGTAGTTGGGAGTCATGGGCAAATTTTCCACCTTCAACAAAGCCATTTTGAGGCTCCTTAAAGTCTCAGTTACTCTCTATTCAATAAAAACATTTAGGAAACTTTCTACTGACCTAGTCGTTTTTGTTTTGTTTTGCTTTGTTTTTGTATCTGTTACAAGGATTACCTTTCTGTTACCTGAGAAGGTACTACCATTATCTGAGATACTTAACCATCTTTTCACTATTCAGAGGTTTTCAATGTTTTGTAAGAGTTGAGAACTTGTATTTTAACTTTTTTTTAATCTGGCTGTCGGCAGCCAGTTGATAGACAAATGCTGCTGAACACAGACAAATTAGCATAACTTTAATTTCACTAAAAATGGAAAAATCATTTTATTATTATTAAAAAGCTAGTTCTGGAAGTCAAAAGACATAGATTGTAGGTTGGGTTCTGTCATTATCAACTTTTGGGAGGTTGCTTAACTGCTCTGAAGCTCTATATTTTCAACTGTAAAACAGGTTGAGAGGATTTAATTAGATAAATTAGATAATATGTATGAGTGTGCTATGGGAACTCTGAAATTCCATATAAATATGAGGTATTTATTATCCTGATTTTATTATCCTGCAGCTCTTGTCACTTCATGCACAGATTATGTAACAGCTTCCCAGGAGGCTCTGCCAACCTTCCTTCTTGGTCTAAGTCTCCTGCAAGCCACTGTGAGAATAACTTTCAACAACCCCAGTGATAATGTCACCTCACTAAGAAGCTGTGGATCCAACTTCCAAATTCCTCGGCCTGGCAAGGAATTTCCCACCAGATACACCGCTCTCCTGAAGCTTGTAATTCTCAGAACCTCTATCTAACTTTGGCTTTCTGTTTCTCTAAGTGGGCCCCACACCTCCTCCCCTTTGCATGTGCCACCTCGCTTGGCAGACTTCTTTGAGAATGCCACTCTACCCGTATAATCCTCTTCCTCCTTCCTTCCTTAGCTCTCCACTCAACCATGTCTATCTATGCCTACTTCAAGGCCTGGCTTTTGCATAGTAAGTCGATCCTGTGTTATTGGGTTTAACATATTGCTCTGAATTGCTCTTGCATCAGGCAAGGGCTCCATCCTTTCTGCCAGTTATGCTGCACACAGAAACATGTATACAGTAGACACAAAATAAAAGGTTTTGTCATACTCTTAATTACATAATTACATAATTACTCTTATGTAATTATGTAAAGGTTAAATTCTACTAAGCGTAGAGAGAGCTATGAAACCATGTAAATTCAAAGTTTTCTTAGTATATATACTACAGTAACAATAGTAAGGATGCTGAGAAATATTATTACAGTAAAAAAATGAAGATCTTTATATTACAATTAGTTTGATAATAATATCAGTAGACTATACAGTAGATTAATATTCACTTTAAGATTTAAAGGAAAAGTAACTTCCTGAGACTACTCCAGGATTAAAAGAACAACCAGTCATAAGAACAGTAATACAATTATATCAATTATGATGCTTTCTGCTGCAAATAACAGAAACCCCAAATCAAACTAGCTTATGGGAATTTGTTGACTCATATAACAAGCCCAGTGGTGAGTTGAGGTTCAGAGATGGCTCAGTCCAGTAGTTCCGGCTCATTTCTCTGTACCGCTTTTGGCTCTACCCTCCTGGGACTATCAATTTCATCCTCTGACTGATAGCAGTTCCTGACCACAACAGTAATACAGAGGAGAAAAGAGATCATCTTCCTGTGCCTCTCTCTTAAAAGTGAGGAAATATTTCCCCAAAACCTCCAGCAACCTTTCCTTCATGTCTCATTTTTTAATTTATAGCCATGGTATTGTCATGTTCTGGGGGCTACGGCTGAGTTCATGAACCAATCACTGCCATGGGCAATTACCAAGACTGAACTAATCTAAACCTATTCTTAAATTTAGATTAATCAAGGCCCATCCCTGGAGCTTGGTCACTTCCCCTGATCCACAGGGCTGCTAAAAATAAGAAAGTGGAAAAGCTGTTGAATCAATCATATCTGTTAGAATAATACTCAAATATATGTAATAAAATTTTATATTCATAGCTATATGACACAGACAAATCAGTTATCCCTACTATCCTGGCATGAATGTTATTAAATTTCATAACTACAGTACTTCTCTGAAGGTAATTTTGTCTAGTGTTCAGCCATGAACCAGAAAATATGAAGGCAAAAAAGGGATAATGAACAACCCAGGTAGCTTCCATGACATCTCTGTGCTAAATTGTGATTGTCATTGCCAGGAGAGTCCCTGAGCCCCCAGTTCCAAAGACCTGACTTGTGCTCTAGCCTCAAATGATTAGAGACTACAAAGGAAGGGGTGGCCATATCAACAGCAGCAAGAACCACAGCTCATCCTGCACTAAGGGGAGCAAGTTTTTTTTTTTTCTCATTTACAGAGACTATACAATCTCGAAAAACACAGCTTCTGAAAGGCATTACATTTTGGGTTAAAACATCCTTCATGTATTTCAATAGCCTTTTAGAAAGCATCATATTTTGGCAGGACATCATACAACAATTCATGTACAAAATGATGACCTTGAGTCATCCCAACTCATGAGCAATCCATGAGGCTCCAGGCTGCATGCAGTCTGCCCAACTGACAACACAGCCCAAAATCTACGTTCAGGAGACAAGACCTCAACATTCCTTCCATGTTGCTTGAATATGGCCTGATATTAATTTTTTTTTATGACTTGAAAGCAGTGCCAGTTTTCTCATTAATATTTATCTAGTCAATAAAATAGGAAATCTAAAATATAAGAAAATATTCCCCAGGGACTTGAAGCCATTTTCATTTTACATACACACACACAGAAATTTTTATTATTTCTGAATTGGTTCTCATGCTGAACAGTTGCTCATAACTGATACATATTATACACTATATGGAGGCAGGGAAGCACTGTTTTAAAAGGAATCACAGAATTCAAGACCTGTAAAGTAGCTTACAGATTGCTGAGTCCAATCCTCCCTTTGTGCCTAAGATAACTAAGGCCCAGGGAGACAGACTCCGAACTTATCCAGATTCAAAAAGACCAATTCGAAAAAGGGTTAATATCGAATTCTGGCATTTAAAGATCAGGCCTAAGCAAACAGACATGTCTAAGAATGTCCACGTCTCCTGAGGAGGCCTCTTTATCTTTGAGGGTCATAGCAAAACCCTACCAACAATGGAAGTGTCTACAGTAGAATGTCGTGGTATATAAGGGAATACTCACAAACAGTGAATAAGAGCCACGTCTATCAACATAAGTGAATCTAAAAACGTTAAGAGACACTGCAGAAATTTACAGAATTAAATCATCTCTATAAAATTTCAAAAATACCAAAACCAACTAGATAGCATTTTTGCATATATCCAAGTGTAATTTAAGTATTAAAAACATGCAAAGAATGATTATCAACAAAATCAGGTTAGCTGTTATCTCTGGAGAGAAATGGAAGAGGAAGGATTAGGGAGGGGTTCACAGGGACTTCAATTCTACTTATCATTTATTATAATGTGCATGGACATGGAAGTGCTTCATATTAGGTATACTTTTGTATACCGGAAATTGTAATTTTTAAAAAGCAATCATTAGTTATCTGGAAAAATGACATATGGAGGCACTCATTCATGCATGGCTGTAGAAAAATCAAAACAAATTTTAGAGATGAAAGCTATCTCCAGAAGATTTGGTGAGGGTGGGGGGAGCAGGCACTATCCCTTTCCCCTTTTGCTCAATATAAAGAGGGCCTGTAAACCCATGGTAACCAAGATGAGGTGACAGCAAGACTGGATCAAGTTCAGAAACTAATGGGGCAGATCAGGGGCTTGGGGCAGCAAGGAGTGCTGGCTATTCAGATTTCAAGCAGGGGGTTCAGGGACATTTCCTTCCCTGCCTAAAGGAAAAGGAGCTTCCATTTGGGCCAAGGGCAATAGGAAGAATACACATTTGGTCACTGTTAGGAGTGGCCCTCTAGGAGAAGCATAAAGAGTTCTGATTTTCTATTCCAATGGCTGGAAGGAGGGAGGCTGGGGGAGGGGAGCTCTGCCCAGCCCCTCTGAGAAGGTAAGGTTGTACTTGAGGCCTCTGCATTGTCAGGCTACTCACAGGAACGAGAACTGGCAGAGACCTGGCAGTGAGGTTCTTGTGAGGGATATAAGTCAGCATTTGCCCAAAGCACTGCTTATCAGATATTTCTCAGAAACCAGTGGTACAACTGGAGGCAGCTGGAGGGAGGGTTTGACCAGCAGTACAGAGGGAAGGAAACTTTGAACTTGGCCTAAATAAGCCCACGGTTAAAAGACCTAACAGAGAAAAGGAACTTGGAATGACCAGTATTGGGCCACATTTCGGTCCAAAAATTAGATATAATTTAACATGGAAAGGGAACAGATTGACAAAATTCTTTTATATTAAAGTTAAATCAGTCAGCCAACAGATATTAATAACATAATCTTTTCTGTTTCAAGAGAATAGGGACACTGCTCCTGGGTTTGTGAAAGGATACCATTGCTGAAGTATGGGAAAAAGAAAGAAGGACTTTTCCTGGCCTTCGGAACTAGTTCTGGGGCCAGCCAGTTGTCCTGACCTTTGGCATAAGCTGTGACTTGATGCATTTTTGCCCCGTGGGTGGTGTAGCACACACACGGCTCTCTCTTCTATCTGGGGGTACTATCTCGGCTTACTTGAGGAAGTCTGCTGCCTGGCCCAGGAAAATCAGGGGTGGAGAAATAGCAGGGACCTTCAATTGAGGTTTCAAACACCTAGTTCCCACTGAAATTCTTTCAAAAATTAAATTTGACTGCAGTTAGGAGAGCCACGGAAAAAATCTTTTGATTTCTGGGACATTTAGCTTTTCAAGGAATGATAGCAACGCTGGATTTAACATCCACAGAGAAAAAACCTGGGTTATCTATCCTGTTTGACCCACTTTAAGAAGCAGAAATTTAACACTGCACTTTTACTATTAAAAAGAAAAACATGTACTTTGTTTCAAAAGTACATTTGGAAACAACATCTGTGATCCCAGCCTATCTGAATATGGGTTATGTGGTTTGTCTATTTACATTGCAGAGATACTCCAGAAATAGAAAAAAAAGTTTCCCAAATATTGAAATCTACTTTAAAGAAATACTACATTCACTTCTTTACTCAGATTTTTATTATTAATGATGACGATACAGTGTAGTCGGATCCTGCCAGTTATGAAACTTTTGACAATCACATTTTGCTCATGCTTTTGTGTGTGTGTGCATGTGTGTGTGGACTCTTAAACATGGAAATTAATGAAATTTTAGAGTAGCTGACTTCAGGATAATTAGCTAAAATCTCTAATTAGAAAAACAGATTCCTGAAATAGGAAAAAATATGAGTCATAAATTAAAGATTTAATTTTTTTTCTCAAAAAAGGGAAAGTGAAAGTTAAAAAGAAAAAAATTATAAAGTAATAGAACTAAGTAACAACACTACACGGTACAACTGAAAACAAATGATATTTTGGAGAAAATACGTAAAAGTAGAAATAAAGTTTAGAATGTTACTTAGATTGAAAGAAGACTGAGGCGTTTTTCTTTTGTAAATATATATTCTGTAAGTTCATAAAAGCATACTTTCACCAAGTATCAATTATAGGCATATATTTTGGTCCATTTAATTTTTGTTTCATTTATATTCAAATTCACAATCTGGTTTCTTGTTTGAAAATTAGAAAGTCTATAGTTTAGGAGGAAAAACACTTTAAAAGTAAGTTTAGAAGACATTTTAACAACAGTTTGAAATGATCACTGGCAGCCAAATATGTTAGTTTTGTTAAATCCAACAAAGGACAAGGGGATTTATTTTAAGTGGACTTCACAAATGGTCTAAGAATATAATTTGCCATAAAAAAGGATACCTAATTAAAAAAAAAAGATAAAAATAAGAAAGACTAGAATTTTTCAGATTTGGTTCTTCCATTCTGTGAACAGAAAGCAATAAGTTAAAACCTCATTTATGGTGTAAATCAACAGTGGCACATATTACCACTTTCGGCTGAAAAAGCTGCACATCTTTTCAGTGTTTTAGAATTCCCTACTTGTTACTGAATTAAACTCAATTCTTGGCATTCTTCATAAGACAGCTGTACCCATAAAATCTAATCACACCAACAAAAGATAAACTCATAAACTAATTCTAGAAATTAGGAAGGATTTACTACTAATTTTTCTTTGAGCTATAAACATATGCATGACATATAAAAATAGTACAGTTAAAAATAGTTTTAAGTAATGTCTATATTTGAGAGTTTCAATCCTTTATAGATTCAAATATAAAGATCTAATTAATCCTTTAAATGTCTTTGGGAAATAAAAGGGCAAAATTACAGATCACTATACACCAAATAAAAACTAGTAAAATGAAACTATGTGTTAAATCACAAATAAAAGGTTTCTCAATGCTAGATCTACCAAAATGTCGAGAAAAATAAAAACGGCAAAGTGTGATAGATAACACAGCTACAAGGAAGGATTAAGAATTTTAAATCTAATTAAGGAGCCAGCGGAGATTACCCAGCATTCAGCTCACAATTTGAGAATGCCCAAATGTGTGCATGACAAGTCTCTTTTGCAAATCTTGCACTTTCAAAAGGAAATGTGTTTTAAGTGTTACTCAATCTGGAAGCAGCCATGTGCTTCAAGTTGTCAAAATGTGGATTTTAGAGGTTCTCAATGAATAGATGTTTTTACTTTCAATAAAATCTTTCATAAAGAGCCTAATTTATGAATTAAATTTTCTTGAAGAATAAAAGTTCAGAATGCTTCTGAGATTTCCATCCCTTTCCTGTTATTAATTCATGAGCATTCCAAGAACCAACCTGCTCCTAAATGAAACCAGTTACATCTCCTTGGCTCTATCTACTGTTTCTGAGAAAGTGTAACTTTATGGCAGGCAAACTCCTCCAATATGAGTCACTACCACTTTCCCAAAACTGGAATTTCCTAGTTTGCTCTTTAAAAACTCAAGGTCAGTTCTGCTTCATTTAAGGGTGAAGGGAATGTTGCGGTTATTCAAAAGATGAAGATAAAATAGCAAATCCCTGATTTTACATACTATTGCTCTGGGAAATGCCAAATCACTGGAATTATCACTGGAAAAAATTACAACTACATTCCAATGATGTTGCACCAAAGATGCAGTGAAACTGATCCCTTAGATCTTTCCAAGTATTGACCATGTATCATATTTTCCATTCATTTGGAGGTAAACAAAAGCTAAAGAAAACAAAATTATAAAGTAATAGAATTAAGTGACAATACTACTAACTAAAAACAAATGATATATTTTTTCCCCTTTGGGAATGAGCTCTTAAAAGAAGAAAAACAAAAAAGATTGTTACCAATGTAATATATCAGTTAGCAACTAGAGTTGAAATAAACTTTAGCTACAATTTTATTACCTTCTAGGAAAATTTCCAAATCATTTGTAAAGAAAGATTTCTACTTATATTAGTGCAAAATATAAAATTTAGTAATTTTCCTTACCCACTTAATACAAATCAATATTTTTAGGGGCATGTGGGGTATCTGTACCAAATTACTGAAGGCTGAAGAGAATAATCATCTAGTCATACTCTCCTGCCATATCCACCTCACCCCTTCCCATCCTCTTCTCCCATAGACTTTTCTCTAGATAAAAGGAAAGTGATCAGAGATTATAAACAATCACAACAGCAAACTCACAGTGCTCTAAATCTAGTCAGCAAAAAAGCATCTTCTTGATCAAAACCAACATCAGTGCCACAAAAGTATATTAAAATTAAGCATATATCTCACTACACCAGGGTGACAGATGGATAATTATAATAAGCTATTGCTAATAAGTAGGGTTAAAACAAGCAGATGCAAGTAAAAGGATGAGACAAAAAACAGTAAAAATGGCAAAGAGAATGTAGTTTTTCCCAATAAAAAATGAAAAATTTCTACTGATGATATCATCGTGATTTGTAAACACAATTTCCTATAATATAAAAGTTTAAAACTGACAACACACTATAACCTTCACATGTACAGTTAATACTTCCACGAGCCAATTATGCATCTCTCCTAAATATAGCCATCCACCTCTAAATAAGACATTTTTCTAACTTTATAGGGTGATAAAAGATTGTGCCACCTACTACTTCCTTGGCTTGGCTTTTAAAACAGAATACAATGTTACAACTGGGCTGGGAAACCCATGATCTTCTCTAACCTTAGCTTTAGATGCGGTCAGACTAATGAAGGAGTTAGAACATGTCATATTTTCTTTTGTCTCCATTGTCTCCCAGCTAATTGCCACTTTAAACTTCAAATACACAAAGGATGAGTAATAATTATATTCAAAGCATAAAATGAGTGGGTTGTCAAAATATGCTACAGCGGACTTCACATTCGACGATTATTCTCCCTGCTTTCAATCCCAGTGTTTGGGGGTGGGGGGTAGGGGGAAAGAAAACCTCAACAATATTGACATGAGACCATTTTTAAAAAGCCATCCTGACTTTTTAATGGCTTGGAAAATCATCTAGTATCACAAAATAATTTCTCTAAAATTGACCCAAAATTATTTCAATTATATCCTATCACTTTGTTTTTATAAAACCACGTTCAAAATGGAACATCATATTCAAGGCCCCTCATCCACCCCCAATACTAAGGAAGAGGCCTCAGGGGTTGGAGGAAGAAACTAACTAAACAGTTTCCAAAGACTGGCCCTCAATCTTGGATAGGAGAATTATGCACCTTATGTTTCCTTTTACCTGCTTCTTTTAAGAGTCTTTCCCCTCCACCCAAATCCTGGAGAATCACGTTAAGGATCACTGAATGTTTATTAGCATCTATCTTTTTCAGGCAAGTTTTTCAAAGTTACAAAAACAAAATATGTCTTTTAAACAGGTCATAAATCAGGCAGTTGCCCCAAGTGACAGTCATATAAGATACAAAAGACCCATTTGGAAGTCTCTAGCTTGACCTGGGGTCCTATAGGACAATTCCCCTATTGCTTCAACAGAATATTTGGGAGTGAGTGACCAAGAGCTGTTAGGCAGGTACAGATACACATCCCCGAAAATATGCCAAAAAATATCCCATCCCTTCCCTTTACTTTCCAATGCCAGAGTAGCCACCAAAGGCTTTGGGTCTTTTTCACCAAGAAGGAATATTATGAAGTTATTAAAAGTAATCCTTGATCATAATCAAGATTATATAGAAAGTCAAAAAGTATTTATGTTATGTCATAAAAGTAGCAAAATATAAAATGTACTATGTCTGTAACTATATAAAAAAACGTGCATATGGAAAGCAACATGTAAAACAGTAAAGTAGTTATAAGGTATGTATGTATGTATGTTACTGTGATTTTTAAAATTATGAACTTAAAAATTTCACATACTCTTCTATATCTTTGCATTAAGCAATCTTGAAGAAAATGTTACACATGCTATAGCTGAAATAGTACTCACTAGAACTATATTTCAGATTCTAAATTAAAGAAGCTTTGGGAGGCTACTCTTGCAAAAACCTTATCATTCAATATAATGCTGTTTCTACTGAGGTGAGGGGAAGCATAAAAAGTACACCAAATAACCAATTCACACGCTCTATGTGAAAGAGCTCATGTTACTGAAAAATGCAACCATTATTTACCAAATAGCTTGGACAAATCTGTCCCTCTTTCTCTAATTCCTACCGTTCCAGTTTACTTGCTGTCACCTGCAAGAGAACGTGTGGGAAGACAAAAGGATAAAGAAATGTGAACTTGCTTTCAAATGATGTCTTTGTGGCATCTGTAGAAACGAACCAAGAAGGAAAGGCATCATCTGCAGATTTTATTTTTCCATGCTATCCCCGTCCCTAATTAACACAGATAATTCTGAGTTTGCCATACTATAATTTATTAATCGTATTCAATTAATCTAATTAGTTGTAAAACAGGAGAGGGCAACAGTGCAAGCTTTAATAAAGTGAGCTCACTGGACTCAAAAGTATTTATGTTATGTCATAAAAGTAGCAAAATATAAAATGTACTATGTCTGTAACTATATAAAAAAAGTGCATATGGAAAGCAACATGTAAAACAGTAAAGTAGTTATAAGGTATGTATGTATGTATGTTACTGTGATTTTTAAAATTATGAACTTAAAAATTTCACATACTCTTCTATATCTTTGCATTAAGCAATCTTGAAGAAAATGTTACACATGCTATAGCTGAAATAGTACTCACTAGAACTATATTTCAGATTCTAAATTAAAGAAGCTTTGGGAGGCTACTCTTGCAAAAACCTTATCATTCAATATAATGCTGTTTCTACTGAGGTGAGGGGAAGCATAAAAAGTACACCAAATAACCAATTCACACGCTCTATGTGAAAGAGCGCATGTTACTGAAAAATGCAACCATTATTTACCAAATAGCTTGGACAAATCTGTCCCTCTTTCTCTAATTCCTACCGTTCCAGTTTACTTGCTGTCACCTGCAAGAGAACGTGTGGGAAGACAAAAGGATAAAGAAATGTGAACTTGCTTTCAAATGATGTCTTTGTGGCATCTGTAGAAACGAACCAAGAAGGAAAGGCATCATCTGCAGATTTTATTTTTCCATGCTATCCCCGTCCCTAATTAACACAGATAATTCTGAGTTTGCCATACTATAATTTATTAATCGTATTCAATTAATCTAATTAGTTGTAAAACAGGAGAGGGCAACAGTGCAAGCTTTAATAAAGTGAGCTCACTGGACTTTAGAAGCTGCTCAGCTTGGGCTCACGGTGAATTTCCTCATACTCAAAGGGCAAAAGTGGCCTTGATGAATAATTTGCTTTGTCTATTTTTAACTCATATTTCTACTCATAAGGCCCCATATTACAACATAGATTAGAAAAAAGAAAAAAGGCAGGCATGTACAGATTATTTTAAAAGTAAACTCAGGGGTACAGAGGGGAAAGAATTCTGGACTCTTGGGTGTGTAGGGGGTGGATGGAGCCAGAGTGTTGCCATATATAAACTAAACAAAACAAGAAAAAAAACTAAACAAATGACCATCAAGTTGAAAAATTTACCTCTGCAACTGAAAAGGTGGTATTTTACAATGTTAAATTCATCTACCCAGTTTTTGAGTGATCTAAAAGCACACTGGCAGCACCCTAACCGTAACTCTTAGTTACTAATAAGAACAACAAAAACAGAACTAGCCACTCACATGATCGTCTTACTGACACACTGTCATTTTAAGGATGTCCTCAGGCAAACCTGGGGCAGAATTTCCACATCTGGTGGTCACAATGTTACGCTCCCAGTTTGGACAGTGTAGTCATTAGGTCAGGAAACGCATAAGAAATACGATACACGATGACTGTGTATTTTTAACCCCAAATGGTCTGTCAGCAGAATGAGGAAGAAGGTGAGGAAAAATGTCACTGGCCATTCAAAAAAACTGATATACAAACAGAAGAGATCACCACCATCACACCGCTGTTCTTTGCATGAATTTCTGAAAGTGACAGAAGAAAGCAGGAAAAAAATGTACTTTTAGAAAAACTGATATTTAATCTACTTCAGATAAGACTGCAGGCCTCAGGACTGAAGTCTATGCTTGGTGATTACGATACTGAAAGTAGAGAAGTGGCAGACTTGGACCCCTTTCAAGCTTTGCAACCAATTCTTCAGCCTATGCATGAGTATAATCCATTGCTCAAATTATAGAATAGAAACTGACAGAGACTGCTTTATTTAGGCTATATGAAAGATATGGCTAAAGATTTTTCAACCACATATGAAAGATACCAAGGTTTAGCTTAGTCAAATGTAAGTCACACTTAATAAAAATCAAGTTGACTAATGAAAGGGCAACTTTTAATATTTAATCTGACAAGGAATAATGAGCCCCACATGAGCTTGACACTATACTAAGGACTGAGGGATACAAAAAAAGAAACATCAGGGGCATCAGGGAGTTCCTAGGCTACCAGTCACTAAAATTTCATAATGTAAAAATCTTACACCATACTTATGTCTTTTGTTAAGATAACAGTCTAAGGCCTGCTATTCAGGAGCAGGAAGTAACTACAGATGATGAACCAACAGAAAACATGATTTCCTAAGATATGAAACTGCCTGCTTTAATTCCATCATTTTCACAAGTAAGCATATCATTAATTATCTTGCTGAGAGTAAACAAGGGGCATCTATCTATCACAAATGGCAAAATGGTAATAGCAAATTTTTTATCGTTGTTGAGAAGCCAATTTGGCTTAATATTTAAGACAGTTTCAAAAAAAAAAAGTACTATAGCATACCTTCACATTCCATCCCAGCACTCCAGTATATAAACTATAGTCTTGGTCAAGTTTGAAATTTTCTCTGAACTCTAAGAGCTTTGAAAATATGACCACTTACAAAGAACAGTCATATTAAAAACTCTGTCAGTTCTAAGTTATGAGCAAAGGCCAGGGAGCGCAGCAAACCTCTGCAGCTCAGTTGCAGTCTTGAGTCCAAGACTCCAAAGTCTTTTGTCTGATGAACATGATGAAATTTTATTAAGGAGCTACCATTTATGTTGCACCTACTATGTGCCAGGTATAATCCTAGGAAATAGCTATCATTACTCCCCATTTCACCAATATAGAACCTGAGGCTCCAAGAGGTTAAGAAACTTGTCCATAGTGACAAGCTAGCAAGCGGCAGAGCTGGGATATTTACTCATGTCCGCCTAGCTCCCTTCATTGGGCTATACACTTTGCTGCGGAGAATTCTGTGACTCAAGTGGCATTAACAGGGGAATCTCCTTATAGAGTTCTCCCTGGAGTTACTAACTCAGATTACAAAGAATTTGTGAGAAACCAGTTTCCAACAGAACACAGAAAACTGAACCTAGCTCTAGGTCATCTCCAGATCATGAAAAGAGAATGGGTCCACTCTGGGTGGACCCAAATATTAGGCATTAGTTCTTTGAGCCTTCTGAGTATGCTTAGCATAGCCAGTCCATAAAAATTCTTATTCTAGATTAATTTGAAATAGATTTGATCACTGGAATCTTTCAAACTGGAAAAGACTCCATCACTGCAAGTCTGTTTTGAACCAAAGTAAATCTGCCAGGGCAAGGACCAAAACAAGAGAAGTTCAGGTGAAGGGATAAGAGACTTTTATGACTGAAATCCACCCTGTGTTAGCCTGCAAGACAGGGATTGTGACATTCATGCTGCCCCAGGGAACATGCTCTTGGTTCTATAGGAAAGCTAGGAAGAACCTAAAACATTTGGGATATATAGGGTATCAGCAGCGGTCAAATGCACTTCTTGGCCATTTGGACGATACCTTTTAAATACATATAAATTTCTTTGAACATGAGATAAATGCTTTATATAACTTTTCTCTATCTAATCATAGTTGCATCTTCCAATTCTGAGTTTATGAGAATGAAACAATACTGGAAATAACTACAAATACTCATAAAAATTAAAATATGATCAGCTGGTAGACTGTTGCATGACATCACTGGGGCTCCAAACCCAATTCTCTTTTTACTATATCACACTGCCTCATAAGGAGACATTTTGTGGGATAATAAAATGGGTTGTTTTATACCATTTCTGAGGTGGTACCACAGGAAAAAACAACATATAAGACAAAAGAAAATTTCTTTTTTGGAACAGTGTATCAGTCAGGGTCTCATCAGGAAAAAGAAACCACTTCAAGCATTTACAACAGAGAAATTTAATACAAGGAATTAAATTACACAGCCATGAGGCTGCTGAGAGCCAATAGGAGATAGTAAAAGGTTTAGCAACAGCAGGAAGCTACTACCACCCCTAAGCCAGAGACACAAAAGAAGGAGTTGGTGTCACTAGAGCTGAAGGCCTAGAGTCACCTGACGAGAGGGTGGAAACATGGTGGGTCTGTCCAGTGGGAGCCAGAGTCCCAGAGAAGCCACCCAAGGCAAAAAGGGAGAAGGAGAAATATTTTGGTTTCTCCTCTTCTCCCCTCCAATCTCCTGCCAGTATCTCTAAATGGCTGAACCCAGTCTGTAGCCACCTGACCCGGGAGCCTGGGCAGAGGAAGAGGGAAGAGTAAATCTGAGGGAAAACTGACTAAGGGCACAATGAACTCTTAGCTGCAAGAATTAAACATGTGTCACTGTTGGAAGCCGATATTTGGGGGCTGGGTAACAGCAAAAGCTGACTGGTAGATACTGCCATGAACAACATCAAGTAGATAAATAAACAAGCAGACAGAAAAATCAGATAAATGAAGAATCAAATGTGAAATAATATTAATAATTATTTTCAATAATTGCTTTGAGGAAAACATTTCCACCATTAATCTGTGAACCTGGGGCAGAGGGCAAGTGTCCATACTGATCCCCAAACATGCCCTGGTCTTGAATGTGGCAAGATCCCTGGTGGAGGCAGAAAGTAGCCCTGGCCATTACTATCTTACAGCTTCATAATCAACTGGGCAGTTTGGGACAGGATGACCTGGTGAACTGGGAGTGTCATATGCTGGCAAGTCAGGAGCCAGGCGTTCCAAAAAGGAAGTTTGTCACTGAGTCAGCAGTGTTGCCAAGCCCTAAGCCAGAGCGGTGTCAATATAGCTGAAGGGTGGCCACTGACATGATGACTTCAAGCTTTTTGCTTACACTTCCATCACTGTACTCGCAGTACAGCATCGTTAGTAATCCCTCCCCTGTCCCAAAGTAAACTGGAAGCACCCACAGGATATGGGGTATCTTTTTAGCTTATTGAGCTCTACAATTACCCATCTTAAAATACATGGCCCCACCCAACATATCCAACCCTACTTTTCACAATTCCTCAGTGCGCACCCTCGGAAATGCCACCTTCATGTTCCACTCTGAAATCCCCTGCCTCTAAGCATTTTTCAACATTCCCCCACTATCTGGAATATACTCCATCCTTCCCACTGGAATCCTGACAATGGTTCAAAACTCAGTAACTCTACTTCCCCTGTCTTCCAGAAATTTCAGTAAGTCGACTCTGCTCACTTTCTACCCTAAGTTCCTGCAGAAATTAGCAAATATCATTAGACATGGCGTTTAACTATTCCTATTTCATATGTTTTGCCTTTTCAATTTGACTTAGGCAGCGAATCTAGCAGTTTGCAGGTGATTGAGTAAGTGCTCAATAATCTTTAAAGGAATGAATGAAAGATAAGTCCTTTAGAAGCAGAAGCCTCATCTTTTACCTACAGCACTTTCTTTGGAAACTCCTGTTTATCACAGGCAGCAGTGAACATTACTGACATTGATTAATTACTTCTGAATACAATCAGATTCATGCATCTTCAAACTGATCCTGCTGCAATGATGCATCTTAATGACTGACAAATTAAGTTACATATTTGGATAACTTTAGGCGACAAATGCAAAAGAAAAAGAAAAAAGCAGCACACAAACACTAAAATATTTAAATTATTGAGAAAAGAACAAATTAGAAAACACAGTATTAGGCACACATAAAAGAGATGTCTTTTATTTTAGAATGGAGAAAAGACAACAGAGTAGTCTCTTATAGAGACACAGAACTGAATTAAAGTTTCTGTTACCATTGTCTTAAATCTAATCCTTAAAATCGCATGTTAATTTAGATAGGCTTAGGAGTCTCGGTAATTTTTAAAACTCCACACACAATGAAATAAATACCAATTCTGTAATTATATTAGGAGGATCAATGTAAGTGCTACCACTAGAGAGAAAAAGAATTGCGTATTTCATGTTGGTTAGAGAGTTCTACTTTCTTCAGAAAGCGTAATTTTCTTAAAATTTTGGCAATTATCGCAAAACCGTATGTTGCAGATGTCTCTGCTGGGTGGGAACTTCTGTCATTGCTCCAACAATTAGAATGGCTTCCAGGGTCCACTCAGAGAGAGAAAAAAACAGAAAACCAAAAAAACAGAGGGACAATAGGCTCATTACGCCCAAAGATAGCCAAGTCAAACCAGCGGCAGATGCCCTCCATCAACAAAGGCCTGCCAGTTAAAAGGTTCAGTTTTCTTCCACAGAAAAAAAGAGATTTGTCCAATTAAATACAGCCTCCATAGAATTGGTTTTTAAAAAAGATTTTTTTTTATGTCTTTAGTAGCAAATCCAGACACAGCAGTAGTTTTCTAGCTTTTTTGATCCACATTTAAAAAATACTTTTTATATCACAGCACATTACACATATGTACATACTTATATAACTGAAACAAAAGTTTCAAAAAAAAATAGCACTTGTCCCTTACTCTCAGTACATGCAATGAATTCTGTACTTTCTTTTCTGTTCTCTTAGGTTCTGGTCTATTCTCTTCCTCTCCATTAAAAAAAAAAAAAAAGTTGATCTGGACACACGAAATTGACTTCATGACCCAAAATGGGTTGCAATCCACACTGAAAAACATTGGCCTAAAGAACATTCTGGAAGTCAACCAAAGGTCACATGGTTTGTCTTTCTTTTTAAAAAACTCATTTCTGATAAAAAAAAAAGGCCACACTATCTTTACTTTTTAATGAGAATGAGGGAAAAATGACAACTTCAGGGCCTTGCATACAGTAAGCACTAAAATATCTGTTAAGTTTAAGAAGCCATTAAAAAATATGTGTGTCTGTATTTCTGTTTTGTGGGTAAAGTAACAGAAAGGAGCAGGGGGGCTAAGACTTAAAGGAGAAAATGGAGAATTCTAATCGTGGAAATACTGTCTGGACAACATGCCCAATTTTTTGAGCATGACATTGCCAGAGGTTCTGCTCCCTCTATTCATTACCTGATTTGCCTAAGACCAAGAAGCAAAAGAGAAAAAGGCTATCACAAAAGGACAGGAGAGTTCGACTTGGTTTGTTAACTAATCTTATTTCAAATGAATGAAATGAGACTATACCTTTCGAATGAGGGAATAATTGCTTGCAAAATCAAGGACTCTAAGCTAAAATCAGTCCAGAATGGCTAGAGCACAAATTGTATCAGAGAACAAAATGTAGCCAAATTCTGTATAAGATCAGATAACTCTGTATAATGGAATCAAATATTACCCTCAAGATACTCTTCTGAGACCCCTCACCCCCTCAACAGATGATGCTGACAGCTATAATGGGATAGGCCATCATTAATAAAAATAGCTATCACTTCTCAAGAGCCCACTTAGTGCCAAGCAATGTGCTAGGTACTTAATATACCTTATCACTAATCTCATTATAAGCCTGCAGGGGAACTATTCTCCCTGTTTTACACAAGAGGAAACTGAGGTCCAGATGGAGGAAGGCAAAAGTCTAAATCAGATATTGGAGGAAAGATGGGTATGAGAAAGGAAGGGCCCTGGGACTGGGGGCCCTTCAACTTCCAGATCCCCTGGGCCCCAATTGGTGCTTTGGGGCAAACACAGTCTTTGGTCACAAACAACAGAAGGTATCTGCAGTGTTTGGTATGGCAAAGGGGCTCAGACTCCTATACAAATTGCAGACACTTGATTCTATGACAATGGGGTGGAAGGTATGAGGACATAAGAGCTCTAGATATCATATCAGTTTTAAAGACCTTAATAAAGGAGAACAAATATAAATACTATATATGTATTCCATAGAAAATATTTCCTTAAAAAACAAAAACAAAAACCGCTATATGCAGTTTTTAAATTAGGAGGAAAAAAACAGAAAACTGAACATTCTAAAGCAGAAACTCACACCTCAAGGGTTACATAAGAGAAATGAACTTGCTGAAATTGGAGGCAGGAGACCCCACGCTCGTCACATCCATTGTCAGAGGCACAAGCTATGTAAACTGTTAGAAATCGAGCACACCCATTTTTTCAAGGAATTCAAAACCACTGCAGAATTTTTTTCAAACTGAAATTAAGCTCTTGAATAATTGCATTAAGACAGATCCTTTACCTCCTACACTGTAATACCTGGAAAAGAATGACCAATTTGAATTTTTAAGCACTGGAATTTCTATATTTTACAAAGTTGGTGGAGAGAAGGAAGCTACTTTGTTCTTCATAACGGACATGAGAGGAATAAATGGAAAATGTAGAATGCTATTTGGAAGACAGAATGTACCCATTTTAAGTTTCCATATTCATAAAGAAAAGCAGCTGGAAAGAACTCAAGTAAAAATTCCCCTTAACCAGAAGAAGACTTTTTTTTTTAAGTGTCGAATTATAACTTACATGTACAACTTAAGCTTTTACTATTATTTTTAATATGAAAGCTGCTGTAGTCTACTGAATTTAAGAGGCACACATTACAGTTTTAAGTATAAGCAGAATGATTAAATGAACAAGAAATTCTTCAGACACTACAGTGGCGTTTCTGGGCATTTGGAACTATTTGGAGGACCATGATTTACTAAGCACCAATCCACTGACCTAAATCATATTATGATTGCTCCCCTAACCTACTCTCTGGCTCCCTTCCCACATGCCACCTCCATACATATTCACCAGAGTTTAGTGAAACAGTGCCTAGAAGACATTTATCCTCATGAGACTGTATTTGAAGAAATAAGTCAAAAAGCAATTAACTAGCATAACTTAGCTATAATTTCAGGAACCAGCTAGGAAGCAGAAAAATGAAAATAAATGTGTACAGGCTGAAATTGTCCCTAGTTTTGAAGAGATTAGTCAGAACCTAGAGAGTTTCCTTTTGATTCCAAAGGGGAGGCGAGGAAGAAAAAGGAGGGAGGGAGAGAAGAAGAGAGGGAGGGAGAAAGGGAAGATTTAAGACACTAAAACATGCTTTTGGTTTCTGCCAAAGTCTTATAAAAACCTAACACAAACCTCACAGTTAACTACTGACAGTGGCATGTGCTTTTAATTATATTCTGAAAATATGCAAGCAAGCAAGGCAAAATTATATCATGGTTCTCATTTATATTTATCATTCCCTCGCTATGGGAATATATAATCACATACAGACATCTGTGGATGATTATAAATGAAGATGGGCCTTTCAAGATCAAGTTGGAGTTGTAGTGTCTTTCTTTCTATTCATACACCAATCGTGAGGTAATTCACTAGAGTTGTTTTAGTGAATAGGGAAACATGTGGGAAAGTCCAGGGGCTATCTCCCCACCACGTATGAGAATTTTATAATAATTTCCCTGATCACCCACCTTCCTTCCGACAGTAAAGTTCAGAGGCGACATTTCCTTTCCCCTGTCTGTTTATAAGAATCACTTTGTACTTTACAACACTTTTCTTTGTAAGGATTCTCTATTTTTTTCCTGAGTCAAAAGTGATACCAAATTATCACTACAATATCTCAACTCTTCTGATCCTCAATCAGAATTTCCCCTTCCTTAGTTGAAAGTGACATTTTCTAGTACAAAAAAATTTCCAAGCAAAATGGGGTTGGACTAGAATAAACATGAGTCACAGCTGAACATAAACTGAAACAGAAAATGTGCTAGTGAAATCTCTCTCTCAGAAACTTTATCTCACGACCCCGGATGTTTAAAAATGATAAATACAGTGACCTTTGCAATGACAACCTGGATATCAAGTTTTTGTTGCTGTTTGTTTTTTTGCTATGAACTCGTTTAGCATGTTCTCCTTGTTATGTACCAAGAATGTTTCTACACCAACTACACCAACTCAGAGGTAGGATCACAATGCATTGTGCTAAGAAGACAGGGCTCTGAGTTGAGCAACCAACTAGGAGCATTTCACCTTCGGATCTGATGGATATGTGCTCGCTGGTCAGTCAATACGAGGCAATTAATACTAAGAAAAATGTGGTGACTGGCAAAAACAAAACAAAAACCCACCAAAAGCGTAACTGGATTTAACTGGAGATTAATTTTGAACTCTACCACACTCATTTTTACTTTTAACAAGATGTATTTAAAGGAAGTACCAAGAAACTTTATAAAGAAAATTTCAAACCAAGGCTCTCTCTAAAGTCTTAAACATTCTTTCCTTTTTAAATGGCCATCATAGTTAAGGTATAATAGGGTTAAATAAGTTTGTCAATGAGAGATACAGTGAGTGTATTCAGCCTGGAGCAGAGCAGTTATATCCCAGGAAGTGACACAATAATCTCCCAACCTCCCAACATGTAAAGGAGCAAGAATTCACTCAACTTGGCTATAGTTTTGGGAACATCTGTGAAACATTTCCTTGTAATCTCAGTAATTCCTATACTTCTGATTTCCAATAGATATTGTTATTATTTGTTACCCTGTCAAAAAAGAAAAGTTAGGCCAGAGAAGCCAAGAGATTTTAATGCAAAACGCATAAGCCAATGAAAGCAGAGTTGATTACTCACTTTCATTTGAGCTTTTGCAGATAAAACATACATCTCAAACCAACCTCAGAATCCTCCCCCAAACTCTTTTCCTGCTTTTATCTTTCAATATTGCAAAGGCTTCAATGAGTCATTGTGTAGTGGCATCATTTGGCAAAAGAACTTTTTTCTCAGGTTAAAAAGCCTGTTTTTGCAAAGCTAATTAGAACCATACCACACAGTATTATTAGTATGCTGCTAGAAAATGCCTGTGTATGATGTTACACTTTCATTCTCATCGAGAGACAATTCAATTTCTCATTTTTTATTTAAATACCAGTCACTCATAACACAAAATCAGCCTGCAGTGTAGAAAAGGTTAAGAACTGGCCCATTGGTCACTGCCCATAGTTGCAGCAGCCACTACTGCCACACTACTCACTACCCTCCCCCACCACCCTTTTTTTTTTTTCAACAGAAAAGGTAAGATAGAAAAGGTAGTAGCACACTTTCTTTTCCATTTAGGGTCTTTCACGTCAGAAACCTTGCCATTTTCCCCAAGTCCAAAATAATCACAGCACTTCAGTGGAAAAAGTTGAAAAATAGCTCCACCACAGGTCAGGAATTTAAAGGTAAAAAGTACTGAAGGAAAGTTTATACTCGGAGGCCTAGCTGTGGTACTACCTGTCCCCATTCAGGTTTTCTTTTGCACAATTCAAACTCAGGAAAAAAGATTTTGGGGGAGAGGCTAGAGGTAGACAAAGCGGCAAGAAAAAAACTAAATTCTTTTTTTTTTTTAATTTTTAATTTTTAAAAAGAATGGAAATGACAGGCTGTATATAACTCAAAGATGGCTTTCTCATAGATGTAGAGAAAGCCTCTTTTTCTAGATCAAGCCGATGTTCACAGGGTGCTGACAGCTCTAGAGAAGGGCCCAGAGGCAAAGAAATTATAGCCTATCACCTCGGGGTGGGGGGAGGGGCGGGGGGGAGATTTTCAAGACCTCCTCTGTCAAAATGAAATCGCTTTTTGACAAAAGTTTCAAAGGAGAATGTCAAATGAAATGCGTAATTTTTCAGTTTAACCACCTCAACCACAGAAGACCTTAAATCCCTTACTGAGATTATCTAGAGTTGCAGTCCAAGATTATGTTATCTTTAAAAGATAAATGGGCAATCATTCTTAACATGTTTTAGTAAACAATTTTAAGTCTAATTTCAGTATCCTCAGAAAAAAATCTAAGTGAGTACCTTTTAAAAGACTCCTTCCCCAAAGATGAGAGCTTAGTTAATCAAATTATTTCATCAATATCACCCTGAAATTTCAGTTCGACATTTTTTTTCTAGCACCAAACATGTGCCAAGTACAACGTTTTGCAATGAAAAGAACACAAAGATAAAACAAGCCTCTGTCCTAAAGAAAGTGATCAAAGAAATGGGGAGGAGTTGGGTAGCTGGAGAAGGAAAAAGACAGTTCTACTTCTAACACAGGAAGATCACAGGAATTGCCACGCAAAAGTCCAAACTACTGCAGGGTTCAAAGTACCACTGAGAAAAGAGAAAGCATCTTTTGATGGGGGGAGAGGACAAGAAGAAAGCTCTTATGTGGCACCGCAAAGAAAGTAATATCTGAGGAGTATCAGGAAGGAAAGGCAGGATGTCAACAGGCAAACAAAGTGTGTTTTAAATTCTGTGAATTAGTAAAATTTCCAGAAACAAACAAAAAGGTTGTTGTGGTAAAGAGAATGAACGAATATAAAAGAAGAAATATACTAAGCTAGGAACTGTATATTCCATAAAATTTGGTTGGGCAGAAAGCTGTGCTACCTTTTCTCTCTTAGAGAAATGTAACAACAAAAATTCTATTTCAACTTTTTTTTTTTTTTTTTTTGGCAAATGATAGTGAGCTAAATAATCGCAATCATTTTATAAGCAGCATTTTAATTCTAAAAAATGTAAGAAGCAGATTCATCTCAGAAACTTAAAAATGGCATTCCTTCTCATGAAAAGGCAGCTGGTAACCTTACTCTGGTCAGGTGAAACCTTGGCCACAGCCCGCCTGTTTATATGAGTCCCTGGGTTAGTGTCTAGGACTCCTGTAAGGAGCAGAAGGAAATACAGCTAAAGCTACATGGTAGGGAGTTTGGAATGGTAGACTGAGGAAGGTATATTTAACTAGGCAAAGCGAAAAATAAGACTTTTAAGGGGAGGGGTAAGGAATCAATATGCTATATAATCAGAGCTGTGCTCTACAAATAATTTTATAGGACAGAATGTGGGGAGTGATGCCCAAATGAGACTGGAAGTGCTCAGGCCACCTAGGAGGCTATTGCAAAGACCAGGTGAGAGTTGTTGAGGGCCTAAATTAGAGTGACAGAAGAATGGAAAGGCCTTGGCAACAAATTATATGTAGGATTTGAGAAAAAAGACAGAGTCAATGATGACATCCGGGTTTTGAACCTAGATTAATTTTTTTAAGTGACGGTAGTGTTAACAGACATATGAAAATTCATTAAAGGGTACTAGATAAGATGGAGAAATGAAATTATTTTGGGGTGGTACATGCAGGGCCGTAGTTTGGGAAAGGCTAGGGATAGAATGAAACTGAAAGTTAAGGAGTCACACATGAAAGGGTGCTTGGAGGCGGGGGCAAGCTTACTTCTTTCGTCACTTGGGGATTTCTGAACTCTTAGTACATGCCAGGCACTGTACTAAGTGCTAAAATACAATGAAGAATGACATATCTGGTACCCGTGCTCATGGAGTTGCAATCTAGCAGGGGAGATAGGCACTAATGCAGTAATCACACAGATGGGTGTGATGACAAATTGTATCAAAGCGCCTAATTTCCAAAAGAGAGAAAAGGAAAAAAACAGAAAACAGATACTTGGAAAATGACTTCAATTAAAAGGCAAAATGAGACTACCATTGGAAACAGAAGGCAAATTTAGAAGATTAGGAAGCAAATCAGAGCAGACAATTCCTGGAAGCTGGTGGTGGAATGAGTTTCAAGGAGCAAACAATAAACAGTGCCAACCGCTGCTGAGAGCCTAGGGGGGATGAGGACTGAGAAAGGGCCACTAGTCCGTTCAATGAGGAGGACCTGATGACCTGCGTACAGTGTTTAAGAAGGCAGAGCAGGATTTTAAGGGGTTAAAGTGTAAGGAGATGGTAGAAAACTACGGGTGACAAGACTTCTCTTTCAAAAAGTTAAACAAAGGAAATGGGGAGACAGATGACTTGAGGAAGTAGTAAATTTTAGGGATCTCCTTATTCGAATGGGGATTATTTCAACAGGATTGAAAGCAGAGCAGAAAGGACCAGCAAAGAAAGAGAAGAAAGAAGATGTAAGAGAGGAGGGGGAAACTGCCAGGCCCAGGTCCCCGGAGAACATCAACCAACAGGTCAGCACTGGCTCCCTGGAGAGAAGGGAAAGTGAAAATACCCAAAATTAGAGATAGTAAAAAAGAATGCTGAGGAAGCTGGTGTTTAGGGGGTCGTGGGGTCTTTTCTAGAAAACAGGTGCAGAGGGGAGTCATTTGCTGTGATGTGAGTGAGACATGAACAGCTGGACTTGAAGAGAGTACCACTGACTGTCAAGTATACAGTCAATCGACAAACTATTACTGAGGGCCTTCCATGCCCCAGAAATTATGCATTCATGCCTGGGCATAAAAGAAGTTAGAAGGTATTTTTTTTTTCCAATTACAGTTGACATTCAATATTATTTTATATTAGTTTCAGGTGTATAGCATAGTGGTTAGACATTTATGTAATTTGCGATCCCCCATAAGTCTAGTACCCATTTGGCACTATACATAGTTAGGCATTTGTTACTATAGACGAATACTCTGGGTAAAAGAGAAACAGGTTGACTTTATCACCCTCACATCTAGAAAAAGACCATAAGCAATAACAGGTGATAATTACACATCCTTTGAAGCTTATATATATGCTAATGGATGAGATATCACTATTGAAGGAACCCAAAATCCATTCCTCAGAAGAAAATATATGGTGTTAGTTCATTTATTCCACAAAGAGATATTGTGTGCCCGAGCATCAAGATAAATGAGCTCTGAAGAGGCAAGCCATGGTTCCTGTCTTCCAGAAGGTCAACAATCAGATGTGATATCCTGAAAGCTTCTGCTCTTTCCACCATTTTGGCACATTGCATTGCTTGGAGCATTAACTGAACCCACCATCACAATCTTTGTGCTTCATTAGAAGGCAAGACTCTGGCCACGTGAACATTTTTAACGAGATACTTTTCTGGATGCAACATAATTTTGGGGAATGGACCAGAGTTCTGTGACATAGTGTTTCAGTGCCATTAATCCCCAAAATGAACTCTCTTAAAACCACTGCAACTTTTAAAATTATAAATAAAATGTGTCACTTCCCTGCATATGTCCTTTCAACTACAAGCAGAATAAAAACTATCTTTCTTACACTGGCCCTTGAGGCCTTCAGGATCTCATCCATATTATCTCTCGTACCAGCCTTGTGTGTATATATATATATATATATATTTAATGTTAAAAAACATTTTTAAACTAGTGAAAAGGATCTCATCTCACCTTCCCTGGTCCAAAACTAGTACTGTACAAAACCAAACCCAACTTCAGATTTATACCTACTATGTACATAAATCATCATACTATGTGCATAATCATTGTCATCTACTAAATAGCACAATTTAGAAGTGTTAAAAGAGAAAAACTGTGCTTTACACTCATGTGCTTTATGCTCATACTGACATTTATTTCCCTAATTCTCTTGATGAGACAGTTTAATGATTAAAAAGAAATAGCATGTATATTATGAAAATATGATTAATGATTTTTGGAGATTAAAGTATCATCGTCTTGATTATTAGGTAAAGAAAAGCCTATAAACTTTCAAGTTGGGTAATTTACTCCATTAAAACCTGCTATGGTGTTTCAAGATTTAATGTATTGTTCAAATTCATGTATGCAAACAAACTCATTAAAATTCAGGGGACAAAACTCAGAAACTCCACTGCACTTAAAATTCAGGGCCCTAACAGAGGACTTTGGGCTGGAATATTTTAATTGAAACATTTGTCCTTTCTAGACAGGGCATTCTACACTGATTTGGTTTTTGTTTTGTTTTCACTCGAAGTAGGAATTCAAGATGCCCTGAGAGTTTGCAGCAACTGGAAGGCTGCAACAAACTTGCTCCTTACATTACACTGACATTCTGCACCCGAGGTCAAGGGCTGCTCTTGGATACTTCCTTATGCCAGGGGAGGCCAGGAACAATCACCTTCACTCAGAGAATGAATTTATACAAGTATTTCTCATTCTAGCTTTGTAAAATGCACGTGGTCTTAAATCTTAAGAATTAATTTTATAGAAAACTGAAGCACACTGTATTAACCAAGATGTGCCTGTTCATATTATTTTATGGAACTCGTTCTAACAAGTTACCAGGAAAGAAAAAAAAACTCTTCACAATTTACTGAGCCTGTGTGCTAGGCCCTGTGCTAAAAGTTTTATTACAGTGCTTCATTTAAACCGCCTTGCAACAATCTCCTGCAGGAGGGGACTGGGACCAAGGAGGTTAAAGAAGTTGGTGACATCACCATTAAAGAGTGCTACCACAGTTCACCTTGCAGCACATCATCTCCTTAAAAATAACTCATGTTCATTCATATTCTCTCTCTCTCTCTCTCTCTCTCTCTCTCTCTCTCGTTCTGAGTCACTGTTGGGACAGAACAGCATAGTGGTTAAAAACATACACTCTGGAGCCAGACTGCTTGGATTCAAATTTGGGTTGGTTCTACCACTTAGTAGCTGTGTGACCTTGAGAAGTTTTTCAACCATTCTGTGCCTCAATTATCTCATTAGGAAAATGGAAATAACAGAACGCATTTAAGAAGTTGTTGTGAGAATGGGTCAATCCATGAAAAATGTTATTCATATAAAATGCCTAGAACTGTACCTGGTATATAGTAAGCACTCAATAAATGTTAGCTCTTATCATGAAAAGTGTTACGAAAAGGAAGCCCCCAGGGATTCCAAGGTTCTCACTGCTGTCAGAACCTACCCTCAGTGAACTAACTGGACGGAGTTCACTCACACAAGTTCACACACACACACACACACACACACACCACTGTCTGTGTCTCCCATGTGCCAAAGATATTATATACACAATAATGCATTTCATTCTCACAATAAAACAAAAATTCTGCAAGGGAGCTACTATCCTTCTTTTATCAATTAGGAAAATGATTAAATAATTTGCCCAAGTCTCTCAAAGAGGAAGTAGCAGATCAGGATTCAAATTTGAGATTCTATCTCAAAAGCCCAAGTACTTTAATCTACACAATGTTATTTTGAGATCTTATGTCTAATTTTTCTGTTTTGTCAGGGAGTCCATAATAGGTTATCGTTTAGGAGCAGTTTTGGAAGGGACTTTCAAGTGTACCTAGCACAACATTCCCTTTTTGCTCATGAAGAAATGGAAGCCCATGACATTTACTATTGACTCGCCCAAAGTGATAAAATGAATGCCATTGCCGGGTATCACACTACCACTTATTCCTCTGGGATGTTGGTGGCTGGCCTCTGGGAGGCCCCTCAGACCTGCTCCTAATCTTTTAGGGGCTCAGAGAAACTAAAGACCACAGTACAAATTAAGAATGCAATGGCTAAGTGAGGATCCAAGGGGTCCCCTATGAGGTGAGTACATGAATTTTAGCAGATGGATTTTATTATATCAAGTTTAGCTCCTTGGGCCTTTCTGCTTTCTGGCTCACCACAGCACTCTGGCGACTCAGAGTTAGCAAACAAATCAGGTGTAAGCCTAGTCTACAATGCACTGTGATTCTGAGGAAAACTCTTGCCAACCAGGGCTTTACAAACAAAACCCTGAGTAGAGACAATTTCACCCTGGAAAAAAAAAAAGAAAAAGAAAGAAAAGAAAAGAAAGAAAAGGAAGAAAAGAAAGAAAGAGAGAGAGAGAGAGAAAGAAAGAAAAGAAAGAAGAAAGAAAGAAAGAAAGAAAGAAAGAAAGAAAGAAAGAAAGAAAGAAAGAAAGAAAGAAAGAAAGAAAGAAAGAAAGAAAGAAAGAAAGAAGGAGAAAGAAAAAGAAAGAAGAAAGAGAGAGAGAGAGAGAGAGAGAGAGAGAGAGACAGACAGACACAGAGAGAGACAGGCTAACATGAGGTTTAAACCCAATTTGTCAAAGGAAGCTCACAATTAGAATAGCTGTTCCCAGCATGCTACAGTCTAAAGCCAACAACGTACAACAGCCTCATGGAGAGAGGCAATGCTGAGATTTCTGATATAATTAGTTTCCTTTACACAAAAGAGCTGGATTCATAATTAAACGCTGTCCCCTCCTGCCCACATTCTGCTGTGTATATATTTGATTGCTTCCTAAGGGACTGGATTAGAGCCCAAGAGACACCCGAAACCACAAGTCTACTGACCTCCCAGGGCCAAAAGGCAACATGATATATGTTTGCATTAGCTGTTACTGGGGCCTGTCCAGGGAGAGGTTGATTTCATCTTTCCACTCGACACACTTTTCAAGGGTTTGCTGGTTAGTTTACATAGTTCTTACAGACAGACCACTGGAAGTGACCGCTAATTCTAAGTGCTAATGTACTGAGTCCTACGGAAAACTCCAGGACCCATTCTGAGAGGAACAGGTTGTCTTGGACAGACTGTGGTCCAGAACTGAAATATGAAGCTCAAGTCTTGGTTCCTCTACCACTTACTTGATTGATCAAGTCAATTACCCTCTCAGAACCTTGGCTTCCTTGTCTAGAACATGGAGATAATAATCTCTGTCCACAGATAGTGATGTAAGGGAAAGTACTCTGCAAACGGTAAAGGTCACAGAGTGAAGGTAACAGGCAACTGATTCTGTCTGCTAATCTCCTCCTAACTAGTCTCTGTGTGTAAAATCCCCAGTGACTCTCCACTCCTCTCAGGATAAAGTCCAGACCCTTGAACAGGTTTAAAATCCCTTCACCATCTGCCCTCTAATTACTCTTCAACTTTACCTCTTGTTACATGTCCTACTCATTTCACTTGTGGCTTCAGCCAAACAGGACTTCAAGTTCCTCCAGAGGGCTGTGCTGTCTCACGCCTGCAGGAGAGAGCCCTCCCTCCTCACCTCTCCCATTCTACCCAACTAACTCCTGCTTTGGGTTCTGACTTTAGCTTAAACGTCATTTCCTCCTAGAAGCTCTCCTCTACCTCTCTGTGCTTCTATTTATCCCTTTGTAGCCCTTTTTATCGTGTTAAAATTGTCTGGATACTCGTTA
>NW_006442109.1:11742442-11800571 GCF_000325575.1 Pteropus alecto
ATACACACCCCCACCCACTCCTACTTCCTTGCTAATAATAATAATAATAATAATAATAATAATAAAAGGCCAAGAGAAGCTTAAAGACTTGTCCAAAGGCAAATGTCTAACTAGCAAAAATGTATGTGGACCCTACATCTCCTAGTTCAGCCTCTGACTTTTCTCCCACAATATGCTAACTATGTTCAGATTTTATGCTATGGACCCAATGTCTTTTCATAGGAAGAGAAGTGAAGGCAGATGAGATGTAAGAGAAAAGAGACTTGGGATCAGAAAATTAGGCTCTGTGTGAGCAATCTCCATGCCTCTGAGCACATGGAAATTTATCATCAGTATACCTGTTATTTTAGATTATATTTCACCATCTATGGCCATGCCACTCTGAACGAGCCCAATCCCATCAGATCTCGGAAGCTAAGTAGGGTCGGGCCTAGTTAGTACTTGGGAGACCACCTAGGAATACCAGGTGCTGCAGGCATAAAAAATAAAAAATAAGGGATTGTAAGCTGACAAGGTCCTTGCAATTTATGAGGTCAACCAAGGGTTGCCTCGCCTAAAAATAAAATAAAATAAATACATTATATTTCATCTACTTCACCGAGCTTTATATGAAGAAATGAGAAAAAATTTTAAATATTTTATATATCTCCTTTCAAAAAAGCATTTTCAAACTTTCAAGTAGTTATTTTTCTGGTGACATCTAGCTTTATTATTTAAACCAAAGCATTTTGAAGGATGGGATTCAAAAACATTAAGTAGTTTCTTCAGTACTACAAAAAGTTTAACTGACAAGACCAACACAGGCTGGGCCTGAATGAACTAATGCTACTACGTCTTCCTTCTGTCTCCATGTCAACAAAACACTAGTGTCTACAATTATTAACTGAAGAACAAAAAGAACAAATCCTTCTTTCTTTAGACACTACCTGACTTCATAGACTCACAGAATGCTGCAGCCAGAAGAGACTCTGAAGACCATGGAAGCTTGCACTTGCCTTTCACCATAAGAAAACAGACCTAGTCTAATGTCCTTGGGAGGAGCTTGTGCCATGACTGATTGGAAACACACACCAGTTGTTTTTTTAGAGTACTATATTCTCTATTTTGTAATAAAGAGATAATTTGAACACAAATGTGGTAAATTATATGATGAGACACAACATAAATTTAAAATGTAATGATGTTTATCAAAGTTGAAGGCTAAAGGGCCAAGATAGAGACACATCCCTGATTATATTACACAGGCATGTTTTTAAAATTTAATTATAATAGAATTTTGTGAAAGTGAAAGAAATTACTTCACTTGTTCCAGAAATTTTTCATGCTTCTATAAACCTGGAAATTTTCAGGACAATAGTAAGTAGAGAAAATAGGAAATGCACTCACTCAGATTACTTTGTGGGTGCCATCCTAATCTGCGTGTCACTGTTCGTTACTGGTGGTGACTGAGACAAGCACCAGTTTTTTATCATCTAGCTCTAAACAATATAAGAGCAGTGCAGACAAAAAATCATTATTAATTCTCAAACTATTTTAGGCAGAAGTCTCTAAACCCAATTGTTTATTCCAACTGCTAACAAAAGCAAGAGAGGCTGAAGAAGTAGCCAAAGAAATCGATAGCCGAGGACAGTAGAATGTTGTTTTCCTTCTCTTTCCAATCCTCTCTCCCCAAATCTTGGTATGGGTGAGGTGTTAAAGGAAAGTGAAAAGAGAAAGCAGTCTGAATCATTCCAAAAATGGAAGTTAACTCTCAATGAAGAACTGTTTTCCATGCCATCTCAAGATTTTATTCAGAGATCTTTAAAAGAAAAAGTTAAAAATTCCTTATTGAAAGCCTTTATAAACGGCTACCCCAACCAAATTCATAAGCATCAACCATATCACAGTAGGATTAATCAGTGACATCTCACAACCCAATTCTTTTTTGGTAATGTTTTTTGTGTATTTGTGTTGCTAAACAAAAATGTTAACTTCTACAGCTGAAAGTCTTTTTAAAAGAAAAGGTTTACCGGGCCATGCTAGCAAGAAAAAAAAAAAGACCAGGTCCTGGGGCATGTAGTCCAAACCATCTAGGTGAAAAAGGCAACATGTCTACAGTCCTGGAGATGGTGAGCGTTTTTTATACATCAAACAAGGGGGAGGAAGATATAAGTTGTTTAGAAAGAATTTACAGAGGCTATAGATAAAGTGAGTGAGAGAAAGTGAGGAAGAGCTAAAGGAAGAAGTGTTTGCTCCTTTGGATTGGCTGTGGGCAAGTCTAGAAAGTTCATATGGAAACAAGATGCAGAGGCTCCAAGGGTTTGATGGCACCTGCCTGGCTATCCTCTTTTAGATAATAGCCACCTGGAAGTTAATTCAAAGTTCCAACATACACTCAGGACTGTGAGCAGTCTTGTTAGCTAGCCCCCAGGTACTAACAGCCTAACTGCTCGCTCTCTCTCACTCTTCGGCTCACTGTAATTTAATTTAGAACATCTTAGTATTTTTTTTCTTATCAGTGTACATGAGGTTAGAATATTTTGAAATATCTATTCCAGATAAACAAATATTGCATAGGGTCATAAGAAACAAACTTTTTAAATTCAGCTTTTAAATGGATTACCCTATATTTCATGGCAAAACTTGATCATATATTTTAGAGACTGTCCTTCCACTTTAACCGCCAGGAAAATGTCTATGAGTTGTTAAAATAATTACTGCCAAGTTCTTTGCCAAAATAGGCAAAATCATAATGTGTTGTGAGGGAAGTCATGTCAGTCCCAGCTCTGCCAGCAGAAAGCTGTGCAACACTACACATTGCTTAACTGCTTTGTGGTTAGTTTGTATCATGATGAGGTGGGATTCCATACCTAACGCAGCAGCTTTCGCAAAGTGCTTTGAAATCCTGCAATGCTGTCATGAGACTGCAAGTCGCACTGTCATCCAGTCTGTTTAAGTGATAGCAAGCCTAAATTTGATGAAGGGGAGGACATGCAGAGCTTTAGCATTTTTTCTGGCAGCCAAGAATTAAAATGCATGCCTAAACGTTCGGCAACAGGTAAATATCAAAGTGCCTAATTAAAGTGATGAGGAATGCTACAGGTAGGACAGCAAGAAAGTACTTATCACAGCCAAGAAACCAGGCTGCTGCAGAGACTTGTTTCCAAATTGTTTCCACCACTTTATGTGGCTTACCAAAGGAAGTCCTGAGTAACTTAAGTAACCAAAAATAAAATAAAAAATGAAAAGCAGGCTTATTTCTTCCTCAACAATCCTTCCTTTAAGGCTCTTAATTCAAGTCAAAATAGGAGAAGTCCCAAAACACAAATGTTGGTACTTTCCTATGTTCAATAGGAAAATGAGAAAAAGACACAACTCTGGACACAATATATTCAATAATCACTCACCAAAAATATTTTGAATACTAAAATTTATACATAATGCATTGGACAGTTTATAGCTACCTATTCACTTCAGAAAAAAAAAAAACATATGTATGCTACGTTGCCACCCACTGTCTCCTTCCATTGCCATGGCAGACATCAGGAATCCATCCCAGCCCCTTGGGCTTGCTGAGCTGAGATAGGACCTCAAGAACTCTATACAACAATGCATTCCAGGTAGCCCCTAGCAATCCATTACTATTGGCATTCATACTGAAGCCAGTTTCAGTATGCATATTCCTCAATATACTATGCCAAAATATTGAAATGACTCTTTAAAGAAAGCCACTTCCTGATAGTTTCCAAGACTACAGTAAAACCTTCATTTAAACTATAAAATGGCAATTTTTTCCCTGTAATAAGAGCAGAGAACATAACTGCAAACATTAGTTTTATTCCAGACACTATGGTATTGCGGTGAGATTTGTAAGCGGTTCTGTATAATAAAGGTTTATATTCATGTTTTTAAAAATAGGATTTGGCTTTATTCAACCCAAATACTCAGCCCATTTCCAATCCACTCACTACCCTGTCACTCAAACAAGTGCTGGGCAGAACACAGACACAAACACAGCTCCATCTGCTAATTAAAACTGGGCTTGAAACTGTTAACAGGCATCTGTTGCATTGTTTGAATCTAATGGGCAGAGACAAAGCTGAAATGGCTCTTCTAAAGCAAATCCAGTGATTTCACTCATTTTCTCTTTGATATTTATATTCGTGGGGAGGTGGGGGGTGGAAGCAGAGTGTTAAACAGCTTATTATGGAATCTGAAAGATAAGTGAAATATCTTTTGTATTTAAAAAAATCCTTTTAAAACTGGTTATTGAAAGATATGCAGCATTTTACACTGGGGGAAATACCATTCTTGTGTGTAAAGAATTCAAATTAAGCACTTTTAATCTTATCTCAGTTATCATCTAATCATCTATACTATAAAAGATAATAACTAAAATCAAAGCAATGCTTTACAGCTTATACAGTGCTTTCACAATTCATCCACCCAGCCATTCATTCAGCCAGTTGAGTGGTCATTTAACACAGGTTTTGGAGATTTAAAAGGTGAATGAGACTTGATTCCTGCCCTAGGGAATTCATAGCAACCCTAAAAAGTTGGTACTGCATTATTACACTCCATTATATATGAAGAAACTGAGGCCCAAGAAAGACAACCGACTCACTAAAGGCCAAAAAACTATTAACGGCAGATGCCAAGACATAACCCCAGATCTGACTCCAGACCCACTGCTCTACTTAATTCACCATGCTATCTCCCTGACACCAAACATGAACTAGTAGAATTTACCAGCTACTTATATGTCAGCTACTTATATGTCATATTATGTTATGTTCCGCAATATTATTACTCACCACTTAAATTCTACCTCCCCATCCCCACTCCAACCTTCTCATCCTGCTATAAAAACTGCAAAATTTTTTCAAATGGTCTCCAGGGCAGCTCTGTGTGTAGGCAGGCAAACCTAAACTAGAACGAGCTTCAGGCCATGCCAGCAGCTCCCTGGTCTATCACGGTCCTTTTCAGATTCAGTTATCAGATTCAATTAAAAAATCAACTGCTAAAGTTTTCCTTGTCTTCAAAGACTAGACTTATTTCCCTTTAAGACAATATGCAAACCTATTTCCCTCTAGCTTTTCTCAGTGGATCCAAACAATCTTGGTGCTGTTGCCAAGAGAATCTCCCCTCTGATTTGCTGCCATGCAGAACAGCTGGCCAAGCTCTTTATTAAAGTATACTTATGCTTAAGACATATCCATATCTGAATCCAAGACTCGGTTTCCCCGCTCCTTCCTTAATTTGTTGAATGGCTTTTTTCACTCACTAGACCACTGAGTGAAGAGATTAATTTAACCCTTTATTATCGAGTATTAAATTCTACTCTTTCTGAAATAATGTTGTTGAAAACTAATTTCAAAGCTATCACTTCGATGAAAAGTCTACCGACAGCTTCGAAAGAACACAATGACATTAAAATAAGGGTTTATGTACAAAATGTTCAATTTGAAGTTTCATGTTCCCTGCATATTTTTATTTGCAAGGATGAAACCAACAAAAACAACTATGAAAATTAAAATCAACTTGCTCTACATATCTGGATTAAGTTCAGCCAAATGTTGATATCATCTTGGATAAAAATGTAAACATGACAAAGTTTGTTTTTCAGTCAATAAGTCTTGATAAAAGCTTTGAATTGCTACCAACCAAAAACAGTTTTGAATTTTGAGCTGTGTTGGCAAATGTTTTCTATAAAGGAACGTTTTCTATAAAGTTAGTAAATATTTTTAAGCTTTGTGGGACACATATGGTCTCTGTTGCATATTCTTCTTTGTTTTGATTTTTTTAATAACCCTTAAAAAATGTAAAAACCATTCTTAGCTTGTGAACTACAAAAACAGGCTGCAGGCCACATTTGGCCTGTGGGCAATGGTTTGTCAATCCCTGATTTTGAGGAAACTGATTCCAAGAAAAAGAATGCAATGTCTAAGAAATGAAACCTGCATACCACTATTAATATGATTTCATTAGTTATTTTGCGCATGGAAGGAATTTTAATGACAAGATGGTCTAACTTGAAACTACAGATAGAAAGAAAGGGCGAAAGACAGCTATAGTATGCTGAGCTGTGCCAGTATCAACTACTATAGCACTCTGAGTCATTGCATGAGCATTTACTATTTCCCTGAACAGATTTGGCTAAACAAACTGGGACCATCTTAACTTTCCTAACATAAAAGTATATGTGCAAAATCTAATTCCTGCCTGGAAAAGATGGTGACTTCAAATTTATGGAGATGGTCACACTGATCAGAAATGGCAGCAGCTTGACTATGAAAAGTAACACAGACTTGAATTTAGGGATCACTAGGAGGCTTTGCTACAACCAACTCTATGATCTTGACAGCGTCAACTTAACCTTAGTTTTCTTATTTATAAAATTGGGGCAGGGGCATAATGTAGGTAATTTCTAAGACTCTTTCTACTGTCAAACTATGACAATACTAAAATGAAACCACGCAGGAAATACCCTAACAGGAAGAAGGGGGCAGGACAAAGAGAAGAAGCTTAGATTATCCTGTTAGAGGACAAGGCTGAGTTTTCTTTTTGTTCTACCAGTACCTTGTTCAGTACAGGCCATTCTAAGACATAATATGCCCTCGTATCAATATTAAAATGTACTCACCTCCCATAGGAAATATAATACATAGCTAACTGTATTGCCATTTCCTAGCTATCTTAACATTACATTTTATAGATATTTAATTAAACACTAATTCTGATTATGTAAGGGGTTTGGAGAAGCCAATCAAAAAATTTTTTTCAGTTATCAAACATTTGAACTGAAAGGCTAGTGTTCCTCGGTACTGGGCCTATAATTTCAAATGTACAAAATATCCGTACTCAATAGTTGACGAATATTATCTGACTGATATACTGGAAGATTCCCCATAAGTCAGTTGAAAGAAAATGTACCCTCCACCACCCCAAAAGTGGAAAAGGGAGCCAGGATACCAGAGAAGATAACAGAACCTTAGAGAAGTAAGAAGAATGTCTGTGAAACAACTGTATCTGTAATCAAAATGACTAATTGTCTCCTTCCTTTCGTGATGGCAGAACCCCTATTAAACAATGTCTAAAGATGGCAAGATGCCCTTTTTAAAAACTACTTAAACTAACAAAATTAAGACTTAAAGTGCACCTTCAAAAGAAACAGGCACGTAGTATACATATCTACCAAAACACACACACATCCACCCAGGCATTAAGAAATGGATCTTTCCTGTGACGTAGACCTTATCAAGTTTTGTCAGCAATGCTGTGGCAGACCTTGTCAAAACCCAGTCAGAAAAATCCAGGGACTTCAAGAAATAATTATCACTGGGAGGAGATGGACCACTAACTCTCACCTCAACAACTTCAGATCACCTGGGGATAGGATTGGGGCGGGGCGGGGGGGGGGAGGCGTTGGGGGGGTGGAATATTGCTTCTAGAGATGTGGATATTACAAGCCTATGTTTGTGGTCAGTAAAGAGTGTGAGGAAATTTTTCCTAGGATGGTATTAACATTCACTTTATATTCCTAACTTAATTTCAACTGCAAAGCATTAGGTTTCAGGTATATACATTCTTCTGCTGTTTGAAGGCAGTGTGCTACCACTTCCTGTCAGGGCTCTGGGGTTAAGAGGCATGGAAGATTTCCCCCTCCTCCAAGTTAACTGAAAACACAGCTCAGAGCCTCTTTTTACCACATCCACCCCACAGAAAATAGAAAGACCAAGATTATTCATGAGATTCACCCCATTTAACATCTACCACCTGTTCTAAAGAGTTTCAGGACAGTTTTTTATGCCTTAATAGGTGCAGTCCTCCACTGAACTGAATTTCTAACATAAAAAAAAAAAAATCTATGCAAGAAAGATTCTAATCTTTCAGAATGAAAAATAATTTTTAAAAGCTACTACTGTAAAAGGAAGCAGTGAACCTTATGGGAAATGTGGGACAAAAATTAAGGCAAAAAAAGAAAAAAACTAATAAAACTATTACAAACAAGCAAAGGTCATCTAAGGAGCTTAACAGAAATAGCCGCAAAACTCACTCACTTTCATAGCAGGAGAATGCTTCTGGGAGGGTCACACACAGAATGGACAAAAGGCGACCCACTCAACTTGTCAGAAATTGTCCTTTACCAACTGGACTGCAGCTTGCATTCAACAATGAAAAAGGGTTACTCAGGGTTTTGAAATTAGTACCAGCATCAAAAATTAACGCCCTTTAGTTGCTATAACAGCTCCCACCAAATCTCTTAGGAATAAACTTGAGACATGACATTTAAAATCTGCTTCCTCAGAAAAGAAAAAGTCCCACTCGAGACTGACTGCCAAGAACTTGCAATTCAAACTTCCCTAAGCCCAGACATCATAATACCCAGGAGGTTTCACGCCACTCAATACATATGAAATAGGCCAGAACCAACCAAGCAACCATAGCCTCTCCTAGTACTTGAAGAGCATTCTATACCCAAATTTTCTTTTTTTAAATGATAAATTATCAAGACATACAAATAATCAAATAGACTTATCACCACCGCACTGGCCCCCTAGTAATCTGAGGAATTCATGGTGAAATATGTTGTAAGAACCATTTGAAAGATGCTTAAGTGAGCTGTTATTAGAAGCCACAAACATCACCCAACCAAAAGCTAAGATTCTTAAGGTTCTTAATTAACCTGCAGCTATTTAACAAGGGAAATGCTGTTAAGGTCAGCTGAAAACCAGCTCTGAACTGCACTTCAGTTTATGGGAAGTTGGATAGCTTGTTACCTGAACACAAAGTCTTCCAGTACAAAAGTATGAAGGACAGCTCCCACCAGCCAAGATTTAAAAACAAACAAACAAAAAAACCCTAAATCAATTAAAGGTAATTGAGGGGTATACTGTATGTTGTGATTCATTAAGCAAGTAATAATTAAAATCAAAGCAGAATGAATATACTAAAAGGCAGGCAGAATCCTCAGCTGAGAAGTTATTAAACATTCAAACCCAAGAATTTAAAAAATTGAGAAGTGCTGCTTCTCAGGAAATGGTAGTAAAGGAGTGAACCATATTTTCCTGACCACACCATTTCCAAAAGTCACCAATTCTCTTAATACTCATTAACACTCACAGAACAATTTAATGCTCCATAGCCCTCATTCCATCATTAGTCACTTGTTCTTTCTCCTGCACTTGATCCAAAGGAAAAGAGAAAATGGTAACCACTGCTCCCAGTTCCTGAAGAAAGTCCTGCTTTCCTTTTCCTCTCCCTTTCCCACCTTCTCTGTCTCCTCAGCTCAAACTCTCTAGTGTATATTCAGCTTCCTTTTTTTCCCTTTTTATCTCACATCCAGCTTTCCTTTACTTTCTCCACCAAGTATCCTCATCTCATCCTGTGGTCCTCTGAACTCTTCTACCTAGTCTTCTTCTGCCCCCCTCCCATGACATCTCTGCTCAGATTTCTTGTGCCCCTCATCCCTCATCTCCTGATCACTCATTCTCCTGAATTCCATTCCGATGGCTGGGTTCTCACCACTCCTGTCCCTGTGTCCTCTGTTCCTTTACTTCACGTCCCTCACATTCCCCCAACCCTTCACTGCCCCCTTTCACATTTCCTTCCTCTTTCCTTCTAATCCATTTCACACCCACTATCCGTCTCTCTCTCCATTAGATTTCCTATGTCTCCCACTTTGTCCCTCCAAGACCCTTCCTTGTCATCCCCCAACCCTCTAATTTCCCCCAATATCCCCAGTCCTTGTTCCTCTGGATCTCCTTCCCCTTTCTTTGCCCCCAAGTTTCCCCTTCACCTCCCAGCCTCACGTCCCCGAAAACCCTCACGCCACCCTCTCCCACTGCCCTCGCCGTCCGGCCATCCCCGGGGGTCCCTTTCCTACCAAGCCCTCCCCGCCCCACTCTCCCGGGCCCCCTCACACCCGCCCCCTATTTCTCACTCTCGTTCCTGGCCGCGGCCCCTCCCTCACCGATGGTGGAGATGAAGGTGGTGTTGAAGGCGTCCTCGGAGAAGCGGAAAAGGAGGCAGGTCTTGCCCACCCCCGAGTCGCCGATCAGCAGCAGCTTGAACAGATAATCGTACGTCTTCGCCATCTTCTCGCTCGGGCCCTCTGACCCAGGAGCGAGAGGAGCGGCGGAGAGAAGCGGGGAGGGGACCGCGGGCGGGGGGGCGTGCCCGCCGAGCCACCGCCGCTTGCCCCGCCCCTCGCCCCGCCCCTTCCCTCGGAGAAGGCCTGCGCGCCCCGCCCCATGTAGCCAATCCGCGGGGGTTTTGTCTTCACCTCCCCGCGCCCCCGGGGCTTCATGGGACTTGTAGTTCCTGCGAGAAACTTCGGGCGTGCCCCGCGCTGGCGGTCCGGACTGCCCCAGAGGATAAAAGAAGATCCGCTTTTGGCGGGGGATCGAGTGGACTAGGCGTTTCCACCCGAGAGTGGAAGGGGAGGCCCAGTTTCGAACTCTGGGCGTCGTGCCGCGGGTACTTAACTTCGTCTTTTCTTTGTGTGCGGGAGCCTTTGAAATCTAGGACCTCGGAATCTGAATCCTGCGGTTCCTACATCTCTTCCGCCAGGACCCGGGGCTGAGATATTTTCTTTCCTTCTTGCCGCTCTGGCGCAGACTGTGGATTATCTGCAGAGTGCATTATCTGACTTCTTCAGTTCCTGCCTGGCACCACCTCCAAGCCCCCTTCCGCAGCCCCTCAGTTACAGAGCTGGAAAAGAATGATTGCCGTTCTAACTTGTACCCCACTCCTGTCCTCTTCCTAACACCTCCAGATCCGAGCCCAATACGATGGGCGTTAGAGGATCTACTGTGCAGACTGCTCCCCTTCCCCCACAGAAAGATAGATAAAAAAATCTGGCACTTGAAAATATTAAGGGTTGTGCTACAGGTCTGTGCCCTTAAAAACTGCAAGCATCTTGTGCGAGGCAAGAACTATGACCATGAGAATATAGAGACTAAGATTGGGATTGTGTCTTCACTCGGCTGTTTAACCGCACAAAGGCCTTCTGCATCTTGGTTTTCTCATCTGGAAAATAGGTATAACCCAAGCTGTTTCATAGAGTTGTAGGTAGAATTAAATAGGGAAAATTATGAAATAATGTGAAAGCACTTTGGAATTCATAAGGCATTAGAGAAACCTTAGTGGGGATGGTTACCTTCTTCGACCCTCAGTAGGTAGACTCTCAATGGGTGACGAATAAATAAAGGGGAAACAGCATTCCCGTCATACTCAATTTAGTCCTTTATTTACTGTCTTAGATTATTTTTGTTTTGTGGATGTATTGTTCAGGCCTCTCATTCACTAGTGACAGAAACCCAGCGGGATCAAGCTCTCCGGGAAAGGAGTGTTTACTGGCTCAGGTAAAGCAGAAAGACAAGTCAGTAGCAGAGGCTCCATCCACTCAGGGATGTCAGTCTTATCTCTCCTTCTCCCTTCTCAGTTTTAATTCTAATATGTTAAATGTGGACAGATAAGACCCACAAGAACTTTAGGGTCCTCAATAATTTCTAAGCGGATAATGGGGTCCTGAGGCCAAAATAATTTGATAACTACTGGCCTAGGCATTTACTTTAGATCTAAGGAAACCCGGAAAGTTAGAGGAGGTTATTAAGGGAACCAGTGGACTCAACCATTAGTGGAATAAGGAAAAAATTTGGACAGTTAAACAAGTCATCAGGCTTTTATAAAACACATCTTGAGTGCCTTGTAACTTCATGTACAGTGACAGTGATATTTCATTCTTAGTCTTGTTATGGAAGAAGATTCAGTTGGCCTTAGTATAAGCCTTCACCTATGTGGAAAGAAGAGGAAATGTGTCACTAATTCACACCTATTGATCATACAGTACCCAGAGGGTTGTGCTAATCTAATATCTAATTCATTGGGCCAACTTAATGGGAACAAAGCTCTAAGGAGATCAAAGTCAGTTTCTGCTGCCAAATGAGAAGGGATTCCGCCCTCTGGCATAGGCTGAGCCTCCTTGCCCCAGCCAGTTCTTAGGTGAATCTCTGAACTTGGCCTCAGCCAGGGCTGAACAAGTATGGACAGCTCAGTTCTACACCTTCATCTTCATTCTGGAAGATAAGGGGGAAAAATCCTCAAATACCAGAGAAATCTTCTTTAGTGAAGTGTATGCTGATGAAAGTAACTTTTAGTCTCACTATCTGCATGCAATTACTGGCATTCTCTTGTATGAATAAGAATACACTGATGAGGTAAAGAACTTAAGTTCAGAAGAGAAGCTAGAATTAGGAATTTTAAAGTCCCTAAATTTCCTTGGGGGAATTTTGTTAATTGATGAGAATTAGAAAAAAATCTACCTTATTTTCACTTCCCCAGTTTTTCTCTGCTACCAAGTATACATAACATTGGGACTTTCTAACCGGTAAATCTATGCACCACTGTGGAACCATTCAAGCATTTTGATATGTTAACACTAAGAAGAATCCAACTTTTTCCTTTATGCATTATTAAATTTCATATATTTTATAACAACATGTTAGAGATGAGAATTTGGTGGTAGTAACATTACTATTGCATCAAGAGCATTTTACTCAAAAGGACTGGACAACAAGTATATTTGTAGATCTGAGGGTACCACAGGTAACAGGTTGCTGGTTCCTACTTTCTTCAAGTGGCATGGATAGAGCCTTTTCTAAAGGAAACTACATGAATATCAGTTGCCCAAACCTACTCCTGAAACACTGCATCACTGCAGAGCACTAGGAAGACCAGCCACATTCAATTTGATTCTGTAAATGCTTACTGAAGACTTTGATAAAGCTAACATGTACATGGCACCTTGACTTACAGAAATCTAGATGTCTGAGGAGTTTACCCTCTGTGGTTTTTTTCAGGCCAACACTCTCTTCTTGCTTTTGGGAAGCTGCTCCTCCTCCACTGGTGGATATGAATCAGCTGCTCCTCCTCCACTGGTGGATACTCCAGCCACAGAGGTGGGCATATGACCAGGCTAGGTCAATCGAGTTCTTCCCTGTGAATTTTCTAATGATACTGAAAGAAAGTCAGTCTGGTATGAGATCTGTGTGAACTTTTGGTTTTGAGCACAGCTCTAGTTCATTTTTCTGTATTCTCTTGTCACTGCCCTCCTCTATATGTTTAGTTTGTTCTCAAGCAGGCTTTCTTCATAGTAGCTAGCAGGATTGCCATGTTGTACAATTCCAAAGGTATTACTCACTTCTTACAGTAGTTTATTCATCTTGGGGGTGTCAAAGACCCAAGAATCTACATTTTCTTGAGGGTGTGTGTGTTCTCCAGGCAAATTTTCAAATTAATTGAAGCATTCTTTAACTGGTCGAAATTGCTCCATGACACTTGAGTGGAAGAAATGTCACCTTTCTTAATTGCTTAAAATAAATTGTATTTGGCTAAGATGCCTACTTGTCAAGGGCTAGCACAACTGGTATCAATCATTTTGGGGGCTTTTATTCTCCTTAATTATATCCTACAAGAATCCAGACACTTACATGGTCCTGAAAAATCAGGGCAGAAGCCTTTGGCCATAGTCTAGCACCCATCCGTGCTGATGCTTCTGCCCAACCACTCTTGGGTTCTGGTCCTCTGCCATCTATTGAGCACAGCTGTCCCGGTGGGCTACAAAGATGTCCTTCATGGTGATTCTTTTCACTGACTGATGACTCAGACATCGAATAAGTTCTGTCTCTGTTGTCTAATAGTTTGTGTACTTCTTTGTCTTCTCCCTTAAAACTTGAGCTGATTGAGGAAGGGGACATTGCTAATTTCTCACTGTTTTCCCAGCATGTCTACCATGATGCCTTATACCTAGTAGGTACTCAGCTGAGTTGTGGAATGAATGAACATCTGACTACCATTCCAGAAGTCTAGGTATTTTAAAAACATCTGGAATAACTTCATTTTATTAGTTGCTATAAGACCTAGATGTTTTTGGCCTCACTAATATCTTTATGGTTGTACTCTAGCTTTTATTTATGTTATTCATTCTCTAATATACTATACATTGTTGTATTTAAGAAATCAGTGTAATTATATATTATTCTCTAGCTTGACAAGATCATATTGAATGATAATCCCTCAAAAATACTAATTTTTCTTTATCACTTGTGTGTCATCCAAAAACATGCTATTTGTTTAGTGATATTTCAGTGGGATAATTCTATAATTATCTTTATCAGAGAGGGACAAACTGTACTCTTTCTACCCACTGATGTTTTCTGAGCAATCAAACGAATATTCATTAAGTTCACACTATAAAACCAGTTCAGCAAGGCCACCTGGAGGATACAAAAAAAATCTATCATGTGGTCCCTGCCCTCAGTTTGCTTACAAGCTTACTTAAAAGAGAACCCACAAGCGAAAAGTTTAATAATAACTGGGATGCAGATATTTGGCTGGTACACACTTCACTTACTCTAATGGGTCAGATGTCCATTCTGATTGGTTGCTTTTAATTTGTATTTATTAGGCATTCATTCTGATTGGCTGGGTGCCCATTTTTTGATTTTGGGACTTACGTCCTGATTGGTCAGACTTCCAATCTGATTGGTCAAATGTTTATGCCAAACTGATTGTTAAATATTTTGCTTATCACTGCTGAATACAAAAGTTAAATAAAAATGACATGATAATACAAAAAAATTGCTACATGAAAGTACAGTATCTGTTTGATTAACAAATCTCTATACCTAGCTTCTTATAACAAAGAGAGCAAGGTGTAGAGAGGACGCTGCACATCCCTCAGCTTGGATTAATGAACATGACTGAATAGGAAGACATCTATGGTATAGGACTCTAGGATATAGACAAGGGCCGTGACCAATGCCCAGATGAAGGCAAAACTCTTTTCTTGGGAGTTGGAAGTAGATACCTAATTGCCTAGAATAGAGAAGAAGCCACCCAAGTTACAACTATCCTGGGTGGCTTCATTTCTAGATAGGGTCCAACCCACAGAAACGGAAGGTAGAGCTTAGTCTGCATAGAGTCAGCTCAATATTTTACTCTACTAAAGGGTGGGTGGGAAGGAATCTATTCTAATATATCTTGTATTTTTTCTCTCTCTGATAAAGTTTCTGACAATAAAGTATGTTAGTAAAATTGATTCCTTTCATTAACCTAGGCATTGCTATGTAGGGCATATGCAGTTAAGTACTAGGAGTTTTGAGTAGAATTTCTTATAAGTTTGAGTGGTTATAGAAAGCCTTTTGAGACCAACTTTAAAATGGACTCTGATCCGATGGCAAAGTCAAGATGTACTGAAACTCACAATCAGCATCATAAGAGGCATTGGGAAGCTTATGGTAGTGAATAATAGAACACTAAATGGCTTAAATTATTAACACTTTATTTAATTACATACTAAAACAATCAGATCTAGAGCTAGTGACAGGTGAGTAATCCAGCAGCTCACATGACATGCCTGGGACCTGGTTTCTCTCTTTTGGTTTCTTAGCAGTGCTTCCTCAAAGTAACACTTATTTCAACAGGCCAGCCCCATGTTGCAAAATGTCTTCTTGAAACTCCTGGGACTCCTTGCTTCCAGATTCAAACAGAGCAGAATGTACAGAATGCTCTTCCTCAAGAGGTCAAATAAATACCCTAGAATTGAGCTCTGTGGACCTTTCAGGTCCAAGACAATGGCATTGGCCAATTGGTTTAAGCCACTAGAGTTGAGTGTGGGGTCAAACTCACCCTAAATTACAGGGTTTTGTTAGAAATAGAGAAGACAGGAGGGGACAGGGAATAAATATTACCACCTGTTTCACTGTCAAGTACATATTGATATTTTTATTGAGTACCACTAAGCTGTTGGTTATGTTGGAATTTCTGGAGAAGTTATGGAACTGAATACAGGAAAATTCTGATTTGTCATTCTCTTCAACAGATTTTGAACTAGGAAGAAGAGGCAAGAAGGAAACATTGTTTCCTTAAGGAGGGGATGGGTAGTCCAAAGATAGAATTAACATAGGCACTTAGACACCTGGTCCCTTTTTTACCCTACTTCAGCAACCAGCTAAGGTTGAATTTTGTAAGTTCTCTCTCAGGCTCCGACAAGTCTGTCCTGGGATTTTGTAATGGAAAGAGAAGTGGACTAAACATACAATGACCTGGGTTCTGTTCCCAGCTCTGCCACTAACTAGCTCTGTGACCTTAAAAAAGAACAACAACCTTTCTGTGCCTCAGTTTCCTCATATGTAAACTGAGGAGAGCTGGATTCCATAACCTCTTTCTGTCTTTAAAATCCTTTGACTCTTGAATCTAAGCTTTCATTACAGATGACCTCAGATCTACCCTGGGGGTTCTGGTCTCATAGACAAACCAAACACCCTGGTGAATGAAGGGGATTTATCAACAGCCTCCCAGCCTAGCAGATCCCATGGAGGCCAGGCAGGGTGTGGTGCTGGGAAAGGAGCTCAAGACACCTAGTTCCTTATTCTAAATAGCATTCAGTTCACCCTATGACTCAGTGTTCAGTACTTCTCTCTTACCAAGGAATGCAAAGTTTCAATCCTCTCTGTGATAGCAACAATTTATTGGGTTGCCAATCTATAGGGTTAAGAGAAAAATGAAATTCTGCTTTGTATTTTGAACCATATCCGATAAGATTCTTTTCTCTAATTACTACTTAATATGGATAATCATCTCCTGAATAACCTTAAACATAGTTTTATTTTCTAATTTAACAGCAGCAAGGGCTTATAGATAGTATTAAACAGGGAGCATGCTGAATGCTCCAGTACCTATGATAAAACAAACTGTCTTTCTTAAATTTCCTCACTCTCACTGTTCAGCAGAACTGAAGAGTTAATATGAAATCAAGCAGAACTCGTTGATTACTGATTTTTAAGATTTACAATTATAAATGATGGTGACAACCTAATCAAATGCTGAAGAAATAAGGCTGAATAGGTGATTCTTTGGGGCTAGGATGAATATTCAGATTAAGAAAAACCATTAATGAAATCCCAATCACATAGAAATTTCCCACCTATTACTTTCTGAAACTTAAGTAGCTAAATGGCCTAACTGGGCCTGTTTGGGAGATTATCACATCCTATTTCTGCAATGAATGGCATCATTCGATATTTAATATTCATTGAGGCTTTTATGAAACAGAGGTTTCCATATGTCTCTAGAGCAAAACATTTGTGTTCGCCATCTGCTACTCAAGAGTGGTTTTGTAGGAAAAGGAATGCAAATTGCTTGGTTCTTTAATTACTTTGGGGTTAGATTATAAGGTAGTTGGAACTGTGGGACAGCCAATTCACTGCTAGGAGAATACTATTGTTTACTTAGCCACCAACTTAAAGAATCCTTTACAAGCAAATGTTATGAAAAGAAATTGAAGCCTAAAATTATCTTTGTCTTTTTAACTCAATGCAAAGACTTTTGTGAAGTGATGTATGAGACTTTTTAAAGTTGGCATTAAGGAGACACTATCTAGGACACTGAACTTTAAGGTCAGTGTGTAGCAAGCATCAGTTCTCTTTTCTTAGTCTTGACAGCAAAGAAATATATAACTCAATATGTTAAAAAGAGAATTAAAGGATCTCCTTGAGCTCAGTATCCAAAACAAAAACAAAAACAAAAAATAACACAGTCTTAGTTGCCCAGGAACTAATTACCTGGGCTTTGGACTCTGGGCCATTTGTTTCTCCTTTTCCCCTTCTCATTAGCCTCTTGAACTGTGGATAATTCTCTGTTCAGTAACATCTCCACTAGCCTATGGATATGCACTATTAGTTTTGCTTAATCAGAAGTAACTTTAACAGAGTTTAACCAAAAGTAGAAACCCTGGAGCTTAGACATTATTTGTAGATTCAATTATTGATGCTTTTTCTAGCCCTCCTCACAGTAAAATTTCATTTATTGGGGTTAACACATAGAACATAGGAAACTAACAAATGAAAGGGACAAGGTTTGGCCACTGACTAGCTATGAGATCCTACCTCATAGACCTCTGAATTCTAAGACTAGATTCTGCTTTAAGATGCTATAAACCCACTAAATATAGAGATAGTTTATTGTATTGTTTCCAAAGTTCATACCTCAGAATACTAAGTGAATCAGTAGTCGGTGAAACTAGAAGAAAGGGTTTCATGGTCGGACTCTTTTGAGAAATGCTGCTATCCTGGCATTTTGATGGTACAGCTTCTCAGAACTCTTAATATGCTGATGTACCTGTGACTCTCCACAACTGAGTGTGGTGCACAGTGTTTCCCACACTCCTGCCCAAGGCCCCTTTTTGATGGAGCATCTTATGGGACCTGTGTCCTGCAGAATATATGTTGAGAAACTATGATTTAATCTACACCCTTAGTTTTAGATAGGAAGATTTAAATTGTAAAATCTTACTGTCATGATGAAAATCAGCATGTTTGCAGAAAGCTGTCTGGAAGGGAGGCAGCATCCATTACCAGAGTTCCTGACAACTGGACCGAGAACACCATCCCTGCCTCCCAGGTTTTGCCTGAATCCCAAGACAGGAGACTCCCTTACGCTGCCTCTTTTGCTTATTGCACCCACTGAAAGGTCAGCCAAGGAGGTGGGGGCACTTCGATGGTTGTGTCCTCCCTACCTGGGGCAGCTGTTTTACTCCCAAGTCCTGGGAGACTGGCAGACATTGTACTAAAGTGAAGCGAAAATCACCATATATGCAGAAGTAAATTTACCCAGAATTCTGAAAGTGCAAAAAGCTAGATTCTTAAATGATCGTCCTGAATTGTGTGTTTTTTTCAGAAAAAACAACAACAACAAAACAAAACACTAATGTCAAGTAATTAAACTAACATTCATTTTCTTTCTTTTGTATTATTCTGTATTTTAAATGAGTTATAGGATATGTTAGATGGTCACATCACACCAAGGCTAATTTCCTACAGTGACATCTAAAGTTCTGTAAAATGATCTACACATCTTTAAATGTTTTTAAAGATGAATTATTTAAATTTCTTGAGGGCATGAATTATATTCACAAAGTATCCTTAGTGACTAACATAGAGCTTGGCATATATTAGGCACACCGTGATAAATATGTTTGCATTAATTATTAAATTATAATCTAATGAATGCACTTTAATAAAATAATGGTAATAATATACTAATGGTACTAATGATATCCTACCTTTTCAAAAATCTCAAAGATAAATTATTTGACCTGGTTAATATTTATAGGGTAGTTAAAACTCCTTATGTGTAATCTTTTATTTTCATAAACAATTACACTCTGATGTGGTAATACTTTTAGGTAATAGTAACTGGGATCACTCTATATTTGACTTTTCAACACATGCATAGTCTTAGAATTGGAATGAGTCAGTAGATAACGAGTCCTAACTTTCAGTCATTGTAGAATTCCCTTTTCAGCCTCTTGGCCTATACTAAACATCCCCAGAGATATCACACGTAATAATAAGCCTGAAGAAATGTGTGATCCTGGAGGGCCTTCTGAGTCATCAAAGAAGGATGAAGTATGTTGGTAAATTATAGTTTGTGTTCTATATTTTAATTCATTTAATAAAAATATTTTTAGTACCTACAAATTTAAAGCAACTCACTCGGTATTAAAAGGGGAATTAAGGTGAAATTGATAGACCATCCCTTATGAAGCCTATAGTATTTCAGGAGAGGTGGGGCACGCATAATTATGATGGTAGGTAAAATTATCATATGCCTGTAATGTGTTGTGTTAGTTTATAGTTCTTTCAAAATTAGTTTATTTTTCTTTCAAAACTGGTAGTCTACATTTAAGCAGATTACCCTGTATATTAGATCTCCCCAATCCCCAGCTATTCTTGATAATTGGAATGTTACATCCCTCCATTGGTATCAGTGATAACAGATTTTATTAGCAGTTATCAGCTTCATCCGAGAGCTATACTTCTTATTAGAAGGCAGGACAGCATCATCCCAGCAAGGTCTTATTGACCAGCACTAGGTCACTTACTTTGGATATTTAGTTCACTTGAACTGGATGGGCAAGGAGGATGAATCACATGAATCACAATGACGTGGGAACCTGAACTGTGGTGGGGAGATCGTGCGCATGCTTTCAGGAAGTTGGATACTTGTGTGGGTTGCAACGTAGTAGTTGTCAAGTGACAACCAGAAATGAGGTCAATATAGGCACACAAATTATCCCTGGCTCTGCAGAGTGTCTCTATCTGAACAAGCAGTAGATCTGTGGAGGAGAAGGCTATGGGGCAGGAGATATATCTGTCCACACCCCAGAAGTGGCTACTACCTGATGGTGTAAATTGGCTTTTATTCTGATTTGGGCTGTATTTTTACCTCCGTTTTAAGAGGAAAAAAAAAAAGGTCATTAAGGGAATATGTCTTTTATATGTTAGGAACAATGATGTCAGAGAAGGCTGGACTAAAGCCTTTGTCTGAGCCAAGAATCCAGAATTCAGTACCATTAGCATTAACATATGCACATGTTAGCATAACACAAACAACAACAACAACAACAACAACAACAAATTAGCATCAAAATGCACATTTTTGGCATGAATTGATGATAAAAATACTTTTTATTTGTGGACATAGTTCTTTTAAAATTAAATGTTATAAATAATTTAAACAAAATTGAGATATAAGTTAATGAGGAAGCTCATAATTTTAACTACTTTTCATGTTGAGCCAACACTGATATCACGACTCTGATTTTGAGGGAAATGATGTAGGTAGAGGGATCTGTTTTGTCCCTGCAACCTTGGCTGACCCAAGGACCCCTCCACAAACAGCAAGGCAGCACATGTCCACCCAGTGGCCCAGGGAGCCATGCTTCTCTTCTTCCTCCCACTTGGTCCATTTCAGGGAAGCAAAAGCAAAGATATCACCCTAGGAACACCACCTAGAGCTCTGGTATCTGGTTTTTTATGGGAGCTCAACCTCTCCAGTAAAATATTTAATTATGGAGTTTATTCATTTGGTTCCTGGCCCTTATACCTACTGGAAACCATGCCTACTGCCCAGAATCAGTAAGTTATTTTTGAGAGACAGCAGACAAAACACTTGAAACAGCTCATACCTCTGTGTTATAGTTGAGCAACTATTTATGGTATCCAGATTTGTGCCGATTCTAGTATTAACTCATACTATGGCTTATTTATTATTTGGCCAGATATCATTTGCTCTTAGGTCTTGGCAAGAAGGGCTCCTCCCTTGGGGCTCACTTTTTAGAAAACCTTATCCTTTCCCTCTTTAGATCATTCTTTCCCATTGGGCAAAGAATCCATAAGCCAGGCAGATTTATTCACTCAGAGCCATGCCCTGCTCTTAGGCCACATTCTGGGTACCCAGACCCCAGAATTCCTGCCAAAGGCTCTGCTTCCAGGACTGGTGTGAGTCTCTTCTCTTGATCTATCCTTACGAGGGTGTACTGTGCCACTGGCGTGGCACCATAGGCCCAAGAGGTGGCCAAAAGGGGGTTATGATGTGTCCAGAACTTGAATGTATGGGCTGGGATCCTCATTGTGTGTGTGTGAGGCCCTTGTGATATAGGTCAGGCCTGGAGGTGGAAAGGAAGGACATTGGTCCAGGCTCTCTCTGAACCACCAAATTCTGGTGTGGAGCTGGAATATTCAAAATTCAGACCAATCTTCTAGGTCATTATAAACATATTTGTCAAGGGAGGAAACCGGCTTGTTAGCTTCAGCTACAATTTTTTAACATTTAGACACATGATATGTAGGGCTCCATATTTTACTCTTGCCCAGGCTCCACGAATATAGGACCAAGCCTGTCCTTGGAATAGGTTTGATTTTGCATTCATTTAAAATTATAATATAAAAGATCCAGTAACAGAAGGTTGAAGTATGGGTAGTGGGTAGGCTGCTTTCCACCAAGTCAAATGTAGCTTTGCTCCCAAGCAACTTTCCAACTATGTCTCAATATCCTGGCTCTACTCTCTGGCCTGACAAGAAAAATTGTGTGTTTATGTGTGTGTGCCTGTGTGCATGTGCATATTTAACATTCACTGAGAACCAGAAGAATATGATTTGGCTATTTTCAAATAATTCAAGCCTACACTGCTCCTCTGGTCTAGATTGCTGCTGTTTCCCTGCCAAGCAACCCTTCCCAGCTGACTTCCTTAAGCTGCTTGGAGTTAAGAGCTGGGCACTCTAAAGGCCTCTTCCAAACAAGAAAAGAATGAACTAGGAAGAGAATTGGGCCAGGCATCTTTGATTGAACAGCGCTTCGCTTCAGCTTCACTTCAGCAAATCCCTAAGCCTTTCTATCTGTTTTGTCAGCTGTAAAATGAGCGGACTAATTCAGCCCTACCTCAGAGTGGCAGGTTTAATTAATGATGATTAGGACAGGCTTTGTAATGTAAAGTCGTATGTAAATGAAAAGGAGCATTTGAGCTATTTTATCCAAAGTCTGGAGTGCATCCTGCTTTTCACTGCTACAGTAAAGCTCCTAAGCCATGATCACGGACTGCTGCAGACTTCAGGGGTGATGAAAAGCAGAGCTGGACTCACATTACCTGAATGGAAAGCAGGGTTTGGTAATGGTAGTGGAGCGCAGAGCAAGTAATCAGGGCAAGGTTCAGATGTCTGGACAGCAGGCAGCATCGAGATCCACTGGGCCCAGCTGGTGGCAGATGATGGACTGGTTTCTGCAAAGCACAAAGGACAGGTGTACCCATTTGTTCTTGGGACCATCCTGGAAAAATCTTTGAGATCTAAAGTGTCACAGTGAGGGAAAAGCTCTTTCCCAAGACCCCCTGTGCTTCTTCCTGTTGTCACTGGAGCAGTTTGCTGGCTGACAGCTCACGTTAGAGGTGTTTTCTACAGGGACAGTGTTTACTGAGAACATGCAACAAGGACCAAGTCTGTCTAGGACCCATTCGTTTCTTTAGAGTCTTGTGTCTTATTCTTAGGGGTCGAATTCTACAGATGATTTAAAGACATGGCTACATGATTAATCAGAAATCATATTGATCCTGCTGAGAATCACATCTGGGAATTGTTGATTACTTTGTCTAACATGGGATTTCTGTCTCTCTCACACGATTCATCTAACACCATTCATATGCAGCAAATCATAAATTTTATATACTTAGCAGACATGATCTCTCCTTCTCTTAATCTCCTGGAGGCTTTGTGTTGCTAGGATGGTATATCACATTCAGCATTAGATTATAACTATGTTTGTACAGCTTCTTAATATTAGATAACCTTGAGCTCCTTGAAAACACAAGGAGTTGTAATCATTTTCTCATTGCCCTCAACATCAGTGCTTTCCTTATAGTAGACACACCAAAAATACTTGTTCGAATGCATTGAAAATGAAAAGACCTAATGAGTGATGAAAAATGATAGGAAGGCCTAATGTCCATTCAGGAGCTTCATTTTCAAATATATATTTTATTAATGTCTTGTTAGAAGATCTAAGATATTGTATTGGTGAAGATCTAAGTATATTTTATTGGTTAAGATCAAAGGTCTTCAGCCAGAGGTAGGCTTATATTTTGGTTCTGCAAGGTACCATTCGTGGGACCTTGGGAATGGTACTTAACTAGCTCTGTGCCTTAGTTTTCTCATCTGTAAAATGGGGATAATAATACTATCTATGTTTTAGAGACATTGTAAAGATTGAATGAGATAATCCATATAAAGTGCTTAGCAGAGTGCCTGGCACCAAATGCTCAGATGATATTATCATCATCATCATCATCATCATCATCAGATTGTAGGGGAAGGAATCTTGATTGCTCTGAGAGCCTAAGACTATGCAGATTTAACAACCTGCCTCATAGTACCCTTAATGCTACCTTATAAATCTGAAGTAGGAACCCATTTAGGTCAGAACCTCCAGATTTTCTGCTTCTAGCTCCTGATTTCAAATTTTATTTTTCAGATACTGAAAGAATTATGAATAAGACTGTTCTCATTCAGACATAATATGAGGACTACTTAAAAAGGCACTTTGCAAATTAATTACTCGTGTCTATGCATAAGTAATTTTGTTGGTTGTAAAATATCTTGTTAGGCAATGGGGATCCTTGCAAACAGGCTCAGTTCCAATGTGCTCGGTATGTCTTTAGTTTAAACTGGATTCCCCCTCAATCTGTGGTCCCTAGATCTGATTATTCTACATGAAAAAATGTTTTTGTTGCATATATTCGTTACCAGTTTGGAGACACCCAAGAAGGTGTTTTCAGTTAACAAACTATGTTTAGTTAATGTTCAATGTTTCAGGGAGAATACAGAGCAGCAGCAGCAAGACAGCTTGATGGGTGAGAATCTAGACCACCGCCGTCTTGCCAAAGGCAGCAGTGACAACAGTTGGAAGGCAATAGTTACCTTATGGGGTCTCCATTCAGAACTACATCTCCATTCCTAAGAGCTTCCTCTCATCCCTTTCCAAAGGGGTGACCCTCAGGAGTCATTATCACCCTAAGTGCCCACAGATGATTGGAGTACATATTCCTGATCCGAGTTGAGACAACCTGATTCTTTCTCCAAGTCATCTGGAATTGGGACACAGACCTAGTCAGTCACTACTAGCCCTGGAACTAGGACAGCACATAACATGGATTGGCCATTTTTCACTACGTGCTCTGGGAGGCAGAAAAAACTGGAATGTAGAGAAAGGAGACTGAAACAGGGAGAAGTAGGCATGAGAAACCAGGTCACACCTGAGAGAAAAAAGGAGGTGGCAATAGAATAGCCATCTCCATTCCCAGTGTCCTCTCAGGGCTTTGTTCTGACCCCCATGAGGCCAAGCTGCCCTTCCTGCCCTGGCCCATGTCCAATACTCTCTCCATTTTAGCTCAGGCAAGCTTGAGATGTATCTGTTACATGAAACACAAGAAGCCTTGGCTAAGAGAATGAGTTGGCACTGAGAGAGAGGCTAAGCCAGGGATTCTGGTTGTATAGGCAGGATCTGCCTGATGAGGACCACCTGGGTGGTCCCATCGTACTGGCCTGCCAAAATCAGACATGCATACAAGTAATTTTTGCTGATGATAAAATCGAATGGAACACATTCATAGTTATTCCTGAAACAACATTCTCTCTTAGTCATTTCCTGATATAATTTCTTATGTAGTAAGGAAGTAGGTGGCATTATAGATGGCACACTCAGAATTTTGTCTAACCCTGAATACTTCTATGGGGGTATATGTACCTGTGGCTATCAATTGGTCATGCGCATTGCAGGAAAAACAAAAACACAAAACACTGGATAGGCAATGGTCTCTTCTAACAATCTGTCAGTCTCCATGGCTGGCCCCTCGTCGCTCATCCATAGTTTTGGTCCTGCACCAGATTTAGTGGCAAATCCCATCTCTAGCTGAAGGCTTTGAGAAGCCCTGTTTCAGTAGTTCAGGAGACACAGTTATCCTGTGACTTGTCTTGCTCTGATCAAATGTCCTGGTTCTGACTTCTGGGCTTCTGCTTTCATCCTAGCACTGAATCTCAGTTCTTATTTCTTGATGCAGGACCTTGATCACCATGGTCTCTTCAAAAATCAGGATTCTAATTTGCTTACATCTATTTTCCCCAGGTAACACACCTGAAATGCAGACCAAGCTGGGAGCTTGCTATCTGCCCCTTGTCCTGTCTGACTCATACTGCTAGTATGGGTCGCTCACACTGTTCTTCTCAATATCTCCCCACTAGTCCACCACCCCCACTTTCACCACTGCCAATAATCATATTTGCTCCACTTATGAGATACCTACCCATTGCTACCATCCAGATCTTTCTAACACTGAATTTCTTTAAATCACCATATCACTTGTTACTACTCTATGTGGTTCTGCAGCTCTGTCTACCTGGTAGACCTCCCCCCACTGACTTTGACTGGGTTACCAGTTATAAAGCCTAGCACACAGCAGGGTGACAGGGACGCAGAGTGATATGGTGGAATGAACCTGACAAGCATGGGTATCTTGAGCAGACCGGGGTTCAAATCCTTGCTCCTCTACTTGCACAAGTTTCTTAATTCCTCTAGAACTCAAGAAGATCATTGAAAGGATTATATGAGGTAATGTGTTTGGCAAAACTTAGGTTATTTAATAAAATACAAAATTTAGTATTTAATAAAATACATCTGTCTTTCTTTCTTGCACTTATATTTTTTTACAGCAAAGGAAACCATCAACAAAACAAAAAGACAACCCAACTGGGAAAAGATAGTCACTAATGATACATCTGATAAGGGGTTAATATCCAAAATTTATAAAGAACTTATACAACTCAACAACAACAACAAAACAACCCAATTAAAAAATAGGCAGAAGACCTAAACAGATACTTCTCCAAAGGGGAAATACAGATGGCTAACAGACATATGAAAAGATGCTTAAGGTCGCTAATCATCAGAGAAATACAAATTAAAGCCACAATGAGATATCACCTCACACCTGTCATAATGGCTATCATCAATTAATAAAAAAACAGCAAGTGTTGGTGAGGATGTGGAGAAAAGGGAACCCTCATACATTGTTGGTGGGATTGCAAATTGGTATAGCTGCTATGTAAAATAGTATGAAGGTCCCTCAAAAAATTAAAAATGGATATACCTTTTGACCCAGCAATTACACTTCTAGGTATTTATCCAAAGAAAACCAAAACAATAATTCGTAAAGATCTATACACTCCAATATTCATGGTAGCACAATTTACAATAGCCAAGATATGGAAGCAACCTAAATGCACATCAACAGACGATTGGATAAAGAAATTAGGGTTCATATATACAATGGAATATTACGCAGCCATTACAAAAATGAAATCCTACCATTTGCAACAACGTGAATGGACCTAGAGGATATCATACTGAGTGAAATAAATCAGAGAAAGGTAAATAACATATGACTTCATTTATATGTGGTATCTAAGGAACAAAAAGAACAAACTCATCAAAAACAGACTCATGAATATAGTGGACAATTTGGTGAAAAACAGAGGGAAGTAGGGTTGGGGGGCTGGAAGAATGGGGTGAAGGGTTAAAGAAATACAAATTAGTAGTTGATAGTTGGGCACAGGGATGGGGAGCACAGCAGAGGGAATACAGTTAGCATTACTATGATGGCTAAGTGGAGGGCCAGGGGCGAGAGGGAGCAATTGGGGGGATCGTTTAATGAACAATATAGATATCTAACCAAAGTACTGTATACTTGAAACTAAATAAATAAATTTATATTTAAAAAATGAAAGAAAAAATTAGTATTTAAAAAAACACATCTGTCTTTCTTTCTATGATAATGGAAATATTCCTAAATAAGACTTTGGTATTACCTGAACAGGAGATTGCACTCATCTCTTCCTCACTCTGTGTAAAGTGACTTCATCTTAGAACTTGACATGGGCCATGATGGAAAGGTTTATGGAAATTAGCAAACACTACAGATCAGCAACACAACTCCCCTCTCAGCTCATTGACTAGTGCTCCACTGTTCTAAAGTCTGTGCTACCCAATGACTACTGTGCTGGCACAATTAATAATGAAAACAGACCTTCTGCTAGATTTTTGGACTGTGTGTTTCTATAAAAAATATATTTAGAGCCAATGGTATTGACTTTCATGTAAGGGCAATGTGGAATTTAGTTTAATGTAGTTAGTTTGGTTTAATATAGTTAACTAGTTTCAAATGAGTGGAATATTTAGGGGGAAATATTTAGGGAAGACTAGACTCACTACCCACTGCCTTCTAGGTCACATCTCTTTTTCCTTTAGGAAAACCCATAATGACCATGATCTTCATAGCTACTTACGCAGTGAAGAGTAACAGACTAGGAAGACATTTTCAAAACAAAGGCCCTTCTGGAAATGGGGAGATAAAGCTCCCTGCTGGCCAGTGCTTTTCCTGCAGGACAAGTGACTCCTTGTGCCACCTGTTGGATTTTGAAAGAACAATCTCTCAGTTTTCGATTAAAAGTAAGACTCCAGTTTTTCTGCAGATGAAATGTACTCATAATCTTCCTTAAGGCAGAACCATTGTAAAAACATTGCATTCTACAAGTCATTACGAAGGAAATTACCATCAGCCCAAGATTCCCAGAGCCAACTAACTGATTTCTATATCACCAACAAGCTCTAACAATTTCAATTGGCATTTATTGAGCACTTGCAGTATACTGGGCACTTTACAAGCATTATGTCATTTTATACTCATATAACCTTATAAAATAGGTATAAATATTTTCATTTTACAGATGGGGAAACAATATAAAAAGGTTAAGTGGTTATTAGAGTTAAAAAGTTTCTGTGCTTCCAGGAAACAAAGTTCATATTGCTTACTGCTTTGTAGATAGCAGACATTCCATAAATAGTTAAATAAGTTGTTTAATGTGAATAGAGTAACAGCCTTCTTAATACTTTGAACCCATTGGCCCATTAGTCATTTAATGAGCTTTTATTAATGGGAAAATAGAATGATTTCATTTATTTTGCCTGTACACATTTTCCAAGAGAAGAGCTCACTATAATATCTCATCAACCCTACAATGACTTAGAATTATTTTCCCAATTTTAGAAACAAGTTAACTGAGGCTTAGCCAGAATTCAGTGGTCTTTTGGTCTTTTCATTGTATCAAATTGAAGCAGAGGAAAAATCAAAGGCATGCATCAAGAAGGACCTGGTAAAGTTAATGCTGGAAAAACTATGAGTAGTTAGTTCTCAAAGAATGACCATCAAGTCAGTTACATTGAGTACAGTACTCAGTGGACACATTCCTGTCCTTATTACACACTGTACTAGGTATATGGGGTGTTGAGATCAAATTATGATCTTAAGAAGCCTATGGACTTTTAGGGAAGAGAAGGCATAGACACATAGAAAGTGAAATTGCAGTTCAAGAGCATAAAAAGAAAAACTACACAAGATAGCAGTGATTATTAAGCAATGACTAATATAGGCAATAATTGCCATAGGAATTCAGAAAAGAGAGATTACATTTGCATATCTTTTTGCTGACCTCAGCGTCTTTGAAAAACATCATTACTATGAGCTGTGGAAAGACAATGAAGTTTGAGAGAGCACTTGGACTTTAAGTAGCTTACTTTCTTCCTTGGAGACTTAGGCAGATAGTGAGAGGATGGAGAGATGAGAAGATCGGAGACCTAATCATCATGGACGGCAAGACAGTGCTGGGAAATCTCACCTAACTACTGAGTTTAGATATTCTGAATATTAATTCATCATTTTTTATCTCTCTGTACTTTCCCACTTTCTACCTTTAAGCAGGAGTAGACTGCAGTTCTTTCTGAGCTTTGCTTTTGTAAATTTTGAGCACTCCAGACAACTCAGAGCAGTAGTTCTCAGCCTTAGCTCCTTGTGGAATCACCTGGGGAGTTTTAAAAAATTCTGCCATCTGGGTCCCACCCCCAAATACTCTAATTGACGTAAGATGCTCCTTTGGTGCTTCCCATGTGCAACCAAGTTAGAGTATAATTGATTTAAAGGGTTCCTAAACATAGTAAGAGAGAATGAGATTTACTACAAGAGAGGATGAACAAAATATCTTGGAGAAGCTAGAGAAGAGGGGAGCTTCCCTGCTCCAATTTAGAGAAATAGCCTTGATTTGTTACCCTGGAGTAGTAAGAATCTGGGTTCTGGTCCCCTGACAGCCTCAGGGGGTAGGTAAGCAGACTCCAGAGAGAATGGCAGTATATTATATCTAAGCCAGTGTTTCTCACACTGGGATGTGCACATGAAACACCAGGGGATCTTGTTAAAATGCAGAATGTGACTGACTCAGAAGGTGGGTGGGACCTGCATTTCCAAAAAGTTCCTAGGTGATCTTAATACTGCTGGTCCAAAGTGGCAAAGATCTGCATGCCTAGGACTTTAGGTCATTTCCCTTAAGACTCCCATATCCATCTCAAGCCATGACCTGTTAAATCTGAAGAGTTCTACAGGAGGGGACACTAGACATCCCTGTGGTGACTTGGTTGGATTGATGACTGGAAAGCAAAGCCTTCCAGGCCAAAAAAGGAGCATATCTGGCAGGGGATCCCCATGTAGGGGTCCTGGCAGATCACAGATGGCCTATCAAAAGGGGTAACTGCAGATAGCTTCACATAGGGACTATTTACAAGGTTGGTTAACAGAAACCAACAAAAGATTGTGAGGCACCACCTCTCGGGCAGAAGGGCCAAAAAGGGGGAAAGTGGTGACTGGAATTCCATGAGAACTGTGAGAAAGAAACACCAGCTGTTACCTTTAGAGAAACACAGTCACTTGGGAGAAAATGGCCCATCAAGGATAAATCCAGGGAAGTAAATACCTCAATACTGCTTTTCTCCCACTCTGTGGTTTCCTACTGATGCCTCCCATTGGCTCAATCCAACTAGAAACCAGAGGACAGGAGAACCCGGCTGATGCAGCCCACCAAAGTGAACCTCCTGGGCACAGAACAGGGTGAAGGATGGCAAGCAAATCAGGTGGGGGACACATACAGAAAACCTGCCCCAATCCAAAGACTGACTTAGAATGTTCTGCCAGGCCAGCTGTCTTACTCTGTTCAGGCTGCCGTAACAAAATACTATTGACTGGGTGGCTTAAACAGCAGACATTTATTTCTCACAGTTCTAGAGGCTGGGAAGTCCAAAGTAAAGGGCATCAATATCTGGTATGTGCTAAGGGCCCACATCCTTGTTCATAGATGGCAGTCTTCTCACTGTGTCCTTAACATGGCAGAAGGAGTAAGGGAGCTCTCTGGGGCCTCTTTTATAAGGGCACTAATCCCATTCATGAAGGCTCCACCCTGATGACTTAATCACCTCCCAAAGACCCCACCTTCCAATACCATCACATTGGGGCTAAAAGTTAGGATTCAACATATGAATTTTGGGGGGATATAAATATTCAGCCCAATGGGGGCTCAGCCTCAGTCAGAAATTAAGTTGGTATGGAAAATAAAGAAAATGACAGCATAGTCTGCATCTGAAACGCTTACCCCTTATAGATGGGAGCTTATCTGAGTGTCAAACATCCTCATGAATGACAAATGAATTTCGACCTTTACAATGGAGCTTTGGAGACAATGGCTGTGACCCTGTTGGAGAACTGGTGTGTAGAGAAGAGATGGACCTTTAGAAGTTGCTGCTGATTTCTGGAGTGTTGAGAATAAGCCACATGTGCTTTGAAACCTTCCAATAGGTGGACCATAGACGGAAGAGAAAAAGAATGCAGCCTTGGTATAGTTTGTTGATGATACGGATTTCTCTGAGCTTCTCAGAAAAAAAAAAAACACTTAGAAAGGCAGGAGTTTGAAAAGTTATCTTTAGGGCCCTACCTCATACCCCAAATTTCTTAAAAACAAAACTAAACAAACCCTCTGACTACCTTTCTGGGGAAAGAAAGGCACAAGCCTGAGGAACGCCAACCTAGGGGAAACTGGTTCTGACTTACTTAGAACCAGTCTTGGCCAGCTTGAAATTTAACACCAGTTGGGTTCCCGGCTTAACCCAAACACCTGTGAGTTTTCCCAGTGTTTAAAGTTGGTAAAGGGGTAAGGGAAAGGAGACTGCTGCATACTTCTGAGGTGATGGGAGCCAGGTGCTGAATGGGAGAATTCAGCAGCACCTTCTCCGACTTCGCCAGATAGAACGGCTGGAGAGTTCTCAGTCAATAAACACAATTCTGACTGACATGTCAGGGTTCTTTGGGAAGCTGGGTAGAAGCTCTTACTGCAGGATCCCTGAATACAGGCTGCCAAGGCAAAGGGATTCTGGGTCCCTGCATCTGCCCACGTGTTCCTTCATCTGCCATCAGTGCAAGGACCTGGGGACATGTTAGGAGAAACTGAACTCCAGAGAGGGTGGCAGAGTTACAAATAGAGTTCAGGTCTCCTTGACTTTGAGAGTTTTATTTTTCATGCTACCACAGTGTCTCCGAAGTTGGAGAGTTTTGACATCGTACTGGGCATTGTTAAGGAACTGAAGCAATAATGAGGCCCGATTATTAGATGTTGTTCTGAGATCTACCACATATCAAGTGCCAAAATGAACTCCAGGTTAATTTAAAAATTAAGGAATAAATATCACAATAAAAGAATCAGAAAAAAGTATGGGCAAATAATTAGGTGATCCTAAGGTGACGAAGTCTTGTCTAAACACAACAGCAAAAAGGAAAAAAACAACTGGTTTGAAATATATAGGCATACCTCGAAGATATTGTGGGTTTGGTTCCAGACCACCATAATAAAGTGAGGACAGCAAAAAAGCGAGTCATAATCTTTTTGCTGGTGGTGGTGGTGGGGGTCTTGCTTTCTATTTGTAAAAAAATGCAACACTTGTGAAGCACAATAAAGTGAAATTCAATAAAGTGAGATATGCCTACATTATTAATATGTATATATGTAATTAAAATTTACTATGATTTTTAAAACACCCCAAAATAAAATTAATAGGAAAGAATAAGTTGGGAAAATATTTGCTTAACATCCTTAATATAAAAGAATGCATAATGAAGAAATAGATGATCATCCCCATAGAAAAGTACTAATGGCCAATAAGCATATGGAAAATATTAAGTAACACAACAGCAAAATTATGACAGAATACCTTATGCTTTTTCTGGATTGACTGAGATAGGGGAAAACATAATATTCGACATTGTCAAGCATGTAAAGAAAGGGGCATTCTCAAACATTTTCATCTGGAATATAAATTGGTTTGACTTTTCTGGTGGGTAATTTGGAACTTTACATTAAAAACCTTAAAATGTGCATAACTTTTCACTCGCCAATTCCTCCTCTAGAAATTTATCCTAAGGAAATATCAAAGATGTGCACAAAAACTCACCCACAAGAATGCTGAGTACAGTGTTATTTTAACAGTGAAAAATTGGGGAGAGTGAGTATCGAATGCTAAAATTAGACAAGAGTTGGGTGGTGTGTACATGGGTCTTCCTTATTGTATTAGTTTCTACTATTGCAACAAATTACCACAAAAGTTAGTGCTTTAAAATAAACAAATATGTTACCCTGAAATTCTGTAGTTCGGTCTGAATTAGGTCTTACTGGGTGAAAATTGAGGTGCTGGCAGGAATGTGTTTCTTCTGGAGGCTTTAGGGGACAATCCATTCCCTTGCCTTTTCCAGCTTCTACAGGCTGCCCACATTCCTTGGGTCATGGCCCCTTCATCCATCTTCAAAGCCAGCAACGAAGCATCTCAGACCCTTCTTTATCACCCCATCTCTTTCTGTGATTCTTTTACTGCATTCCTCTTCCACTTTTAAGGACCCCTGTGATTACATTGGGTCTTCTCAGATAATCCAGGATAATTTTCCGGGTTTAAAGTAAGCTAATTAGTAACCTTAATTCAACTTGCCATGTAACTAGATCTTGGAGGTTAGGACATTTAAGTCTTTGGGGGCTATTATTCTGCCTACTCATTTATATATTATTCTATATATTTATCTGTCTGAAAATATTTAGTATTTGTTAATATTTACAATATTAAATATCAAAAAATCCAAATCTAATTCCAATTTAGCCTATGGATGCAAGGAGGATATTCATATGATGAATACTATGAGCCCATTAAAAGTCAGAATTAGAAAAATATGTAGTAACATGGAACAATGTGGATTATACAGTCAGTAGGGGGAAAATCAAGTCTACAAAGGAATATGAACAAGATGATACCAGTTATGTTAAACAAAACCCAAAACAAACCTATATGCCGGTGAATAAAAAAATGTTTGGAATATCTGGATGGTGATTTGAATTTCCCTTCTATTTTCCAAAATGTGTATTATATTATTTTTGCAAACAAAGAGAAATAAAAGGTGATTGAGAATGTCTATCCAGGACAATTTCCTGATCAAGTGTCTTCCTGGTTTCTTAGGTTTCGATCACATTCACTCACATCCATCCTTCAAGCTTGTCCTCATCAAAAACATCTGGCTATCGGTGACACCCCATGTTTTTCAGGCACCAGTCGTCCTCTCTGGAAAGTTCGCATACTCCTCAGAGGACAGCAAAGCTCCTGGGGGGGTGGGGGTGGGTGGGGGCACTAAGCATGACAGCGAATCCGTGCTTCTTAAAAACTTTTTCAGGGCAAAGCGAACCCAAGGGCACAGCCGCATCCTCACAAAGAACTTAATAACCAGTACCTTGGAAGCTGGATGCACAAGGACACGAGTCTGTTTCATAATCACGCTGGTACATGTTAAGTTCTAATCAATAATATTGTTTTTAATACACAAAAGAACAGAGAACAGTGGCATCGCCCCGTGTGCACGCCTGCAGAGGGAATCGACAGCAGAGGGATTTGAAAGCGGGGCCTTGGACGAGCGGCCCAGTGAGCCGTCCGGGGTCGGCCAGCCGGGTTCTGCGAGGCCGTCGGTGCTCCCTCCCCGCGGCCTGAGCCCAAGGCGGCTTCCTAGCCAGGCACACACCGTCTAAACCTGGCCTTGGGAACAGCAGGTCACTGCGGAGCTTTACGGCCGGCAGCCCCAGGCCTGGAGCCCGTTAGGTTCGCAGAAGGTGGAACTTCGGATTGGTACGACCCTCAGAGCCCACACCAACAGGCACTCGCGGCCCGGGCCGAAGCCGTCCCGCTTCCCACCAGCGAGAGGAGCGCCTAGAGTGGACGGCCCGCCCGCCCCGCCCCTCCGCTCCTCCCAGCCTCCTCTATGCCGGAAGTTGGTGCTGCGCCTGTTCGCGTGCGGCTCGCCAGCGTTGTCACCTCGGAGACCTGGACCGGCTGGGCTTGCTAAGGGATCAACATGCCTGTGAGTTGTTTACTTTCGAGCTTCGCGTGTGTTTCGGACTTCTCTGTCTGTCCAGGGGCCGGGGGTGGGCTAGCCGGACCGATCCGCCGGCCCCTGGGGCTCCCTGCCGAACGCGGCGACGCCGCTGCGACGGCGCAGCCTCCTCGCGCGGGGCGGACTCGTCGGGACTTGCCCGGGCAGCGCGGCTCGGCCGGCCGGCATGGGTGTGGGGCCGGGAGGCGCTGGGGCCTCACTGAGCTGCGATCTGGAGTCGGCGGCTGGGAGGGGACAGCTCCCCGGGCTCCCCGGGTAGCTTATCAGCCGTCTGGCTTTTGGTGGGCGCCCGGGAGGCTGTGATCCTTGGAGTCTTCTTGTTCCCTCTGCCTTCTCTCGGAAGCGATTTCCTTGCTTGTTTCTTTTTTAATAACTGTCTTCTCAGTTGCCTCACATGGTAACTCCGTCAAGGACGGTCACGCCTCAGCCACTCCGAGGTCCTGTCAGATCAGGCGTTGAACCCTGGGGGTACGGGGGGCAGGAATCACCCCGACGTTGGCCTTCTCTCGGGTGCCTACCTCAGCGATTTCTGCTCAGCGGGCCAGGGTCAGGGTCACGTTCTTACTCAGCACCACAGTTTTGTTTTTATTGGAGACTTGTTATTGAGCTGAGTAAAGAAGAACGCGGTTAACCTTACCATATGTTCCTTGATCGTCAGGGAGCCCCTTTACCGGGACTGGGAGAACGCAGGCATTATAAAAAAGTATTGATGAAAGTTAAGCTTTAAAACATAACTAATCGCTTTGAAGTGTTGCCTCTGCTGAGCATGACTTATTTTTAGTTTTGCAAATATATTTCATGTATGGATTCCAGGATTGTGGTCTCATTCTAGTAGTAATAATATTTTTTTTTTTTTTTTTTAAATCCAGTTGGCTAGAGATTTACTACATCCGTCCTTGGAAGAGGAAAAGAAAAAACACAAAAAGAAACGGCTAGTTCAAAGTCCAAATTCTTATTTTATGGATGTAAAATGCCCAGGTAAAATTTCAAATTTAATTCCTTTCCCAAGGAAAATTTCTATAGGGGTTGCTAGTGTGGTGTGTATATTTAGCTACATTAGGATCCTCTGTAGAGTAGAAGTGTGGTTACAGAATTGGACATTTTCACAGTAAACGATTCAAACCACTGTAGAAACATTTTTTGGCAGGGAGGGAGGTTGAAGATGGAACTCCAAAGTGGATGTGCTATTTGATTTACTTTAAGCTGATAATATGAGTTTTCTTTTTCATGATGCAATGAGAGGTATGTTGATTCTTTAGTGTAAAGCTGTGCTGCTCCATACGGTGGCCATTAACTATATGTGGTACACTTAAAATGTGGCTAGTCAGAAGGAAAAAGTCTTTAAATATAAAATATGCAACAGATTTTGAAGATGTAGCATACACACACACACACACACACACACACATTGATTACATGTTAAAATGATAATATTTTGGAAATATTGATTTCAATAAAATATATTATCACTTATTTTTAAAAAACTTTTATGTGGTTACTAGAAAGTTTGTTACATGTGGCTTGCTATTGCACAGCACTAAAGTACTTAATATAAAGTCTTTACTGGAAATATGTTGAAATATTTTCTTCTGCTTTTGTTGACCTTTTTTTAGGTTGCTACAAGATTACCACGGTTTTCAGCCATGCTCAGACCGTGGTTCTTTGTGTAGGTTGTTCAACAGTGTTGTGCCAGCCCACAGGAGGAAAGGCCAGACTTACAGAAGGTATATCATTTAGCATTTTCTAACCCAGTGATGAAATTTTATGATTGTAAATGTCTGTATCTTAAAATCATGATTACCAAAATAATTTTTCTTTCGTTGTGTGCTCTTTCAGTAAAGACTGCCCTGTTTAATTGGATAAGTTTATACTCTTGACCTTGCAAAGAACTCCTTTGAATATTATTTTTCTTAGTTTGGAACACCTAATTCTGTTGTATTTAGTCAGTTTGCTTAACTTAGAATATTAAACATAAATCAGAATGGAGCAAAAGAATACATACAATAGGACATGGATTTTTTAAACCATAGGATTTAAAAATATCTCTTGTAAATATTTTGTTTCCTATATATTTGGTACATGAGACTTAGGACAGTTTTTATCATTGCTAGCTAAGCAACAGATAATGTATAAATTTAAATTCTAGAGGTTTGATTTCTGTGAGTAACTACTTAAGGGTTAATATGAAAATCTAATTTTAATTCTACTTTCACTTTTGTGCAGTAAGAAAATATAATAGTTTTTCATAATACTACTTGTAGAGTTATAATTCCATGATGACACTTGAAATTTGCTTGTGATATTTTGGGGAGCTGTGAATTCCATGTTATTTTCACTGGAAGAGTTATAAGTGGGTTGGCAACAAATCCAAGATCTATTTGGTATGACCTGGTAAGGTACAAGTATGAAGTATTTTTCTTATTTAAAAATGTACTTGCAAGACTTCTGGAACCTTTATGTCATGCCAACATTAAAGTTTAACTGTTGAATTCAGAATCATGGTCTTAAACATATTCCTTATAGCATCTGAGAAACAGGAGTGACAGTTGTAGTCACATCACATTAGAGTAAATTCAAATATAAAAGATTTATTTATAGCAAATTTCTGGTATAAAAGGACAAATAAACCTATGTAAGAATGCTGATGTAATATTCCTAAAACTTAAGTTTTTTACTTAAGTACTTTTTGCGATTAAAACTATACCAAAGATAGAATAGACTTGTGCTTAACATGTTCTTGTGATTCCTTTGTAGGGTGTTCATTTAGAAGAAAGCAACACTAATGATCCACACAACTTCCTGAATTTGTTACATCACAGAAAGCCTTATCAGTTCAGTAATTCTAATTTACCAAGATAATGTAATTACATTTAATTTTGTAAGTATACAACAATGATCTCCTATTTTGGTGTGAATTTTTCAATAAAGTTTTGATTATGGGCAAATGCTTACTTTTTATTTTTCAAAGTATGTGTGCTTATGCTATACATGTATGTACACTCTGAGTTTCTTTTAAACATTTAAAAAATGTATTCTGATTAGTTTGTGCCTCATTTCAAGAGTAGAAACCCCAAATATTTGATATTCAGTCCTTTTCCGAATTGCTATGGATGGGGCTAAATAATTACAAATGGGAAGGAGTCCATTATTAATTCTAAATATAGGTTTGCTGTTGTAACTATGGAAACACATTTTAGAAGTACACAGTTAATGTAACAATCACAGTGCAATGCCTTGGATTTATGTGGCCCTAATATACTGCATAATTAGGACAATAACTGTATTTGAGAACCTGAGTTGTAGGAAGCTCCTTTTGGGATAGAAAATTTGATAGGAGGAATCAAGATGGCATGATTTACCTTAGGAAATCCTGGCTGGGGATGATAGATGGTATTGAATTCTCTGGTCCAGGCAGGTAAGCACACCTGACTACACATGTATGTTGAGTGGCTCCAGTGTTCATTGTCATTTTTATAGTTTATGAAATAACCCTGGGGAGGTTGGAAGTAGAGTGCATCTTTATCCCCACTATACAGTTCCTCTTTGGACTGGGATAATTGCTTCTATTTTACTTGTTACCTTTAAAGCTGGAACTTAAGACAGGCATTTTTTAGCAAGACTTTTTCCTACATATATACCCCAATCTGAGAGACTGATCCTTTAACATACTGATTTATAGAGGAATTTTGCACAAGAACTGAAGAACTATGGAAAGTTTGGTGTATATTTAATATATGGAGCGATAGCTAATGCAGTGGTTCCCAAAATTTCTTGGTTTATGGCATCTTTTTTTCATGGAGTCCTGTGGCCCAAAGAAATACCCAACAGTTGCACTTATTAAGTAGTTAGGTTCTAACTTTAGTAGCCATTTGAAAAAAAAAAAAACACATAAAAGCTAAAGTGATCATTTTAATGTCATTCTTAACCACAATTTCTAATGGAATGAGTATGCTTTTTGGGCACTGCACAATTTCTTAAAACGGATCAGACTACAGTGCCATTCTCATTTTTACCACATTGAAGGGATGTGTAAAAGCATGACCCTACTGTGTCATCCTTGTCTGTATATTAATTTGTGTAGTAAGAAAGTTGTGTATTTTTATTTGTAGCCAGATTTACTATTTAAAATCCCAATATAGATTTATTTGTATTTGTTTTATGTGATTAAAAAATTTTACTAAACACCATCTATAAAATTGCATACCACTAAAGTGTGGCTTTTATTGGATCTGTAAATTTTTAGAAATGCTTTTTTTATGGGAAGATAATGGTTAGAACAAACTTTACAGTCAGATATACCTGGGTTTCAAACGAGTTCTAATGGTTAATGGTTGTATGACCTTGGGCAAAGTAAGGATAGTAATTTCTACTTAATAGAGTTATTTTGAAGATAAAAAAGACAACATATACAAAGTGCTTAGCACAATGCCTGGCAGAGTGCTCTGTTAATAGTATTTTTTTTAAATAAAAAGGATCCTATCCAATTACTTTCAAGTTCTATTTTTCTCCCAAATTCTTTACCCACCTTGTTACCACACCAGGGCATAGCTGTGTTAACTATTGCTGCAAAGCAAGCCACAAAATTTAGTGGCTTAAAGTAATAATTTATTATTTCTCATGATTCCATGGGTTGGTCTCACCTGGGCTCACTTTTACAGCTGCATTTATCTGGAGGCTCAACTGGTCTGGAAGGTCCAAAATGATTTCAGTCATGTGTCTGGCAGCTAGGGCATCTCACTTCTTCTCCATGTGGTCTATGCTCCAGGAAGCTGTTCTGGCTTCTGTATTATGTGGAAGTCCTGGGGCACTGTTCTAAGAGGGTGAACACAGAAGTTTGAAGGCCTCTTAAAGCCTAAGCTCTGGAACTTGAGCAACATCATCTCAACCACAATCTTTTGGTCCAATTGAGCCACAAGGTCAGCCCAGATTCAAGGCAGGAGAGAAACATTCTACCTTTGGCTGGGAAGAATGGCAAAATCACATTGCAAAAGAGCATGCCCAATGGAATGGGAAGAATTTGTGGCCATTAATTTATCACATTTTGAGAGAACTCCAATATTTCTCAAGATTATTCTGTAATCCACGAACATGTCCATGATCAATTCTTACAGAAATGCTTTATTTGTTACCCCTATTCTGGATGAGCATGGAATATAAGTAGGAAATTTATGTTAGAGGAAATCTAAATGAACATTGAACATATGAAAGTAGGTCTAACTTAACTAAATAGATAAATGCAAGTAAAAGATACCATTTCTCATCCATTGTATAGTCAAAAATTAAAACTCAGATGTTAAAAGTATTGGCATACGAACAACAGAATTAGGTCCAACCATATAAAACTGTATATTCAAACATTTTTGACTTATAGAAACAGCAATTTCATATGATTCAACCCAAGAAAAGTATGTTTTTTTCAGCATTGTCTATAATAGTAAAAAAAAAAATCAGTAAGAAAACAGATAATATAGTCATAATGTAATATTTTAAGCAATTAAAATAAATGGGATTTATATATATCAACTTGACCAGATCACAAAAACATGTTAAGAAGGGAATGTAGAAAACATGTATACTATGATACTATTTGTATAAATGTAAATGACACAAATTAATATTATGTATTAGATATGGATATATACACATGGCTGCAAACACATGCTACCTTTCATGAAAAAATTAAATAAATAAAAATAACAAACCCACATGGGGCAGAAACCATAGCCCAGGGAACTTGGCCAAAGAGCCAAGAATTATTCCCAAGCCTTGAGTACTAATCAGGGAGCTACCAACCTGTGTCTGGTTGGATTTCAGAATTCCTGTGACTCTTGCATGTCTCCTATTTCTCTCGTTTTTGAACAGAAGGGTATATAACAATTATCCTACATATGTTGGGCCATTGTACATTGTACACGTGGGGAGCAAATAACTTGTTTTTAGTTCATGGGCCTTCAGATCCCTTAATTTGCTATATTTAAGGAACTACCCATAAGAAGCCTCATCCACATCTAGACCTAATTTAAATGATAGATTCTGTGCTTTGAGCTGATGCTATAACGGAATGAAATTTCTGGAGGACTTGGGAGTAGGTAAATGTATTTTGTATGTGGGAAGGACATGAATCATTGGGAGCCAGAAGTCAGACTATGGTAACCAACTTCTAAGATGATCCCCAATGATCACCACCTTCAGATATTCACATTCTGTGTAATCCCTCCAAGACTGTAGCAGGATTGGTCTGTGTGATCTAGGGAATATAGCAAATGTAATGGTATATGACTTCTGAGGCTAGGTTATAAAATACTTTGACTTTTGCCTGGATGGTTTCTCTCTCAATCTCAATCTCTCTTTTAAATCACTTGCTTTGGGGGAAGCCAATCGTCATGCCATTAAGATACTCAAGCAATCCTACAGAGAGGCTCACATGGTGAGAAACTAAGGCCCCTGCCACCAACAAGCCAGAAGGCTGATTCTTGCCACCCAGGAGTGAGTTGGCCATTTTGTAAGCATTTTCTCCAGCTCCAGAGAAGCCTTTAGATAACAACATCTCGTTTGCAACCTCATGAGAGCCTCTGGAGCAAGACCCATCCAGCCAAGCTACTCCTAAATTCCTGGGCCTCAGAAACCATAAGATAATAAATGTTTGCTCTTTTAAATTGCAATAGATAAACTAATATACCATTTCTCATTATCTTATTTCTGTCATATTAAAAGACTAGGGTTTCCAAGATGGCAGTGGCCCTCCCATGAGCACACTAAAGTATACACCTATATAGAGAGCAATTACCTCGGAGAGACAATGGAGGGATAAGTAAACAGCTTCTGAACAATGAAAGAAAGCGAATAGAGAAGGCTGGGAAATCACAGGAGCTCTATGGGATCTGTAGGGATTCCCTGGGGCTAGAGGTACTGGTGAGCGCCATTGTTAGGGTGGGTGGGAGTTCTGTTCAGGTGCTCTGGCTTATCTGCAAGGTGACAGCATCATGTTCCTGCATACATTGCCTGAGTCTGTTTTAGCTGCTTACAATAGGAGCAGGTCTCCCTACACAGAACCACTCCTGCTCAGTAGGCTAGCACCCCAGATGCCATGCCCACCCACACAGCTCCAACTGGCCTGCCAAAAGCATCCACACACACAGCCTACAGCATGGTTGCTTCTACATAAGCCTACTTATTCAAGACAGGGAAAGATCATTTTTTTTGTCTAATTTATATATACAAACATAGAAAGTACAACAAAATGAAGACAGAAGAATACTTCTCAAATGAATGAACAAGAAAACTCCCCTGAAAAGAACTCTAAAGAAACAAAGATAAATGATTTGCCTGATAAAGAATTCAATGAAACAGTCACAAAGATCCTCCCCAAACTTGAGAGTAGAATAGAAGAACTTAGGGAGCACTTCAACAAATAAAGTATAATAAAGAATCAAGCAGAGCTGAAGAATACAATAACTGAAATAAAAAATACACTAGAAGGAATCAACAGAAGATTAGCTAATATAGAAGAACTGATCAATGACCTGGAAGACAGACTAGTGTAAATCAACCAATCAGAAGAGCAAAAAGAAAAAAAATTAAATAAATAAAATTAGGATATGTCAGCAGCATGGTGGCGTGAGAGGACCTCCAGGTCTCTCCCCTTGAAGGTACAAGTAGGACAGCTATAATTAAAGGATTCCATGTTCAACACACAAACACATCTGAGACATTGTGCATTGAGACATCTGCAGATGGACATATTTGAGTGAACAGCAGAGATGGGACAGGGAGGGAGGACAGAGACAGAGCTGCATGAATCCCCACACTCATTTTAGCCCTAGCGGACGCGATAGCAGTAAAGGACTGGCCAGACCAGACTGTAGGCGCAGAGACAGCAATAGGGCTTGGGCGGCTGGCACACACGGAGGCTTGGTCCAGGGTCAGGAGCCGAAAAATGGTGCAAATAAAATCATAGCACTCCAATGCCCACCAGTACTGGGCAAAGGACTCAACAGATTCAGGAATCCGCCTACCCCATCCCACTGTGTTCTGCCAGGCAGTAAAATCTTCATTTGGCATATTATAAAAGACTGGAAAAAACTTTCCGCCTAAGTGGTCTGTATTCATTGCAAATAAACCCATGAGGAAAAGCAGAACTGTGGATGTACAAACCCACTCCCTTCCCCACATCCATCCCCGGCCTATTGTGGTACAGCCTGGTAGAGGCAGCTCGGTCAACTCAGAGCAGCCCTGCCAGCAGCTTCTGGCTACAGGAAGGAGACCCATAGCCCACCACTTCCAATCCATGGGAGTGCTGTCCTGAGACTGAGATGATTGGGTCGTAACAGGGATGCCCACCTCCTCAGGGAATATGGAGCATTTTCCACCACCAAGGTGAAACCACCCCAGAGACCCCAGAAGCTCCAATAGTGCAGGTAAGAGAAAATAAAAACTTGAACTTCAGAGCCACCTACTAGAAAACAAAAGAAAGACCTCTACTTACCAGCTTGCTAAACAGTGAAGTGTCAAATTCTTTAAAAAGATTTCATTCCCACAAATGCCCAGGCAGAGAAATAATCCATTAAACATAATGAATAACCAAGATAACAAGGGAATTCAGGAAGAAAGTAAAAAATCTCCAGAAAATGGCATCCAGAGAAAAGCGGGAATAGCCATACTTACATCTGACAAAATAGATTTCAAGATAAAAAAAGGTAACAAGAGACAAAAATGGACATTTTGTAATGATAAAGGACATTTCATAATTAATAATACATCAAGAAGATATAACACTCATTAATATATGTGCATCCCACCTGGGAGCACCAAATATATAAAGCAACTACTAATAGAACTAAAGGGAGAAACTGACAAAACACAATTATAGTAGGGGACTGATATACCCCACTGACAGTTATGGATAGATCATCCAGACAGAAAACTCAATAAGGAAATATTGGCCTTACATGACACATTAGATCAAATGAACATAATCGATATTTATAGAGCTTTATATCCCAGAACACCAGAATATACATTCTTCTCTAGCGAATGTGGAACATTCTCAAGGATAGACCATATGTTGAAACTCAAAACTGGCCTCAACAAATTTAGAAGACTGAAATTATACCAAGCATATTTTCCAACCATAGTACTGTGAAATTGCAAATAAACTGCAAAAAGAAAGCAGGAAAAATCACAAACATGTGAAGATTAAACAACATGCTATTAAACAGTGACTGGGTCAAAGAACAAATAGATCAAAAGATACGTAGAGACAAATGAAAATGATAATACAACATATCAAAATTTTGGGGGTACAGCAAAAGTGGTACTAAAAAGGAAGTTTATATCATTACAGGCCTACCTCAAGAAAGAAGAAAAATCTCAAATATATAATTTAAAATTTCACCTTAAAGAACTAGAAAAAGAAGAAATGAAGCCAAAGTCAGTACAAGGAAGGAAATGATAAAAATTAGAGCAGAATTAAATGAAATGGAGAACAAAAAGACTAGAGAAAAAAAATTAATGCAATGAAGAGCTGATTCTTTGAAAAGATTAATAAAATTGACAAACCTCTGGCTAGACTAAGGAAAAAAGACTCAAGATCAGAAATGAAAGAGGAGAGGTTACAAGGGACATCACAGAAATAAAAGGACTATACAAGAATAGTATGAAAGGCTTTATGCCACCAAATTCGATAACCTAGAAGAAATGGATAAGTCCTTAGAAATTTATAACCTTCTGAGACTGAATCATGAAGAACTGAAAAATCTAAATAGACTGATCAACAATAAGGAAATTGAAACAGTCATAAAAACCTTTCCTAAAAGTAAAAGTTTGTCTTATATGGCCTTTATTATGTTTTAAGGTACTTTCCTTCTATACCAATTGATCATATCAATAGATGCAGAAAAAGCCTTTGACAAGATACAGCATTCATTTATGATCAACACTTAACAAAATCAGTATAGAAGGAAAGTACCTTAACATAATAAAAGCCATATATGACAAACCCTCAGCCATCATTATACTTAACAGTGAAAAACTAAAAACCTTTCCTCTAAAATCAGGAACAAGACAAGGCTGTCCACTATGACATATAACATTGGAGGTCTTAGTGAGTGCAATTAGGCAAGAGAAAGACATAAAAGACGTCCAACTAGGAAATGAAGAAGTAAAACTGTCTCTATTTGTGGATGACATGATTCTCTATATAGAAAACCCTAAAGACTCCACAAGAACACTACTAGAAACAATAAGCAAATACAGTAAAGTTTCTGGACACAAAATCAATGTTCAAAAATCCATAGCGTTCCTATACTCTAATAATGAAGTGTCAGAAAAAGAAGTAGAAAAAATAATTCCTTTTGCAATTGCAACAAAAAGGATAAAATACCTAACAATAAATCTAAAGAAACATGTGAAGGACCTATAAAATGAAAACTATAAGACCCTATTAAAAGACATTGAAGAAGATACAAAGAAATGGAAAGATATTCCGTGTTCTTGGATTGGAAGAATCAACATAGTTAAAATGACCTCATTACCTAAAGCGTTATACAGATTTAATGCAATCCCCATCAAAATCTCATCAGCATTTTTTAAAGAAATAGAACAAAAAATCATCAGATGTGTATGGAAGAAAAGACCCTGAGTTGTCAAAGCCATCCTGAGAAAAAAGAACGAGGCTGGAGGCATCACTCTGCCCAACTTCAAATTATACTACAAAGCAAAAATAATCAAAACGGCTTGGTACTGGCAGAAAGATACACAGACCAGTGGAATAGAATCGAGAGTCCAGATGTAAACTCTTGTTTATATGGGCAAATAATTTTCGACAAAAGAGCCAAAAACATACAGTGGAGCAAGGAAAGCCTCTTGCTGGGAAAACTGGAAAGCCACCTGCAAAAGAATTAAACTAGACTATTGACTATTACCACACATCAAAATTAACTCAAAATAGATTAAAGACCTGAATATAAGACCTGAAACAATAAATTATATAGAAGAATACATAGGAACTAAACTCATGGACCTTGGACTAAAAGAGGATTTTATGAATTTGACTTCAAAGGCAAGGGAAGTAAAAGCAAAAATAAATGAATAGGACTACATCAAACTAAAAAGCTTCTCCACAGCAAAAGAAACTGTCAGCAACGTAAAGAGAAAACCATCCGAATGAGAAAATATATTTGCAAGCAACACCTCCGATAAGGGCCTAATATCCAAAATATACAAAGAACTCATACAACTAAATAACAACATAAAAATAAACCAATTAAAAAAAGGGCAGAGGACCTGAACAGACACTTCTCCCAAGAAGACACACAAATGGCCAACAAACATATGAAAAGATGCTCACCATTGCTAGCTATTAGGGAAATGCAAATTAAAACCACAATGAGATACCATCTCACACCTGTTAGAATAGCTGTTATCAACAGGACAAGTAATAACAAGTGTTAGAGAGGATGCAGAGAAAAGGGAATCCTCATACATACACTGCTGGTGGGATTGCAAATTGGTACAGCCACTATGGAAAACAGTGTGGAGGCTCCTCAAAAAACTAAGAATTGATTTACCATATGATCCAGCAATCTCTTTACTGGGTATTTACCCCAAAGACTTGAAAACCCATATCCAAAAAGATATTTGCACACCAATATTCATAACAGCATTATTCACAGTGTCCAGGACATGGAAGCAATTGAAGTGTCCTACGATAGATGATTGGATAAAGAAGCTGTGATACACATATACAATGGAATATTACTCGGCCATAAAAAGAGGTGAAATACTGCCATTTGCGACAACATGGATGGACCTCAAGATAATCATGGTAAGCAAAATCAGACAGACAGAAAAAGTTGAAAACCACATGATCTCACTTATTTGTGGGATATAAACCTAAAAGCAACAAAGGAACAAGACAGATTCTCATGGACAATAGACTAGTGGTTACCAAAAGGTCAGGGGAGGGGGAAGGGGAGAGGTAGATGGGGTAAAAGAGGTCAAATATGTGGTGACAGAAAGAAGTCTAACTATGGGCAGTGAACACACAATACAATATATATATATATGCCTTCCTGTTGAATTGTATACCTGAAACTTAACCGGGTTTCATTAACCAATGTCACCATAATAAAAATGAAAATAAAAAATAAATAAAATGAGTATAAATGAAAAAAAAAAAAGTAAAAGTTCAGGACCAGATAGCTTCACTAGTGAATTCTACCAAACATTCAAAGATAATTTAACATCTATCCTTCTTGAACTCTTCCAAAAAATTGAAGAGGAAAAACTGCCTAACTCATTCTATGAAACCAGAATTACCCTGACACCAAAGTCTGGCAAGGACAATACAAAAAAAGAAAATTACAAACCAATATCTCTAATGAATAAAGATGTAAAAATTCTCAACCATGTATTAGCAAACAGTATTCAATAATACATTAAAAAGGTAATACATCTTTTTACTTAATACACGATCAAGTGGGATTCATTCCAGGGGTACAAGGATGGTTCAACATATACAAATCAATCAATGTGACACACCACATTAACAAAATAAAAGGATAAAAATCATATGATCATATCAGTAGATATAGAAAAAGCATTTGACAAGATAAAACATCCACTTATAATTAAAACATTCAATAAATGGTATAGAAGGAACATAATATAATAAAGGGTATATATGACAAACCCACAGCTAAAATCATACTCAACGGTAAAAAACTGAAAGCTTTTCTTCTAAGATCAGGAGTAAGACAAGGAATCTCATTCTTGCCACTTCTATTCAACACAGTATTGGAAGTCCTAGCCATAGTAATCAGGCAATAAAAAGAAATAAAAGGCATCCAAATTAGGAATGAAGTAAAACGCTCATTATTTGCAGATAACACAACACTATGTACAAAAAACTGTAAAGACCACACCAAACAACTATTAGAACTAGTAAATGAATCCAGTAAAGTTTCAGGATAATCAATATATAGAAATCTGTTTTATTTTTATACATCAATGATAATGATCAGAAAGAGAAATTACAAAAACAATCTAATTTACAATTGCATCAAAACACATAACATAACTAAGAATAAATTTAACTACCAAGGTGAAAGACCTGTATTCTGAAAATTCTAAGATATAAATAAATAGAAGGATACACCATGTTCATGGACTGGAAGTTCCTATCAAAATATCAATGGCATTCTTAGAACCAGACAACTCATCCTAAAATTAAGATGGAACCACAAAAGATCTCGAATAGCCAAAGAAACCTTGAGAAAGAACAAAGTGAGAGGTATCACACTCCCCAATTTTAAACTATACTACTAGGCTACAACAATCAAAATACAGTATATATACTGACATAAAAAATTGGAATAGAGAGTGCAGAAATAAATCCTCACTTATATGATCAACTAATCTAGGACAAAGGAGAAAAAGATATACAATAAAGATAATTTCTTCAATAAGTGGTGCTGGAAAAACTGGATAGTGCAAAAGAAATTGGATCACTTTTTTATACCATATACAAAAATAAACTCAAAATGAATAAAAAGCTTAAAGGTAAGACACAAAACCATAAAACTCCTAGAAGAAAACATAGGCAGTAAACTCTTTGGCATTGGTCTTAACAATATCTTTTTGGATATATCTCCTAGGGCAAGGGCAAGGTAAACAGAAAAATAAACAAATGGGAATACATCAAAATAAAAAGCTTTTGCAGCGAAGGAAACCATCAAAAAAAAAAAAAAAAAAAACAATCTACTGAATGGGAGAAGATATTTGCAAATGATACATCTGATAAGGGGTTAGTATCCAAAATATGTAAGGAACTCATACAACACCAAAAACCCCCAAAACAATCCAATTAAAAAGTGGGCAGAAGACCAAATAGACATTTCTCCAAAGAGGACAAAAAGATGGCCAACAGACAACAAATGAAAAGATGCTCAACATCACTAATCATCAGGGAAATGAAAATCAAAATCACAATGAGGTATCACCTTACACCTGTCAGAATGGCTATCATAAAAAAATAAATAACAAGTGCTGGTATGTAGAGAGAAGGGAACTCTTGTATACTGTTGGTAGGATTGTAAATTGGTGCAGCCACTTTGTAAACAGTACAGGATCCTTCAAAAAAAATTTCTTTTAAAGCAGCTGTACAACTCAGAAACTATTTCTGGGTATTTATCTGAATAAAATAAAGACTAATTTTAAAAGATATATGTACCCCTATGTTAACTGCGGCATTACTTACAATATCTAAGAGATGGAAGCAACCTAGGTGTCCATCTATAGATGAATAAAGAAGTGGTATATATGTATATGTATGTGTGTGTACACAATGGAATATTATGTGGCAATTAAAAAGAATAAAATCTTGCCATTTGCAACAACATGGACCTAGCTGGTATTATGCTAAGTGAAATAAGTCAGACAGAGAAAGACAAATACCATATGATTTCACTTATATGTGGAATCTAAAAAAACAAAACAAAACAAGACCCATAGATGTAGAGACAAGCTTTTGGTAACCAAAGGGGAGGATTAAAAAAAAGGAAAAAAAAAAAAAAAGATAACATGTGAAGGTTCCTGTTGAATGAAATTTCTCTATATTACATATTCCAAAAGTACATACTTTTATCAGAATATTTTATTCCAATAGTTAACATTTTTTTCAAAAATACAATATAGTTATACTTCCCTGAGTATAAAGAACTAATCCTACAATAAAAGACAATTACAAAATTAAGCAATTAGAGGTATATAATTCTCTGCATTCAATTATACTCTATTACAAATTTATTCTTAAAAATCTCATGTATTTTGGAACTTTAATGTTTTAAAAAAATGAAACAGTTCATTTTGCATCTGTGATGTTAAGGTAAGTCTGATCGGTCTTTATCAAATTCCAGAGCAATCTTTAAAGCAGTGCTATTGAGGCCAACAGACTGCATATTACATATGATAGAAACAACTATTCCTCTTGGGGGGACTTTCTTATTTATAGATTCTGCATCCAGTTCTTCAGGAAGGATCAGCAGGACACTACTGGCACCCACTGCACCTCCAGTATGTGAGGCATAATGCCGTTGCTTCCTACAAGAACCATATGTTTGCTTCTTTTCTACGACACCCCATGCCATTGCATATTTACCCTCTTTATCCCAAGACATCTCTGTGTTAGGGACTGGTGTCCAAATCATAACCATTGTTTCTGGTTTTAGATATCCTGGTAAAAGATTTTCATTTGAGTTCTTAAACAGCCCGACTTGGTAACCATACAGCATTGCATTCCCAAATTTCAGAAGGTCACCCACTGTAGACAGAAATCCACCACCAGCCCATTTATAGGAGTTATCCACGTAAGGTGTGTTGACAAGACGTTTCTTTTTATTGTAAACATAAAATCTAAAATGAAATAAGAATGGTCATTAAAAATTTAATAGTCTGTTATTGACTTTACACATGAAAATGAACAGGAAAATGTACACATGAGACAGATTGTATTTCAATGCAGTAATCATACATTCTCAGAAACTTTCTCATTACTTTATGCCTAAACACTGATTATACTTATAATTCCAAGCCGATCAAATCTAAAAGAAGCCAAATAACATAAATACACTTTCTCATTGAGAAACATACTTCTTAGAATGAACTCCAAGTTTCCCAACTAGGAAAGAACTGCCAGTATATTTTGGCCAGTAATCAGCTTTGTGTAACTTCCTTTTAACAGTAAAGCATTTCAAATCACTGATATGAAGGCTGGAAATTAGGACTCTTTGGTCATTCCTCCTTTAAAATATAAAACTATGGAGAATTCGAGACTTTAATTTAGAATTCTAAATTTTAAATAAGCAAATTCTAGACTTTAATCCCTTGATTTCTTTTCACAGAGGACAAATTAATGGTTTTTCATGAAAATGATTTTTTTCAGCTGGATGATAACTTTCAAATTCTTAAGGAATTTCTGCTCTAAAAAGAATGGGATGTAGACACAAGTTCTTAAATTACTGGAACATCTTTGTGACTGAGTAACTGATAGAATGATGCCAGATGACAAACAGCCTCTTTCTACTTATTTAAGAATCTGTAGATTCTGCACAAGAATACTATATAACCACAAAAATCTACATCTACAAACTTAGAAATTCAAAATACTTTTATAAATGCTTCTTAAATGCCTTTAGAAGCAATTATGCACTTTGTATTTTATTATGAGTTTTAAAACCCACAAAATTTAAAATGCATAGTATAAAAAACAATCCCATTTCAACATTCAGCATTAACATCTGCACTGAATCTATTACAAGAGTCTGTCAGCCAAAGGCATAAAGAAAGATTCATAAAGAACAATGCTTAATTTTAGAAGACACTCTAGAAAATAAAGATTAAAAAAATAATAAAAAATAACAACAGAAGGAAAAGGCCATATCTATACTGTCAAAACAGAGTGAACACTTTGGAAAACATTCATTTATTGGCTTTGGTCCCATCCAATTATAAAAGAGATTTTTGTTTCAAGTATTGTACAAAATGCATAGAAAACATGAGCTAATACATTGACTAAGGATTCCCCTATCAACAAACGGAGTGTCTTTCAGTGTCACGAACATTTGCTCCACTGGCTTGTGGATATCTGCCTATACAAAATATACCTGCTGTACAGAATCAATATATCTATTTATATACACATAATCAATGTTCCTATTCTTCAATTTAAGAAAATCTCAATATTATTCAGAAAGGCAATGTATCCAGTTACAAACTAGTTTCCCTGCATTCTTTACAGCTAAATGTGGCCTGTGGTTAAAATTCTGGCCAAAGAAATGTCAGTAGTCTTTTGGGGTGAGATTCTGGGGAAATACCTTGAACAGGCGACAGACACCGAAAGGTACTATTTTAAACACATAAATACACAGAGAAGTGATAAGACAATAAATATTTACTCTTGGGGTACAATAACTCTAAAAAGGCTTGATCAGGAGAGCATAAACATTTAATTTATGATTCTGATCAAGGAGTCAGCAAACTAAATAACAAGGCTGAAAACTTTTGCTAGAAAATTTATTTCCTGCAAAATGGTACCATAAAACAAATGAATAGAAATATGAATTTACTAAGTTTACTTTAAGGTTTTTTAAAAATAATATGTTTGAAATGACTCCTTTTACTGCCTGAACTCTCCAAAAAAGGTGGTCCCTTTAAGTTCTTTTAAAATAATTACAATAAAAAAAAAAGAGAGTAGAATTAGAGTTGACTTTTAGAGGCCCAAATAGATACTGTATTAAGTAAAATAAAAACAAAGCTAATGAATAGAACATTAGGTAACAACATTTCCTTTGTGTTTTCTGTTCTCTATTTTATTTCAACAGCCCATTTAATCTAACTAAAATGAATCAACTACCCTTTTAGCACTATTGAGTACTGCCAAAACCTAAATAAAAAATCCAGAGCAGATAGGAACGTTTTACAATATAAATGGAAACCCACTACCTTTTTCCAAAGAATGAAAGACAAAAAAAACATATTAACTCTCTATCATCTGCCATTTAGATTTTTGTGCAAGTCATAAATTAATCATTCATTAAGAAAACAGAAAATTAATGATAGTGGTTCTGTAGCCTGTATATTCATAGAGCCTTAATTTTTAGTTTAGAAAAGAGGCTCAATGATACATAATGTTCTTCTCTCCCTTACATATAAGTTTAGGCATTTATTATCAAATGCCTGGATCTAAGTCAAAATAAGGTCATGCATCTATGTCATCTTTATTAGAGAATCTTTTTTAGATTCAATTCACAATCACTGGTATTTGTCAATTTTTCTCATGCTTTCCAGTAAATAGAATGTTATATCTAAAAATAATAAACACTAAGAGTCCAAACTGGTTGAGAACTACAGGCCATTTAAAAAATTAAAATTCATTGCTTGCTGCTAACCTAATTTCCTCTAGGTCCAAAAAAGTCTCTTTTAGGCTGACTAGCAATGCATATTTAATTCATTTAAATAAGGTGGTAATTTTTAAATGGTAATTTAACTAGGTACAACAGAAGATTAAACAAAATTAGAGTGAAGATAGGAAGATAAAGCTAAAAAAATTCCACCATTTCACCTATTTCAAGTACCATTAAAAGCATGTACTGATGGAAATATGCAACAGCTGATTTGTTAAATATTACGTTTCTAACAAACCAAATAATTTAAATGGAAAAATCCATAATCATAAAACTACTTATTAGCTTCAAAATTCTCTCCCAATGCCCCTTTTATAAATTACTAGTAAAAAATTATAAATGTTTCATTTGATATATTTCAATAAAATGACTTTCAAACTTCTACAGTGCAGGGCAGGTACCACTTCAACAAAGCAATTAAAATTACCATCACCAATAATGGGACAAATTACATCATGAAACTGCTGCTGTAAAGGGCATTATTGGAACAACTGGAAAAATTTGAATAAGGTCTATAGATCTGATAAAAATATTGTGTCAATGTTAATTTCCTGAATGTCCTTGTTTTAGAAAATACACAGTGAAGTATTTATGGGTAAAGGAATACCATGTCTGCAACTTATTCCAAATGGTTCAGGGGAAAAAAAAAACGTCAAATATACAGAGAGTTAAAATAAATGTGGTAAAATGATAACATCTGTGGAATCTGGGTGAAGAGTATACGGAAATTCTTTATACTATTCTTATAACTTTTCTATAAGTATGAAATCATTTCAAAATAAAAATTAAAACAATAAAAAGTAAACAAAGAAAGCACTAGTATATAAAACATATAAGGGATTATTAAAGAGCAAACTATAGATGCCAATGATGGGTGTAATTTTGGTTTAATTATTCATGTGTTTAAATTATTATTGCTGCCTTTCATCTAAGAATCTTCAGGGTACTTTACAAATACATTTTATTTCACTCACTTCACTCACTTTATAGATGGGAAAACAGACATGAAGAAAAGCTCCCCAAAAATGGCAAGTTGACTTTAGAAAGGAGACAAGGAGAACTTGACTTTAAATTGGTAACATAGCATTAAGGTGTGATATAGCTAAACACATCGAAAGGTATTCATTTACCTTGCTCTATTGTAAATTACTGGTTCATTTTCTTCCTGCACAGTTGTCAGCATATCCAAGTCATGGAATATTTTCTGCATATAGTCCAAATATTTATATCCTGAAGCTCTTTCAACTATGGCTGCCAGTAGGGAATAGCCAAAAGTTGAATACAAAAACTGACTACCTTGAGACATCATTGCATGGAAGAAAAAAAAAGAAAATGATTCATTATTATTTAAAAATATGTAAAATATTTTCCCACTGAAAACTGGTATACCTTAACATTGGAATATTTTACTTCAGCATTTATAAAACATGGATGATATATTAAATTCAGTTAGCTTTGCAATGGCCCTACTTATTCCATGTCCCTAACATAAGAATAAAATGATTATCAATATACCTAAAATTTCATATGAATCTACTCCTTTCTATAACAAATAAACAAATAAGTCCTACTTCAAACATGACAGAAATCCTTCAGACTGGCAATAAAATAGGAAGGGAAAGAAAAGCAAATTTGGATTCGTGAGTCGCCTGTCTTATTCTTAACACACTACCCATTGTTTAAGGCATAAATAACTGTACAAGTTATTTTAATAAAATATAGATATAAAAACCCTGTTTCAAATATATATTAAAATAAAAAATATATTCAAACATATGTCCTGTTTCAAATATATACCTTGATTTCATTTTGGATTCTGGAAATGTAGATTGTATCATCTGTACTAAAAATTGGTGAAAATCTTATTTTTTTTCAGATAAAATCCATAATATTTCATTGCCTTTATTAATTATACCTATATAATATCTATTCATGGTAAAAACTTTAAAAATGAAAATGGGAGAAAAGTAAATAAGCCTATGGTACATTTAAAGATATTAAATGGTTTCAGTAGGCACTGTACAAAAACGAAGACAGTAATTTTTATAGATTAGCTTTTTGGGAAATAAAATTAAGTTGATGAACTCTAATTTCTTCAAAGAATGAAGGCACAAAATAACTGAGTAATTTAAATTCTAATTGATACTAGCAATACTTTATCATGTCTACTTTGGTTCAGATTTACTTTGGAGAGATATTATTCCAACATTTCTCCGTAATTTTTCCACAAATATCTTGATATTGAGAATCCACTAAATGACTATGAGGCTAAATCAAAAGAACTAGCTGCCTGGAATGCTAGGTGGGAGCTACATGTTAAGTTCTTAATTATTGTTAAGAAATACATAAAAGGTAAGCACTAGTCTGACAACAAAATCAATGCATAATCATCAACCACATCAAATACACTCAGGATGGTATCATTTTGGATTTTCTGAAAATTAACACTTCAGTAATGATGACTTTGTTAAGAGAAGGAATTAACACTCACCAGGTTTAAAGAACAAAGGGTCATTTTTAAATAATCTTAGAGATTCAATTGAATTTTCAAACTTTTCTCTCAAATACAATTCACCTTGTTCAAAATCATTTTTTTTCTTGACAGGTTTTGAATTCCGGCCTTTGGCTTCATTATCCTGCTCTACCTTAGCTTTAGCAAAGTCATTCCTTTCATTGCTTTTGCCTCCTTTTTCTTTCAACTCTTTTTCTTGGTCGGATTCCATTGTCTCTTTCATTTTCAAGGCTTTATAAGCTTTCTCTTCTTTCACCTTTTTCATGTCCTTTTCATAATGACGAATTCCACTTAAATGGGAAATCAATAATCTTGTTGTGACAGAAACCTAATTGTAAAAACATGGAAGTTCAATTATATTATTAAACTATAATAAAAAGTTAATAGCCTTGGAACAATCCTCCAACAATATTTTCTATTTTAAATTGCTGCTGGAAAAATATATCACGTACAGATTTTAGCCTCAAATTTCAGGAAAATACTCATTATCTGGATTAAAAAAGTTAATGATAGTTAAAAACAAACCAAAGAATCCCATATAACCTTTTAAACCATTTAACATGCCATTTGTAAAATGAACTGCGTGTTTCATTACCTTTTCACCTTCATATTCCTTTTCTGGGAATTCAGGAACATAATGTTGTACTGGAATATCAAGATCTAGTTTCCCTGCTTCCCACAATTTGGCAAGAGCAACCATGGTGAGGCTTTTGCTGATACTAGCAATTCTCATAACTGTCTCTGGTTTGCATGGTACACGGTTCTCAACATCGGCATAACCTAAACCTTTGAAAAATAAGCAAAAAGTCACTATTGATAAGCTTCATGGTCAAAGGAGTCTTGAAAAACTGAAAAAAAAAATACTATCTTAAAACATCATGCATTTATCTAAAGGAGAAGATATTCCACTTTTATATGTTAATGAAAATTTAACATGTAAGAGATGACCGTCTTAACAACACTGACAACAGTAAGTCTAACAATTTAAACATAACTAAACTGAATTGTACCTTGTGCACAATAGCAATTTTTCCATCTGATTCAAATACTAATTTTTCTTAGCTTATCTAAACATGTGGTTAGTCTACATCTTAAATAAATTACTCTACATTCTTTAAGGAAAACACCATTGTTCTTCAGATTATATTTATTGATTTTTGAGTGAGTTTTTACTGAATTCCTTAAAATAGCCATCCAATAAAAATAAATGTGAAAGGAGATCCTGTAAACCCACTCTATCAATTCAATTCAGCTGCAAATAAGAAGGAAAACAATGTCCTACTAACTTAAAGCTCCTTCTAGAAAAAAATTTTAAGCTTGGTTTCATCTTCCGGACATGCTGAACGTGTGGAAATATAAGAGATATAAAGAACTAAGATGTGAAAAAAAAGAAAATGTGTAAAATGATGGTTTTTAAACTGTAAACATGAATCATACTAAAATACTTGCATTAAAAACACAGTCCTCACCTATAAAGCTGACATTTGTCTAATTTTTGATTACAATATTTTTCATAAATTAGGTATATTGATTAGGCTATACTTATACTTGGGGGAAGAATCATTTTTCTTTAAATTCAAGACTCCACTGCTCCCAAAGTAAGTAGTAAAGAAGTACTACTTTCTTAAATGATGTCAGAAACATTTCCTAAAAGTATGGTTCCTCAAAACCTGGGATGACCAGCTCCACACATTTGTGTGGAATGGAGAAGTAAATAAAGTTATCAAATAGGATCTGATAAAAGTATCATAAAATGATTAGAAATACCTCTTCCAAGGCTTCTAGCTTTTTGTTTTAAAAAATACCTGACACCTCTGCCTAGTCAAAAAAAAAAAAAAAAAAAAAAAAAAAAAAAGCAAAGTGGATGGTAAACTCCACTTTGTTAAGGACAGGAATCGTGTACACCCTCAGTACTTACTATTGTGCATTTACATGATAGGCGGCTCAATAAATCGAAGGTTGAATTTAAAATTCTGACAGTTTATCTACTCATAAGGGTTATCTACACATATGCAGTTAAAAGTTTTATATACAACTTTCAGAATAAATTCAGTTTTTATAGAAGAGTGGGCATAGAAATAAGCCATTTTAAAGACTCCAACTTATTCATTAGTTACATTTTAAATCTTCTTTTAGAAAACACGATACTTGTTAGATACGTTTTCTCTACAATATGGATGGTTTTCTGTAAACCGAACGGTATTTCACGGGATTCACACCAAGAAGTAAAATATCAAGTTTTCATTCCCCAACTGGCACAAAACAAGGCACTAAATAACTTTTCTGAGCCTACCTTCTGACCAGACTTCTTTTCCATCTACAGAGACTCCAACCACTATGCCGGGTGCGCCCACCTCATCCTACGAACGAAGTGGCAAGGAACAGACAGTTCAAAGACAGGCCGAAACACCTGGCACATCCACCACAGCATACACCTGGGGCATGGCCCCGCCCCCTCTACCTGGGCCCCGCCCACCCGCGCCGGGACGCCGCTAACCATGAGGGGTGTGAGGGGTGTGCGGACTCGGCACCCAGAGTGGGAAGGGGCGGTCCCCGGGGCGGGCGGTAACCTCCGCCCTGACTTGGGCAACCCCCAAGAGCATCTGACTGTGGCCCAGAGGTCGGAAAACGGGAAGTTTTTCTCGGAAGCTGACCGCGGGCATCCCACCGCCCGGAGTGGGGTCTGCTCGGCCCGGGGAGATGACCACCGAGGGGCCCCATTCCGAGGTGACGCCGGGGACCGGAGGCCAGGTTCCCAGCCGTCTACGCCCCTCGTCGCCGCACCTTGATCCTGTGCAGCAGGTCACGGCTGCTGTCGATGGCTCTGGCGAAGCGCCTGGAGCGGGGCAGCTCCGGGGTCTGCGGAGACCACGCGGCGAGGGGCTGCTCCTTTGGCGCCTGCGGCTCGGCCTGAGGCAACGTCTCGGGGTCGGGGTCCGA
>NW_006442109.1:11800762-11811577 GCF_000325575.1 Pteropus alecto
GCCGGTACATGGCGTCTCCGGGGAGCCCGCAGCCTCGGAGCTAGCGCAGGCCGGGCTGGCGGCTGACGCTCCGGGGAAGAAGGGGAGGGGGACGCCGGGGAGGGGAAAGGAGGGGAGGGGCGGTGACTGTGCTCAGACTCTAGCAGTCGATGCCCGATGGCCGGAGCGCGGATCGCATCGAGCTCTTCCTCCTTTCCTCTTTTTCTCCTTGCCTTGTCACTTAATATTTTTAATCTTTCTCCCCCGCCCCCTTTTGCCCCTATGCCTCTTGTCAGATCAAGAGTCACCTCAGAGAAGTCTCCCTGGTTCCTGTCCCCTTGGGAGTTCTCTCCACACCTGGACTACAAGTGCGCACACCTCCTTAATAACACTTGACACTTTGTTTCATTGAACTGATTCCTTACGAGACTGTGACCTCTCTGGAGAGCTGTGACTTTTGCTCCTGGAACAGCGTCTGGCACACACAAGCCCCTTAGCAGCCATCTCTTGCCATCTCTATTCTTTGTCTCTTTTTAGCTCATAAGTCCCCTTCAACCTCTCTTCCGGAGGTCTAGCTCCACAACACATCAAACATATTGTTATACCCAGGCCTTAAATTAAATATTTTTTTCTGTAAAAAGTTTTTTAAAAAACTTGCACTTGAAAAATTTTAATCCAAAAATAACTCATATAATTTATAGTTAGCCGATTTCTGACATCTGTAGATGATCAGATATTCTCGTGAAATAAATCTAACCTCATTGCTACAAAATGTAAAATGTGTATAATCCTAATTGAACAATTAATGACTGTTAATTTTGAAGATAATTAAACATCCACTCCAATTTTATGATTTTCTTTTTATACTTTGGGATACACACACATTTCTGAAAGATTTTTGAAAGTTTGTTGGCCTTAAGTCTTGGGGCAATATGCCCTGTATATGAAATAATCCTCTCTCTTCTTGCAGGTGGAATATGTATAGAGTTCATAGGCTTGAACTGACAAGCTGTTGTCAGGAGAAAAAACTGTGAACATCTCGAGCTAATAATTGTTTAACTGGAGGAAAAGGTAATGGTAACCACACCTAGTCAGAAGATACCAGGGCTAAATAATTATAAGGTCCTGGAGCTGCTCTCAAAACCCTCAACCCCCAAGAGATCAAGGTATCCTAGAACCCAGAGGGTTCTGGCAACGGAACTTAGAGGTCTCTGGAGTGTCACCTGCAGTTAGAGTTGACAGGAGGTTCTTACTCCAAGGACTTGACAGAGAAAACAGTATAAAGAGGAAAATGTAAAAGACAGCCAGTGGTGATCTTAATATGTGCTTACTTTATCATTCTTTTAAAAACATATATATTTTATGCATTCTTCTGTACCTCTCCTTGGATCATAAGTTTCACAGAAACACAGCGTCATATAGAGAGCAAAAGCCAAGGTCTGGGTGGACTTCCACCAGTTTAGAAGCAGGTAGAGGCCACCCAAAGTATGGTTGCTGTGAAGGTAACAGAGAATAAATGTTCTCCATGCAAGCAGAGTCCCTAAGAGGCAACCTGACCAAGCAGCTAGCAGACACGTTGGTGGGATCTTTACTATCGCCATGAAGCAGGAGACCAGAGCTCCAGTATTTTAGCTGGCTCTGGACTGGGGGCCACAAAAACAAGATGGAGGAAAAGTAAATCACTAGACAGGGAGAAAAGTAGGAAGACAGAAATAGAAAGGAAAAGGAGAAGAAGGAAATGTAAAAAGGAAAATAATTTTTTACTGAAAATAAATCTGCAAACCAAATTTCCAAAGCATATGAAGAAAAATATTTATAAGAAAGACTGGCAACAAAATCAATAATCAAAAAGTGAAATCACCTTAGACAAATGAAAACAGTAGAACAATCTACAGGAAAAGAGGGGAAAAAGAGGCCATTCCCTGGCTGAAAAAAGATGGGTTGATAGAAAACAAAACAAATATGTTTTTTAAAAAACAATAATGAGATACACTATATATCTATTAGAATGGTCAAAATCCAGAATACTGACAATAAAGACAGCACCAAATGCTGATGAGGATATGGAACAACAGGAACTCTCATCCATTGTTGGTGGGAATGCAAAATGGTACAGCTACTTTAGAAGACAGTTTAGTGTTTTCTCATAAAACTAAACATACTTTTCCCATTGATCCAGCAATCATGCTTCTTGATATTTATTTACCCAAAGGAGTTGAAAACTTATGTCCACAAAAAAGCCTTCACATGGATTTTTACAGAAGTTTTATTCATAACTGCCAAAACTTGGAAGCAACCAAGAGGTATCTTAGTAGGTGAATTGATACATAAACTATTGTACAGTCAGATAATGGAATACTATTCAGCAGTAAAAAGAAATGAGCTATAAAGCTATGAAAAGACATGGAGAAAACTTAAACGCATATTACTAAGTTAAAGAAACCAATTTGAGAAGGCTACATGTTGAATGATTCCAACTATATGACATTCTGGAGAAGGCAAAATTACAGAGACAGTAAAAAGATCACTGATTGCCAGGGATTAGAGGAGTAGAGGTAAGGATGAACAGATGGAGCACAGAGGACTTTTAGAGCAGTGAAACTACTCTGTATGATACTATAATGGTGGATACATGTCATTTGGATGATAATGATGTGTCAATGTAAATTCATTAGCTGTAACAAATGTATCACTCCGGTAGGGGATATTATAGTGTAGGAGGCTGTGCATGTGTGTGGGCAGGGAATATGTAAGAAATCTGTACTTTTTGCTCAGTATTGCTATAAACCTAAAATTGCTCTAAAAATAGCTTATTTTTTAAAATGTAGGGTGCAAATGAAATAGTGATGAGTACTAAAGTGAGTTCAAATCACTGGTCTGGTACTAACTGTGTAAAAAAAAAATCAAAACAAAAACAAACCTTGTCATCTTCAGAATGTTTTCATGTCTTTTCATGAATGTCATTTATTGCACAACTTCTAAAGCCCAACTCAGGTCCTGTCTTGCATGGAGATTTCTTTGATCAATATTAGTCCTAAATGTTCTCTCCTCTACCTTATTGCTTATTCTGATTTAAACTGAAAACCATCGAAGGCATAACTTTGTCTTACACATGTTTGTGTCCCTTATATACAAAGCTCAGGACTTGTTTTGTTGTCAGGTGGGTCTGAATTTGGTGATGAGTTCTGAACCTCAGTCTCTTCATCTGTAAATTACAAGTAATAATAACAACATTGAAAGTTTGTTGCAAAGATTAAATTACTTTAGCCTGTAAAAAGATAAAATATAAACTTTGGTAAATAGACTGGTTTATTAGGAGTAGAGATTATAACTGTTTATTCCTCTCTAATAATATTTTCAGTTAAAAAACAAGATGTCAACTAATAAAGTCCCTAGTTCTTTTCCTGCTACATGCGAACTCATCTTCCAGTTTATACTTGTACAGTTTGTCTTCCTCCCCACATCTCTTTCCTTCAACTTGTCAACTTAATTGTTTGGTCACTGCCTCAGTGATTAAAAACAAAATAGAAATTCAATTCCCATCATCTGAAGAGCCAGCCTATCTATGCCTCCCCTGAATTGGGACTGATGGAAAGCTAACAAATAGCCCTGTCTCGAAATGTCAGAATGACCTTTTTAAAGAAAGTAATCAAGTCATATGTGAATGCATTCTCACTCTAGTAATGGGAATTTTAAACTCTTGGAAACTGGGGCCAAACCCTGCAGCGCTTCCATGTCTCATCTCTGCAGATCAACATGGAGCCTGAAACACCGCTCTGTAGCTCTGTCACTGCAGCTGACTGTGTCTCCTGAATTAGTCATGAGGGTCTGATGGGCATCCACACCTCACTGATGAGCAAATTGTCCAGCAGAAGGGATCCAACAAAGTGTCTTTCAGTCAGGTGATTTCTCCTGTGGCCTTAATAACAACTAGCCCCAGACAGATTTGCCTCCTAGGGAAGTGGGAAAGAATTTTTTTAGGTCCAAAAAAGCAAAGAATGAGATAAAAGACTGGTGTAGTCATCTATTTTAGTCTCACAGCTTTAAACAATTTCCAGCTGCAGATGTTAAAATATCCAGATTCCATGGAGAACAGAACAGATGACATTATTCATCCTGCCTATGCTCACAGGCTGCATTTAATTCAGTTCAGCTTATAAAACCTTTTACAGAGTCACTATGGGGACAGGCTTCTACACTGCAGCCATACAAAGATGAACAAGCGCCAGCAAATCCTCAGGAGCTCACAGTTAGCAGAGAAGACAGGTAGAGAGGCCATACATATGGTCGAGCCGGCTCTGTCCTGCGCAAAGGTGCCTGGGAAGTGGGCAGTGGGCTGAAATTCAGCCTGCACTCCTGTTCCCAAGCCATGTATCTGGCTCAGAGGAATGGGTCCCTTTTTCTAGTACATTGAAAGGAGCAATGAGTGCTCCAAGCAACCCTGAGTGGAGGTACAGTCTTAGAACTCATTAATCAATAGGATAAGTGCTATAATGGAGGCAGATATCAATAGCTATGGGAAAAGAGGATGAGCAGGCGAGTGTCTCTAGGGCAAGAGTTAAGGAGAGTGACAGATAGGGAGGGCCTTGGGTGACAGAGAGGGAGCCTTGGAAGAGGAACAGGACTTTGCCTTGTAGAATTGGTGAAAGAAAGGCAAACAAGGCAGAGGAAACGGAGCCAGCAAAGATTCAGAGGCTGACAACGTGAGGCCTGTTTCAACCTGGCTGGTGGAGGTGAGGCCAGCAGGAGGCAGAGCCAGATGGTGCAGGCCTCGTAAACCAAACCGGGAATTCTGGGCTTCGGCTCACAGGCTGGTGTTTCTCAGACTTCAGTGTGATCTGCAACACACAGAAGGCTTGTTACAAGTCTACATAATTTCCTTGGCCCAAGCCCCAGAGAGGGTTCTGATTCAGCAAGTCTGGAGAAGGGCCCAGGAACAAACACTTAAAATGATTTTCACGTAGGATTTTGATACAGAGGTCAGAGGAGAAACAGTGCTGAGGTGTATTCAGAAGGGTTTAGGCAGCCGAGCGTCTGGTAGGTTTGCTGAAATAAAGATCACCAGCTGCAAAGTGGAGAGTGGAAGCAGCTGGTGAAATCCACGGTGCAGTGCATGCTCTGAGGAAGTTGCCTCAGAGCCTAGCCCTTAATTAATTCACCCTCAAGTGCAAAGGTCAGATAACAGCTTAAGATATGATGAAAGCAGGCAGAAGACACAAGAGGCAAGGAATTCAGGCTCAGCTCAACCACCTGTAACCATTTCCCTTCCCAATCTCTATACACCAACAGGAACTCAGGCTCCTCTCAGTCATATGGTATAAGACTTCAATCCCTCCCACTGAGAAGTTCGATGTATAATAGGATACTGGATAAGGTCTGGAAAAAAACAAAACAAAACACATTAATAGTGGAAGTTGGAAGTTGGAATAAGTTGTTCTGGGAAAGGGGAGTTTTTTCTTTCTGAAACCTTCTCAAGCCTCTCTGTGCTTCATAGCACCCACCGCAGTGCTCTGTACCTAGTAGGCACTCAATAATGAACATCAGAGTTGGCTTTTCAGAGCTGGGGACAACTGAAACTCCTCCTCTGTGCTTTACCCAGCCTATAATCAGCAGGCACTTAATATGGCGACCCTTCTATTATCCAGACTTTTATTAGTTAGGTTCTTGATTATCTGAATGTTTTAAAATATCCTCAGGTAATGAGAACAAGGCCATAATGATAACTCTCAGGTGGCTGTAACATATATGTGTTAGGTGGGGGAAAGAATTAGATATTTTAATGATGATGAAACATTTTTCTTGGACTTAAACACCCTTTAATATATGCAGACTGGTGCTTTAACACTTGCCAAATGGAGATAGTTATGTAGGATATTTGAAAGTATAATAGAAAGCATCTACCAGAGAAGGCAGCCTTTGGTTTGCCTGGGAAATAGTGTTTCTTCCTATCCCAAATCAAAAGACAGGTATAAAGTTTCTTTGTTTATCAGTTTGCAAATTGAAAGAGCCTGCAACTGGGATTAGTTAGTCCTGAGCAATGCAATAGGCACGTTGAGCTCACTATTGGTCAAGAAAAGGGCAAAACCAGAGTGAAAGCTCTGATCAGGAAGGCCATGCATTTACAAGATGCTCCTGAGGCAGGTGCTATCAGCGTCCTGTCCACATCTCCATGCTGCCCCTTTCAGCTGCCAGCACCTGCATCCCTGTGTCTAAGGATTCTCTGGTGCTGGAGCCTGTCCTGACCATGAGTGCTATAGGCGGGAGGTGTCAGAGAATTATTGTCAGCCCCTCCTTGCCCCCCCAAAAAGAAAAAAGGATTGATGGGACTAGGCGTATGCTTCAGCTCCCTTGCCCCTTGGATGAGATAACTGTCCCCCAGAGTTTCCCGGTGGTGGGGGGGGGGGCGGGCATTAAGCTCCAAATGGGCACAGTGGTGGCTTCCATGATCACATCTTTCTTCTCCTTGTCTCAGCTCTCCACTGGTGTTTCTTGAGACCATCACCCAGACAAACCATCTATCCCGGAATCCTTGTCTCAGATGTTACTTCTGGGGGGGAACCCCAACTAAGACATCAAGCTACTGGGAGTGTGATCACTGATTTATGGCCAGGGGGCTAACAAAAGGCAGGGCCACCATGGGGCTTACCAAGCTAAGAAGGAGCAGCTGAAGAGTCTGACATAAAAAAAGATGAGCGCAGAAACAACTCATGAGGGTAGATGGCAGGAAGGAGAGAGGGAGTAACCTTAGTTGGATGCCTACTCTGACCCTGACCCTATCTATTATTCCATACAACAACACTATAAACTAGGAAGGTGTTATCCCCATTTTATAGTTTAGGAGTCCATGATTGGAGGAAATTAAGTAACTTGTTTATGATCATGTGACTATCAAGTGGCACAGAGAAGGGATTTGAATGCAGGCCTCTCTGACTACCAAAGTCTATACTCCATTCCCAAGAGCTCACCTAATAGCCCACATATAATGAGTAACTATCAGTGACCATGTGTGGTATTTATGAATACGAGGCAGCAGTTCCTCAGGCCAGGCCAGGCTTCCCAGGGTGGAAAGACCTTAAGGAAGCTGAGGTCAGCCACACTGATTTTCAGCAGATCCAGAAATTCGATTGGTTTACACCTTTAGGGGTGATCTGGCCCAGGGGAACTGAATGAAAACAAGTAAACTCTCCAGAGACTCATGTATGATCCAGTACTAATCTGTTGACCAGATATTCATGTTAGTTGGTGTATGTTTCCTATGGGTGCTGCAACAATTTACCACAAACTTAGTGGCTTCAAACAACACATATTTATTTTACGGTTCTGGAGGTTGGAAATCTGAAATCAGTTTCACTGGTCTAAAATTAAGGCATGGGCTTGGGTGCATTCCTTCTGGAGGCTCTAGAGGACAATCTGTTGCCCTGACTTTTCCAGCTTCTAGAGACCTCCCTCATTCCTTGGCTCCTTAATCTACCTTCAAAGCCAGCAGTCTCACATCTTCCAGGTGCTCACCTACTTGCTCACTCGCCAGCTCTCCTTCCCTCCTTCCTTCTCTCCCTTCCTCTCTCTCCCTCCTTCCCTTCCTCCCTCCCTCTCTCTCTCTGTCTCTCTCCCTCCCTCTCTCTCTGTCTCTCTGTCTCTCTCTCTCTCACTGTACTCCTGCCTCCCCCTTGTGGCTACATTTGGTTTATCTAATTAATCTAGGATAATGTTCCCATCTCCAGATCCTTATTAATCACATCTGCTAAAGTCCCTTTTGCCATGTGAGGCAGTATTTCCACAGGTTCCAGAGATTAAGACGTGAGCATTTTTAGAGGGCCTTTATTCAATCTACCACAGTTAGCCATTTTTTTTTTTATTTTCCCTATAGTAGGAAAGGCTTTGTGGGGGGCCAATCTGATCAGAGGCTGCTTGGGGACCTTGAAACCAAAGCATTGGGGTGTGGATACTCTCAATGGACAGGATTATCAGCCAACTGTGAGCCAGCTGGGTACCGATCCTCCATCCAACAAACAGGTAGTGGGGACTTCTGACATCTGGGTCTCTCTTCTTGTAGATGACATGCACTTTCATCAGGCAAACTACATACCAGACGGTCAATTACTGCTCTTTTCTTATAGATTTGGGTGGCTCCCAACTCCCCATCCCTGGCACATTTACAAATCTTTTATGGTTGTTTGATGGGACCTATCTCACCCTGGGTCCCCTTGAACTGTGCCCGTTAACATGGCTGTGACAGACGATGTTACAAACCAGATAGCATTTGAGATAGGACTTGACCCAGGACCTCTCTACTCCCTACCTTTCTTTTTCTATCACTCTGATTTTGCGCTACATACTCCAAGTTCCAGAATCTGCCCTTTCTCTGTGGTTTTGACAAGAAGTTAGGACTTTTTCCTCTGCATTCTGTGCACAGATACTCTCATTCATTAAATGTTGCTTTTTATGAGTAACTTTGTCTTAAAATTTTGAGAAAAATTTACCTTAGCCTCTTATGTATGGACCTTAAAAAAAAACCCCATCTGATTCACAGTTGTCTGTGTTTCCCACTCAGTGTCTACATCTCTGAAATTCAAAGAATGTTCCATTGATATAGCAGGCACCAGGTAAGGGCCTGGGGATATAATGGTGAGCAGACTTTCCCCTGCTCTCAGGAAGCCTAGAGACCAATAGGAAAGATGCATCTTAATCAGATAATCACACTCATAAATGTGTAATTAAAAATGGAGGTAATTGCTCTTAAGGAAAGAAACATGGTTAATGAAAACTTAAAACAAAGAGATCTGCCCTAGATTGGGGCTCCTCAAGGGACACTTCCTTAGGATGAGCCATCTAAACTGTCATCATTGGGTGGGTGGAGGGGAGAGGTGGGAAGCTGGGCAGTTAATGTGACTGCAGGCAGAGATGGATGGAGGGAACATTCTTCATAGTAGGAGGAGGAGCTGTTTCTAAAACCAAACCACCAGCCAGAAGAGGCTGATCTTAGAGTGAGAGACTTACCATAAATTGGAGAATTCTGGGAATTCAACCCCAAGAATGCTGGTCCCTTTCCCTCCTTGTAATTGTCTTTTGAACTTTAGGATTTGGCAGTCATTCAAACCACATAACTCTGGTGTGCAAAAGCCGGCAGAGTCCAGAACAATCTCTGTCTCATTGTTTCAGATTAGACGTCTTTAATGGGTATGTCTCAGAAACCTTGCCCTTTTCCCTTTTCGGTTAGAACAGATTCTCTGGTATAATGCATAAACATTTTTTTCTCATCACGCTTTTTATAACAAGGCATTTGTTTGCTTCATTAGGAGTGAATTCCCCAGATTTTAAACTTGAGTCTTTTGTCCTAAGTATCCTGGTGGTACCACTTGGGTGTACTAATTAAAGTTACTTGTGGAAGTGAGTAAGTTCCTTTGGCACATCTTGTCGGATTCTGCTACCCAAAGGTCAGAGACCTGGCCTCCCAGCTCAGCAGAGGGGCAGTGAGGAAAGGAGTGTCAACCCTGGGATGAGCCCTCAAGGCTCTCAAACAGGAAGCATGGCCAGTGGGCTCTGAACTGGGCCATTACTTTTGTTCGATTACACATTATAAAAAGAGGAAGGCAAATTAATGTGTAATAACGATTGCATCCAATGCACATCTAAGGCTCCAGGATCTCATAGTTGAGACCTATTCACACCTAACCCCTGACCCCTACCACCCTCCCTACTTCATCATTAACATTTGTGATTCTCAACCTGTACTTTGAATGATGGAGGGTAAAGAGTATGGGGATGAGGGTGTTAAAAAGCAAACTAACTGATGCCTTTGGAAATCATTTGATTTATTACCACCTGATATGTGAATCACCCTAACTCACCCCTTTTGTATCTTATCTGATGATCTATAAGACAAGCCGTGGCCACTTCAGTTCTCTTCTGTCATCTGCTCTGAAGGTTCAGCTCGCTCCTTACAGCAATGAGGCACTCACCTGTGCTTCCTGTTTGAGTCCAGTCCCTATGCCCTGTCTTAACACTAGAACCTTGTACTGTTTAAAAACATGGACACTCACTGGTTCTCTCCTTTCTGGCCTCCCTTAATTCCAGCTTCCAGAAACCAGATCATGGCTCTTACCTGCTTGATCAGTGCCTACAGCTCACATTGGGGGTTTTGGGCAGCTACTTAGATCTTCACGAGCAATTTGTGAAGTAGGAACAAATATAATCCCCATTCTACAGCTGGAGGAATTCTACAGAAATGTTAAACGATTCATATAAGACCACTCGGCTCTGGGATTTTCTGCTTTTGATTCTGTAATCCAAAGAATACATTATTCTAATTTTGGCTGTAAAACACCAAAAATCATTACCCACTTACTTGGATGGTGAGGATTAAAGAGATATAGATGTAAAATTAATGAGAATAGTATAAATAAGGCTCAGGTCATTGGGAGCAAATGAATAAATTGTGGGCATTAAATATTACCTCAAGTATTTTGTATTAGTCAGCCCTAGCTGCCATAACAAAATGTCATAGATTGAGTGGCTTAACGATAGAATTTTATTTTCTCATATCTTGGAAGGTTGGAAGTCTGAGACCAGGGTGCTAGCAAGGTCAGGGTCTGTCTGGTGCTGACCCTCTTTTTGGCTTGATCACACGGCAGTCTCCCCTATCTCTTCTTATAAGGACATTAATTCCATGGTATTGGGGCCCCACCCTTATGACCTCAGTAAATCTTAATTACCTCCTTATAGGCCTTATCTACAAATATAGTCACTTTGGGAGTTAGAACTTCAATATATGAATATACTTTCATTAAAAATGTTAGCTATGTTAAGATATAATGTGTTTATTATTATATTATATAT
>NW_006442109.1:11811605-11848515 GCF_000325575.1 Pteropus alecto
AATACATAAATATTGGTAGATATGTAAAAATTAATAAACAGAAAACTCATTTAAAGTGAAGTAGGGAGGCTGGAAAGGGGAGCTGTCATGTCCTATGTCTATCTCAAAACACAAAAGGGAGAAAACTCTTTATCTTAGCCCTCCCAACTTCTTCTTCCCCTCTGTGTAAAAAAAATTCCTCTCCTTGTTTTAGCAGGCTTGCACGTGGCTTGCATGTACCAAACTGCAATTCCTTGTTGTTCCCAAATAAACACATTTTTGCTGGAGAAATAATTATCTGGCTGACTTTTGGTTTGCGGTCAACATATTTAACCCACACAAACAAAAGCTCTTTGGGGTTCACTGAAATTACTGAAAAATTTAAGAGTGTGAATGGATCCTGAAACCAAAAGGATCATCCTCGGGTAAGACTTCATCCCTGTATGTCATACAGGAGACCTTTCTTGGATATTTTTTCTTGACAGAGTTCTTCTGTATTTGACACGCCTATAACTCATGGACTATGTGATAATTCTGCACACAGTTTTCTGGTTGACACAAATATTTTGGGGAAAATTTTCTTCATGCAATGTTTTATGCTGTCCATTGGTCTCTACCTGTTTACGTATTAAATACATCTCTATTCTTTTTTCCTCTAGTTGTGACAATTCAAATAGTATTATTTGGCCCTAATACTATCTAAACACAGTGCCAATGTAGACACTGAAATCATGTTGTGGTATTCAGTGGCTGTCCAGATGACCTAGAATCTGCAAACATTAATTTTATTTTAAATGGGCATTGAATGAAAAGATAAAACATGAAAATCCTTATGGAGCACTCACACAACCCTGAGGGTGAGTCTGCAGATCTCAGTTGGAGACACCCAAGCTAGTTGGCTTGAGCACAGCGGCCCAGAGACATGTATGTATTGAACAAACCTCAGAGATATTGGCAGTGCTGCTATTTTTCTCACCAATTATGTGGTTATTTCATAGTTTCTTAAGAGCTATACCCCAATATCATCTTAAGAGTTATTCTTATTTCTATGTCCCAGGCCTCAGTTTGAAATGCTTTCCTCTCAATTTCCTTGAGTACCAATGAACCGAAGATCCAAATCCAGATCCACCCTTAGTTCTGCCTCCCAAAGGCTCCATCAGGATGCACATCATAAGCCTTGTCTTTCTTTAGCAGATGCCTCCTTGTTCTGGGTACAGATGTCCTGAGTCATCTTCCTTCAACTGTCTCACACTCTGGCTTCACCACCAACAGGTCATCATGTACCTCTCCCCAGGTACGGTAAACATTCATATCTCACAAAACATTCCTTTCTTCTCTTAAAAAGTCAATCAGTATTTTCTTCATAATCTTTGTACCTCAGAGTTGATATGTAGACACTCACTGAGAGTCTGGTCATGTCTTCTTATGTCAAACAATTGTCAAATACTTAGTTCCAGCACTTCCACTTACTAGCTGAGTGAGCTGGGGCACATCACTTAGCTCTCCGAGCCTCAATGTCCTCATCTATATAGTGATCAGAATCTTACATTCACTACCTGCCATATGGAGTTGTTGTGAAGCTTGGATTTGATAAAGGATGTGAAAGTATTTTGAAAACTGTAAAGTGCTAGTCAAAGGCAAGTTGGTAGTAAGACAGACATTGACCTATTTTATTGTCACTTTACGATTCTTCCCATTGAGGCTAGACAAGAGTGTCATGTCAGTACAGATCAACATTAAAAAAAATTTAGGACCACAATGTTCTTAAACTGAGGATTTTTTTCCTGCATGGTATTTGCTTCTTCTGATTGCAATATATTGCATTAGAACACTGTGGTGCTTGATGGAATTTTTTTTTTTACAACTGAAGGAAACGAGAAATCATTAGCCTCTCCAAATAGATCACAACTGCCTCTCTGTTCCAAAAAGAGGTGCTCTGCAGAGTAACTAGATTCACCTTGGAGATAGAATATCTGTAGCCTGAAAGATCAGTTGTTTTTTTTCTTTTTCTAATGTAACCTTATTAAAGACAATTTGGAAATAAAAAGATTAAAATAATCTAGAATTCTACTATCTGAATACAACTCTTTGTGTATTTGCCCATTATAGCCTAGCTGTCATCCAAAAGCACAGGTTGCTTATGATGGCTGTAGTTATAATGTACATACCATTTGGCATTCTGCCTTTTTTCACTTAACATTATAGCAAATATTTCTCGACATTTCCTCATGCATAGCCTCCATGTTTATCATTTAATGACAAAATAATATTCCGTGAACTTAATCGTAATCCCCTTTGGGTCATGATTTAGGTTGTCTCCAGGTCTTTCTTTTGTTACTACTGATAATGCTGCAGTGAGCAGCTTTTCAAATATAGCTTTTTGCTTTTGTCAAAAGATAAAGTCTCAAGTCTATAACTATTAGCTCAAAGGGTATGGAAATATCTTTAGGGTTCTTGCAAATATATTTCTATTACTTTACAAAAGGATTTCACAAATTGCAATGCCATTAGGCATATTTGATTTCATTGCAAGTATTCCAGCATTTAGCAATTTATTATAAAATGTTACTAATTTAATAGGTGTAAAATGCTATCTTAGAGTTGCTTTGTTTTTATTTCCAGAAAGGAAAGACATTTTCAAAAGCTGTCTTTTAGAGGAGAAACTTTTGGCAAAGCATTATGTAACTTGCATGTATCCCAGAGAAATCCAAGTAGTAGACAGTATCTTCATTTAGCACGTTGTCCACACCGAGGAGGTGAGAGAGTGAATTGGTACCCAGCCTCCCTTTTAGAAGGTAAGAACAGCCAGGTCTGCCCCTCAAACCCACATCATATCCAGGCCTATAGCATGTAGTAGAGTGGATAGTCTTGAAATAATTTACATATATGTGCTGGAACCTGCCAATAGAGAGTTTCAGTTTTCCTGAACTTCTAAACAGCGATACAAGTTGCAAATACTCCAGGCAGGAATATTAGATTGGCAACATGAAAGCTGATTACCATCCAACTGCTGGCATCTAGACCTAGTCAGAAGGAATTTTCAGGCAAACAGAATCTGGTGTGATGTTTATAGCTGCTGAGAGGGAGCCAGGCCTCTGAGCTTTGTTATTTACATCAGTTCCCAAGGGAACTTGAAAAGAAAAAGCCCACTCTAGTTTTCTGTTTTCTATTGCCCATTTTCTAGATGCCTCGCCTGAAAGAAGTGATGTGAAACTTGTGAACCAGAATCTTGGAAGTAACTCTTACAGTCTCAGATGGAAGGGACAATTTTAGTTATGAAAGCTTTTTCTATTAAAAAAAAATTAGATACTCTTTATTATTTCATATTCTGGTTCAGGCACTCTTAATAAAAGGCACAGAAAATTACTTGAGATTTAATTTTTTAAAACTTCAAAATCAGTAGCAAAATATAAAGGGAAATGCTTTACTAAGAAAGAAATTTTGAAGTTGTTTAAAATGTTAATGTAAGCAGAGGTGATTTTAGGCATTTAGGGACGTTTGTTCCCCATCTTGGCTTGCCTTTTACATATCTAACTATTTTTCTGATAGGAAAGTAGATTGTAGAGGGAAATCGAATCTTATTTCATCATAAAAACAATTGTATGAAGCAGATATTGTTGTCTTCATTTCACAGATGAAGACAGACTCAAAGAAGCAAAAGGCCTTGCCCCAAGGTTGCCAGGCGTTGGGGAGAAGGCCTTGGACGGAGAATGTGTGAACAGCAGGTGGCAGCAGTGTCCTTGGAGTTCATGGTTGCTCCCTACAGTCCCTGGAAAGTAAGGCCAATAACACTCTCAGAAAGAGGTGGGTCTGATGCCTGACCTCTGATCCTGAACGGACTTCCACCCCTCATCCACCTCCTGCTGAGCCAGGCTGGCTGTTCCGTAGGGTGCAGCCCTGAGGAAGGTGTTGGGGAGAAGAGTAGGAAAGAAGACCCGGAAGTCACTCACAATGGAAAGTCTCCCATCTAGCTAATTAATGTCATGTACAGTCGTTTGACCTTGGCATGTTGTCCTCTGTGTTCCCTGATATTCTTTTCTGGAAATGGGGATAATTATGGCCACCTGCCTCAAAGGTTATTGGGACGATTTGAAGGAACATGCTATGCACAAAGCCTTGGAACAGCACAGTGAACACATACACTACTGGTTAGTATTAGTCTTTGTAGACCACTTTATCATTGGCAGTGGGCTTTCATACCTACCATCGCATTCCATCCTCCCTTCATATTTTGAGATGCAGGTAGGTATCACACTCATTTAACAGAGAAGGACTCTTAAATTGAACCAGAGGAAGTAAACATTAGCACGGGCTTTGAAATCAGACAGACTGGAAGTCAGACTCCTCTGAGGTTGGGGACGCATGCAAGTTACTTAATATCTTGGAGCCTCAGTGTCTTTGTAAAATGGTGATAATATTATTTATCTTGTCCATTTATTGCGAGGATTAGATAAAACAACATATATAAAGCCATCTAGTGTAGTTCTTCTTTTATATTGAACACTTCAAACTCCTAAAACAATGTCTTAAAATAAGACAGACATATAGAAAAGTTATAAGAAAAGCAAGTAAAGTTACTCATAATCCCACCACCCAGAAATAACCCTGTTGTTATTGTGATATGTTTTCTCCCCCATTGTTTGTACATAATATGGCCGAAGTCACATCAAATATGTACAAGTAACTTGACCAAGGTGCTGCTTCTAAAGAAAGCGGCAGAATTGGGCTTACACATCAGGCAGGCTGGCTCCAGGTCTGCATAATCGCTTCTTATGCTGCCTCTACAAAGGTCAGGCTTAACGACCCTTTGAGAAACTGATGAAAAAATATTTCAGTGTTTCAACTTTGGAAATATATACATTCAAAAGCACATAAGGAAAGCAGATGTAGCCAAAACAATCCTGTCATATAGTTTAAGGTTGGGATTTTGCCTGGAAAAGTAATGCTTCTTGTGGAAAAAAATTTAATTTCTACATATTTCGGTTTGGCCAATATTTTAATTGTTAAAACACTAGTGTTCAGGCTGTGACAGTTACAGTGGATAAATTTGGTAAAACCAGTAAAGTACTCATTTGACAAACTGATTAAATTGACAAATCGAGTGAACTGATTACTCAGCGGATGGCGTTGTGGGATGCACTGATTTTTGGCAAATTGGCTTGCATCTATTGGACATACGATAGTTCTTGATATATGCACTTGAGTGAATGAATATGTGAATGAATTAATGAATAAATGAATGCACTGAATCTTGTCATAAATAAAATGATCTTTCTTTCTAAAGATCAATTACTTTACATGATGTCAGCATTTTAAAAGCCTTGGCAGAAATTCTGGTTCTAGGATCACTCATACTCGCTATGTGTGTACCCTTAACCACAATCCATGCTTACGACCAAGTTGGCTGCTAAGTGAGAGCTGATGCTTTCCTATTCGTTAAAGGTCAAAGCCCACTCACTATGGGCTTGGATTCAGAAGAACCAGGTTCCAGTCTCACCTGGCTCATGCACTTACTAGCTGCAGAAGAATGGACAGTCAGTTCACCACTGAACTGTTTCCTTATCTATAAACTGGACATAATTCTGATGCCTGTCCCACCTTGTTACTAGCATCACTGTCCAGATCAAGTAATATATGTAGATGTTCTCTGAGATCAGGTAAGTGCTAGATGAACGTGAGTTCATTATTGTAAAAACTATTAGACCTCAGGGTTCAAGGTGACTGTGTGTGGCTGTGGCAAAGGGAGTGGAGTCCTGGGAGGGGACAGGATCTCCTTAAGGAAGGAGGGAGAAGAGAGTCACTCTTCCCTTTTGCTCTTTGGCCCCTGCCTTTCTGGTCACTGATACCCATGATAGATGGACGTAGACCAATTCAATAGCTTCCCCGAGGTCAATGGGAAGCAGTCAAACACCAGTGGCCTTGCAACATCTCCTCACTGGTCACTTCAGGGCTGAGGTCATGAGCTGAGAGTGAGAAGAGGAGCCTGGATTCTCCCATGATCACTCCTGGATCTACAAGGCCAGGCCGGTGATGTCCTTCTCAGTCTGGCCTCTTCCCTCTCTGCCACTCACAGCTCTGAACCCAGCGTGAGAGGGTTCTGCCTACCAGCCACCTTTGCTGCCTACCAGAAATAAACCCTAAGTCAAAGAGACCTGACTGGGGAAAGGGAAGACACAGCGGGGTGTGACAGGAACGGGCGTGAAATGGTATAAGCTTAGGAACAGACAAAAAATGAAGGAGGAGAGAGGTGACTGGAGAGCATCGTTTTATATTCCTCCTCCCTTTTCTCCAGTGTAAGAGTGAAATCATCAAGGAAAAAAATACATTCTTTAAAAAGAAAATGCCAATCAGTGTCAGTTTTTAGTGTTTGAGTGGGTGACAGCACATCCCAGCTGCCATCAGGAGACCTACTGCTAAGCAATGTTGTGGGCTGCTGGTCCAGGCCAGAGAGACCCCCAGTGCTTCCCTGCCTCACACCCAGGCCACCTGACCTATGCAGGCCACTGCCACAGGCCAAGAGGCAATTTATCACCCACTCATTCTGATTCACTTTCTCTTTCAGGAGTTATTTTAGCTCTAGCGGAGCCTTAACATAACACTTTACTACACTTGTAAGTTGCTTCTTTCTTCCAGAGAGCTTCAGACCTGACATTTAAAATCTTATACATCTGAACAGCACTTCAGTGTTGAAAGCACTTGTGTACAGATGGTCTCAGAATTCGAAAGTTCCCAGTTTACCTAATTCAGTTATTATCTGTTATCAGCTGGGGCCCCCATATCATCCCTCAGAGATCTGGCTTGACTTGGCCTAAACTCCAATTCCAGAGCCTGTAAACGGGGCTGGTTTCAGACCATTTTGGGCCCCAAGGCCTCTGAATTATGGAGTACACATTCCACATCACATCAAACAAACCAGGAAATATCCATATTTAAAAATTTTGCCACTACATTTAATAATCAAAAGGGTTTTATTAATTTTGTTCTTGAAATTATTTAGCTACCAGTCATTCATTTGCTATACGATTGGCTATGATTTCTGGGCTGTCATCATGCATTCACAGAAAATTTTATAGAGTGAGAAAATGAAACTGTAGCATTGTTTTCAAATAAAAAAAATTTACAATACTAAATTTAAAAATGAAGTTGACGTAATCGTATGTTTTATAGACATTTAACCAAAATGTATTACTTTTAATTTTACACTTTTCTCTGTGTTCAGATCCATTAATTTTTTTTCTCATCACATGTGTTTTCATAGGCCTTTGAAAAAAAAACTCATGTGCCAGAGGCCCTGTGCCAGTGGGGCCTGCTGACCAGATGGCTCTGCTGGTGGTTGTTAAAAGCCCTTCCCAAGATTTTGGCCCAGTCTCCCCTCACTTCCAGTGTCTTGTTGATTCCTTGCTCCTGCATATCTGCTCATGTTTTGGGTTCAGCTGCTATCAAAACAGTCACAAAGCTCAGCTCCTTGTTGTCTCCTAATAAATATCCAATTACACTGGACGAGTTGGGAACTTGACAGACTCTGAGGGCCATGGAGAACGGTCACTCGTGAACTTCACAACCTTTTGCCATCTGGTTGATTCCACCCTTTTCCGCCCAGTGCCCACCCTTCCTCATTCCACATCCTCCAAACTGGTCGTGCTAGCAGTGTGGCCACCCTGTCCTGGGCAACTCTCCAGGGAGCCTATGTCACATTGTCCCCTTCCCTTTTCTGGCTGCTTCTCTCAAACAGCAGATGTGCCAGGAATGCTTGTACTCTCCAACCCCTTGGAACTTTCTCCTTCTCCTTACACAAGCATTATCTGATGTATCTATGCCCTGAGAGTGTCTTAGGCAGGAGCCCATCATCTCTCAGGTCAAGGTGTTGGCTTGCCTTTGGTTTGTTTTCGCCCTTAAAAAGTAATAAGATCAATCTCGATTCTTGCTTCATTGAAGCTTCACTCCTGCTACTGGTCTTACCTCTGGCTCCTTTGATCTTCAACATACCGCTGAGAGACAGAGTTGTATCTTCCTGGGACAATTGAGGAGTCAAACGGTAAAGTCCCAGCTGAGACCCAGGCCTTTAGGCTGCCAGTCCTGGGCTTTCTCAGGGTCTTCTCCTCATCTCGACTTCCCCACAAGTATCTTTTATTGCTTGGTTTTCTTTAGGGAAAAAATGCACTGCACTGTGAATTTCCTTCAGCAAATACGAACTATCTCCTTGTTTAGGCACACAGGGCCATGGAGGGTGGGATGGAACAGAGGGCGCAGAGGCGGGCAGCAGGGCCAACTTCTCCTTCATCAGGCATAGGAGGCACAGTGCCCAGCCAGGGCCCACGATGCTTTCAGACGCTCATGAAAATGGTTTAATTTTTTTTAAAATCAGAAGAAAAAACTTTTAGGTCAAAGAAAATGTTTTCATATAAAATATTGATATGTTTGTCTTCTTACCAATGCAAACTTAAAATATAATTTTAATAGTATTTTATGCAGAAAGGGGGCCCAGAAAGGCAAGAGTACGCAGGGTCCACAACAGTCATAATGCAGTTCTGGTAGGCAGGGTTCTCCATAAGGAACCTTACACGCGAGGGTCCGTTTAATGGGACAGTTGTGCTACTGGGGGTATAAAGAGCTGGCACCTCCTGGATTATGAGCAACCATCACTCCCAACAGGTGAACCAGACAAACTAATTAAAAGGCTGATTCTGTCATCAGGTTCAGCATGGATTGGGACCAACTACCCAATCTTCTTGGGGAATTTTCTGTAAGAGGAGATACCACTCAGAGAATGTGATTATCATTTTTCTTCCTGACAAAGGAAGACAGCATAAAACTTAGCCCTGGTTTAAGATTAAATCGGTTCCTTATCTCACATCAAGTCAGTGGGCCTGGGTACACTGCTTTGTCCTAAGCATCGTAGAGAAGTAAAGCCATGGACTGTGTGCTCTGGGGGAAGGGGGATCAGTTCTCTCTCAGACTTTCACCTCAGTTACAGCTCAACCCAGAGCTCCCTGCAGGGCAGATAGGCAGTCCATCAGAAGGCTCTGGAGCCTTGCCTGGCTCATCCTCAAACTGGCTACCCCACTGGGTCCCTCTTCCCCTTCATTATCATTCTCAGCAGAGAAGCAGCATAAAATGGTAAAAACAAAAAACAAAAAACAAAAAAACAAAAACAAAAACACAGCCAACCATGTGTTCCAATCCCAGCTCTACTACTTCTCAGCAATGTGTCCTTTCAGAGCCTCCATTTTGTTATCCATTAAAATGGGGATATCTTACCTATTCAATATAGTTGTTGTGAGTATTGAATAAGATAACCTACGCAAAGTCTGTTGAACTAGTAAGAGCTTAGGGTTGGCAGTCCGAAAGCAGGGTCTAGGGCACGACTTTTGAAGACATGTTTTCATACTTTCACAATATAAAAAAAATCAAGAGCTTGTATCAAAGACGGGTGTGTGCAGCCCTTGGTGCCTCCTCTGTCTGGCATATAGTTGTTCTTTTCTCTTCTTTTTAATGACTTGGTCCACTCCACCAATAATCTACCAAGGCCTTTTTAATTTCTTGAGTGACAGGAGTGTCTTACGTTTTAATGAGGTGACTCTTTTTTTTTTTTCCTTGCATAAATTTGAGGTGACTCTTAAATTTTGGGTGGGGGCTGGTCACCAGAAAGACCAAGTCATGATCAGAAGCTTGGAACTTTAAGACCCACCCCTGTTCTCCAGTGAGGGCAGGAACCTGGGAATGAAGTTAATAATTGACCATGCCTACATGATGAAATCTTTGTAATAATCCCAACAGTACGGGCTTTAGGGAGTTTCTGGGTTGCTGAAGACATCTACATGCTGGGTGGGTGACACACCTTAACTTCACGGGCATAGAAACTCCTGCACTTGGAACCCCTCTGGGCCTTGCCCTTCATATCTCTTCATCTGACTGTTTGGTCATAACTTTTATTATATCCTTTATAATAAACCAGCAAATAGGTTTCCTTGAGTTCTGTGAGCTATGCTAGCAAATTGCTGAACCTGAGGAGGGGTCATGGGAACCCTGATTTATAGTTGGTCAGTTAGAAGTACCTGAAGTGGGGACAGCCTTGTGTGACTGAGCTCTTAATCTGTGGGATCTCGTGCTAACTCTAAGTAGACACTGTTGAAAGTGATTAGAATTGTTGGACACCCAGCTGGTGTCAGAGAATTGCCTTATGGGTGGACGACCCACACATCTGGTGTCAGAAGTATTGTGAATGTGGTAGCCCTTCGATTTTATGACTCTGGGGAAATTCAAAGTTTCTTTACATCAGGAAAATATTGGGGATCCTTTGTTTAAAGATATTTTATGACATACACTAAATACACTAGGAAAACAAGGAGATGGAAAAATTCACCAGGGCAGGCGGAGTGAGAGTCTGCTGCCATATGTTACCTCTCCTCTGTTTACTTCTTGAAGGAGGAGTTGACTTTTAAATTCTCACCAGTAATTCATACGATGGCTAAAAGCCTCCCATGCTGCCATTGGCAGTACCCTGCTGTGACACTGTGACTAAGGCGAGAAGGGAAAATGGAGCTTCGAGGCTCACACTGGTGAGATCAACAAAATCCTCTTTGCAAATCCAGTAGAATCACGGATTGAGAGAGCCAAGGGAAACCCCAACTTTCAGACTGAGATCAGATCTCATCAATTCTCCCTACTGGGAGGTGACGTCTAACTCTAAAATCAATGTGCTGCCAACTTAGCCCAAGTTCACTTTTCTTGATGTAGACCAGCTGCAAACCCAGAAGTTTGGGGAGAATCCATGTGGGGGACTGAATGAGCGCCAAAATGACAATCCCACATTTACCAATAAACTTGAAGGAGGGGGAGGGGAGCAATGAAAGAAATACCAATTCTGGAATTCCTATCCTTACCTGATTTCACCCCCTTCTCTTTGCAGTATGGAAACCACTTAGTTGCAGAGAGATGATTTCCCAGTCATATTGTTGGGAGTAGTCAGAGTAAATCACTTCCTTATCCACCCTTGGGAAAAGTCTCTCTCTTGCTTGGATATCATAATTCAAACAGTCTGCTTCCAGTGAGCTGAGACTGAGATTAAGCATGGCGTGCACCAGTGCCGAGGCCTGAGCCCCAAGAATTATGAGCAAGAAGACAAAATAAAGAGGAGGGGATTCTGGAGGTGATTCAGTGCCTGCTTCAGACAAACTTGACCCCCAAAACTCAGAGAGAGAACATTTGCATTTTTTAACCTAAAAAATTATTTTAAGTAGAAATATACAAAATATTTAAAATATAATTTTATTCATAAGATTTCTATTTAGATATAACTTCCTATAGGGAGTGTCATTCCCTCACTAAAATTAGATTATATCTAGTAATTTTTGTAAAAAGTACTGGAATAAATTGATGAGATAAGTATAAGAGGACGAACAGCCTCCTTTTCGAGTAGGGAGTCAACAAACTTGTTTTCTGTAAAGGGCCAGATAGTAAATATTTTAGACTCTGTCATAGTTATTCAACTCTATCATGGTAGTTGAGTAAAAGCAGCCATGGACATCACATAAGGGAATGATTGTGGTTGTGTTCCAATACAACTGAAATTTGAATTTCATGTAACTTTCACATATCACGAACTATGATTTTTCTTTTGAATTTTTTGCCAACCATTAAAAAATGTAAAACCATTTTTAGCTCTCAGGTTGTATGATAACAGGTTGTGGGTTAATTTGGTCCGTAAGAGATGGTGTGCCTGGTTTAGAAAATTCTCAAGGCAAATATGCAATGAAGGCAAAGCTTTGTTCCTGGTTAATGTAATACTTTCCCTATTGCTCTGGCATTTTAAAGTATGACAAGTGGGTAAGAAAAATGAAAGTCAAAGAGATTTTTAAGACAGGAATTTCAAGAAGAGTAAGGGAAAATATTTGAAGAAGGTCCCTAATTGTCACCTTGTAAACAACTACTGACTTTACCTTGAGGCAGAATGAGTTTTACCTTTATCAAATTCAACAGACTTTTACTGACCTCTATTATATTCCGGGAATACACACTAAGTGCAAAGATGATGAACAGTCCCTGCCCTCTGGATAAGTGACAACTACTATTAAATAATGACGGGTCCTTACCATTTAGGAACAGGATTCAATCATTTATTGATTAAAACATTTTTAAGCACCTACTACATGCCAGGTCTTGGGTTCAGTGCCAGACATTCCGAGATATATAAATTCTGAAGACTTTTCTGGTATGTGACTTTCTTTCTCACTTTTGTTTTGTTACCTTGTTTTCTTGAGGGAAAAATAGAGGCACAGAGGCTCAAGCCGGCTGTCCCAGATGGAATATGAAAGAGGGAAACCAAAGTGTGACTAGTATTGGCCTTAGCAGGACTGGGACTAGGGCAAGGCGAATAGGATGCAAAGGAGGCATTCAGGTTAAGTATTTGCATGACCTTGAGAATGAGCACCTCCTTGAATTTTGCATCCTACTGCTTCACTTGCCTCCCCCTAGTCCTGGCTGGTGCCTCAGCTCTTTCTCAGGACTGCTGTGGTCCTGGGGGGGCTGGAGTGGGCAACTGTGGGTTTGGGCTACTTTGTACTAATGTCCCCCTCCTAAGATATCCCTATGTGCTGGTGAGAAATTACTTCTTCCTCACTGTATAGTCTTGTGGAACTACCCAAGGGCCTCACCCCCCAGAGCCTAGGTTGGTGTGGGCGTCACATGTTCCTTCCTAGACTGTGACTCCTGAGCTGAATAAGTTGGTTTCTGTTCCTTTCACCACCTGCATGAAAGCCACAGTCTTTCTGAGTAATGCCAACGTTAAATACCAAGTCACACCTCAGAGCCAGAGCCCAACTACTGCAAGTACGACCCACAGATCAGCAGCACTGGCACCGCCCGGAGCTGGTAAGAAATGCAGAACCACAAGCCTGCCCAGACCACAGTCGGACTCTGCGTGTTGATGAGATGCCCAAGTAATTCCTGTGCTCACTTAAGTGCAGGAAGCACTAGTCGACACCTTTCTCCCTACCTTCTTACCACTGTGTGTTCACGGCTGCTGCCCTTGAGCTTCATGACCACAGGGGCCTGGGAAAGTGTCCTTTCCTGGAAATGCATGCCTTGCGAAACTCAAGGAGCCTCAGGGCTGGCCCTGCCCTTCCCAGACAGGCCTCGCTCCCTGAGGACTTCTCAGCCCAGGGCTTCTCAGATACACTCACCTGGACCCTAGAAAAAAATTAGGCACTCATTTTAGAAAATGATGACAGCTACCACTCTTCTGAGACCCCTTCCCTTTAAAAAGTTTGGGAGTAGTAGAGGCAGGAGACTCAAGAGGCTACTTCAAATGGTAAAGTTTCCCTGCAAAGTTCCTCAGGCACTATGGGGTGGTGGGGGATGGTGATGGTCCTTTTTTAAAGAAGGGACTTGCTCTGTCTTCCTTTAAGAAGAAGCAAGGAGTGAACAAAATGCATTAACAATCTTGATATTTACTGAGAGCCTGCCGTATGCCAGGCCCTTTTATTCTTTAAAACAACCATAAAGGACAGGCTTTTCCAGAAAAGGAAACCGAAATTCAGAGATGCCAAGTAACTTGCCTCAGATTCCCCAGCTGTTAGCTGAGGAGAACCAGGGACTGAACCCAGGATGTATCAGTGCTGCAGACTCACAAAAACACATGGAGCATAAGGTACAACTGTGGTCGGCGTTTGCCCCAGGAGAGCAGTGGTGGTGGTGATGAAGGCTCCGGGTGTGGATGTGTGTAAATGTAGGTTGGGGGCAGGTGGGCCAGGGTCCTCAGGAAACTCAAAGGCACAAGCAAGAAGCTAGCAGAGTTGCCCAGCACTTCATGATGGTGGGCCATGACACAGTCTGCTTAAGATATTCTTCACACATTTTTAATTCAAACTAAAATTTAAAAATTCACTGTGAAATAAGTGGAAGTAAGACCAAGGATATTCAGATTTTCCCAGCGATGACTTCTTCAATTCTTTTTTTGGGAAAAATATAAAATATTAAATTGTATTTTTTTCTCATTCTTCTGGGTGTCCTGCTTTTGCCGATGCACTCAGTACACAGCCCTGTAGGACCCAGCTCTGAGGCTGAGGGATGCTCACCCAGCTACATGGAAGTGGTGGTGAGATTATCTGTAAGACCAGCTGAGTGCAGCATGGTTAGGGAGGTGGGGATGCTGAAAACTCAAGTGAGTCACTGCTCTAAGGATTTTTGGAGTGCTTGCTATCCCCATTCCTGGGCTCTGAGTCAAGAATGTAATTGAAGCCCCAGGACAATGAAGCGTGAAAGGAAAGATGTTCCCTGGTGTCAGATACCCTGGCCAACCAGATCCGAAAGCACAGAGCAGGTGCTTGGCTTTTGTTCATGCTTGGCTTTTGTTCTTGGCGCTAGCTGGGTCCCTGTGCCTGGCCCCACACCCAGACCTCTCTAGACAAAAGCCGCAGCTACAAAGCTCTAGCTCCTGCCTCTGCTGGCACATCCAGGACCTGCTGTGACTGACAATAGCCTGCTTCCTCTTGCTGACCCCTTGTTTCAAGGCTCGAGATTCAGAGGCAGGAGCCACATCCCAACAGAGAAAACCATGAAGCAGAACCTCAGACATTAAGGATCTATCTCACTAGGGAAGATGAAGATATTATTATTGTCTGAAGAAAACTTTAAAGTGACCCAGGTAACCATCTGGTGTCTGGGAATAGGATCAACAACCAGGTGAGCTGGGTATTCATAGTGTCATTGAGAAGTCCCTGGGAAACCAAACCCAGACACCAAAGTCCATCATGCACTGGTGGAGACACAGACCTGGGCACTCTTGACTAGATGCCAAGGGGAGACGGGTCCCAGATAGCCAGTGATGGTTGGTCATTCCCTCCGTCATTCAGCATCTACTCAGGCCTCTCCCTACTGGAGAGGGGCTGTTATTACTGTTCACCAACACTGGATTTTAGTCCTGAAAGGTGATGAAGCCTTGCTTCCTTGTGATTTCAGGGGGAAGATCCAACTAGGCTGGCTATCTGGCCTTGAACCATCCTGATGAAATGAACATCAGAGACAGCCTGGAAGGAGCAAAGACAGCACCATATGGCAGCCTCACAGGTGACTATAGATGAGACAAGGGGAAGCCTTTTCTCTGAAGCCTAGGGAGGGTGGCTATCAGGGCTGATTGCAAGGATGTAAGACTCAGGCATGTTTAAACAATAACACGACAAAAGAAGTTGTCTATCATTGAGAGTTTGCTGTGCCAGGCACTCTACTAAAAATTTTATATGTAAAACTCAATAATACCCTGAATGGAGGTACTGTCATCATCCCCATTTTGCAGGTGGAGTAAGGAAGTTAAGTAGCTTACTCACAGCTATATGACCAGTAAGTAAGTGGCAGAAGTGGCTTTCAAATTCTGGTTTTACTACAAAGCCTGAGAATTTAACCGCTATCCCAGACTGTGTCCTTCGCAGTGCAGTTTAAGCTTCTTTTACCTCTTCTTCCTTCTATCACAGTTTATTACCCATAATTAAGGGTCTTCTCAAAACTGAGGCAAGAATGGCCCTGGGCTGTAACACACATCCACTGTTCACTTTTATTAGCTCTGGGTCTAGACATGGGGTACAGGAAAGAGCAGGGTGGCTGCTGAGAAAGCATCTCTTAAAGTTCAAGTTCCTGTGTTTTCGTTATTAGGAGGAGGAAAAGGAGAAAGAGATAATATGTAGAGCTAGATTTCTTAAAGGCCTCTATTTCAACCAGTTTTGAGAAAGTGTTCTCTGCTTCTTTTTTAAGAACCCGAAGCCTGTAGATCAAATAGGCTGTTCAGTCCAGGCTGGAGCATGAATCACTACAGAGTTAAAAGAGTTTAGCGCGATATCTAGGGTATGCCTGAGTGTAAAAGAAACAGCTTTTTTTTTTTTTTTTCAAGTGTATATTTTCATTTTCTATGATTCAGAAAATCTCCAAAGTACAAAGAATTTATGTCAGTCCTAGTTGTGAGAGCAACAAATCAGAAACCACTCAAAGGATCAAAAATAGGAGAATAAAAAATTATGGCATATTAACCAGAGTGAATATCATATAATGATACCATGAAAGTTAGTTTAGCATCATAGGAAGGTGTTATGCAAAAGTTTTTGAATAAAAAAATCAAGTTTGAATAAAAAGTTCTGTACATATACACATGGGCAGAACACATAGAAAATATTTTGTGGCGGTGAGATTATGAGTGACCTTTTCCTTTATAGATTTTCTCTATTGTTTTTATAACGTTTTGTGACAAATAAAAAACTCAAAATGTATACAATTATATGGTGGTTTGTACCTTAAGTGTGCGTTTTGGCTTAATTACCTTGCAACCCTATATCCACATGTGGCAAAGAACTTGCAAACTGTTGCACGTAATTTACATATTCCTTTAAATATATAACATATACTTATCGCTGTTACACAAATTGGAATTAATCCTTCAGGTTAGGGTCGTTATGCCTTCTTATCAGTAATATTTTATGTTCCTTGGGTGGGATCCCAAACTAGAAAAGCAAAAGGAGAGCGCCCAGCCCCCAGCAGTTCCTATCAATACAGTAATGAAACCCAGCTCTCTCTGGCACACCGCCTCGGTTTTCAGCTTTCCTGGAAGGCTGGAAAATGGATTCCTTGGGGATCCCCAGGGCTCCTAACCCATTAGGAAGGCTGAAGTCTGGCAACTCCAGCAGATCAGGTCACTGTCTTCTCTAAGGACCACAAGAAAGAGCACCGGGGAGGCTTCCCATAGAAGAAATGAATGTTGGTGGCAACTCTCATCCACTTGCTTTCCCAGAAATCAAAGGTTCCCTTCAGACTTCCCTACTGGAGTAGAAAGCAGATTTTATAGTCTCTAAGGGTCTATGTAATTATCTGTATTCTACTCTTTGCTCTAAAGATTGAGAGATGCTCTAGGGCAGCGGTCCCCAATATTTTTGGTACCAGGAACTGGTTCTCCTATAAGAATCTAATGCCTGATGATCTGAGGTGACGCTGAGGTGGTGATGATAGCGCTAGGGAGCGGCTGCAAATACAGATGAAGCTTCACTAGCTCACCTGCCGCTCACCTTCTGCTGTGCTGCCCGGTTCCTAACAGGCCACAGACTGGTACCAGTCCATGGTCCAGGGACTGGGGTCCCCTGCTCTAGGGTAAAAGCAAAGGTATAGTAAGACCAAATATTAAAAAAAGAAAAATTAAATGGCATAAGACAAGGAGTGGGGAGTGGGTAAGAGCGGAGAATTTAAAAATTAAGTCCAGCAGAAAAAATACCTACAATAAAGAACACAAAACTTGGTGGCCAGAGTAAATAGCAAAACCAAAGCATTTATAAACGAGCAGAGATCTTGTTTCTAAGGTTTGAGAAGTAAAGGTGAGTTGTGAACTGCCTGTAGCTTGAGTACTGAGAAAATTATACAGCTCGCCTAAGTGAGCCTTTTCCAGTTAAAAAATCTTCTAGGAAAGGGACATAATGTCTGTTTCGAATGCATTCCTGTATCATTTACTCTCAATTTACCATGCAATCATCTTATTATTTTTAATGTGTGTGCATTGCTTACTCTAGATTACAGACTCCTTGAGGGCAAGAAGTCTATTTTATGCTTTTCCTATATTGTCCTACAATCCCCAACCTATAGTCCCTAAAATAATAATGTGTGCTTAAGTAGAAATATTTTTAGTCTCATAGGCCGATTCATGTATAATCTTAATTGTCACATATTCTCTAGTTACTAGGAGACGATATGAAAGCCCTTTCTCTATTTAAGAGAAAGAGAGCAGAGCAAGGGGTTCAAGAAATAAAAAATTGTAGCCAGAGCGGGAAGAGAGAACACAAGCCAGAAACAGTAGACATTCTGGATAGGAGTTTTCAAGCAGAAGATTAGTGATTGAAAAGATGTGAGCAGTTTTGCCAGAATCTGAGACTAGAAACACTTCACCGAGGCACATTTTCTTTACATTTAGTACATTCCTATTCCTGGGCCAATTGTTCTGCCTTGTTCCTTTTTAATTTCTTGGGAAAGTGCTAAGGCAGACAATCTTGGAGTGTTCTAGAAAGGGGTAATTTCTGAGAACATAGTAGGAAGCCAAATCAAAGAATGAGAGTCTTAAAGCTGAATAAGCCAACAGTTAATCACGTCCTGGCTGGGTTCCGAAATACATCTATGCTAGCCATTCCTGTGAAGCCAGCGCCCACCTTAAAAATGAAAATGAAGAACCCTACTGCCCAAGTGCTGAGTCACAATTCCAATATGCTGATCGCTGGGCTTTTAGCAATAATATTTAACTGCTTTGAGACAGTGACAGGGCTCACTTCAGATAATGGTATTGAAGAGGTTCAGAACGGGTCTTCCCAGGAAGTGACACTTTGGCACATAAATTATTTTGAACTGAAGGCAATCGACACCCTATGAGCTCATGAGACACTTACCTTTCCCTTAAAGGATTTAAATTTGGGCCTTTCCCATAATAAGAGTTATTACTAGAGATAACTTTTTGATTTATCTATAAGGCAGGGCAAATATCTAATTACTAAACATCTGCTCTTCTTACCAACCTACGAATGACCTACCACCCCTCTGAAGCCCTAATGTGCCTTACCTCAGAATGCCATATATACCTCATTTTAACCTTCTGTCCCTGAACCTCTCCTGTATGTGGGGTCTCTGACTCTCTCATCATGTATGTGAAGTTCCCATATATACATATGTAATTAAGTTTGGTTACTTTTCTCTTGTTAATCTGTCTCATGTAGGTATATTATTAGACTAACCAAAAGAACCTTGAAGGGTAAAGTTGCTTCTTCCCCAAGTGTCTTTGACCACAGCAATTCAAGTAGTTACTTGGCAATTTGTTTCTACTGTGAAACGTGGTTTTTAAGGAGGAAATGGGCTTGGAATGGTGTGCTGATGCGAGATGTAGTCAGCATCGGAACCCGGCTCATTGGAAGGCCATGGGCCTATGTTATTCTATTGCATGTACCTGGGAGTTTAATACTTGATTTATGAGTCTAAGCAATAAGAGTTCCACTGGAAAGGCAGTATTCCAAATCCTGAGTATTTCCTGAGTTGAAAACAGATCAGGACTCACGACTTTCTCGCTCCCATCTCTAGTCAGCATCCACCCAGAGGGAGCTGACTCCTCCATGCTTCCTGCCCAGCCATGCCCCGCTGGCCCCTTGGGAGAATCATCCCTTGGTCACACACACAAAGGGCTCTTTACCTTTTCCATCATTAGCTTTCCTCTGGAGACAGTGGATACTGAAGCGGTTGCCAAGCGGTTCCTCAAGAATGAACAAGGGCTGACCTGCCTTCATTTATGTCTGTGGCAAGACCTACGAGCAAGATTCCATATTCTGTCAGCTGACTCGGCAACACATACAAATGCAGTTTGAGAATGAAGCAACAGAAACATATTTTCAAGGGCTGGTGTTTTGCTTAAAAATGAAATTTGAATCTATCAGAGATATTCTTCACCTCCTGTGTACAGGTGACTATCAACTCCGGAATCGTTACTTCAACATTTGTGTCTGGGCCATTCGTCCAATCAACAAATGTATTTCGAATGTCTTCTATGTATGGGGTGGCATTGTAATGCAATGAATGGCGTGGTCAGGGTGTTACTTTCAGTTTCCCTAAGGACCCAATAGGAGGTGGGAAAAGGCTCAGGGCTGAACTGAAAAGGGACTGGAGGAAGAATAAGAGCGAAGGACGACATTCTACACACATCACCTGGTTTAGTTCTCAGCCCAGTGAGGAAGCACACAAGCATGTGAAGAGGCAAACCATCTATCTCCTTTATGGATAAAAATATTGCTGCTCTAATGGTAAAATTAACCCAGGGCACACAGTGAGTGGTGGAGCAGGATTTGAAGCTGGCCTCTCTGGTTTCCAAGACTCACACTGGGCTGCTTGCCCCTCATGGGAGCTGAACTCCATAGGGTTGAACTCAACTAACCAAATGACTTTGTGCATGCAAGCCAATAAACCTCTCTGGGCCTCGGTGAGTATAAGCCTTCTTCCAGCTCTGAATCAGCATTTTAGTTAGAGCATCAGCCCTGGCAGGCCCTGATAAGGCCTTGACTCGACTCTTTGTTCTCTGTGGCCTTAGTAAAAGATGGAAATAAAACTCTCACAGGCAGCAGGAACCAGTCTTACCCTCTAGGTCAATGCCCATTTGTCAAAAATTTGGCAAAAGTTTTATTCATATTAGTGAACCATCAACATAGCTTCATTCATTGTTTGACAAACAGAATTTATGACATCTGTTGGAGGAATGTAGCTCTGAAAACTCTCAATGTCAAAAAATATATATGATAGAAAAAACACTTCTTGCACTGCTTGACATTCTTTTCCAAACCCCTGTCTCTAATTCTAGAAATGATGGCTTCCTGAGCACCCTAGTGCTTTTTTAAATTGGAGAATTCAGATTTTTTTTCTGTATGTACATCTGACTGCAGACTGAAAAAAAAACACATCTACAAATCGTGTTGACAAGTTGAAAAAGTGGTTAACATACACTCAAATATTTGTTCAAGTAGAAAAAAAGACATTTCTTTATTCCCGGAGAAGAAAAAAATCAGGCCAAAGTATTAAACTCCAGAGGATACATACCAGCATACACAAAATTTAAATTTTGTTTCTGCTAACAGTATCTTGAGGAGCAGTAAGAAGGGGAATTGTTTAATGGCAGTCTCAAAGTTCAGAATGTATCCACGAAGTGCTTTCCTTTGAATCCCAGTTAACAGATTGTAGAATCTCATGACAAATTTAAACATTTTTGGAAGGTGCTTATATTCTTCCCCTTAGCCTTCCTCTGTGGAGTTTCCGTGTTTTACTCTGAACAGGGCAACTTTTCCAGCTGTTCATTCTGAAATCTGGGCCTGCTGAATTTCAGGAATGGAATTTAGAGTGTGAATCTTGAATTCTTTCTTTGTACTTCATGGTTTTCTAAATGGTGACCATATTGACTTCCAGCCTTGGCATTGCCATACTGAAGAGCCCTAATCAATCTCCCCTGACCTCACAGAGCGGCATGTTCGGTTTATCACACTGGCTCAGACCCAAGGAGACAGGGTGCTCTCCCTTTTCTACTTATCAGAGATTAGATAATAATAATTCTTCGAAATGGCATGCCTTATTTATTTCATCTGACCCCTGGGACCTAGGGAAGAAGTTAAACCACCCACTTGCGATCACGTCAGCTGCAAGCTGACTTAACCTACATCTTCCCAGTTTCCTCCCCTCCCAGATGTACCTGCTGCTTCATCTGTTTCTACTTATGTCTAGTAGTTGCTTTTCTTCTGCTGTAAAATGCTGGAAACAACTGGAGGAAGAATCCAAATAGGGCTTTGTAGTTCCACAGGCCTGAGTTTGGAACCTTACCCTACTACTTGTGAGCTATGAACTATGAGTAGGTTTACTCAGCCTTCCTGAGCCTGTTTCTATATTCGTACAATGGGGATGGATGTGAAGCTGAAGTAACACTTGTCAGTGCCTATTACAGGTTCTGGCATATGAAGCTGAAGTAACACTTGTCAGTGCCTATTACAGGTTCTGGCATATGGTATCTGAGGATAGCATTAATCATCATCGTCATAATTTGGGGCAAAGTTAAGTGTTGTCCCAGCTTCATCAAGTTGGATATTAAATACCCTCTGTGGTGGTCTCTGGAGCACACGAAGCAGGTTGAGGACAGCAGCAGTTAATGGTCATCAAGAATGCCCCAGGTGCTGTGCTATGTACCTTATTACATGGGTTATACATTTGAGTCTCATGACAATCACCTATGAGCTAGGTACTAATCTTTTCTGTATTTCATAGATGAAGAACTTCAGATTTAGGGACTTGACAGGCTAGACAGATAGTGAAGAGGAAGCCAGATCTGGCTCTCAAAGTGAAAAGTGCTGGGTGAGAGAAGTGAAGAAAGGCCTCTATGACTACAGTGAGGTAGAGGCATTTCTTGCCTACTGAGGACCGGCAGGGGTGAGCCTAGGGGTGGTGAAGATGTGAAGATGTGGAAGGTTGAGACCCAGAGTGTTAATTTGTCTTGAGCAGGGGACAGCTTTTCGCAAGCGGAAATTAGAAGTCCAGGCTCCAGACTTTTAAGTGGGTTCTTTGCCTTACACCTACTCTTTCTGTGGAGGGAAAATACCTGGTCGAAGGGCTTAGAACAACTACAGATATTGAATATTTTTCAATAAATAGTACTCGTGCATCCAAACGAATTTTCATTTATTTCAATTCTACTGTGTTGTTTACTTTTCATGAGAATGTCCTTTTTTCTCCTGCAGCACGAGTCTGGCCAACTAATCTTGTAATCTATTTTTATTTGCTTAAAAGTCTTTAAGAGCAACTTACGATATTTTCGGTTTCCAAGTCTGAGAAAATGAGGACGTATTGAATTTAGAACTCACCAAGAGTTAGAAAGCAGAAAATCACAAAGACCCCTTAAAGCAATACCTTTAAGTAAAAATCACACTGCTGGGGGACAGTTTTAGTGCACTAACCCACAATTTGTTGATGTGTGTGCATGCCACTGCTGAAGACTTAGCTAATATTTGGGGGGTGGGGGGAGGGGAGGAGAAAGCTAACTAACCTAAACCAGTAAAACTACTATAAAAGGTCTCTAGTATGTGCAGATATATATCAATGATATGGAGAATCTTTTGGAAAGGGTCTTTCCTGTTTGGTAACAACTTTAACAGACCAAGGGGATATTGCCTTGAGTACTTCTGGGGAGATAACACATGAAACCTAGTTTTTCCCTGGACTTTGGGATATTCTTTTGCTTTAAATCATTTGTGAGGGAAGGTAGGTCGATTACACGATCTAAAGTTCACAAAGTAAAAACATACAAACGACAGGACCACTAAGTTTAGAAAATGGCCTACAATGTGCATTTTATTCCATATCATTATACAATGTTTACACATACAGTAGTCCCCCCTTATCTGCAGTTTCACTTTCCTTGGTTTCAGTTAACTGCAGTCAACCACGGTTGGAAAACATTAAATGGAAAAGTTGAGAAATAGACCATTTGTAAGCCTTAAATTGCATGCCATTCTGAGTAGTGTGATAAAATCTTGCACTGTCCCACTGCGCACCGCATCATCCTTTGGTCCAGCGCTTCCACGCTGCACATGCCACCCACCCAATGGTCACTTAGTAGCTGTCTTGGTTATCATATTGACTGTCATGGTATTGCAGTGCGTGAGTTCAAGTAACCCTTATATTTACTTAAAAATGGTCCCAAGGCGCAACAGTAGTGATCCTTTCGATTTGAATATGCCAGAGAGAAGCCGTAAAGTGCTTCAAGTGAAGAGCTGTGTGTATAGGAACAAAGATAGCATATATAGGGTTCTATCCGCGGTTTCAGGCATCTACTGGGGGTTTTGGGAGCTATCTCCAGTGGGCAAGGGGAGACTACTGTAGTTATAACTCTTAAGAAAATGTTGTTTCTTTACCATTTCTATGTAGTGCCTAAATCTTTCACTTTAACATGGAGAAATGAAGAGTGGAAATCCACATCGAATGCCATCCTACCAGTTGTAATGAGCTGCAAATGTGCCAGTTAGAAGGAAATAGTCTTAAAAGAGCAGTGTGGCTTAAAAACCCTTGGCTTTAGTGAATTCAGGCATACAGAATTTATACTCTCATCTCATAGTAAAACTCAAGACAAAATAAATTATTGTTGGACAGAATTCAAAATTGTATGCCTTTGAATGAAAGACCACAGTGGGCCTTTTGTTTAAAGTAGCACCAGTCCACACCTGATTGCTTCCAACAGTAATCTTCCTGTTGAACATATCGTTGGCACTTTGAGTTGAAATCTTTCTGCTTTAGTGAGGGTTCCTAGATTAAGTATACTGTGTTGCTAAACTCTACGGAAGTGTGGCAACAGCAGCTTGGGAAATGGCACATTTAAATCATTATTGCTCTGACCGGGCTTGCCTCTGTGTGTGTGTGTTTTCCCCACCCCTCAATCTAGTCAGTATTTGTGGGTGTTTCTGTGACAGTGGTAAAAGTAAATAAAAATGCATTTAAGGGGTTTCATGATAAGCACGGTGTTTAAAAACAGAACAAATCACAACAAAAACAACATGAAAGAATGTGGTCGCAGCTAAGGAGGTTTTCACATGTTGTTTAACTCCAGTAAAGTCTGATCCAGCATCTGATGCATACTAAGGTTTTCTTCTTTGGCATGAGCCACTTTCTCTGTGGTGGGATTAGAAAATTAAGTCATGAATAGCTGCACTTTGGACACAATGGTGGTTTGTACATTTAGGCAGGCAAACATCAATCGCAAACACAGGATGAGATGATTAGGACTAGGCATGCTTGTAAGACATTACTCATCTCCAGACAAGGACCTACAAAGAAGAGAGCCATCTCTGACCTGAAAGAACTACAGGCACAGCAGGTTCTCACACAGCAGTCAGGCGAACCTTCACCAACAATCCACTCTGAGAATAAAATGCAGGTGGGTTTGGTGAAGGTCCGCTGGTCGTGTGCTGTGGGAACAGGGAGAGGTGCTTGCAGCACTGAAGTTAATAACAGCAGACATTTATGAGTTGCAGGCAGTTTAAGGCCTGGGAGTTGTGCCGTAACAATCTCACAGAAAACAAAGATGACGTAAATTGGTTTTCTGACAACTTTCGGAATGATTTATTTCTGTTGCTCATTAAAAAAATCATCAACGTTTCATGCACACTTCAGTAGGGCATTCTCTTACTATTTTTATAGCATTCTATTTATCATCAGCATGACATTCTCACCAAATTCCAACAACACCGTTAGACTGAATAAAAGCATACCTTTCAGACAATCAGGGACTTGACATGAGCTGCTGTTTTCAAAAGCTATTTCGCCCAAGCATAGGTACATTTAATCATATTTCAAACACTATATCAAGAAGTCAGGAATATGAATATGTAATAGGAATATATATTATATATATTACATCCTATATATATAATATATATATGGTTATACACATACACACTCCACTGCTTTGGCTAACTTAAAAGTTCCCGGTAGGAGATAAAAAACATTTTTTGGGGGGAGTGGGGTTTTCTTCATTATGTATCAGTTCAAACAAGAGGAACTACCAATGCAAAGAGGAGTGCTTGTTATATTTATTCCTATACATAATGCATATATTTTACCATAAAAGCTTTTTTGGGGGATTAAATAGAACTGAAATATTCCAGATATGAGGAAAATGCAGGCAAGACCAGCCTTTCGGCTGAATCCTTTCATGTACATTTCTGCAGAAAGCAACTGTTTTCAACCCTATAATTGAAGGTATGACAGACAGTTTTAGATTTCCTGCCCATGGGCTTCATTCCTAGAATTCGGCCCAAGTTCTTTCCCACTTAAGTTTAATCCTCATTCAGGGCCAGCTTTAGTTGGTTAGTTAGGCGGCGGTTTTGCTCAAGTTGCTGGTAGAGTTGATCTGTACAGGTCAGCAAGCAGGTTAGCAGAAGAGAAAGAAGAGGCAGAAGAGAGGTTAGCTGGACTTGGAGAGAGGGAGTTAACAGACAGAACACAGATACCTCAGGCACTGGTCACTTGCTGAGGTTACCCTTACCCCATGGTCATCTGTCCTGTGTCCAAGAAGGTAGATGGCAAAGGCCCGGCAGACTTGGGAAAAGTCAGTATTTTCTTGGGGATTAGGGAGAGGGGTGAGGGAGCAACAGGGTACAAGTAGGAGAGAGTGGGCGTCCCTCTTGCACCCCACTACAACCACTGTGTGAACCGAGATGAATGCAGTTTCTAACAACAGCCTGAAAAACTGAGGCAAGGCTGGAGGCGAGCCCAGCACATCATCTACTCCGCAGTGGGGCTCAGTGGAAATCTTATGGTGAAGCCTCGACTGGCCCACTTCTGCTCACCTCTTCCAGGAACTCTTTCATCATCACTCCCAGGGCTGGCTTTCCTTTCAGGTGATAACTCGAGGGGGCTACCACTACTGCATAAACACTTTTCGAAATGCAGAACTAAGTTCCCTGTTGCCCAATCACCACAACGCAGGGTGCGAATTCTGAACTCTCATCTAGGTTTGATATAGGGTGCTACCCTCTCCAACAGCCAAAGAACAAGCACTTATCTCTACTCAAAACTGACATAAAATTTACCTGCTTCCTTCTTGAAGATGGCATTCATGTTTGGTGCTAGATGTATATGTATAAAATGAGCAAAACTTTGGACATCTACAAGGAGACCAGTGTGATAGAAATTTTACACATCGGCATTGTAATCTGCTCACATGGCAAGGAAGCCAACTATAAGTGTCAGTCCAGGGGACACCCATACAATGAGGAGAGCCTGGCACCAACACAAAAAAGCTGATGGACACATGATTGTTTTGAATGATGGTGACAACCTGGACCCAGAAATTCTACTTAGGTGATCTTGAAAAGCTGACGGCCCTACTCCTGGGGAAAATGAAAATGTCCAGTCTCTACTCCCAGGTTTGTTGGAAAATTGATAAATTATTTTAATTTTCTCTTATAAGTGGTAGAAGATGGGGAAGGTATTATATTCATTATACTTTCCAGCCTGGAATATCTCCGGCCTTGTCCTCTTTGCTCATCCAAATTTTCTGAATATTCAAAACTTTGGTCAAATGTTACCTTCTCCAGGTAGCTCCCGGTCAGAATTATTCTTTGATTCTGAATGCACACAATCTATTAGTTCAGACTACCTTCCCATAAGATGCCCAGCTCATTGAAGGCAACGAACATTTCTGGTTCACCTCTTTACTACATCCTCACTACCTTCTACAGTTGTCTTGTACATGGCATATGCTTGGGGGCTGCAAAATCTAAACCCCTCTAATACATTCACACTATGGCATGGGATAACTATTGCCATGGGCAGGCAGGATGTCTGTTTGCTGAGCCAATGTTTGGCCAAGCTGGAATGGGAGAACTTTGGAGAAATTCTAGAGAATCCAGAGGATCAGTGTGAATTCATCTTAAATGACGGCTGTCCCTAACACATCCTCCCTTGGACCTGCTCCACTTCAGCTGCCATAGAGCTGGTATGCCCAGGTGAGGGCAGGGACCAGAACTGTTTATATGTTTGGAAGTATTTTCCCCTCCTGTTCTACCTTCCAGATGTCTGGGGCCTCTAGAACCCTGACTCAGCAATGTTTTGGGTTTGGTCCAACCTAGGTTGTTGCAGCAGCTGTAGCTATGGCCTAACACACTAAACTAGAAGCCTGGGCTCTGACAATTTCTTGGTAAAATCAACTTGCTATTTAACCTCTTGTGTACCCATATACCTTCTTGGGCTATTCAAATTTGCCTTCCCAATCCATCAGTTTCCCATTTCCTCTTGTAGGATATACTTATAGAAAGTGTGAAAGTCTCTGAGAGGGAGGGTTTCAAAACAATAGATGTGCTTTCAGAATTAACTGAATATATGCTCAGCAGAACTTACAGATTTGTCATTTAGTCTATTGTAGGAAGCACTCAGAGAAGGGCCAACTTCTATTACTCTGAATTTAAAAAAGAACAAGGCAGGGCTCATACTCGAAAACAGGCCCAAGGAGTCTTAGGAAAAGAACATAAAATTACAGAAGTCTTTATATTCTCAAGGGAGAGACACTGTCCAGAATCTAAATTTTAAAAAGTTTACTGTAGCACTACTAAAATAATTTAATTTACAGCCCTCGTAAGCAGAGTGTTAATCATCTGCTCTGAAGTCTTTGATATTATTTTCAGCTTGTCCAAATTTATCTGAGTATAAATTGAGTATATCATATATATCAAATAGTAGTACATCAAATCTCTTAGGCTAACAAAAACTGCACACAGATGAAGATCACCCACACTTAAAACACAGGACAGATATAGCCAGATTGTTGAAGACAAAGAAATGTTGGGAATTAGGAAACAAAAGTCCACATCATTTTAAAGTTCTAATTTTGCAATGTGTTTTTGGCAAATCACTTAATTGCTGTTTTTGAATTGAAATAGCAAAGCCCAAACAAAATGTAACTATATTTTGAAGCATTTCCACTACTTTTTTTTAGAGGAAAAAAAGAATCAATGTCAATGGCTATACATTAAACATATCCACAATTTTTTTTTAAAAACCAAGTATTATTGCAAAGATTATGTAAGTAACACTTTCCTAAAGAATACATGATGTGCTTCAGAGCACAAAATTAAACCTCAACTTGAACATAATCATATTTAGAAAACCTAAGATGTCATCTCATGATAATAAAGGTGGCTGAGTAATGAATATACTTTTAAAACGTTTTAACTCTTCTTTGTGTTGTAAAAGGAGGATCAACAATCACCTACACTTACATGGTTTGGATCCAAGTTCTTTCTCACCTTTCCCTGTGTGTAAACTCCTAGTAACGTGGGATGGCTATGGCATTCATCATGAGCACTTCATTGGTTAGCCCCCACCTCCAGAGGAGGGCCACCTAAGTAGCAACAGAGAGGGCTCACCACATCCCAGACAAAACCTCTGGCGGAGGAAGCTACTGCTCAAGGTGGATCTTCAGACCCCATCAAGCAGTGTGTCCTGTGCAGAGGTCCTCAGCCCAGACTACATACTAGAATCATCACGATCTCTTAAAAACAAACAAAAAAACCCCCCAAAACAAAAATAAAACCCACAAATGCCCAGGGCCTCATTCTAAATTCTGGAAACCAAAACTCTGAGAGGGACCCAGGCATGAGTATTTTTATTTCCTCAAAGTTCCACAAGGAACTACTGTCTTAAAAACTCTTGATATTAATGTATAATGTTCAGAATGAAAAAAATAAAAAATAAAAAACCCAGCAGCAGCCAAAAATTAACCCTTATATGCGTGAAGCAGATTTGTAGTTTTATTCAGTGTTGAAACTAAAATGTCAATAAATAAGAAGTAAAAAGAATAGCAAACAGAAATAGCTTACACAGTGTTTATTTTACACTGAATGAAGAGCTTCTGTACAATAGAAAGCACAGTGTGCGCCTGGCCCTAAGGCAGGATGCTAAAAGAAAGAACCAGGGTCAGCTGGGGAAGAGACAAACTGCAGAGCTGAGAGAGGCGGAACATCCAGCTTGATGAAGGGGTCTTGGAAGAAGTGAAGCAAAGAAACTTATCTGCATGAAGAGAAAAGGTGGGAGAAAAAGAAAAAAGTGGCACAATGGAAAAAAAGGAAAACCAGACTAACAGATGAGAGCAGCACTTGAAAGAGCTGAGAAGCAGACATGCAAAACCTGCTGCCAGCTGCACCTGCGGGAGGTCGATCCCTGCCCCACCTAGTGTCCGGACCGCCCTCAGGTATCACAAGCCCCCTCAGGGTAAGGGTCCATCTTAAGACCCAGGAACAGGTTTTACAAATAAATTTTGAGCTAACCCATCTTTTAGTATATTTACTCATACTTGATACAAGTTTTCCCCATAGAATCAGCATGTTTACGGTCTCATGGAAAGACCAGAGATAGGGGAGAGGGGGGCGCTTTCTCTAGTTTCCATAGTGACCATCCTGTCTCTAGGGTAACATAGAGATTCTATAAGCTGTAAAGCAGCAGGCACGGGCCACACCCTTCAAGCTACCATTTTTCTGCATGGATGAAGGAAGGACAGCTGGGCCTGGAAAATGAAATTTCCAGCTTATGTGGAATTCAGTGCCACATTATCAGGGTAAGAGAACCCTCTGTGAAACACTCCAAGTTAGAATTTAAAGAGACAGAATAAGTTTAAAGTTTAGGTGTGGTTAGTAATATAGAAATTAGTTGTGTGTGCTCAAGGTTCTCATGAGAACAAGACTATTTACTCCATCTCTTAGTGCCTCACAGTAGTAAAAGCTGGGCCATTAACTCCCAAACTCATATTGTGCAATCTGTGTTTTATGTCCCATTTCTTTGACACAAGTTGTGGTGCTTGTTGGGGATACTTTAATTCCCTTTATATAAACACAGAAAATTAAAGGCTTGGCTACTCAGGAGAGTGTTTCTCTCTAGAATTCTTAACAGTGAGGAAGAGGTGATCTTTTAAAGCACCAGTCTTTAGGCTGTAGTGCACCAATTTCCTGTCCCTCAGACCCTCAGTAATCTGACTCTTTAGGGTTCTTAAATTTTACTTTTTTTTAAAAATGATCATTGTTAATTCAATCTCAGGAAACCAATTTTTGATATTTCTTTGGGAAGTTCCTGCACAATTGCATGACCTCCTAATTTTACTTGAGCCTAGTTTAATTTCCTAAAAGGACAGTGCTCCAGTCTTTCTTATTCCAGTTCACGGGTCAGTGGGAATGATCTAGCCTACGGATCGGGAAATGAATGAATTCTGAAAGGAAAACGATTTGTACAGACACTTAATTTACTTGGCCTTTATATTAGTAAAAAGTGAAAAAACAATGGCTATCCTAGATTATGCAAAGAGAGTAGGCAGAAAGGTGTAAAGATGGAGATTCTGGAAGCACAGAAAGGAGCAGCGGTGAGTTTATCATATTAGCATGAGGGCGCGAATGTGAGCAGGCAGGGTGGGTGAACATTTACATGGAAGTCATATCGTTGAGAGCGTGGTCCAGCTCCTCGCTGATGGCTTTGTACTTCAGTTTCTGAGCGTACAGCTCGTCTATGACGAGGAAGTGGAAGGCAGAGGTGCAAGGACATGGAGAGTGATCAAGAGATGGAGGGTGAGTGCGGGTGGCATGGGCGCCATCCCGACACAGCAGCAAGAAAAGGGCAATGCATGAAGGAATTGGTGCCGCAGCAGGTGGCCAATGCAGGAGGCGTGCGTTTTGTTTTTAAACGAATTGAAACAAAAACAAAAAGAACAAAACCCATTAGAAAATAAAACAAGAAAGACGCAATATGAAAATCATAACAAATATGGTAGGTATATCAGTAAACCACGTTAAGTCCCGAACAAAACCACAGAAGGCTGCCTCCTGGCCGGGTAATAATAGAATGTCTTTCTTTTCTAGAGCTATATTTTAATTACACTGGAGTAGTCAGCCACCTGCAACTATAAACAGTGGAAAAATATCCAAGGGCAGTGTTTTGGAAGAACAGTTTGTGACTATAGTCTATAATCCTTATCTGGCTCCACCTTCAAACCACTGACTTCCTGACCAAAGGAGACCACTGGGATATGGACTTCTTAGTGCCATTTAAACTACTCCTTGTGGTCTTCCCAATCAAGATGCCCTGTTAGTGGTCCAGGAGGCTTGACAAGCGAGGACAGCCACACTTTTTATGGTGGTGGTGTGCCAAGTCTGCAATTTAGTTTTTGCATTGATGGCTCTGTACTTTGTTATAGTTGAACAGTTTTGCAACCATTTGTCTTTCTCTCTTCTCCACTAGCTTGGTTACTACCTACACCAATCCCCAGGCCCTTCTCTAGCTCCTTCTTCCTTGGATGTATATGTTTTATGCATTTTTTCTTTCTTTTTCAAAACTGACCACAAGCCTTCAATCTCAACATTTTGGATTTCTGTGAGACACATTCAGGATTTCTCAACATTTAGGATTTCTGAGTGTTACTACAATAAAACTTAAATTAGGGGAAAAATGTTTTTAAGTATAATTTCAAAATATGATGCCCTATTATCCCCCATTCCTCTTTCAGAATACAGAGCATTTGCCAAGATAACTAATGACAAAAACAAAAAACAAAAAACCAAAAACCCAACCCAAACCCTTCTTCATACTTGGAAGAAGATGGGTTGTGTCTAAAAACAAATCTATACCATTCTGACAATTAGGAAATATTACTAACGATAGAAAATATACCAGTCATTCTCACATTCTACTACCTTACCCGCAATGAAAAATAACCCTGCCACACTTCTGAGGAGCGTAAGGCAAAACTGGATGGCATCTGCTGTTACAAAAAGAGACGTGTCCCGTCTGGTGGCTAACAGTCATCTGGTGAGCAGAGGACTCAGGTCCAAGAGTTTAAGAGCCACAGAATGAAAACCCCAAGGACAGACAGGAGGAATGTGCAAGAGCAAAGAAGTATATCGAGGTGGATGCATCAGGATTAGAAAATCATTTTGCCAGGTCTATATTCAACCAAAAGGATTAAATTAAAAACAAAACTGAAGATCTTACCTTCTAGGTCATCAATGCTTTTCTCCAACTTAGTTACTGACCTCTCCGCAAACTCAGCCCGAGTCTCAGCCTGTAATGATTTAATTTATTTCAATCAAAATAGGGAAGTTTTAAATTTCCAGTAGTACCTACGAATATAGAGAATGGAAATCAAGCACAGCACTCATAAAATGGGTCAGAAACTACTTGTTGGTCAGTACAGTGAGAGCTGGCAGCTAGCACAGCACATGTACTCTAAGAGCATCTTTGAATTTCATGATGTGAATAGTAACTTTAAAATGAAAAAGCTCTGACCTGCTCCACAAAAACAAACTCATTTAGAATTCAGTTGGCTTCACCCAACACCCATATTACCTCCTTCAGCTTGTCAGAAAGGACCTTGATCTCTTCCTCATATTTGTCTTCCTTCTGCGAGTACTGTAATTAGAAAGAACGTTCCAGATGTCAGGCTGCAGCTCACTCTATACTCTTGTCTTCTAATACAAAGAAAATGCCAGCCCAGCCAACAGATGTTGAGGCTCTCTTAGGAGGTAATGGAGCCTCTGAGATCAAATGGCATACTACAATATAGTCTCTGTTTCCCTACCTATTGTTTTACATGGGATAAGAACAAGATAACATCCATCTGGCACTTGGCTTAAATTAAATTGTTACAGATGACTCACATACTCAAAATATATTCTCTATTAAAAAAAAAGAATCTGTTATCCAATAACCATCAAGAAATCACTTCAAAACAATGCTATTTATTAAAATGCCTAATGGACTACTGCTTTCATTGGTACGACCTTAGAAGAGAAAAAGCGAGTGTCTTTTGAGTAGCTCTTAAAAGGTGCCTTTTCCCCCACACCATGCTCCTGGCCTACCTTCTCAGCCTGAGCCTCCAGTGACTTCAGGTTGTTCGTCACAGTTTTCAACTCTTCTTCAAGCTCGGCACATTTGCTAATGTTTTCGATCAGAGGCAGAAAGGGTGGGAGACAAGCCAAAGGAAGGAGGAGAGAAAAAGGAGAGGGATGGGAAAAAATGAAAACTGAGTCCTAGAGAACAAAGGGCTGCCTTAAAGTAGCCAAATCATCAGATACTAAAACACTCAATTTCGCCACAGACACTGCCCCACAGCCTTGCAACAGCAGAAAGGCAGGGTGACAAAACCCAACAACTTTGAAGTGTGATAATTTGGCTTCTTTTTTGGCTGCACCAAAGAGCATTTCTGAAAGAAAACAAAGGAGCATAAAGGACCCAAAGAAAGCACTTAAAGCAAGATATAAGATAGCAGAGGGTATAGTGAAGGTGCAGTTGTTATACCAAATGAACCAGTAGGTATTGGAAGCTGAAAGACATCTGGGTTGCAGTTAAACCTAAAAACCACACAAGTCATCAGTACCTTATCCTCTGCAGCCATTAATGCTTTCAAGGTCTGATCCATTATTCTTAATTGTTCTTCCAGCTGTCGAACTTGGCTGTTAGTGGACACAGGAAATGCACAAGGCCATTCTCAAAATCAGTGTGCAGGTAAGGCATGCAGTGATACACGCATTCATACACAGACACCCCGCACAAGTCCTCCGTGTTCCAGACTCATGGCTCATCTACATCAAATGAGCACATAAGAAGCCCGGAGCTGAAACAGGTAAATGTGCAGCTGCCAGAAGGTCATGCTGTTTAGTCATTGCTCTGCGGCACCCCACACACGGCCTCCTGGAGCCAGGCCTGCTTACCCTTCTGAGAGCTCAGCCCGCTCCTCTGCACGTTCCAGGTCACTCTCAATGATGACCAGTTTACGGGCCACCTGCAGCAGGATAAACACAATACACACGCACCATGGGGTTTGCAAGCTTTGAACAAGTGGGTGTGGGGGTGGGGACTGGATCCATCAGCCCCTAAAAGATCTTGTTTACACATAAGATGATCCTCTTTCCCATGGACTGGAGAGAAGCAAGTCTCCATTAGGAGTCCCAGTGGAGAGGAGACCAGAGGCTTCTGCTCACAAAGACCCAGAAAGATTGGTTATGAGTGGGCAGTCTCATTTTAAGTCTGACCCAGGTGAAGTCTGTATAATTACATAGCAGCCAGACCAAAGTGTGGAAGGAGGGAGAAATATGAAATTCATAATCTCAAAAATAGTATCATGAGACATGACACATTTTATGCTGTAAAGGTAGGGGCTGCCAAGAGAGCACTGAAAATAATCCTGAGAACTCCATCAATTTAGAGTTCTGTACCTCAATCTCCTTTTTTGTGGAGGAGGTTAAAAATGCCAACAGAATAGCAAGAGACGCTGACAGGAGATGAGCTTGTGAAAAGACTAATGAAGTTAAATTTGTGTTCAGTGAAGAAAGGAACTGAGCAAAGAAGGGATCCTTTGAAGTCTTTCAAAATTAGCAGGCATAGTGTAATCGGGAAGTAGTAGTGGTAATAATAATGATAATAATAAAGGAGAGTCAATGACATTTCAAGATAGCCATGGTACACTAAGGGCAAAACTAAAACCTTAAGTCTTATTGGCTCTGTTACCATAGGAAGTTGTTTTCATGGGGCCATCACCAGAAGCTGATTCAACTATGAACCTGTGCTGATAATGAGATTCTACCACCTTGAGGAGAAAGGAGGACAGATTAAAAATGTCCTCCGTGAATCGACTGAGCGAGTGCATTGTCTTATCTCTACAAGAGCATGGTCTATAACACCACATTGTCTGAACTGGACTGTGCTAATAAACCACACCAAGAACTGCTTGCACAGTGAAAGCATGAGAGGCTCCTTCCACAGACAGAGAGGCCCAATTCTCCCTTCTCCTGGCCACAGCTTTTTTGTTCTGGTCTTTTGGGGAAGCTTTGGTCTTTTCCAGTGCTTCATGATGAAGCCTGGGATCCCCTAAAAGGATCAAATAAGAATCATTTTGTGGAGACAAAGAAATTCTGCTTCTCAAAACCACTTATATCTGCCAAGGAAGCAGATCATTTCAATTAAGAATGAAAGGCTGTATCCACTGATCCCTGCCCCCTGCCACTGCTGGGGGTCTATGAAGCTTTGGGTCTAGGATCTGACCTCTTCATACTTGCGGTCAGCATCTTCAGCAATGTGCTTGGCCTCTTTCAGTTGGATCTCCTGAATTTCCATTTTCTCCTCATCTTTTTGGGCTCGGCTTTCAATGACTTTCATGCCTCTGAAAAGGAAGACAAGTAACAAGACCCAAGATTTAGAGCTGACCTCCACAGACCCACACTGTACTGCAGTGGTTTGTGAGGCTTAGCGTAACCAGCAGACCAAAACAGAGCACAGAGCTACTTTTATTTTCTAAGCCATGAAGCAAGAGTTTCCAGAGCTGAAGGCAGAAAGATACACACTTCTGTTTATTGCGAACAAAACTTCACACTTTCGGTACTGGTGAAACTGTCCAGGAATCTAATGTTGAATGAAAGGTAACATGTCAGAATTCTGTTTGAAACTGGGAGGCAGGGAAACAGGAGAGCCAACATGCTTTACTTGCTGTGTAAATAATGGGATTTCTTCCCTTTCCTGGTGGGAAGCTCCAGCTTGAAAATGTACCAATGTTAGAAAAGCAAATTTATCTTGACGTATTTCCTCTTACAAAGAAGGTAGCTGTTCTTACCTCATCTGCCACAAATGTACATACTAGATTGAACCATATGAAACTGCTGATATTTGATCATGTCAGACCTATAAAAATAGCAGTTTCATATGGGCCATCCTAACACTTTAGATAAGAAACTGTGTTTTGCCTTTAATGGAAATCTTTCATAGCAGGGGTTTTGAGAGACAGGGTTAACACTACCTTTTGAAGTTTTGTTCGCTGATGAATACGTATGAATCCTATGGCATAATGTTAAGATTTGGAAAATTAAACTGATCCAAATTGCAGACTTATGGAACAACTACTCGTGTAAAATGGTATTCACTTACCAAAATCTAACTAGGCAATAAGGTAAATAAACCACTATTTTTTGATGAGGCCCTACAATGTATTTTAGTCGTTCTGAGTTCTAGTCTTGGCTCAGCCATAAGTTGGCTGTGAGACTGTGGGCAGGCCACATCAGGCTTAGTCCTAGTTTTCTCATTTGTAAAACCAGGGGACTGGAGTCGATGATCTCTAAACTCCTTTTTATGCCAAAGTCTAACATTGCCAGATTGCCTTTTAGGTTCACTAACAAGTGTATTTCAGGAAGAAGTCAGCCACGAAACCACTGTGGTATGTGTACACTGTTAGAGATGATGAGTCATCTGAAAGAATTCCAAAACTCTTGGTTAGAGAAGAAACTATAAGCAGCAGTGAATAATGAGCTGAAAACTTTAGCGAGAGTCTTTAATCCTAAAGTCTGAAATCTAACTTTATGGTGGCAGTGAGCAGAAAGTTACATCAGAGATGGCAAAATGGACAAAATAAATGACTGCATTCACCTGCCCAGGTGTCCTGAGCCATCCCACTACTCTGTCATACCTCAAGCAACAGAACTCTCTCTCTTTTCATGGAGTCTATGCCATATGAATACATTAACTTCAACGGCTGAGCATAAGAGACAACGCCTTCTAGGATACACGAAGTTGTGCTAGTCTATATGACCACGGTTTTCCTTCACTATCACAAAGCTGAATCTTGGAGCAATTAAGTCAGTGGGAATGGGCTCAGAAGACACGAGTATCTGATTATATTTATATGTGCATGTGTCTTATCAGCATTACTAAGTCCAAAGCAATTTACTTTTGCAGATCATATTTCTGTTTTATCTGTGCTTTCTTTTTCACCTGTTTGTTGGGCTATTTGACAACCGATAGTCCACAGTTCACTTAACTAGGCCTCAGCCTCCTTGGTAGGTTTAAAAACAAAGTTATCTTTTAAAAATGCATAATTGCTTTGGGGTCAGCA
>NW_006442109.1:11848580-11856490 GCF_000325575.1 Pteropus alecto
GCAGGAATGAAAGAACCATTATACAGCCCCAGAATTTCTTGTTTATACATCTATCTTCCTTGTTGGATGGTGAGCTCTATGAGGACAGAAATAAGATCTTTGTCTTCTTTGTAATTGTGGGGTTTAAAGCCCCTATGTACTTTGCCTAAAAACACCCATGTTAAACAAACAAAACCAATAAATTAACCACTAATGTTAAATTAAAACCAGTCAAATTATACCTAGGATCAAATGAGGAAATGATCTCAAGGAACTGCAAAATTCTTGAACCCCACAGATCAAAGAAGCTCTCCCATTCCACCAGGAGGAAAGACCCATGCTAAAAGCTGGGCTGGGTGAGGTGCCCTCACCTTTCACTCTCATCCGCTGCCTTCTCGGCCTCCTCCAATTTCTGCAAAGCTGTTGCCAGACGCTCTTGGGCACGATCCAACTCTTCCTCAACCAGCTGGATGCGCCTGTTCAGAGAAGCTACATCGGCTTCAGCCTAGGCAGAGAGAGTGAAAGGTATTTCAGAACTGGGGAGAAATATGAGGGTAGTGCCTTTAGGAAGTGGCTGAGAATGAAACACTGATTTTAGACAGAAAGCCTGGGCCTTGTGGTAATACCTTTGAGTGCATTATAAGCCCTGGTCAACTCTGGAGTTCTTGGGTACGTTCATATACTGATTTATATAGTGACTGTCCACATTTGTTTATATACAAATCCATACACAGCACTATCATTGGAAAGATGGACTCTTAAATGCTCCCTTGCTGGGTTCCTTTCTTCCACAGATCTCAACACACTGGCTTTACTTAACGGAGAGCTTCATTAAAGCCACCTCGCTCACTGGGGGCCTGAGGTGTAGACAGGGATAACATGACTTTACAGAAAGAGCCAGAAACCAGATTCGGGGGGTCTCAATCCTCCTTTCTTCAGACCATTTTCTCAAAGGGGCCTTATAAAAGAACTAAAATATTTCAAAATGTAGTGGTTCTAAAATATACACTATACAGACACAACTAAATTCAGTACCCTCCCACTTTCAGTAACTCCTTTAGAGTAACTGGTAACACTGGAACAGGGCCAAGACAAATTTCCCTAGTGTTTCCGACATAAGCCTACTGGAATTTCTTACAAGTCAAGGTTGCTACAAGAAAAGTTTCAAACTCCTTAGGAGAAAAGCAGTACAGATCTGTTTTTATTTGTAGATGTTTCTTTCTTGGGGATGCAATGATTACCTACTGTTATAAGCATCTGTTACTATGAGCCTCAAAACATTTGCAAGACTGCGAGGGTCCGTTACATACACTTGAATGGGTGGCTGTTTAAATATTATGCATTTAAGTGAGAGATGGAATTTACTAATCAGACACCATTTCTTCAACTTCACCCATTTTGAATGTCTGCTTATCATAGGGTGATGGGGGTTTTCAGGATACATGGAAAGTTTTCTAAAAGTTACAATACACACTTAGAGACCTATGTTAGTTCTCTGTCTACATTCTTGTCTTCTTTACTCAACTATAAGCTTCTACGTGCAGGGAATCACGGTTTCCTGTAGAGTATGAGCTCAGAAAATGTCTACAAAATAGTAAAATCAATCTAATTTAAACAAAAGCAACTTTCTTAGCTTGTGAACTCATGATATACACAGTTTGAAATGCACATGCAGTTAGAGAGGCTGTGATTATGGCCCTGAATCAAAGGAATATGAGAACATTCAGTTCTTAGCAGCTAAAATCTTACAAATCTAGATGAGCAAAGTTTTATTTGGGAAAGAGAGGTGATTAGGGCATTTCCAAACATGGTGAAGGACTTTTTAAAAAAACATTCAAATATACTTTTATCTCATCAAAAATTAACCATGTAGTAATAATTGGTTGATAGAGACAGGGAGCAGGGGGAAATGAGAAATGAATCTGAAGGGGGGATGGTTTACAATTGTATTGGCCCAAGAAGTAAATCATTATTGGTGCACAGCTAGTAATGGGCCTCGCTAAGTCTAAAAGGCAGGTGACTTGGTTTTTTTGGAGAAGGGGTGAGGGTAATAAGGACAACATTTCTTAAATACTGGAAACTGCCTCTTAAAAATCTTTAGTCCTATTTTTAAAAATTGGGAGGAGAATACATTAAGGTTATAGTTTTGGGTCAGGTTTGCTTTCTTCACTTTTCTCTATTTTTCCTTTCCAGTAAAAATTCTATTCTTTTATGCATGGGGGAAATAAGCAACTTTGAAAGTTAAAAACAAAAATGAAGAACAAAAAGGAAACAAACAAAAAAACTTCAGTAGGGTTTCTAGATCATGCATTCAAAAATATTCCCTTCTTTCCTTATAATTATTATTTAAAAAAAAAAGGCAAGTATCCTTGTTACAGGTGGTCTGGCCAGAGAAATGTCACTGAGATTTTCAAAGATGTTTTTTGTAGCCACCGCTTTCTAAGTTCCCTGCTCTGCTTTTCATCTGGGCCCCAGCCTTCAGGACTTTGTACTCATAGAAAGGAGACGTTACAATCTGGGGAAGTAAACTTCCGGGTGACAAGCCAGTCTAGGTCCCCAGCTTCCCACACAGCTGGGACATGAGAGAGCAAGGAGAGAGCACCCCATGTTCATTTCTGCCTCTGTGCACAAGATCTTCCTACCTGAGAGGTCCCCCACTCCACCCCATCAATCTGTATCTTTCCTCTTATTGCCCCCTCCTTTAGTTCTGGACACTGTTTTATAAATGTCACTAACTTTTCTCCCAGGAGCATTTTGTTGGACCTTATACTTCTTGACATTATGGGTGTGTCCTAAGGAACACCAGCCAATAGGACTTCGTATAGGGTGCCCAAGTGCTCAAGCAATGACTGGGAATAGAGATCTGTTCTAGGAGCCAAGACTGGTGCACACAGAGAGCAAACCTATGGGTGGTCTGCAAAATGGGGTCTCGGTTGCTTAGCTGGAAGGGCTAGCTAAACATCCAGCTAGGCATCATCGAGCAGTTCCCAAAACTGGCTAAGTGTCAGAATCCACTGAGAGATGTGTATTAAAAATACAAACTTCCAGCCTCCATCCCTAGAGATACTGATTCAGGAGGTTAGAGGGGAGGGCAGGAATCTGCACTATAAATAAGCGACCTGTTCCACTCCTCCGCCCAAAGCAGCTGGAAAATCCTGTGGGAACTGATTTTCTAGCTCTTCATTCAAAAGAAAATAGGAGGATGGTGGGATCTCTGACCCAGAATGCTGACATATGCTCAGGTCAACAGCCATCGGTGGGAGACAAGACTAAAATCCAAGTTATCGGGCTCCTCACGGGCTGGGTCATCACTTCTCACAGTCTCCTGGAACCTCGTGAAAGCCCTGGAACTGGAGGTCCTCACCTTTGTTATCTTCCTTCTTCTTGTGTCAGAGTGGAAGGTTCTCTATAGCCACCTCCAACCCAACTTCCCTACCCATACAATGGATATTGTATGGGTAGGGAAGGCCTTATTTATAGTGCAGGCCTTCAGCAACAGAACCTAACCAGGGCTAGGAGAACAGTTACTGTATTAAATATCATCCACTAAACAAGTCCTCTCAATCCTTTTTGAAGTAAGCTATGGTATAAAACTCAAAACTTCATCAAGTAATATTAATGGGTAACAGCTGACATAAGGACACAGAGCACTTGCTCTCAATACCAGAAGCCAACACTTGCTGTTTCAGAGTAAGACAGACAAAGGTGCTTGTAGGTTACAGCCAAGACTTGGAGCAGTGTTTGGGATACATCTACCTCTATATAGGCTTCCCCTAGGAAATGCCTGGACTCTTACTGGCTTTTCAGGCTCTACCATACTGGTCTGATTGCAATTTTGTCTGATTCCCTAGAATTCAAGATGTTTCATTTCATAAATTAATTAAGGGCACTTCTTTCTTTCTCTTATTTTTGGGGATATGTTCTGTGTTCAAAAGGCCCACATATTTCACCTTCACAAACTTTTTATTTCCAGTATGTGTTTTCTACATTCTGAGGCTTATATAAACATTTTCTAAGATTCCTTTCATCATAGTGGGGGGAGGGGGGCACTCTACTTAAGAACTTAACCTGTGGTTACTTCTGCCAGTACAAGTCCATAGCCACATGACCATCTGTTATTTAAAAAGCAGATATAAATAACAAAGCGTTTGGGAAGGGTCAAGACCCCAGATGCAAATTATTTCCAGGCATGGAAATCACCCTTAGTGTGCTAGGTTAGCTGCTTCTAACGACACTCCAAGTGTTGACGCTGCTGGCAAAATCTTTCAGTTTGGGATGCTAGTTTCTTTTATTTCAAAAGTGCTATTGTGTCCTAACAGGTAATGAGCTACTCAGAAAAGAGACTGCTATATTAGTGAAGGCTACCAATTGTCTTCCTGCAGATCTGTTGTTAAACCACCACCAGGCACTCTACCCTTGTGAGGTGCCTTAGAGTTGGATATGTCAGCCCTGCCTCCTCCCTGGCAAAGGTACCAGCTACCTATACAGAGAAAAAAGCAGGCACACCACTTCTCCACTCCCCCCACAAGGTACTACACAGAATTTAGAGGCATGCTTGCCCCAACAGAGCAAAATATTACTCCAAATCAGAGTTGAAAAAAAACTTTTACATGGCCTAGAGTTTCAGGACATCCAGATGTTTTAGTGGCCAACACAGCTAAAAAAAAAATTAAAAATAGCAATAATTTTTACTTAAAGAATTCCAGTTAAGGCTATTAAGAAATAATTGTAGTAGAATATTATATCCTAAAAATTAATCCTCTAGAATATATTTTCAAAGCCCTGTCCAAACCAGAGTGGAGCATGGAATGATCAAAGGTCAGGCCTTTTTATTTCATGCAAACTGTAGTTATACAGAGAAGGTTTCACCCAACTTGCTGTGTAAGACCAAGTGACTACAGCCAAGTCAAACTTCTGCCCTTATATGGTAAGGAAAGGGGGAAAAAACACTGATGACATTAAGGGGCACTCCCATGGATAACAGATAAACACAACCTCCTCTATCTGTGCCAAAGCCTGTAATTTATGAGGCATGTTTGTATAATGAGGGAGAATGGACATGAACAGGGCATTGTTGTGCCTTTGCCTTGCCTACATATGAAAGCAGAAATTGAGAGTGTGTACATATTCTAGTTACTGCCACCCTGGGAGTGCCAATGTGAGACAAAATGCACCCTTAGTTTCTTAGTCTTAGAAATATTTACCACTCTAAAGAGGAAATGGCCTCGGAATTTTGTAAATTGGTTATTTCTCATGATTTAATAAAGTTACCAATTAAAAACCTACAGGCCACAACTTTAAGTCTACGTATTTGCTGGGTACTATTCAGAAAGGAAGAAAGATTGGCTCCTTCTTGCTACTTTTTCCTTTGATAATGACAACAAACAAACAAACAAACAAAACCCTCATGGGTCAAAAGACCTAGTGTCAACTACACTATTACATCAAGCAAAGTAGCCTCATTCCAAACATTTAAAGGGCTCACATACCTTGGAAAAGCAAACCAGTAAGAAATAAGGGAGCACTGATTTTTCCAAGGAAAGTGCTGGTATAACAGGGCCAATTAACTACAGCCTGCCTGAATTGTTGAGAATTTGAATTAAGAGCCAACTTTCCAAATATTTTTTGCAGTGGCTCATGACTTTGTCACAAAATTTTCATCTTTGCTGCCAAGAGACACTGTGACTGCTAGGTTAACTCATAGCTGTGTCTGAAAACTACCAAGAAACTACCTTAAATTAGCTATAATCTTTTAAGGTCTAGTTTCAGAAGTGAGGAGCAACTTTTAACCTGAAGTTCTCAATGGTCTGACTCCATCCTCAAGTAGCTAGCTGTCTTAAAAGGTTCTGTGTCTAATTAATTACCTGGATAGACTTTTCGAAAATTACGTTAACAAATGAAGTTATTTAAGCTTTTAATATAAAGTTTTGAAAAGAATGAAAGTATTGTCTTTAGCCAACTGGCACAGGAAGATCACTGTTATAAAAATGCACAAAAGAGAAGGTGCGTATAAAAGCAACAACGTGCTCATCATACAATTTATCTTCTGTGTCTCACATCAATCACTAGGCCAGGAGTCAATAAAAGGCTCTCCCTTACAGGACCACATATTCCCTTTCTTAGCAGGGTGAGGAGAATTCTACTGACTTCCACCACTAATACCACTTCAATCCACCAAACATTCCTTCTAGCCTGCCCATGCCCTCTCTACAAGTTCCAAAGACTAACAAAAATATATTGATTAAAAGCATTTAAATGGAATGTTTTAAGATGTAATACAATGAGCGGGCCATTTTCAAGGCCTTTCGATAAGTGGAGAATTGAAGGTGAAGGAGCAATGAGCTATGCCAAGTGCTGTGCAGTTTTAATACCGGCTGACACAGAACATCTACTTGTTGTGCCTAGCACCACTGTAATTTCTTTATACGTACTAAGTCTTTTCACCCTCACAATAGGTAGGTGCTATTATTACCCACATTTATAATTAGCAAACTGAGAGACTGAGAAGTTAATTTGCCCTAGGTCTCACAGGTAGTTAAGTAGTGGAAGATTCAAATCTTGGCAGTCTGGTTCCAGAGTTCTTGTTCTTATCCATCTCGTTCCATTAGTTCTAATAGTTCAAGGGCAGTTGCTAGCCACTCAGGGAGGGAGTCAGAATCAATTTATCGCCCAGACAAATTCAAAGACATCCACAGGACCGTTGCTGACTTGTTTTCTTAAAAAATCCCTTTTGCATATTGATTTTCTGATTCCTGTCTGTATCTGAAATGTCCTGGTTAGGCCTTCGTCTTAAGAGGAACCTTTTGCTTCTATTTATTTTATGCAAAACAGGTCCTGTAGTTTCTGCAGCCAGCTGTACACTTAACCAATAGGATTTACTCAATTGAGAATAGGCTTGTATTAAGCACAGCGGGACACCATATTATCACTTGTCATAAAATTCCCAAGGTGTTTGAGTATCTTCATTTAAAATACACACACACCGCATTTTCCCTCCCCAAATTCAACGCCTAAACTAAACTGCCTCTGAAATTCTGTTTCTGTTTGTTGGATACATTTGCCTTAAGAGAAAGAAAGCCAGGTATTACATGCAACGTGGGGGAGGGGGAAGAAGGCAAGAGAATACACCCAATAATCGTTGACATTTAGCCAACTTTTTTCAAGATTCGGTAACAAAGAAATATCTATCTGTACATTAAAAGGGATGATTAAGGGTCAACGGAACGCAAACTTTATAAATTAGAAGCTGGAGCTATCAATGTCTCAACCACCAGAGAAATAGACTTCCAGGGAAACCATCAGGGATGGTAGTTTAGCATCCCCGGGTCTCAAAGTCCGGTAGTACCTTAGACTAGACCTGTCGGAGCCCTTTCCCAACGGAACGAATTTCCGAAAGAATTTCCTTCTTCCTTTCCCACCCTCGGAGTAAACGCCAGCAGCGCAAAGTGCACATTCCGGGGGACCCAAGACACCCAGGCCAAATGCAAACACCCCAGAAATGGTGCTCCTTCTGAGAAAGTGCTGCTTCCAGAACCTTCTCAACACCACTCCTACTTCCCCCTGGAGCTTTTACTTTAACCAGGGAGATGGAAAACGCATAAAAAACCCGGCAGAGCCCCTCCCCAGAGCCCCACGCCGGCCGCCCAGGTGCGCCAGGTGCGCCTCGGAGCATGAGGACAGGGGGAGGCTAGCTGGGCTCCCGAGGGCTCTGAGGCACGGTGTGGGGCCGACTGGGGAGGAGACGCCTTCGGGTGGGTGGGTGATGGGTGGGTCCCTTACGGTTTCCCTCAGCTTCCTCTCGTAGTCCAGCTCACGCTGCAGGCTGCCCGCGCGCTCCTCCGCGGCGTCCGCCTGCTCTTGCAGGCTCCGGATCTTCCTCCGCACCGCCTCCAGCGAGCTGCTCCCCGCCATCGTGCGGGGCGGCGGCGGGC